>NC_081191.1:89271091-89984841 GCF_902713425.1 Acipenser ruthenus | reverse complement strand
GAATATTTACTTAACGTTTAACCATTGTAAAAGGGATTAGCTGTACTGTTGGTATAATATTTATCCAAAGTCTCTTCCATATAAACAAATGTTGTCTCTCACACATTGCTGTGTATAAACTAATAAAAAGATCAGCAGAAAAAA
The DNA here is from genome assembly GCF_902713425.1 of Acipenser ruthenus. Lineage (NCBI taxonomy): Eukaryota > Metazoa > Chordata > Actinopteri > Acipenseriformes > Acipenseridae > Acipenser > Acipenser ruthenus. The sequence goes on along the minus strand of NC_081191.1, from coordinate 89,984,697 downwards.
AACTAATCCGTGAGAATGTCGTTCTGCTAATGAGAAGGAAGCCGTCCTGATCTTAGTTATTGTTCACTCCTGTTCTAGCCCTGCTCTGAGCTTTGCCTACCCTCCTACCCCAGTGGCCCTCCAGCAGATGCATCAGCAGTTAATGAGTCGTCAGCCAAGCATAGGCTCTGCCTTCGGACACAGCCCTCCCCTCATCCATCCTGCTCCGACTTTTGCCACCCAAAGGCCCATCCCCGGTATCCCAAATGTCCTGAGCTCAGCACAAGTCAGCACAGGGCCTTCCGAGTCCACACAGGTGAGAAGTAACAACATCTTCCAAACAGCTTGTTAACACAGTATGGCACAGTTATGTGATGCAATTAATCACGGGAGTCAATGGGAAACAGGAATCGAGTAACCTCCAGAAGTATTAATCTGGTTCACAGCACAGGATGTTAAACACATATTGCTTAGTGTCCATGACATGTTTTAAATTACATATTTGGAACCTAATAAATGCTTTTTATTTCAAAGCTTTTTATTTGTGGTGACAGTTTTGGCATCAGTCACTTCATTGGCCGTGTCCATTCATTTCCAATGGAGGCCTTAAGGTTTCAGAGTTAATAGCCAGCTTTTAACATTGTAAACAATAGAACATCTTTCTTTAAAACCCATTAAGATTCATTCCAAGACATTTCCAAGCAATTCCGTTTCAGCTCCTTATGGTTCAGTTAGCAGTACAACAGACACAAACTACTCATTGTTTTAAAAATACTTTAAATATGTGTACAGAAAAAATGTTGCAAGAAAATGGTGTTAGTACTAATCCTAATCCTCATCTGGATTCTGTTATACCAGTCTTTCTTATTCCTGTGCTACTTTTCAATCTTCTTTTTTTACTCTCGTTTACAGTACAATGGCCACCCCCAGATAGTTCTGTTTTTATTTTAAATATTTTGCCACTTTACCTTATAAACACAGCGCCTTAGAGTATCTAAAACCTGCTTGGTTACAGAACAACACAATCTTGTTAAACTGAAAAGGAAAGCCTTATCCTTTCCACCCACCCTGAATTGCCTAACAAAGTCTTTCTTTGAGCAGAACAAGCCCACCAGTGAGTCAGCAGTGAGCAGTACGGGAGACCCAATGCATAACAAGCGCTCCAAGATCAAACCAGATGAAGATCTTTCCAGCCCAGGTGCAGGAAGCATGCAGGTATGGCATCCAGAATTCAATTAATCAGCCCCTGTCTCCCCCTTTTTTCGCCCAGAGCCGACACACTAAATCTATAGAATATTTATTGATATGTACTCCCAAAGACCTGAGGTACACACATTGCATCAAACACAGAGCTATGGGACCAATTACACAATGTAATGCAAACTATTTTGCCCTCCTTTGTTTTGGCTTTGCTTTGCACTGAAAAAGATAAATATGGTGATTTAATAACAGTAGAAAACCAGCAGGCAGTGTGGCAGTTTTCATATAGCTTGTATAATGTGTAAGTGTGTGTGTTTATAGATTGTTAAGGAATCTGCAGCCACATTCTTGTGAATGAATCTTTCCACTCAGTAAATACCTCCAAGTCATGCTTTTAGGACCTTTAAAGTGAAGCAGTGTGGCAGCATAATGTAAAACATGTTTTGGAAAGGCTGTGAACATCTTACTTTGAAAAGGACAGGCAGGAGGGATTTGATTTAGCAGCCTTAGCGATCACGCACACTGTGGCTGTGTACCAGGGGAAATATTTACGTTTGTAATGCTGTTCTGCACCAGACCTGTTCCTCATTCAACAATGGAATAAAATGGAATCGGTCACTTCAAACACAAATCGTACCACTGTGCCTGAGAAATGTGAAAATATGTTATTATGTACAGCTGTAAGGAGGTCAGATTTCCTCACTAAATGTCATACGCTTTTGGCCCCTTAAACATTTTAAGTTGACAGTGAAATATACCTTCAGTAATGAAACAACCTACAGACGGGGATTCTTAACATACATAGCATACAACAGAACATATATCAGGTTTAATGTAGAATAAGGATTTGCTTTACATTTCCTTTTCTGCAATTCATGCACCCCATTTTAGAAAGGGGGGTCTGAAACACCTATTAAATCTAATTGACATTTCGCAATAGTCTTATACTGTCGTATACACCATCTAGACATCCCGTCACTGTAGGCAATTAAGGAGGTCAGCTGCAGTTGTACAGAAATGTAAACACGATTCCAAACAACCACTCTGTTTTACATTGCATTGCCAGAGGTAATGTTTCATTCTGAGGTCAAACTTCAGTGTTAAGAGTTTGATTCTGGTGTGAGAGCTATATTTAAACATTAAGGGATAGAAGCACTGTATTGGGAACCAGGAGAGTACTTTCAACTTTTAGGCCACCTTTTTAATGCTAACTGTCTAAATAAATCCCTTTTCCTTTTTTCCACCCCACTCCATTTCTTCTGTTAGGAACAGCCTGAAGGAATGACCTTGGTAAAGGAAGAGGGAGACAAGGATGAAAGCAAGCAAGAGCCTGAGGTGGTATACGAGACAAACTGTCATTGGGAAGGCTGTTCCCGAGAGTTTGACACACAGGAACAGTTAGTCCATGTAAGTTATCGACATTCAGAAAACTATGTGACCTTTTTTCACGAGAGGGTAGGCACTCTGACACCCAGGCAGGGTTTCCCCTGGGTTCTAGATTTTTGTAGTCACTAGTGACTAATCCTTTCTAAAAACATTAGTCACTCCAGATATTCAGTAGTCACTACTGGCGCACAGCTCAAGTCTTCAAGGGTGTTATGAATCCTGTTTTTATTTTATACCTTAAATCACTGTATTGACCAAAACAATTATTTAATTTAAACCGTTTTAATAATGCTCTACAGTTTAAATAAATTGGTAATGTCGAGCTGTAAAGTTTTAGAACATTAAAATTCAAGAACCAGATTTATTTGCCCTGAAAAGCTACATACAGACACAGAATGCATTATGAATTGCTTATACCATGTATGTCTTTTTACAATAAAAAGAAGAAAAAAACAGTGTTAGAATATTATATACAACCCATGGAAACAGAGTTTTCCAATAAGGCTGAAACTTTGCTGCTTGTTTTCTTTTTTGTTATCTGACACGTGTGAGCTTTATTTGTTCTTTTTTCTGGTGTTCCGAATCCAAGTCTTCATTTTCTACAACTTGTTGTTCTGTTTGTTCTGTTTCACTCTGCTGTGGCCACGCTGAAAAAACGAGTGGATTTTCTTCTGCGACATTTTACAGTATTGGCTAACAGTTTTGTTTTTTAATTCGCGCGCACAAGTTTACAGCAATCATGTATTTATATTGATGATAAAGTTATAGAAAAGAAGGTAAAGTTCACTATCTACGCATCTCTACAGCTGGCCTCAATACGAAAACATATTACTGGCATTTTTTAATTATTGGTGACTAAAACGTACAGTACTGATGCTAATTAAAAAAACAACAATAAAACGCTTACCGTATCAATGTCATAGATGTCCCTGCTTGTTACCACACAAATCACTGATAATGGCAGGGAAGTTGGAGAGAGCTTCAGTCGCAAGACATTTTTGGCGTTTTTAATCTTTGATGGTATTTCGCCTTGATCGCCATTTGCTAGTAATGTACTAGTATTGAGCAAACAATCCACATTTTTTCACTGGATTGAAAGCTAAAACTACTCTCACCAGACATAACGGCTTGTCAAACTAGACCGCATGACAATACTTTGGTTTCTGATTGGCCATACATTCTGTATTTTGAAATGTAGTACTTAAGTTACAATAAACTTTAATCGGGTCATTGAAAATAATAAAATATCGACTTGCAGGCATGAACGCACACAGGAAATAAAATGAGTTAAAGACTAGGGTTAGTTTTTTAAAATGTCTTTTTTTGTATCCCAGACAAACTGCAGTAACCGCCCAACTGTTTATATTACATTTAAACAACAGGGCTTATTTAAAATGTACATATTTAATATGTAAATTAGCCATGTGTGCACTGAACGCTGTCACAGCGCTTCAGTCCGGTGTTAGCGATTAAACTCTGATTACGTGACAAAAGTTTGCAATAGATTGGCAAGTGGTACTAAACAAAATGCGTTGTCTGCCATTTCAGAATTTTTCTCGAGTACCCCAGTTTGAAAACTGCTAGAAGAAACCACATTACCAACAGATACAGTTTAATAGTAGTAGTATTTAAATGCAGTTGTCCTGACTGGTAAATTCTTCCAGCTTCCCCTTTTATTTTGACAATTTCCATATACAAAATGACATTTTTATCTTGACATTTTTCATTCTTAGCCACCAAGTAAATATTTTGGACAGTTTCAAAACAATTGTTGCGTTATTTTTACACGTTGGTGTTGTTGATAATATGATAAACGCGTATATCTGCTTCAGGTCAAACGATGGCCCGTGTTACACAGAACACTACAAATAAAATGTCAAATATACACTATGTATTTCGTTGGTTTTGTGGATTTGGTATGTTTTTAACTTATTTTAATACTGCACATAATTATATAGTTTAGAAAATTATACTTACCAAAACCATGCTGCACGTGAACTGTATTACATAAGAATTTCCTTTATTCCGATTCCAGTGGTGTTTACTCAATGCAAGATGTATTGTAGGCATATATATACAGTGCCGTATAAAACCACATACCCCTACTGGCGAAATGGTCAATAGACAGTTGGTGCTTAACTCATACGGAATAAATTTGGCCCTGAATTTTAGCATTTTTGGTCATAGAAAAGACACATTTCACATATTTTATAACGTTACCGTAGGCTACTTTTTTTCTTTTTTTAGGTAATGATGCGTTTCCGTTTCACAAACCTTCTGCAGACAGTATTTTTAATCACAACTATAATAACCTATATTTCAACAGTCACTGCCGAAGCTTATTACTTATTCTTCCAGAAGTAATGGTCGGGTGTAACAGGGATACGAGGTTGTATTTGCGCCGGGCCATGTTGTTAACAAGCCTGATGTTGTTGTCCAGGCTTTACTGTGAAGCTGCCTGTGTAACCAGGGCGGGTGTGAGCGCATTATACTGGACTGGAGAATAAAAGCACGGGAGTTTAATTATGAAAACGCAAGTGTAAACAAACAAGTAAAAAAGATTAGCCTGTCGTCAGACATGTCATGGTAATACAACATACATTCATTTACTGCGTATTGGTATTGATTGCTTCTGGTCATTGAAGGGGGACACACGAGCGCGTTAAGAGAATTTCAGTGGGACATTGGCGCAATGGCGCTAACACTGCGGGTGCAAAGGTTTGAGCAGAACTCTCTAATCGTGAAAGCGCAGCGGCAGAAGCTGTCAGGTTGCAAAGAATAATGCGAGGCTGAAAGCTACAGCAGCACCGAGTACAGCCTCATAAAGCGGTCTGGGTTACCATGGTAACTGACACGCAACATGAAACTAAGGCGCTGAATGGCTGACTGCATTTACGTCGCTTACCACGGGATGAGAACGTTGCAGAGTCAATGAATCGATGAGGCCGAGGCGCTGATCTGATCAGCAGCAGTGACTCTATGGTTTAGCGATCCCTTCTTTTAAAGAACGAGACGTTGTGTGTGACTAAAAAAATTGATTTTTTTAAATAGTACAAACAGAAACGATCGTCACTAGTGACGATTCCACTTTTTTTTTGTCGTCACTTTCAAAAAACATTTGCAAATTACGAGAGTGACGAGCGACAGCGAAACCCCTGCACCCAGGGAGTTGCGACTCCTAGCTCAAAGCTTTATTAGAGAGACTTTACTTTGTTTCTGGGAAAATAACCAGGACTCACCAGAGCTAAGAGCAGTGGACATAAAGTGCAGATAATAAAAGCAATTAACCCATTCTCTGCTCTTGATCATAGGAAACGTTAATGAGGAAACGTTAATGAGGAATTTTGACAAGTTTGAAATCAGACATTCAATGGTAACTCCTGTGCAGCCCTGCTATTTACTGTTATGCAGCTGTAGACAGCTGTTCATTTAAGTGGACATGCTTTTTGGCAACTAGCATTGATATTTGTAATTATTTGCCAGCAGCCTTCTGTTCTGCCATTTTATATTTGAAATGCTTTAAAATAAATAAAGTTTAATGAAATAAAAAGAAACAATCAAAACTGAATTAAATTGCAATTACATTACAGATAGTAATATATACAGCTTTCATCCAGTCCATCCTTATAATGCTGCATATCCTTGCTCCCCCCTTCTTTTTTCCTTATGTTTAATAGAAAGATTCACTGCTCTTCATGGTTGTCTATCTAGTGTCTGACAGTACCAGCTGCTAGCTAAAGTAACCCCTATCTATAATTGATATCCTTGCCATGGAATAGGTTGCTGACTGCATTTGAAGGGCTTTGCTGCTGAAAGGTTTAAAATCTTGACAACTTCTGCCCTTGTTCTGGTTCACTCATTGAGCCGCTGCTCAGTCGGAATTCCACTGTAGTTTGAACTTCAGTGCACAGAGCCTCCATGTGTTTTACATTAGCCAAGGCTTATACATTGAGAGGAGAATTAGGTCTGTTGCTATGCCAGATAGGTTTTTTTTTTATTTCTTACAACAAGTACAGTTGATAGCAGAGCACAGTTTTAAAAGAAGTTCCACAATCTCTTTTACAGCTGAAGCTGATAACAATGCTTCTAAAGTTTTTTGCCTCTGGAGCCCCTTTCTCTTAATTTGACACAGCTGATTTGAAGACGGCTTTATCTTTATGGTCCCCAAAAATGGGATAAATAATATATTTGGAGCAAGAGTGGTTTACTGCAAAGGTATTTGATGTTGGAAATCTCCATATATCAGGAGTTTAAACAATGGGTCCCTTTGTACTCGTCTTAATTTTTTTTTTTTTAAAGAATTAAAAAAAAAAAGAAAAAAGTCCACGGTGGCTCAACTTGAGGTCCTGCTTTAAATTCATTGCCTGCTTTTCTAAAATACCATATAAAAGACTGCTTCTGGCAGGAAAAAAAAAACATTTTAAGCATGCTGTTTGTGGTTTTCTTCGGGCCCAAAAGAATGTGGAAAAGTGAATCTGAAAGATTAATTAAAGCTCTGCTGGAGATATTATTGTAATGTTTATTTATCTTAGCATTCTTAATGGTGGCCTTTTCATTTGTATAGGTTTTATTTATTTAATTTGAATGCCAAGCAAAAAAAAATAAAAAATATCTTACATATTTATATTAAAGCGTAAAAATTAAATACTTATATGTTGCTCAAGCTATCATTTAATAATGCCCCCCTCCCTCTCAAATCTGCTGTGCTTCTGTTCAAAATACAGGTTTCTCTGACCGTGATGTGATTTTTATCATCTTCATAAACGCTTTGGTGCAGGCGATAAGATAACAATCATATCAGCCTGATTTAACTTGCTTATCATCTGTGTACAGTCAGTGAGCCGAGCTAATGTGGTTTTCCATGCCTGCTTTTTTATTTTGGATTCTTGGCTTTTTTTCTTAAGTTCTTTTTTTCATAAAAGGAGTCGCAGAACCACTTAAAAAGGGGTTTGGTTTCAAGTTAAAACATTTAAAAAAAAAGGGTGTTATTGATGCACAGTATTGGTTCAAACACTGCAGAGGCCATAGGTACTGCTGATAATAGGTCTTCATGCCATATCAGCGCATCACCCCCATTGCAGCTAAGATGCTGCCGTTCTTGGAGGGAGATAACGTAGTCAGATTTAAATGAGACAAAGCTCTAGCTGTATTCCTCCCTTGTGTTCTGCTGAGATAAACTTCAGCAGAGTCTGAGAGCTGCCCCATTTTTTGCTTTTGGCAGGGGTGCTTTAATTGGTAAAATGCAGATTCTTTTTTGATCAGTAGAAGGATTATGTCTGTTATCTGTCTGTATCTTATTTCAAGATGCAAAGGCTTTGCTGAATTACAGATGCCATTTTTTGTTGGGTGGTGGGGGGGGGGGGGGTTGTACAAAGCACTTTGGCCATCTCAAAAGACATATGATTTATTAGCCTGTAATTGATAAAGCTAAGTGGTAGCTTGGGTCCCACAGATTTGTGAAATTGCTTAATACTTAAACTACAATGCATATCCAGGGCTCCTTTCAAATTAACTTTCAAAAAAGAAGGAAAAAGTAAACATGTGTGCTTTTATTTTTTATGTCTCCCTATGGGAAGTCCTGATAATCGTGGTAACACGTGATTGTGTGTGTGTAACAATAAGCCTTTTCCAGCCATCATGTAATGTAGCTGCTAAATCCATCTTGGTGGTGCTTTTACAGTTGTTGGCACATAAGCTGGCAAGGTGAAGATTAATAACCATCCCCTGCACTATCAGTACCTGTTTGTCGATTCTTAGGGAAAAGACCTGTCTGCTCAGCATGGAAATTATTGATTATATAAAAATTGCTATTAGATCATGACGTGATCCATAATCACAAACAATAGTGGACATTCCACTTTCAGAGCTTAAACCATGCATCAAGCTTTCTTCCACAGTCATTTATATCAGTTGACACCCCCAGTCGTTAGGTTTATCCCTTGTATACACACAGTCTGTGAGGAATTTGAACATGCTAGGGCATGGTAGGATATGAGGGGATTCCCAAATAAAACGCTTTTGTATTGCAAAGAACTTTCGACCCAAGATCGGGCAGCTCCTATAGGAAAAGAGAAGGGCAACAATAGAGGTTGGCTGTCGCATATGGTTACAAACGGTTGTTATAGCCTCAAACTTTTAGCATGTTCGCTTTGACAGCTAGAGAGTATGGTAGTTTAGAATGAGCGTCATGTCTGTTTAGTAATGTTAATACGTAAAGATTGAAGCTGTTTTGCTGTGTTGGTGTTGAGAGTCTTGATCCATTGTCTATACAGACAAAACAAACGTTTTGATAAAAGTCTGAGTCTTAGAAAGTCCAGTTGTGCTTTCTTACATTTTGAAAGTGGATTTTTTAAAGAACGGTTTATTTTGGTTACAGTTCGTTCACTTTTGGACAAGCACATGGAAGCAGGGCATAAAGGCCGTATCAAGCTAGACGGGTGCTGTGAGATTTCTAGAAATTAACCTTAGCACTGCTGTATTGTATTCAACATATAGCAACATTTCCATAGTATTACGTCATATTTACAAACTGTTTGATCTGATATGGCATACCTGTAGATTATACTACTAGGGTGCTTTGTTTTAGTTCACTTTTGATAATGTTGTCTAGTATTTTATTTAGAAAACATAGTGTTCTATATCATTCCCTATTGTGTTTCAAACCTGTAGTAGCCAGTGCTGGTGTTGCATGTAATAAAACACTACATTTTAAATGATAGTTTCAATTTAATAATCATACCCTCTTAGTTAGAACTCTGATGGTTTCAAACTGACTAGAGGTTTCGGGTACTACTGATTGAGAGCCCCGAATGTTCTTCAGCTGTAGCATGAGCCAGTTTCCATTCCACCTCTTCCTTTATGCCCTTTTATTTCATTTTCACAAGTAAACATTGTGTGTTCCTGTGGCAGTGTGCCCGCCCCTGTGTGTATATTATGTGTTGTATGTTGCGTGCGTGTGTTAATGTTGGTGTATAGATTGGTACACGGGATATAAACGGGTCTGTGTTTCACGTGTGATTTAAAAAGTGTAGATTTGTATTTAGGCACGAGGAGGGCACAAATCACTTCACGTGCTGGTTAAATGTAATATGTAAGCACGGGGTTGCACAGAATTAATTCACGTGCTGGGATTCAAGTGAATAATTAATTAGTAATTGAATCCCAGCACAACAGTATATATAGACACATTTTCTTTCACTCGGGGTTGGGTGTTCGGTGAGTGGAGAACGGGATTGGAGACAGAGGTAATTGTGAATATATAAAAGTGAATAGTTAGAGTTTTCACTCACCGTGTTTGTTCGTCTGTCTGTTTAAGTGTTTAGTACGTTTTGTTTATCTATTTATTTTGGCGCAAGTGCCATGTCTTGTGTTTTGTCTGTTCCAACCTTTTATTTTCAGTGCTGTTTATTAAATGCTGAGCGAAAGCATTCGCTCAGCTTCACCAAACCACCCCTCTCTGTCTGTTTATTTCCTGCTTCTGGTCTGACGCCACCCTCTCCGGCCGTCTTTGTGACAGTCCCTCAAGAGCCAGTATTTATGACAGCATTGAATTAGTTATGAATGACAACTTCCTGTGCTACACATTGAATGCAAAATGAAAGAGACTGACAGAATTGGTTTGTGTTATAAATGATTGCAGAGAAGTTGAGTCCTAGATGAGTTTTTCACTTTTTCCCTTGTGTCCTTGGGGCAGATCCCTTTCTCCTCAGTCAGGAATGCAGTAATGCAGGTTTCCCCCTCTTCAGGATATTATGTCTGTCTCTCTGTGTTTAAATTGCCTCAGAAGGCACTTCTGAGAGAAGTACAGTATTTTCTTTGTAAAAGGGCCAGATGTTGACTTATCCCCAGAGGATTCTCTGTCTCTGTGTATTTTTGTTTTCATACCAGTCAGTGTTTAACCCATATCAGTCAGTGGTTGGACTCTGTAAAACTTTTACAACAAATGGCCCCTCAAAGTCTTTAGTCGCTGATTTAGAAGAGCTGTACACTGCCTTTATAAGCTGTGGCATTTGAAATGCTTTGCCTAAACAACATTGTCCTTTTAAATCTCCCAATAGAAACTGCTGTAGTTGTATATCTGTCACCAGTCCTCTTGCAGGGGTGAATACAAAATGTAATGGGACAAGTTTTCTTTGAAATCCTATAGAATGTTAACATTGAGACTATGGTGCATCTACCCAGTACTTGAAAAATATACTGTCTATTCTCTTTGATTTCCCCTCTGTAAATAACCAGAACCTGTTGTGAAAACAGAATAAGTTTGAAAGTCTGTCTTCACACAGACAATTTAGCTATATGTTTACAAACCCTTTGTAGGTCTTGTACTGACCTCAGATTAAATAACCACCATAAACCCTTCCCACTGAATTGTAACCCCACTTCCAGGCATGTACATATTCAAAAAGCACTGGGAGCCAATTAACTACTGGCTTCCTGGGGGAGGGGGAAACTCCCTCTAAAGGTCTGATTACACTGTAAACCTGTATGAAAAACCTCCTTGAAATGCTACAAGAACCCGTCATTATTGAGACCTCTTTCTTTTCAACTTTGAAGTGTTTTGCTTGGAGGTCTATGGCATACAGTGTGCTATATAGTGTATGTTTTCTGTTGCTCTTCAAATGCAAATATTTTTACTTGACATGTCTAGTTTGGCCGCTATGGTGTCCCAGGTCTCTTGCTTGCTTTAGCGTTTCCTTATAATCTGGACGAGACATATCACACAGTTGAGGGCATTTTTGCACCTCCAAATCAGTCTTTTGTTCGCCGTCTCTCACTGTACATAGTGCAGATAACATCATACAACAGCACTTCAGTTGATTGGTCTAGATGGAGATTTGCCGCGCGGTATATTTTCAAAAAATCGCTCTGGTTTTTATCCCTCGCAGTTGTCCGCCGTGCCGCTTTTCCGTTCCGCACTCAGTGTAATTGCACCCATTCAAAACAATAGATTCTATTTTTTTTGCCGCATGGTTTACCGCTTTCCACTACCGCGCCCAGTGTAATCAGACCTTAACTCTTCACACAGTTGGACTCACTGCACTGATTAAGGCATTAGCTGAAACATTTGCCTGCTTGGCATTGTTTCTTATTGTTCCACCTCTCGAAGATGGATATGGGAAATGTAAAAAGTGTTCAAAAGCTTTTCTCAGTAAAGGTGTGGAGGGTTCAAAAACAAGCGAGGAGAAAACACTGATGTTTATACTGGTAGATTTGATTACATGTTTACATCAGTCTGTCTTTATTGTGCAGTTACAAAGCGCTTCCTCCAATTTCACATGATGAAAATGCAGCAAAAACATAGCGAGCAAGACAAGCTGCGGTTATGTAAAAGTTAATCATGAAACAGTTTTAGATCTGTGATTTTTAGTTGCTTTTTTGCATTTTCATTTGCAAGTGAAATGCGACATTAGGGCCTTATCGAGCTCTATTCTACAATTTAGAATAGTGACTTTGAATGCTGTTTTAATTCTGGAAACTGGTGTTGTTGTTTTTTTAATCTTTTGCTAAATTGCATTGCCTTTTATCTTTTACGCAGTTCTGTGCATGGGTAACATTTTGATGAAAATATAGTACTGTAAACCAACTACAGTACATCTAAATGGAAGCCTACTTATTTTAAAACACAGTCCTTTCAGCTATGTATTTCTGACATTGTATCTTTTTTGTGTTCCCTGAAAAAAAGGGGTGGAACGGGCCAAAATGAAATAATCAGATATGCGTCACACTCGTTTAACCGTCACTAAAGTCAAAATTTTATAAGGTTGGATGTGTGAGTGCTGACTGTATATGTTCATTATAGTGGATCTTAATTAAAATGTACTTGATAGCCCTTTGATATCTAAGTATTATTAATACATGTTATACCCTAGGGCCATTTAATGTGGGAAATAATAATTTAAAGTTATTGACTACAGATGTAATACATGACAAGGCCCCTTTTAAAAGTTAATGCTGGAGCCATAAATATACAGAGCATCTTAGCCTTCTATCAAAGTTGAAACAGTGCCTTATTATACATGTAATGGGGAAGTCGCTTAACCTCCTTGTGCCTCTGTCCCAATAGAGACATAAATCTTAGTATAAGCAAGAACCCTTTGGAAATAAGTTGTGGCGTCTGACAGTGGCCTGCCTTTTAAAAAAACAATTAGGAAAAAAAAGGTAAGTTATACTTACAAAATGGTGTGTGTGTTTTTTTTTTGTTTCCAGCATATTAACAATGACCACATCCATGGGGAGAAGAAAGAGTTTGTCTGTCGCTGGCTGGATTGCTCTAGGGAGCAAAAGCCTTTTAAGGCTCAGTACATGCTGGTGGTTCACATGAGGAGACACACAGGGGAGAAACCACACAAGTGCACGGTAGGCTTGCAAATCACCGTTTCATCTTTATTTAATTAAAAGTCTCACATACCAGGCTAAGACACTTTATTTGCGAGGGTGTCCTTAGGGACACCAGGCTGATGCAATTCCTACAAGTCACGTACAAATGGACTTGATTGCAACATATCAGTACACAGACAATCACAGCCGTTCTATTTAAAATGTCAAGCAGTTGTCACCACACAAGAGTGTATGTATCGAGCACAACAGTATAGTGAGTGAAGAGCACTCACCCAATACATAACAAAAGAGAGCCGCTAAAGAACAATACAAGGTGTAAAAAAAATCAATTTTTAAAACTGATAGTCCTTCAAAAAGTACCTGTGGAGACAGCAAAAAAAAAATCTTCCTTCACAAGTATTTGTTGATGAAAGCCCATCAGTTGCAATATTGATTTTTGTAGCTTTTTTTGTTTCCTTTTTACTGCATGCAGTGTTTCATAACCTTGTTTGTTCATATTTTATTACAGTATGTTTAAACTGAATGAATGATTTTTTAAATGGATTTTAAAAATCATTCATAAAATCATTCATGGTATCTTGCATAACTGGCCATGGTGAACAAAATTACTGTTTAATTAAAGCTTACCTTTTGAACAACCTGTATGAAGCAGGTCTGTAGTGTGTGATAAATGTACTTTTAGTAGAAGTATTTCATTTTATAGGAAACCTCAGATAGATGGTTTGAGACACCAAACAATGCTTGGTTGTTCAGTATCTTAGTCACTGAATGTTTAAGAATAAAAAATTCTAGTCACATGAAACACAAGAAAATACCACAAATGCAAGTGCATCATTTTAAAGTAGTCAAGATATGCACATAGCCAATTACCTCTTAATAGGCTTGTGCCCAGGCATCTCATTGAAAATAGTTCCTCCTAGTTCTTTGATAATTACCGCACCTTTCAAATTTCATTTCTTCAGTTTAGCTATATAAAAAGCCTGGATACAAAGAAGCACAGTCACGACTTAATCCTTCAAACTAAAAAAAAATATTTTGAAATCTTTGTGGTGAATTTAGTTATACTGTACATTACATAAAAATACATTGATTTATTTGTTCAGGGAAATGAAGTACCTTTTGCTACAATAAAAACAATACCCGTTTCAAACAACACATGTGTTTTCTTGCAGTTTGAAGGTTGTATTAAGGCCTACTCCAGACTTGAAAACTTGAAAACCCACTTGCGGTCTCACACTGGAGAGAAACCATACGTCTGCGAACATGAAAGCTGCAACAAGGCCTTCTCCAACGCTTCGGACCGAGCCAAGCACCAGAACAGAACCCACTCAAACGAGGTAGCACCACACGCACCGCATGACCAGGCATTTCAAGAATGCTGCTGCTTTCTCATTGGTTATTACCCCATTCTCCGCAACTACTAGACAACTCGCAAATATGTGTTTTGTCAACTGGAAATAAATGTACAAGTTATATTAAGCATCCAATGGTTTTCAAAACAAATTGCTTACATTTTATATAGTTTTCTAATAGAGAGGTTGTTTTAACAAGATTGTACATTTTATTATTATTATTAGTAATAGTAGTAGTCGTAGTAGTTGTAGTATTAGTGTTAGTATTATTATTATTATTTTCAAATTATTATAATAATGTTACTTAAAAATAAGGCATTATTTGTACATTGACACAAAAATAGGAGGAGTGGCAAACACTGTTGCAGCAGCAAAGATCATTCAAAATGATCTAGACAGCATTCAGAACTGGGCAGACACATGGCAAATCAAATTTAATATAGAAAAGTGTAAGGTACTGCATGCAGGCAATAAAAATTTGCATTATAAATATCATATGGGAGATACTGAAATTGAAGAAGGAATCTATGAAAAAGACCTAGGAGTTTATGTTGACTCAGAAATGTCTTCATCTAGACAATGTGGGGAAGCTATAAAAAAGGCCAACAAGATACTCGGATATATTGTGAAAAGTGCTGAATTTAAATTAAGGGAAGTAATGTTAAAACTTTACAATGCATTAGTAAGACCCCATCTAGAATATTGTGTTCAGTTCTGGTAACCTTGTTACAAAAAGGATATTGCTGCTCTAGAAAGAGTGCAAAGAAGAGCAACCAGAATTATCCCGGGTTTAAAAGGCATGTCGTATGCAGACAGGCTAAAAGAATTGAATTATTATTATTATTATTATTTATTTCTTAGCAGACGCCCTTATCCAGGGCGACTTACAATTGTTACAAGATATCACATTATACATTATTTCACATTATACAGATATCACATTATTTTTACATACAATTACCCATTTATACAGTTGGGTTTTTACTGGAGCAATCTAGGTAAAGTACCTTGCTCAAGGGTACAACAGCAGTGTCCCCCACTGGGGATTGAACCCACAACCCTCCGGTCAAGAGTCCAGAGCCCTAACCACTACCACTGAATCTATTGAACAAAAAAGACTACGTGGTGATCTGATTCAAGCATTCAAAATTCTAAAAGATATTGACAATGTCGACCCAGGGGACTTTTACAACCTGAAAAAAGAAGCAAGGACCAGGGGTCACAAATGGAGATAAGATAAAGGGGCATTCAGAACAGAAAATAGGAGGCACTTTTTTACACAGAGAATTGTGAGGGTCTGGAACCAACTCCCCAGTAATGTTGTTGAAGCTGACACCCTGGGATCCTTCAAGAAGCTGCTTGATGAGATTCTGGGATCAATAAGCTACTAACAACCAAACGAGCAAGATGTTCTTATGTTCTTATGTTCTTATGTGAGAGTTATGCGTTTGTTTGTTATTTTTATGTTAAGAAAATATTAACACCCTACTGTAACAAACTGAAAGATATTGTAGTTAAAAGCCTAGATGGAACCAAAATGCATATTTTATCCTGACTAAAAAGACTAAAATGTTCTTCTTCCTGCATTATTGTTTAATGTTATAAAGAAGGAGCACCACATGATAATGCAGATCATGTTTATCAAGGTTAATGTTTAATGGTTTACCTTGTAATGTAAGCAGCGTTTACTAGGAGATATGGTACTGCCATGTTTCTGCAGTGATTGTAGTGGGCTGTCTGCCACTTCCCCATTGTACCAAACTCAGTTTTAACTTTGTATGTTTTCCCAATTGAGTGCCAATAAATTAAGAACAAAGTTTAAAAAGGGAAAGAGACTTCTATTGATTCCTTTGGGTTACATTTCCTTGGCTGATATTTCTAAACGTGGACAGCCCAGGCTTTGAGAACAGCTTTCCCAGCTCAGCAGGATCATAGGTTTATTTTTTCTCATGGGCTGTGTTTTGTTACAGTACTAATATGGACAGATTTATTACTGGCCTAGTCAAATGTCATGAGATTTTTTATCCAATCTCGCTATCTGCGGTATGTATTCATGTACTTATTTAAGTCAGTTGCAAATACTTTTCTTTGGCATGATAGGTTTTCTGCAGTTCCCATTAATGTCAATAGCAGGCCACAGTTAGCAAGACAATGGCGACTTTTCTGAGAGACTTCAATCTTAGTGAGATCATTCGATTTGGATGGGTTTAATAAAAAAAAAGTACTCTTGTGTTCCAGTGCTCCTCAAAGAGGTCCAATGCCAGTCAATGTCTGTCAGTGCTTGCTCCTGGTATTGCAATGTCTGCTAGCTAAACTGTTGTAGGGAGTCTTTCATCTTACACCACTCTGATTTTCCTTGACAGAAACCTTACATTTGTAAGATCCCCGGCTGCACAAAGCGTTACACTGACCCAAGTTCCCTCCGAAAGCACGTCAAGACAGTCCACGGCCCTGAGGCTCACGTGACAAAGAAGCAGCGTGGAGACATCCATCCACGACCTCCTCCCAGAGACCCTGGCAGCAACTCCCAGTCCAGATCCCCAGGACAGCACCCTCAAGGGGGCTTCAGAGACCAAAGGGATTACAACCACACTACCTCAAAGCAGGACGAATGTCTGCAGGTTAAGGCAATAAAGACAGAGAAACCTATGGTGTGTAAACCAGTCTATTTGTACTTTTATATTCCCCAAATAGCTCAGATTAGATTCCATATTTTAGTTGCAGTCAACAGTCAGTAAATACATTTCTGAGATTCCACATGTGAGTCCTTAGTTTTTCACAGCTGATAAAATTAAAGTCGTCATTTGTGTTTGACAGCAGTATTTGACTAATATAATTGCAATATTGTTAACACTGTAAGGTTGCTGTTTATAACACTCATTGAGATGTTTTTGATTGAATAAATTATTTGTAAGATCTGATAGCGTAACAAACTTAACCATAAATGCCCTAAAACTCTCTGAAGATGCGTATACATGGTGCATGGATCCACCGTTAATTAGTTAAAACCACAGGTTTATGTAAACACTAGACAGGAACACATGTAGACTGAACAAGTTTTTCTTTAAAACCATTATGTTTTGTGAATATCAGCTTAAATAAGATCAAACGTTGTGTGAATACAGTATAAGTATATTATATTATTAGATGCATGTTCCTGCAGGGTTGTGAGTGGCCTAATACACTTTAAAATGGCCCACTGCACTTTACAACAAATATGAGTTTGCTGGTTATTTTTTCTTGGCCTTTTTCCTCTATTAACTGAATGTCTCTTCTGTCCAATGCTCTTGCATATCTTGTTCTAACTTCCTAAGGACAGTGGGTAATAAGGTGAGGAGATTTTTAATTTCCTGCATCTTTCCCATGATTTCATTTGTCTAACATGATAACTCAGATGCCCATCACACACCTTGTTGGTCATATGAACAGGTTGCTTGGTTACACAGCAGTCAGTCACACTGTATACCATATACATCACACTGTCCAAGCTCCATATTCAACCTTATTTAACTTCATTCTGGCTCAAATCATGTGTCTGTGACAGTAAAACTAAGGAACTCCGTAGGCTGGCAGACCAACATTTCTACACAAGAATTTTTTGTTTGTCTACCATACTAAAAAGTTCCTTTGGTTTTACTCAGGTTTTATGGTGCTTAAGTTATGGACAATCTATTACTGTAAGCCATAAATAAAGTCGTCTTCCAAAACTACTTCTTTCACAGCACCTATGGCTAATTTGTACTAATAATTTGTTTGGAGTTAGTGACTTATTCCTCCAGAGAGAATTTATTCAGGCCTTATGGATACAGGAAAGCTTTGTTGACATCGGTCTTGTAAAAATAAAAATACTTTTTATTCATCCTAAAATGCTTCACACAAGCATAGCCTGTCTACGTTTTACCAGTTCAAATGCGATTGCTCTATAAATACATAGCAGCAACCTGTTTTTCCACAATTACTTCCCCTCTGGAGTACTTCCTCTGCCAGGACCTACTGTTGGTTTCAAAGGAAACACACACGAGAGAAAGTGATTTAATTTAGACCTTCACTATGAACCATTTCCTAAAGAAAGCTTTCCATTTCTGCTAAACAAACTTGAAGGAGATATTGAATAGTTCGCTTCTGGTCAGCACTAAGAATGTATGGTTTCTTTTCAGGCGTCTCAGCCAAGCCCTGACGGTCAGTCTTCATGCAGCAGTGAACAGCCCCCCAGCAGCAACAATTCCAGCAGTGGAATCCAGCTTGCTCTGAATGGTGGAGGCAGCATGGGAGACCTCAGTGCCATTGAGGAGGCCCCCATCATGGATTCTACAGTGTCCACAGCAACCGCAGCACTCGGCCTGCAGGCCCGGAGGAATGTGGCAGGGATGAGATGGATGGAGCAGGTCAAAATGGAGAGGCTGAAACAAGTCAATGGAGCCCTACCAAGGCTGAGCCCCGTTCCACCTCCAAAAGGCCCATCCCTGCCTCCCGTTTTAGGAAATGGTAAGATCCTGTTTGTAGAAAATACCTCAGCATCACACAAGCTAGCGAGAAACAGCAGGCACTGCTTGGATGGGAACTTTTGCAAGAAAAATCAAGTTTCTGATCTCTCCATTAAACCCAGGCTTGTATTAGAACTTCAAAAAACCCACTGTGTAAATAGTTACTTAACATTGTGCTATTAACTTACAAAACTTCCTGTTATTAAAATATTCAACCATCAAAATGTAGCTTAGCTTGAATGGCTAAAGTACGGTAATGTAGAAAAGATTGCTAAATTAAATGTGTTTATTTGACACCTGAAATTGTATAAAGGTCATAACCTAAATGTTTATTGAATACTGTATGTATAGATACATGAAACACAAAAAAATGTTTTATGTTTGAGCATGGAGGAAAAATAATATTTCAGAGCATGTCACACAAAGGATCAATAAACCTTAATGCACAGAATCCTGTCTGTGTGTGTTATGCACTGTTTCACTTTTTATGTATGACACCAGTCAGGGAATCTCACATTCACTGCCTCACATTCCCCCATTGTTAGGTAGCAGCACCAACAACATGAATAGACTCACAATCTTCTCTGAGCCGCATCACCCTTATTTTAGTTTCCCCCAACTTTCCATGTGATCATGATTCACATCTTTAATCAACCTCATCCACCTCTGATCATTTCCAAACTCTTTATTAACCAACTGTGTGGATCAAGACAGCTTATAACTGTATTTAGTCTGTACTACTTGACGTTTTCCTTTATCACGTACATGTATGTGCATTGTTAAATACTGTTTGTAACTACATTCACTTCTACTGGGTAAATACTCAATTTTATTCTTGTACTGTAGCCTTGAAAACAAAAGTCAGCAAACTTAGTATGAAAAGCCCTGTATTGTCATCAGTAAGCAACTAGTTTCAGTTTGATCTATTGGGTTAGTTGACATGACTAAACAGTATCTCCTTGAATACTGTGATTCATATATACAGCCTGGTTCTAAGCATGCATTATATTAAAGATAACATGTAACATTATATACTGTACTTTTATGTCAACATATAATTAGACCTATGCCTTCTGTACCAACATTCATACTACTGAAAGATACTGACATTCTTGTCTCCAGTTAATAATTTTGTCATCGTCTGTTGACCAAATACAGTATCCAGTTTGCTATCTCATGTATTATGCTACTATCATGTATTATGCACTTTCCACTGTATTTAATGTATTATGCATTTTTTTTTTTTTTTTAATTGTATAGCATGTATTATGCATTTCTCTGTATCTAAAGCGTTATGGATTTTCTTGTTGTTACTGCATCTTGTAAAGCGCTTTGTGATGGTGGTCCACAAGGCGCTATATAAAATAAAGATTGATTGATTGATTGATTGATAATGTTTAAACTTTTAAAATAACCAAAACTTCCAGAACTAAAATCCAGTATTCAATACCGTTTACGGCATTGTGATAATAACCAGGTCACAGAAATATAATATTTAATTAATATGTTTATATATTGGATACATATATTGGATATATTGTTTATATATTGGATACATAATGGTTCCATATGAGACATCTCAACTTGGATAATATACAATGGGCCCTAAGAAATAGGCACAAGGCAAATATAAAAAGCAAAATAAAATGTTAAATGTATAAAACAATAATTTAGTTGCCCCTTCTTTCAAGTTTTATACTATTGTTTTATCCCTCTCAGAACATTTTGCATAAGTTTCAAAATAAGGTTAATGGATAGTTATTACCAGCTTCTCCCTTCTATTACATTTTTCTTTAATCTGACTGTTTTCTGACAGCTTTGTCGATATCTGTCTAATTGCAGGCTCACGGACCGGCTCCTACAATACTGGCGGTGGATCCATGACCATCCTTCCCAATAGGAATGAGCTCTCCATCACTGACATCACAGTATTGAACCTGTTGAACGACCGACGGGACAGCACGACCAGCACCGTAAGCTCAGCCTACCTGAGCAGCCGGCGCTCTTCAGGAATCTCTCCCTGCTTCTCCAGCCGCAGGTCCAGCCAGGCCTCGCAGGCCGAGGGGCGGCACCACAACATCAGCGTGACAGACTCAGCGTACGACCCCATCTCCACAGATGCTTCTAGACGCTCCAGCGAAGCCAGCCAGAGTGGCGGTGGGAATGGCGGAGGCTTGCTGAACCTCACACCTGCCCAGCATTACAGGCTCAAGGCCAAATATGCTGCTGCTACTGGGGGACCGCCACCAACACCACTGCCAAACATGGAACACATGAGCCTAAAAACCAGAATGGCGATGATGGGCGACTGCAAGGAAACCGGGCTTTCTCCTTTGCCTCCTGTGAACGTGCCGCGGAGATGCAGTGATGGCACGGCTAATGGATATGGTAGGAGGGGTCTTTTGCCTCATGAAGCACTAGGGAACAGTATACGGAGAGCCAGTGATCCTGTAAGGACAGTATCTGACCCATTTAACCTTCCCAGAGTCCAGCGGTTCAACAGCCTCAACAATGTGAACCCTCTCCCCATGCCTCCGTTCACAGAAAGGAGAAACTTGAGTCTCCAGAACTACAACCGCTCTGATGGCAACCTGCGTCGCTCCATGTATTCACCTTGCCCCCCCAGCATCAGCGAGAATATTGCCATGGAAGCAATGGCAATGGAAGCAGAGGGTCTCCTTAGCGATGAGGACATCCTGCCCGATGATGTGGTGCAGTACCTTAACTCCCAGAACCAGGCACTCTACGACAACCTGAACGCCATACCAAGAAGTGAAGGCCCCCAGAACATCACAGCAGGCATACCTGATAGGTATGATCAGTTGCAGGCACCAGCAGTAGGCCAGCAGTACCATAGCCCTGAGCATGAAACAAACAAGGACGACATGCCTATCCAGTGGAATGAGGTCAGCTCAGGGAGTACTGACAAGTCGCCTCCCAAGCAGAAGTATGGACAGCGACCACCAGCCAGCCAGCCCAACCGGACCTTTGGGCTGTTTAACAACATGGTGGTACAGCAACAACAACAACAGCAGCAGCAGAACATACCTAGGGACAACCAAGAGATCTATGCCAACCAACAAAATGACTACCAGCAAAACATTGAGATGGACACATATAATGTCCAGGATGCTTTGGGTAATACAAACAATGCTGGCAGTGCTTTTGGCGTACAGATGAACAAAGGGCAACAGCAATACAGACATAATTTTGGGAGGATTGATAATTCTTACAACGGGGATGCACAGAGCCAGGAGATCAGAAGCAATGGCATACAGATGATAAATGACAACCAACACAACATCATGCAGGCCTCTGTGGCAGCAGGATGCCAAGTTGCCAACATGACTGGTGAACTACAGCAGCGGGCACATTCTATCCAGCGTAATTACATGCAGACCCAGCCAATGGTCCAGCAAATGAATGAGGGTTTACCCTTTCAAGGATTGAACAGAGGGAACCCAATTGCTATGGGACAATACCCCTCTCACTCTCAGTCTGCCCAAGGCCAAGTGCTGCAGGGCTATTCTCAGTTAGCGCCTGTTACTCAGCAAAACAGTGTTATGTATAATTCCAATAGGCAGCAGCAGAGGAACAACATGGCACAGCAGGGTCAAATGAGGAATGGGAACCCAACATTTCAGGTTACTAGTGTGAAGTTGGAAATGCAGGACCAGCTACAACAGACCTCCTGCTCTGGGATGCAGAATTACCCAGGACAGGTGTTTGACCAAAACATGGGCTTCAAACCGGCAGCCGTAAAGCCTGCCTCATTCTCTGACCAGGAGAACAATTGTATGCTGGGTGCTACCACCAACAATAACGACCCCTCCGAGCTTCTGTCTCCAGGGGCCAACCAGGTCACCAGCACAGAGGAAAACAACAGCAA
Organism: Acipenser ruthenus; assembly: GCF_902713425.1. Classification (NCBI taxonomy): domain Eukaryota; kingdom Metazoa; phylum Chordata; class Actinopteri; order Acipenseriformes; family Acipenseridae; genus Acipenser; species Acipenser ruthenus. The sequence continues at coordinate 89,962,069 of NC_081191.1, read as the reverse complement.
TAGCCTGGACAATGTTCAGTTGGATTTTGATGCCATCCTGGATGATGGGGACCATGCTAGCTTAATTTCCGGGGTCTTGAGTCCAAGTATCTTTCAGAACCTCTCCAGGAACTCTTCCCGCCTCACCACTCCTCGAGCTTCAATGCCATTCCACAGCGTGCCTGGCGGCCTCACCAATATGGCTGTTGGGGACATGAGTTCTTTGCTGACCTCCCTTGCAGAAGAAAGCAAATTTCTTGCCATCATGCAATAGACATTCATGACTGATATATTGAACTACAGGAAAAGGGACTTTTAATAGACAAAGTTTAACAAAACAAAATCAAAGTAAGACGTGCTGTAGCCATCTCATCCTTGGAAAGGGATGCTTTTAAAGTATATTCCTTTTCTGGAATGAAGACTTTTTTTTTAAGCCCTTATATTTTGTATTTTTCATTATTATATTAGGAAGATATTGTCTTCCATTGATGTAATTGAAACAGTATTCTGTGTATTGTCACCGTTTTTGCTGTAAAATGTAGATATACTGCATGTTGTAAGGTCAAATGTAAACACTGTCTTCATTGGTTAGTAAGGTGATCCATCTGGTGATGTTGTGACTGAAGAGCAATTAAGTGGACATCTGCATAGAAGTTGTCGGCACTACAGGTTAAAACGGGTTTAAAAATCACATACAACTGGACCCAAAGGGTGTGTTTTTTCATTCTTGTTTGCTGACGTGTATACTTCATTCTTCAAAAGCTTACAGACATGCTCAAATTTGTTGGTACCCTTACAGCTCATTGAAATAATGCTTCATTCCTCCTGAAAAGTGATGAAATTAAAAGCTATTTTATCATGTATACTTGCATGCCTTTGGTATGTCATAGAATAAAGCTAAGAAGCTGTGAAAAGAGATGAATTATTGCTTATTCTACAAAGATATTCTAAAATGGCCTGGACACATTTGTTGGTACCCCTTAGAAAAGATAATAAATAACTGGATTATAGTGATATTTCAAACTAATTAGTTTCTTTAATTAGTATCACACATGTCTCCAATCTTGTAATCAGTCATTCAGCCTATTTAAATGGAGAAAAGTAGTCACTGTGCTGTTTGGTATCATTGTGTGCACCACACTGAACATGGACCAGAGAAAGCAAAGGAGAGAGTTGTCTGAGGAGATCAGAAAGAAAATAATAGACAAGCATGGTAAAGGTAAAGGCTACAAGACCATCTCCAAGCAGCTTGATGTTCCTGTGACAACAGTTGCAAATATTATTAAGAAGTTTAAGGTCCATGGAACTGTAGCCAACCTCCCTGGGCGTGGCCGCAAGAGGAAAATCGACCCCAGATTGAACAGAAGGATAGTGCGAATGGTAGAAAAAGAACCAAGGATAACTGCCAAAGAGATACAAGCTGAACTCCAAGGTGAAGGTACGTCAGTTTCTGATCGCACCATCCGTCGCTTTTAGAGCGAAAGTGGGCTCCATGGAAGAAGACCCAGGAGGACTCCACTTTTGAAAGAAAAACATAAAAAAGCCAGACTGGAATTTGCTAAAATGCATATTGACAAGCAACAATCCTTCTGGGAGAATGTCCTTTGGAAAACTGGAGTCAAAACTGGAGCTTTTTGGCAAGTCACATCAGCTCTATGTTCACAGACGAAAAAATGAAGCTTTCAAAGAAAAGAACACCATACCTACAGTGAAACATAGAGGAGGCTCGGTTATGTTTTGGGGCTGCTTTGCTGCGCCTGGCACAGGGTGCCTTGAATCTGTGCAGGGCACAATGAAATCTCAAGACTATCAAGGCATTCTGGAGCGAAACGTACTGCCCAGTGTCAGAAAGCTCTGTCTCAGTCGCAGGTCATGGGTCCTCCAACAGGATAATGACCCAAAACACACAGCTAAAAGCACCCAAGAATGGATAAGAACAAAACATTGGACTATTCTGAAGTGGCCTTCTATGAGTCCTGATCTGAATCTTATCGAACATCTATGGAAAGAGCTGAAACTTGCAGTCTGGAGAAGGCACCCATCAAACCTGAGACAGCTGGAGCAGTTTGCTCAGGAAGAGTGGGCCAAACTACCTGTTATCAGGTGCAGAAGTCGCATTGAGAGCTACAGAAAACGTTTGATTGCAGTGATTGCCTCTAAAGGTTGTGCAACAAAATATTAGGTTAGCGGTCCCATCATTTTTGTCCATGCCATTTTCATTTGTTTTCTTATTTACAATATTATGTTGAATAAAAAATCAAAAGCAAAGTCTGATTTCTATTAAATATGGAATAAACAATGGTGGATGCCAATTACTTTTGTCAGTTTCAAGTTATTTCAGAGAAAATTGTGCATTCTTCGTTTTTTGTGGAGGGGTACCAACAAATTTGAGCACGTCTGTATGTCTTAATTGCCGCAGTACGTGTTCTTCTGCATACGCTTACATCCACCGTCCTGATTAGGAACTGGTAATGGTTATGTCTCAATTGTGGATGGATATTTAGTAGCCCACATGATGCATATCTGCATTTTTCTATGTGTGTTTACACTGTGTGTATATAACTTTTTTGTTTGTATATTGCATATTCAGAATATGCATATATTGTTTTCATACTTTTTTGCTTTTTTGTTAGTTTTACAGTACATGAACATTTGGAACATGCCAGCGTGCTTTCTCTTGAAGTTATACAGAGAGTATTTGAGTCCCTAGAATTCTATTGAGTGCATTGTGATTGGACAAGAGAAAATGCTGTGGTGTATAACTGTTTTAGTGAACTGAGGGTTTTATTTTCTTGTTAGGAAGACTAAAAGTCTCCTAGAATGAGGAGTTATATGTTCTCACAAGTATGATTCAGTCTTGATGTGAGGCATACTGTACATCAGGGTTCATTAACCAGGGTTAGTGTGAACCATCCAACCTCGGATTAGAGAATACCTCCTTTATATCACTTTACGTGGGAGCTAAAAACTTGATTTGTTCATTAAATATGTTGTGTAGACCATGTGTCCAGTTTTGTGGGGGTACTGTATGAAAAGTACTAATGTACAATTTTGGCAGTGAAGTTTTCTTTAAAAAAAAACAACCCTTTTTGTTTCAATATTTGTCTCTGTAAAAAGAAGGTACTGCTTTTTATTTTGTGTTTTCTTTTTTCAGTAGTGTAAAGTGTAAAGCCTAGGTACAGCTATGTATGTCAAAGATGCACCAGTATTTGTTGTCCCCTGAAGAAAAATAAAGGGCTGTGTTCATAAAGCATGTTTATCAAGGGTTTCCTATTTAAATGTGGTTACATATGTGCAAGTTGAGTTACACATTTCAAGCTTAAAGGAGCTTTCAATGAAATTTCAACCGTTATTCATATAATATAAACAGGATTTACTGAGCCCTAAGTGTTTAAGGTATGTGCCTTATTTGTGTTCATGTTACAAAGAGCTTAACAGGAACACTGCCGAATTCCATTGTTAAGTATTAATACTGTTTGACATTTCTTGTAACCTGTAGCATTTCATTGTTTGAAAACCCATTTTTTATTGTTTGAAAACTCATCAGTTTTTGGGAGGCATTGTGGTGCATCTTGCAGACTTGTAAAATACACAACTTTGAATTATTTTTCTTTTCTTTTTTTAGAGCTTTTTGTAAAACCGTAATTGCAAGTAATCATTTTTGTATCTGTAAATACATTATATGTTATCTAGATTTAGAACTTACATAAAAACAAGATTCACTGGCCAACATTTGATGAATTTTACAGCAGGGATTCAAAGGTCCAAGCCTTGGTTCAGACAGAAGGCTCTGTAGCATTGTGTGCATAGAACAATGTGCATTTGCTGTCAGAACTGCTTAGCTCTTTTATAACTGAGGGAAATGTTTGTACAATTTTAATAAAAAAAGAACTATATTTGATCCCTGTTTTTATTTTTGCAGTTGGCGATTGTTGAATTGGCTCAGTCCTTTTTCTGTTAAGCACAGTCCCCAACAGAACATGCTCGTCAAGTTGACTAATATCACCCTAGACACCGTTTACTGGTATTGCAAATGCAGTCATGATTAGAAATGCAAATAATGACATAAACTGCAACACTCATATGTTAAAATGAAAAATCTTATATGCAATTTGACCAGAGATTATGTTAAACCTAGGAATCTGGTTTTAAGCTCCTTTTTGACTACGACAATGTGTTAGAGATAGGTTGCATATTACGTAATGTACTGTGTATGGTTTGGCATATGAATGCTTCAGTTAGAAATAAATAAAGAAAATACACTTCCTTATTCCTGGTACAAATGACTTCCTGTGTTCAATTTCGATTTCCATGGATCTTGCCTTCTCTGGTTGACAACAGGAGTGAGCCTCAAACAGGAAGTAAAAGTGTACCAGAATGAGCTAAATGCGAGCTTTACAAAACTATAACTACAAATGAACACTGTGGGGTGTGGAAGTGCTTTAAACATTTGTGAAAAATTAACTTCTCTAAAAGCTGACAACATTATACTACATAGTTGTAAAAATGTTGATACAAGTAACACGAACGGCCTTCTCTAATCTGGAAAGGTCAATTTTACGACCTAATCACCCTTTTTTCACCACCATAACATTTTTTTTCTTAACACTTTCGTTTCCTTTCCACTGCATTTCGTTTTCTTTCTCGCTCTCTGCAATGGTTCATTTTAAACCATTAGTACACGTCTGTCTTGAAGCTGATTTACAATGTTGTTTTGTTTATCAACTCCACATGCAGGATTCTGGCCTCTTAAACGGCTTTAGTCACCATCAAATTCAAATGTTGCTTTAGGATATATATTTTTTTTATAATTGCAAGTGTACTGATTGCCAAAGTGTTTGATCAGAGTTACCAACAATATGTGCAGTGATGTTAATGTATTCCTATCTTAAGGCCAAGGCACAGTAATATTTTCCAATACTGGCAGATCCACTGCCCTGCATGTGAATCACACAAATCCTAATCTTGTGCGGGGGAAGAAGTAGCCTGCAATGACAACCTTTTAAAGTTCTTTAATGTGATGCAGTAGTAACCCAGTCATGCCTTAAAATGTTTTACCATCATCTGAACTTCTTTTCTATTTTTATGACTGTTTCAGTTTGTATGTTCTAAGATAACAGGTAATTATTATTATTATTATTATTTATTTCTTAGCAGACGCCCTTATCCAGGGCGACTTACAATTGTTACAACATATCACATTATACATTATTTCACATATATCACATTATTTTTACATACAATTACCCATTTATACAGTTGGGTTATTACTGGAGCAATCTAGGTAAAGTACCTTGCTCAAGGGTACAGCAGCAGTGTCCCCTACCAGGGATTGAACCCACGACCCTCCGATCAAAAGTCCAAAGCCCTAACCACTACTCCACACTGCTGCCCACAGGTAATATTAACATCTGACACAAAAAAATAAAAGGCTTTACATTGGGTACCCTCAATGTAAAGAATATGCTAATCACATTATCCTTAACACTTCATAAATATTCAGATTCTATTTTCAGTGAACAATAGTACAACTATGCCACTGGTGTTTTTAGTGCCTTCTGATTGATCCTCCCTTATGATTCTCCTTGGCCAGGTCAAGCCATGGTGCCTTAGTATCGTATATTGTATCTTGCATTAACTATTCACTTATACTTTAGTGGTTCAATTTGTGACAACTATGTTAAAAAAAATCATTTTCAAAATGGGTTTTCTTCTCAGAACTGCTTTCATTTGTTTTCTGAAATACAAAAAAAGTTATTTTTAATTGAGCTGTACACTGTGCATTCACGTCATATCTCAATTAACTAACAGAATTAATATGTTCAACATAAGCACTGAAATAGTTACGCACATAACCATAATGACATATTCAGATACCTAATGCGAATAGAACAGATTTGTTCAACATTCTGAATAATATAGTGGTTATTCATTTTCATTATATACTTTATTTACTTCATTATAAACTATATATTATTTATATATAACAGTTGTATTTAACCCAAACTTCCTACTTATCAAGAATAATTAGGATACTGTTCATATTCTTTTATAACTTAAGTTTAAACATATTGGCATATAACTTAAAACAGTAACTAATACATATGAAATGTAACCATATATCCAGCCATCCAACTTGCAAACATCTTACATGTGTGTTATTCTGTCTTTAATATTATTTCCAATAAAATTATTTTGCTACTGGCCTTTTTATACACATACAACGGAATGTCGCATATCCGACCATCACATAACCAACTTAATCAATTAACCGCCTCGCTAAATAAATAAATAAATATTAAAAGTAGGCTACGAGAGTAATGGCATTGGCATCAAATGCAGCTTCCGCGATGGAAACAGAAAGAAAGCGTTATAGCAATCAGCCTTTTGGTGCGTTCCCCTTTAAGAGAGGTGGGCTGTGTGCATGTGGCAGTCAGCTGTGTGTAGCAGTGACGTTTCAATACACCAGTCGAGAAAGCTTTTTTTTGTGCAGTGTGTTTATATGATGGAGTACACGCTTTGTAGCTTTGAAATGCATTTGAATTAAACAAAGCAAGCTTCATAAACGCAATGCTTACCAGCCTTTTGTTTAAAACAGCTGAAGCAATATTCAAAACAAGCTGCTTATTGGCTGTTGGCAATATCAAGAAAGAGCACAAAGTACCGTGACAGAGATATTAAGGGACTTGTGGAGTTAAGAAATAAGCCATCAGATGCAGGTTACTGTACATTTACCATTTGTTTTGTATTTTTTTTTTTTTTTTAAAAAGCTTAGCGTGGAGATGGCTTATAGCAAACCACATAGCAACACTGTGTATTGTAGCCTAATTAATCTCATTTACTTTTAAAAAAAATGTCCCCATGTTTAAAGCAGTTTGCGTGTTGTTTTTGTTCATGAACCTATTTTTGGATGTGTAAATGCTTTTTCTATACATGTTCGCAAATCCGACTTTTCACATATCTACCATGGGTTGTGTGACTATCACCTCCGCTAAACAGGTCAGTGAGCTGCAGGCTCTGTCAATACACAGTTCCTGTATGCGCGTTTGTGACAAAGGAAACAAGTTATCGTTACGTACGAATCCTGCTTTCCTCGCTAAGGTGGTTACGGCTTTCCACTTAAACCAGTCAGTGGAACTACAGACTTTCCATTCCCCCTCCTTTTTCTTCAGAGGAGGATCGGAGATTAAACTACCTCTGCTCGGTTTGGGCATTTAGAAGTTATGTTGACAGGGCGAGAGCGCTGAGTCAGTCTGACCAGCTATTCGTCTCTCATGGTGTACGGACCATGGGTCAGGCCCTCTGTGATAGAGAGAGAAAGAATCAATGCTGTAAATCTCCCTCCCAACCAGAAAGGGCGCTGTGTAAAGGTGAGGGTACGCTGCCTCCTAGATGTGCCACCTTGATGGTAGATGGAAACCAGAAGGTAACCAGATTAGGAGGGGCGCGTAGTTGCAAGTACTCAGGACGAATCCATTGCGATCAGCCGCGGGGCAGCCCTCCATTGGAGAAACCATGGCGACACGTTGATTGCAGGGAGGAGTTTGGTAGGTACAAAGGGGAAGCAGTTACATCAATACCTACTCTTGCGCTGAGAAACTGAGCCACCAGCTGGAGCTCTGTGTTTTTGGATTACATGTTGTTTGTTTTGTGTTTTCAGAGGCGGAGTAGGAGCAAGGGACTGCAGTCACGGAGCCAGTTCCAGACCACAGAGCACTACCTTCCCTTCACTAACATCAGCACACCCCGTGTGGATTACAGAGCACTTTCGTGCACAGGACACTCGGGATTTCATTGTGGACACTTTCTGTTTGTTTTTTGTGTTTTTGTTTGGCCTGTCAGCCAGCTGTGTTTCCCCCGATACCATCGCTGGTAAAGGGGAGGTTTATTTTAATAAACACAGTCATTTGGGAGAAATACTGTTTCGGGACTGTTTATTTATTCATTACACCACTCGCATCCGTCACACCCTCTCAAAGCAATGACTGTCTCACTGGATTGTGGACACAGTTTTGATTACATATACTAATGCTGGCCTAACCCCACCAGTGTGGATGGCCGCTACCAGTGGAATGGCTATGTCATGGGCTCTCTTTAGAGGAGCCTCATTGACTGACATACAGACGTGCTCAAATTTGTTGGTACCCTTACAGCTCATTGAAATAATGCTTCATTCCTCTTGAAAAGTGATGAAATTAAAAGCTATTTTATCATGTATACTTGCATGCCTTTGGTATGTCATAGAATAAAGCAAAGAAGCTGTGAAAAGAGATGAATTATTGCTTATTCTACAAAGATATTCTAAAATGGCCTGGACACATTTGTTGGTACCCCTTAGAAAAGATAATAAATAATTGGATTATAGTGATATTTCAAACTAATTAGTTTCTTTAATTAGTATCACACATGTCTCCAATCTTGTAATCAGTCATTCAGCCTATTTAAATGGAGAAAAGTAGTCACTGTGCTGTTTGGTATCATTGTGTGCACCACACTGAACATGGCCCATTGAAAACAAAGGAGATAGTTGTCTGAGGAGATCAGAAAGAAAATAATAGACAAGCATGGTAAAGGTACAAGACCATCTCCAAGCAGCCTGATGTTCCTGTGACAACAGTTGCAAATATTATTAAGAAGTTTAAGGTCCATGGAACTGTAGCCAACCTCCCTGGGCGCGGCCGCAAGAGGAAAATCGACCCCAGAGTGAACAGAAGGATAGTGCGAATGGTAGAAAAAGAACCAAGGATAACTGCCAAAGAGATACAAGCTGAACTCCAAGGTGAAGGTACGTCAGTTTCTGATCGCACCATCCGTCGCTTTTTGAGCGAAAGTGGGCTCCATGGAAGAAGACCCAGGAGGACTCCACTTTTGAAAGAAAAACATAAAAAAGCCAGACTGGAATTTACTAAAATGCATATTGACAAGCAACAATCCTTCTGGGAGAATGTCCTTTGGACAGATGAGTCAAAACTGGAGCTTTTTGGCAAGTCACATCAGCTCTATGTTCACAGACGAAAAAATGAAGCTTTCAAAGAAAAGAACACCATACCTACAGTGAAACATGGAGGAGGCTCGGTTATGTTTTGGGGCTGCTTTGCTGCACCTTGCACAGGGTGCCTTGAATCTGTGCAGGGCACAATGAAATCTCAAGACTATCAAGGCATTCTGGAGCGAAACGTACTGCCCAGTGTCAGAAAGCTCTGTCTCAGTCGCAGGTCATGGGTCCTCCAACAGGATAATGACCCAAAACACACAGCTAAAAGCACCCAAGAATGGATAAGAACAAAACATTGGACTATTCTGAAGTTGCTTTCTATGAGTCCTGATCTGAATCTTATCGAACATCTATGGAAAGAGCTGAAACTTGCAGTCTGGAGAAGGCACCCATCAAACCTGAGACAGCTGGAGCAGTTTGCTCAGGAAGAGTGGGCCAAACTACCTGTTAACAGGTGCAGAAGTCTCATTGAGAGCTACAGAAAACGTTTGATTGCAGTGATTGCCTCTAAAGGTTGTGCAACAAAATATTAGGTTAGCGGTCCCATCATTTTTGTCCATGCCATTTTCATTTGTTTTCTTATTTACAATATTATGTTGAATAAAAAATCAAAAGCAAAGTCTGATTTCTATTAAATATGGAATAAACAATGGTGGATGCCAATTACTTTTGTCAGTTTCAAGTTATTTCAGAGAAAATTGTGCATTCTTCGTTTTTTGTGGAGGGGCACCAACAAATTTGAGTACGTCTGTATGTACTGCTGCTAACTGGGCTACACCACATACTTTCATCAGGTTCTACCGACTTAACATGGTAGATCCCTCTAAGCCTTCATTAGGCACAAGGGTCTTTGAGGTTGCACACTCGCACCGCTAACTGTGGTTTTGTGGGTTCGAGTCATCCCTTGTCTGCTGTCTAAGCTCACTCTCCTTTGCGATGGCTTTGGTATTCTTTTCCCAAAAGTATTGTTGGTGGTCATTTTCGAATTGAAAGGGAATGTCAGGTTACAGATGTAACCCTGGTTCCCTGCAAGAGATGACAACCACCAACCTGGAAGGTCGCATCGGTCAATTTCGCGGGTTCGATGCAAAAGAGGAAGTGAGCTCCGTGGAGTGACTATTTGTTTCCTCGGTAGGCGGTACCAAGGACATCACTCCCCAGAGGAGCCTATCGGCAGCTCTGACATAAAATGCTCAGTAAATACCTGACCTGTGGCAGGCATGTCCCAAAAGTATTGTTGTTGGTCATCTTCTCTTTCAGGGAACCACGGTTACATCTGTAACCTAACCTTTTATCATTTGCGCAAACACTACCCTCTAGTGGTGGAGAGCTGTAATAAACTAATAATTAAGCCTTGCAGCACTTAACATTCTCCAGCTTGATACAGTGTACTATAGTGTTTCTATATGTTTGTCCAATTCCTTTTAGTACACTTGCAAGTCCTTAATTTAAAACCCAGTTACTTATGTGTTAACAAGTGTGTTTGTTGTTTTCTGAAGATAAAATAGTTTTGTGTTTCCTTTATTTAAACCTCAAGTTACTTATATGTCACAGTGTCACAAGTATAAACTCAATAGTTTCCACAGGATACTGTCGCCATCTGGTGGCTATTAATGGCAAAGCCTCTGGTAACATTAATCAATTGCAGCTCTGGATTTTAACAACATTTCATTTTTAATTATAGAATGTTACATTTTATTAGCATAATGCCTATACTTTGATGTGACCTATATTAATGAACACACACAAAATAAAACAATTCAAAAATGCAATTGTCTTTAGAGTCTGTATGCCTGTTTGATGGCAGCATTAGGAATACTGTTAAAAAATAAATAAATAAAACAGAGCTTGTAGACAACATTAGTGGTCTCCTATTAGTAGCAAGATTTTAAATGTTGGGCTTCTGCAGTGACAAGTTTAACGAGATATGAGCCATTAGCCAAAATATGTGTGTACTTGGCTTGAATCTATTTTTATATACCACTGAAGCACAACAGATTTTTTTGTTTTGCTTTGACACTGAGTGGAAATGATTTCTTCCCTGAGAGACCTACCTGACATCGAATTGAGATGTCAAATTGCAGCATTATACTGTACTTTTAGCTTTCACATTGTACTTGACGTGACACCTGCAAACCTTATGAAATGACTTCCAGTCACAATACAGAAAGATACTGCATTGTGACTTGCTGAGCGTGTACACAGGGTGCCTAAGGGTGGGAAGTTGTTTGCCCATGTACCCCACTCAGACCCCTTGTTTACTAAACACCTTGGAATCCCTGAGTAGACAATCACCCCTTCTTCAATAATAAACAACAGCTTTTATTAAGCAAGATGCCCCACCAGTGCAGAGGCACTCTGGATCTTCTCCTTTTGCTATGGGTGCAGAATAACTGGGTGGGATGTTTGTCCTTCTTTACCTCAAAATATAGTATCTTCAGTGGTGAGTGCCAAGATACGAATCACACTGAATGCTGTGCCAGTCCTGGAAGTCAGCACTGCACAAACTTTGGGGATTATTAAGAACAAATATCCTACCCAGTTAGTCAACCACAGCAATTATCTATGCAGGGATACCATGACATTTAGTAAGTAAGGGGTCTGGTTGAGTTAAAAGGGGTAATACAATCCCCAGTCATTCTGTTGCAAGGCTGCTGTCCCAATATTTTCGACTTGGCAGTGTGTATTAATATTTGATTTTGTCAGAAACATTTTGTGGATCCATACCATCATATGAGATACCAGACACCAAGAAGAGCATTACAGTACTTTCTATTTCAGATGATTACAAAGCATGAATCAGCAGTTCAGAAAAAAGGTTAGGAACGGTCTTGTTTTATACCTAAAAGTGTTGATAAATTTGCAATGTAACTTTGCATTTTTCTACTTTACCATGGTTTACCACAGATTTTACAATAACCCATTAAGGATTTGCTATGGTTCCTTTATATTGATTTCCCAGAAGACCAAACTTCAATCCACACAGGAAAAACGCATGCACTAATACAGAGCATGTGAACTATTCTCTTGGTAACTTTCTTATTGTTATGCACATTTTACGCTCCATGTTTGAAACTATTCTACAATCCTTACCATCTGATTAATATACATCTGTATCCAGTAAGTTGCATAACTATAAATGGTACTGCATAACTCTAATGAAGAATTAATCCAGAATGAATACTTAGTTTTTTTCCTCCTGCATCTAAATATCAATTTCAATTGCATGGTTGTGGTATTATATATAAACAGATCAATTAAACAAGAAGAAGAAAAAAAGTGATCAACTCACTGCACATGTTTTAGTCTAAAGCCTGAACAGAACTCTCAAATAATCCAATGTACTGGGTGTTAGTAGAAGTGTGATTATATAGCATAGTCTGACTTCTGCATATCCACAATTCAGGTAAAAACCAAATCTTCAGCACAACAGGACTAAGGTAAGGTCATTCATTTGAAATCCCTGGTCATCATTCCTTTAAAACACGGGCTTTCAAAATAATTTAAAAATGTGCAATTTATTAATAGGTTGGAGCTTGAAAGCTTTAAAAAAGTCATTAATGGATATTATCAAATACATTTTCCTGTTGGTAACTGGCTTTACCAAAATAAATGTACTGTATTACCAAATCCCAATGTTACATAGCGCAGGAGGGTCAGCATTGTCAAAGCTACTATTTCAGTGCCACACTTTAATTTAACTTACACAACAACCTATTTAAATCTTCTTTAGATAGCAGTTTTATAATAACTTGTCTTCAGGGTCACAGATGTAACAGCTTGTAGTTTTACATTATTCTAAGCCATAAGTTTACATATAATAGAATTTATTGGCCTGTAGTTACCTGGTTCGGTTTTGTCTTCCTTTTTGTGGATCGGTATGACGTTTGCAATTCTCCAGTCTGTTGAACCCCTGTGTCAAGAGACTGTTGCATGATCTTGGTTAGGGGTTTGCAAATAACTTCTTTCATTTCTTTCAGTACTATTGGGAGGATCTCAGCCGGTCCAGGGGATTTGTTTATTTTAAGAGCTCCTAGTCCCTTTAACACGTCTGCCTCTGTTATGCTAAAGTTATTTAAAACTGGACAGGAACAGGTCGACATGTGGGGCATGTTGTCCGTATCCTCCTTTGTAAAAACTTGTGAAAAGTAATCATTGAATATATTTGCTATTTTTTTCTCTTCATCTATGATGTTGCCATTTGTATTGCTTAAACATTTTACTTCCTCTTTGAATGTTCTTTTGTTGTTATAATATTGGAAAAAAATTTTATGAATTGGTTTTAGACCCCTTGGCAATGTTCATTTCTATCTCTCTTTCTAACTTCCTTTTTGACTTGCGTTTGCAGTTCCAAGTACTCTTTCTGTGTACTTTGTTCTTGGTCCCTTTTAAATGCTCTGTAAAGTGCCTTTTTTCACTGAATATTTTTTTATTGATTTATTAAACCAGTTTGTCCATTTTGTTTCAGATTTTGATTAGTCTACTTTTGGGATGTAATTGTTTTGCACCTCTAGTACTACATTTTTTAAAAATAGCCATACTTTTCTGTGGATGTTTTCTCTGTTTTACTCCAATCTGCTTCTGTTAGTCTCTGTTTCATTCCTTCATAGTTTGCCTTTTTAAAAGTGTAAACCTTAGCTTTAGTCATTACTTTTGGGGGTTTAAAAAGCCCTTCAAAAGAGACCATGTCGTGATCTGAGTTTGCCAATGGTTCTCTGACCTCTGTTTTAGTTATTCTGTCTTCATAGCAGTTATACACAATATATATATATATATATATATATATATATATATATATATATATATATATATATTGTGTGGGTGTGGGTGTGGGTGTAGAGCAGGTGGACTTTTAAAAGTTGCAAATTGATTTTTGGAAGACTGTCCACTCCCAGCACAATTCTCTAGACAAGCTCAAAGCCAGATAAAGGCAGATTTAGCAAAACCACTCAATACAAGGTCAACAGAACCCTGAACACACTCTGAATGATGGCACACACCAGAAAGTAGTAAGAGGGATGTGAAATAAAATGTAAATGCTTACGCTTTAAATAACTGGTGAGATACAGATTTGTGATTGGACTTTGTAATATAATTGTAAATTCATATGGTAGGAATTAGATTTTTTTTTGCTTAACAGCTAAAATATTCTTCATGAGTCAGTATAGCCCAGTTTGTTAATTTTACAGTAATACAGTGCGATAGCAGTCAACCTTGTAATCAAGTTAAATTAACTTTTTTTTTTCAGTCACTCAGTCATATATACTGAGACTTTATGTATTACTCTCTTGATAAAGGGGAAGCGAGTGCTAAAGCCTATAGATTCCGAGGGTCCTTAACAATGAAGGTTCTGTTTGACAAGATTTAAAATATGGAGATTTCATTACACCAGCTGAAAAGGAATAGTTACGGAATGCTACATTTACAGACTCATTTTTACTTCAAATGTATAAATCATTGGAACACTTCCAGATGCTCCAGTTGCCAGTCATGTTTTTTTTTTTTTCAAGTTAAATATAATATTTTCGTTGGGGACGTGCCAACCACGACATCAGTCCTAAACATTCAATAGTGTTTCTGTAGCTGATGTTTCCTAGTAACATGTGCAAATAGGAAATAATAATGTAACTACATGGTTTTAGCAGAGCACATGAGCATCAATCTGCAGCCAGTGGAAGGCTATGGAATTGTATTGTTACTTTAACACAGTACAGTAAATGCATCGATCCTCCTTCTTTTAATTTACCACAGGCCTGTGTAGTTTATAACATGCAACTGAATGAAAGTAAAACTTTACAAGTGATAAGGGTTCGGGCAGTCTCAAACCACTTCCTGATAATTCATGCATCACATAACCTGTCTGCCCAGGCACTCATTCTGGCAGTTTGAAAGCTCTCTGAGGTCCTCAGACTTAGGCTGTGAATTATTAAAACTGTCAAACTCGTTGGAGCCCTCGAAAGAGGCTTTAAATAGGCAGTGTCGGGGTGAAACTAGACTGACATGCAGGCCCTCCTTCTGCACAGAAAACATCCATTAAGAATGAATTTGCAGGTCTTGCACATCACTTTTAAGGAAGTCCCTTTGAGAAATACAGAGCAGCACACTCTGCACCCAACATTGACATTTCACCTGGGCCTTCTCCTCTTCTCACCTAGCATTCTGTATAAAGGACCAGTTAAGTTTGATGTGTCACAAAGTTCAATTTTATGATTTTGTTAATTATTCCTATTAGCATCTGAGATTGTGTTCTTTTGCAGATAGTGTGTTACATGCTACAAGCAATGAATGATAGCAGGTGATCTATACTGTGCTTCTGTCTGGTTTCTTTAAGGGGGGTCTTGGTTTAATATTATTAATCTGTGAAGTATTTGTAATTTCTGATAGCCTGAACTGCAACTAGTTTGCCCCTTTCCCAGGACAATGAAAAAATATAATAATAATAATAATAAAAAAAACCTGTAATGCCGATTCAGTAGTTTGTAGTTTAAGATGGTTTCCTTGGACTTTACTACAAATCCCAGAATGCACTGGGTTTGAGGTCACTTCCAAAGCTATTCCCCTGTGAAAAAAAATACAATTCTTAAAAATCTGGTTACAACAGTGCAAGACTATGGGGTTTCAATACAATCAAAACGTTTGTCTAACTAAAAATTCAGTCAAAATTGATTGCTGAACAAAGTCTGATGCTCAATATTTAGAGAAAATAAGGAAAATAGGTTGTGTTTGAGGGATGACACTGTTAAGAAACCTTTATTCGTGACTAGAATTGATTTTGTTTCTTTTAATGGGGCAGTCAACATAGAATGTTGCCATTTAAATCCACATTGCAAACACAGACAGCTTTTAGACCAGAAGCAATACTGCCCTACATATGAAACAGTTGAGTTGACAGTGGACACAGGCTTCAAAACCTGCAAAGTGAAAAAAACAAAACAAAAACATCCACAAATTGATTTGAAACACAGGTTATGCACCGGCATAACAGCCAGCTTCTACTGTCTGATAGAGGCGTGCTATAGCAGGAAGCTGATTGGCTGACACTACTAAATTGTTTTCTAAATATTTATTGTACTCTTATGTATGTTGAAGGAAATCCTGATTGTAAGGATAGATAAAATGAGTGTGATAAATGGTTAGCAATCTGAGAAACAGTTTAACAGTAAATACCATTAAAGCACAGCTTTATCAATATTGAACAATACTGTACAGTTTGAGCCATTCCAGGTTTTCCTGTGACAAATCAATAGAAACAACAGTAACAGTAAACAGATGGCCTGCATCTCTCTCACAGCGATGACGTAAAGGTGCATGACAGTGCAATAGAGTGTACTGTAGTCAAGGTTAAGACCAGCCAGAGAAACAAAGGCCCTTACTGAGCAGAGGAGGGGGAGGGTCACTAATTCATCCATACTCCCTGAGAAATACAGTGGTGATCTTCAGGTGGAAAAGCTTTTCATAACCTCTGAAAAGTGAGCACAACTTTTGAAACATAGGCACTAAGTGCAACTGTAATAAATGAACAACAGCCCTCCAGACAATGTCTAAAATGGGATGGATTATTGTTTGTGATATATGTATCACCTCAGTCATTGCTGAAACTATTACATACAGTATAGACACTGTTGTACTGTTTTACATGTGTTGTTTTAACTATGTAACTATGACCTAATTCCTCCTTGTGACTTCCATTCATTTTTCACAAGGGCAGCTTTTGGGCTTAGACCAAATCACATGTGTAATTTGAGACTACATTCACATCATTAACAGTGAGGTGAGTTTGCTTGCCTTTGAAATTGTCAATGACGCAAGAGGCATATTCATACATTGGTATACAATTGCTTTATACACATGACCCATATACTGTATTATTGCTGTCCTTTAGTATCTAGTGTATTTATTTTATTAACATTCAGCTTTAATATTTACATTCACTGACAAGTACCACTAGCATCATTTATTTAGGATTGTTGTGCATAGTTTCTTGATGCCTTCTTTTCTGTTTTGGTTGCCTGAAGTCATTGTTTCAGTCTGCTTCCTGGCTTTTTGTTGCAGTAGTTCCAACTGGGTACTTGTGAACCCAGAATAGGTTAGACCACGCACTGCTTTTATAATGTACACAAGTATGAGGCAGAAGGGGCAGCAATAGTGTGCACACAATGTAATTCACTGCTTTGCCAGTAGATGTCAGTGTTTACTTCACGTTGAAGATGCTGCTCTGTGTTTGGTGGGTCATGTATTGGTTTATGAGAAACATTTCCATCAGAATTTACAATGTAACTTTAGACCTAGTATTCATGTTATCTTTCTGCTCTTCCTCGCTTGTATTTTACTGGCCACCAGCTTTTGTCTGAAGATGAGTGTAAAAAACAAATACAGAAACATAATACAGGCTTCAAAACATATTTCATATTAAGAAAAAAAAAAAAAGGCTGACATTCCTCTACACCTCCTCAAACAGGGCCCCTAATATGAAGCTAACACATTGTGCCTTCTGGTGGTAGATTGATTGAACAATTTCCCTGCTGAAGGTCACAGATGAAATGTCAGAGAGGTACATTTTTATTTAGTTTTTATATATGATTTTTAACATGTTTGTCTTTTATCTTTTTTTAACATCTACACTTAAAATTATATTTAAATTATAACTAAATGGCCAATCAGGTGTATGATAACAGTCTTCTGAGTGGCTACGGAGTTTTTATACCAGTAAGGGAAATGGTTGTCTCCAAAAAGAGTCAGTTACTGTTTGTGTATCTGACCTCATTGGAATCAGTCATTTAGGGGCAGGCAGTTCTTGCTTATCAAAATTGTACCATATACTGGTATCGCTGGACAATTGGAAGTGAAAGGCAGACAGACTGGATGTTAAGAATGCTCAACTCATGAAAGACACTTTAGAAAGGTACATTTCATTGTCTTGAACTGTGTGTATACACGTGTGAGTAATGATTATATTAATTGTTTATTTATACTGAAACAGGCACTCTTATTTATAATTTGTGATTGGTATTTGCACACTGCTGTATGCTATTGGTCATGCCTATCTCCTGTCTCAGAGGAATGAACAACGCTGTTCCCAAAATTTGTTCTTTTTTAATAACCTTGTAGATCTGCCTCCCCCGAGGGCCCGCAGGCCCCCCTGAGTACTCATTTATAACCCGGCTGTGGATCAGGGTCTTTTAAACAAAAGGCACCTGTGTTATACACTAGGCCACAGTTGGCAGCAACACTAAAAAAAATCAGCACGTGCCCAATTTACTCGGTCAAATGAAATAAAGCAAACCTGAGGTGAAGGTGGGGGATGACTGTGACTGCACCTCAGATTCTCAGCACCTGGGCATCCACTCATAATCCTTTGTTGACTTGCTTTTTTAATGGGATAAAGTCAGGGGAAAACAGCCTCTGTGCTACCATTAGAAAAGTTACCATGGTAAATTTGAACTGTAAATTTGCACTGTAAATTCTCAGGTTTACCCACGCTTATACTATGCATGTTCTGAGCTTTACCATGGTTGCAATGTCTGGTTTACCATGCATGCTTCTGTATGGTTGGCCCTAATTACTGGCGCTTTAGCCATGCCTTCACCATTCTTTAGCTATTCTTTACTATTCTTTGATATTCTTTTACCTATGTATACTGGGTCTGACCAGTCTGTTACATCTCAGAAGCTCTACATTTCAGAAGTAGCTTCAAAGCATTACAGTCACATCATCAGGAGGAAATTGATTGCTTTGACTCTCTCCGGCTCTCCTTTCACAGGCTGCCCATATTTAAAGTGCTGAGGACGTAATTAAAAATGTGAATGAATTCCTGTATCTCTTGATTAGAGAGTCCATCCCCACATTTCCGTAGAAGAGACCAGATTTGAAACTTCATCTTAATGGCACTTCCTAAAGATCACCTTCTACTTACAAAGCACACAAGGGGCACATTCCTAAACATGCCGGGGAAGGATCACATTTAGTTTGGGAGATTTAATTGGTTCCTGATTCTTGCAGCACCAAGACCCACTGAAAGTCTACAAAATAGTGCCTTCAAACTGTTGTTAATTATCTAAATGAAAATGCATTTTTTATTTCATTTAAATTAGGAATGGCACTGGTGTCCTTGACTCAAACGCCAATACACATTTCAGTATTGTGTCAGTAGTAAAGGGGATATTCAATAGTTAATAATACCCTTAAACTGTGTCTTTGGTGTCTAGGATACACTTTAAAAAACAGAAACATTTAGGTGTCTGTTTAGTACTGCTGTCTTTTTTAGATGTTGTTAATCAGGATGCAGCATCTTGCTTTTGTGAGGATACCAAGTGACAGCAAATATATTCATCCGTTACATTACAACAAAACAATGGCACAGTGTATAATACAAAAAGTAACACAACTAATTAAATGTTAATTATTTTAAAAAAATGGGTAACTGATATTAAAAATGAAAAAAAAAAAACTTGGCTTGGTTCCTCCTTCCAGTAAGTATTTCTTTCAACTATCCACCAAGGACGTTTTTTAAGGAAGTGATTATTTGTTTCATCCATCTGGGGCTAATAAAAGCAAAAGCACATTTGCTATAAACCAGGTTCACTCCGAGCTTTCTGTCATGTAGGACTACAATTTACAGTTGTACTACTGGAGTGTAAATCTCTGGACATTTACACAGTAAACCAGACATCTTTTACTACCCATTCAATTCCTTCCACAAATTGCTTACAGGTTGACTCTGGTAGTGATCAAATAGATCTGCATTATTTATTATAAAGCACATTCAATTTATGCATCCCTGACAAAATCAGCAATAATACCACAATTATGAAAAATGGGTAAAGGAAACTGAGTTTGACACGATAACTACAATTAGTCCTGGACAGTACGCATCGCTGTGGTCCAGCTGTAACCAGCACAAAATCCACAAAAATGATGTTGATTACACTTGGAAGATCGAAATTAAATTAAAATCAAATACTGTGCATAATATGAAGTCCTTCTTTAACTTGGTGTACACAGCACTTCAAAATACAATGTGAAACACAGGGTGTAGCCAGTGATTTGTGTGACTGTTTACTTTGGTTCTCAAGAGCAGCAACATGTAAAAACTGAAGACCACTTAAAGACTCAACGAGGCTCAGCTGAAGTATAATTTAAATATAATGCCCATTGCCTAAAGCCTTTGGTGAGGACCACAGAGTTTAATATAGTCTTCAAAGCTCCCCAAAACGTGAGGATGACAACAACACCACCAAACAAAAATCCCCTTCAAAAGAAAGTTTCCTAGTATGAAACAATGGGCACAATCCCCAGTTGAGATCTCAGCTATTGTTTAACTACCATAGTCCTCATGTCTGACAATCTGTGCCTAGGGACTAGTTACTTAAAGATCTGGATATTCTGTGAGGATTCACCTTTCCAATGCCCCCTGGCTGAAGAAAAGAAATGAGTCCCAGAGAACCATTTAGAAGCTGTAACAGTTCCACAAAGCCCAAGCTCTGCGTGACATTAGAGTAGGTGATGTTGGAATAATTGTCTAACAAAATAAGCAACCCAGAAAAGGTGAACATGGTAAATTTGTATCAGTTCGCGTTATCTCATATCCTGTTTCAACAGTGACGTTTATAAATATGGTGAGTCATACTGGTTTTAAATAACTCCACCAAACCAAATATTGGTATTTCAAGCAGACTGTTTTGTTCTTGTTGGTATTTCCCTGTGAATTACTACTGTATAGTTCCATGATTGTATTTGGAAAAACGTCATAAAACTTTGCATGTTTTGGGGCATGCAAAATTATGATACAATCAGCCGTAGAAGAGGAAGCAATAACTAAAATTACATTACCAGATGCTAGTGGCCTCTAAACTAATATCACATGAATGAATATATTTTATATATATATATATATATATATATATATATATATATATATATATATATATATATTTCTCAAGGACAGTGTTATGTATTTCAGTACATTTCAACTAAGTGGAACAGCAGAACAGCAGAAATACTGCTGTAAAATCAAGTGTCTGTGCAAAAAGCTATGATACCGTAATTAATTTAACAATATAATTCTGTAGCATGGTAATGCTTTAGGTTTTGTTTTCCTGTTTTGTAGAGATGAGATGCTTTATTTAATCCTCCAGTTAGATAAGTTCTATATCAGTACACAAGAGGACAGGCTTCAGTTTAAACATCTCTTTTTTTGGAGAGGATGAACGCAGCCATTATCACGCACACCTTGTTTCAAAGATAATCCTGAGCTCTCAGTAGTGGTGTGTTTGTGTGTCTGTATGTGTGAAGTGGTAGTTGTGGGGGTTGGATTACTGACCAGAATTACCTATGGGCCTATTTGTTAACTCTAAGCAGGTTGACTGGATTAGACACTCTTCACCCCCCTTACTAACTGTAGCATGGCCTGTAATTTATGATTTACAACTGTAAATATAGACTATATTATAGACCCAGTACAAAAGAAGTGGGGATAAGAATTTCTTCAAGAGAACCTTCATAGTTTTTTTTTCAGATTAATTTTGATTATTGGTTGTTTCATGAATTAACTATAGGGTCGGTGATGACAAGCTATTACATTTAATTTGTATCCCACAAATTACATCCATGATCCCTATCAGGTAAAGAATATCCAATTCTGAAAAAACAAGTGGGAAAAAATAATATGTAATACAAAATCGGCCAGTACCTATTCAATACGTTTTTTTCATTTGATAATTAAAACATCAAACTTTAAGTTATTAAAAAGAAGATAAACAATCCAAACACTGTATCTCTTAACAAGGAATTGTATTTCAGAGCATTACTTTTTGTTTGCTCTGAGCTCAACAGTTTCACTGTTTTAGTTAAACACCTCTTTTTTGTTTAGTTATTATACAATGGTCAGCTGTTTTTACTGGACTGTTTGGCTACACACACATAGAGAGAGAGAGAGAGACGGATGTGTGGAATCGGTTGCCCAGCAATGTTGTTGGTGTTGATTTGTGGTAATCCTGCAAGAGAGAAGGCAACGTGCTTCCGTGTTGAAATGATTAGTCTGAGGCAGACTTAAACTGGCCCACAGATCAAGAGGCTGCTGGAGACCAACTGGTCATAACAACATGAAAGTTAAATGGTTGTCTCCAACAACATCCCGTTTTTATAGCCACAATGTGGCATGTGCCGTGGATTTAAGGTATTGGATTAGAAAAAAAGAGTCAGTTACTGTTTGTGTATCTGACCTCATTGGAATCAGTCATTCAGAAGCAGGCTGTGAACAAGAGCTTTTGCAATTTAGCATTTACTGTTTTTCAGGTAAGCATTTCAATATTTAGGAACATTTGTTGTATAATAACTCTAGAGAAAATGATACATTTTGAATGTGACAATGCTATTTTTTTCTGCTTTAATAAATATTATATTTAATCGTGAAATATTTTGAAATACATATTTTTAGACTGTGAAACAAGCAATTATCATATTCAAGGCAACATGAATAATATTTATTTTCATGTTACAGCAAACATGGATTTAACTTGCATAATTTGATGACCAAATAAGAAAACGGTTCAAATGTAACGTTGGAAGATTATAATTAAAGTGTCAGCTAGTGAGTCTTTGGATCTATACATTTATTGAATAGCGTTACACAGGCAACCATTCCTCCAACTGTATGTAGGAGACCGAATTTAAGGGCAGGAGCCACTGCAGAGCAAGATCAAAGCCAAAGATGAAAACTATGCTGAGGATCCTTTAAGAACTTACTCTAGAACAACTAGTATATGTGGAGGTGTCTTTAGAGATCACAGGGTAATCTTTATTCGTTACACTGCACAGCATATGTTAAAAGGCAGATGGGATTCAGTGAAACCCCTAACCTTAGGTTCAGTGTGAAGCCCAGTGCAATGAAACACCTGATAAGTGGGATGTTTCAGTAAAACTGTATACCGTTTGTGTTATTGTGCTTAAAAATGGCTTATAAATGTAAGAATCATGTTAGTGTGACACGACTAACAAGACAATTCCATTGGTTGAAATAGCAGCTAATCAGTGCACTTTTTTTTCCTGGGAAGAAATTCTGCAGTGATTGACTTGGTAAACTGTGAATGACTGAACCTCTTTGGTAAAGGTGAATCCTTTTTTTTAAATCAATAATATATTGTATATTGAGCCTAATTAACAAATTAACATATTTTTCTGGTTGTCATCACAGTTTAAAGTATAAAGTCCTGTTAGGGACCTAGCGGTGGAATGATTCGATGAGAGGATGCCTGAGTGTGTGTGTGTGTGTGTGTGTGTGTGTGTGTGTGTGTGTGTGTATATATATATATATATATATATATATATATATATATATATATATTTACATTAAAAAGTACTCTGCTTTGAATTATAAAAAAAAATGATTATATACTGTGTGTATATTTATTGTACAGCAGTTCCACTCTTAGACTCTGTGTTAGCCTGGGTTAACAGAGGGTCTCTGTTGAGCCTTCCATGATGTTAGAATAATATCATAGTATTATGAATCAATTTTTCTCTTTCCTATCAGATCTCCAGTGCATAATCAATGCGTCTAATGTAAACTTATAGTCTGCATAAATACTTTCCATACAGCTCCCTGGAGCTTGTGTCAGTCTGTGGAATCTCCAGAGAGCCTTCATTCATGTCTGACAGCTTGCCATGGGAGGATTGTCATGTGGAACAGAGTCAGCATGTCTTTCTTCTACCCCACTCTGGCCTGGGGTTTGAAAAGAAGTCCATGGCTACAAACACCACTCACCTCTGTTGGTAGGAATGATGGAGTTTTCACAATAATGATTTGCCTACAATACTGCATAACATCACTTCCTATTTACACATTTACTGTGCCTGTTCCATCTGCATGTTCCATTTGTGAGGCAACTGTCTAAAAACATTCCAGGTTCAGGTAATGTAACATACTTGATTGATTTATAACCCTAGACTCCCTTGTTTTGATCAGCCGATATTAAGACCAGCTCACCTTAAAGACCGTTCTGTTCACAGCCCTTTTAGTCAGCCCCTCTGGCATCATAACGAAGTGATTCCACTGTATACATTATATTCATTATTAGAAGAGATTGGTGTAACACTGAGGTGCAACATCTTGTTACCAGGGATGTCCTGCCATTTTTTTTTAAAGGAATTTGGGAATTGGAGCCATTTTGAGAATTAGCTGGGCAAGGCCTGGTATTTTGGTAAATCAATTCTCAAACTAGAAGGGGTTTTGCTCGAAACAGCAATTCACACCAATGAGTGCTCACAAATGATTGTGCTCAAACATTACATCCAAAAAGGAAGTGTACAAGAACAGTACGCGCTCTTAACATTTTTACAGGGCCAAAATGCTCAAAAACTACTACAGATTTTCAAGTCATAAAACAATGCCCCACCAGAAAGAGTCAGAATTTGGATATCAAAGCCAAAAGACATTTCATGCAGGCGGCTAAGGTTCAACACGATAGTCATTCAAATTTGAAATAACCTTTTCTTTATCATATTTGTGTATCTTTGTTAATGTCATTGAAATGCTTAATCAATGTTTTCCACTGATATTGTTAAATGGCAGCAGCCTACCTTTAACTCCAAGCCTGCTATGCATATCCTCTAGACACAAAATGAAAACACAAAAATCATCATACATTTAATATTAAATTAAAAGTCTAAAAGCACAGCTGCTAACACTTTACATACCATAAACTTCAGTAATTCAAATGTAAGAAACGTTTTTCATTATGAATTCATGTATTAGACATTTTATGATGTACACACCAATTCGTAATACATGTACACTCATATTTGTGCCACTTTAAAAGCTGGACTTATTTTTGATTAACTAATGTAAGGGTTAGGGTTTAATATGAATTTAATATATCTTAATGTGTGTTAGAGCAGGTCAGCCGTAATTCTCAACAGTATCACATCCACTTTTTTGACAGTACATATTTTAGGAGAATTTCAGGAACATTGATATAATACAGACTACAGTGTGTTTTGTTGGGGCAGTTTCCAGGAGGTGTGCATTATGTGTAACAGTGTGCAGGCTGGGCGTGAACAGGCGAATTTAGAACAAACAAGTAAATAATGAGTATTTAGAAATTACATCATTCAAGTCTTACTTCAATGTTTTATGTGTGTGTGTGTGTGTGTTATGTGTTTAACATAAGCTGTTACATTTCTTTTAATTAATGCAAGAAGATATTAATGAGCAACAGGGCTATTTATGTGGTATTTATTGGGTCATTGGTTAATAGATATTGCAATCCAACCCGTTGTATATTTGGGCACAGGCTTATAAAAATGACATTATTGGTACTTTTGTACTGTGACATCTTATACCCCTTCTCCACTGGCACATCCAACCCGTGAGGGCTCGGTACGGTACGGGTACGGGTGGTTCTCCACAGGCTATTTGTCGAGCCGAGCGAGAACCAAACCGTGAAACTCCGGCCTCACAAGACATCTGAATCCGGCTGCGAGCCAAGCCGAGCCAGGGGCGGGGTTAATGATATTCGTCATTATTGCATTAGTCAGTATGCTCCAAACAGAAAAACAACAAACATGGCGGGCAGCAAGTGTGATGAGAGAAAAGTACAACCTTGGGATGCTGAGGAAGTGCAGGCTCTAGTTTCTCTGTAGATAGATATAAGTGTTCAGGAAGATCTGGAGTCATGCGTCAGAAATGAGAAAGTTTAGGGCTCCCGAGTGGCACACCCAGTAAAGGCACTCCGCGTGGAGTGCAGGATGCACCCTATAGTTGGTTCACATCCAGGCTATTCCACTACCGGCCGTGGACAGGGGTTCCCAGGGGGTGGCGCACAATTGGCCGAGCACCGTCCGGGGTGGGGAGGGCTTAGGTCGGCCAGGGTGTCCTCGGCTCACCGCACACCAGCGACCCCTGTAGACTGGTGGGCGCCTGTGGGCCTGCCTGAAAGCAGCCTAGAGCTGCTTTGTTCTCTGACGCTGTAGCTCTGAAGGTAGCTGCATGTCGGGCCTGCAGAGTGAAAAGAAGTGGACAACTGACAGCACACATTTCGAAGGAAATCTTTGTCTCTCTCGAGTCAGTACAGTGGTTGCAGCGGTGAGCCAGGCTTAAAAATAAATAAATAAATAAATAAATTGGGCATTTCAAATTGGTGAGAAAATGGAGTAAAAAAAGACAATTTGTGATTCAAACATTTAAAAAAAAGAAATGCGGAAGTTTATGCCCGAATTTGTGACGATTTGAAGCAAATGGACATAAACCGCGGCTAGGGTACACTTAACTCACACACTCAAAAACACAAAATTCAAAATTTTTCATCCTTGACCTTTATTATATTAATATAAAGAAAAAAATGAAAACAAAACAATTCTAAACTTATTTACAAAAATATAGTCAAACAAATACTGTACAGCTGCACCATACATACAACTACGGCTCTCGTTGCGCTCGCACAGATATATATATTTTTTTAAGCACCCAAACAAAAAACAACTAGAAAAAAAAAACAACAACTATCTTTGGCAAATCATATTTTTAAAACCTTTTTTCCCCTTCAACAGAACTAATTGAACTTTAGAAAGTCGATACTATCAGTAACATTTGTGGATTATAAAGACATTCCTAAATATATTTACAAAATATAGGATACAAGATACAGCTGTACTGTTGGTCTATTAAATTTTTAACCACATTTGTTTGCGCATCTTTTGGCAAACTGAGTTAATTAATAACAATAATTAATAACAACTGTCTTTCGTTGCGTGTGACGTCAGTAGCACGACTTGGCTCTGCAGTGGAAAAACAACCCAGGCTCCTCTGAGCCGCACCATGAGGGCTCGATACATCCCTGGCATAGCTCGGTTGTACAGTGGAAAAGAGGTATTACATCTTACATACTGTAATTAAATGCAAAGCAGCCAGAGACTTGGCCCCTGGGTCACTAGTAATCACTAGCTGAGCTGGTGTAAATATCTCTTGGCTCTAATTTGAAAATAATAGTTGCTCATAGGTACATTACTTTACCAGTAATCACTTTAAGCTCCATATGGTTTATAAGTGTCAAGCTGTATAGCCTGTGCTTCTTAGAGAATCTTCCACCAAATGTTCCATGCTATCCTGGGATCAAAAGGATTTAAATGCTGAAGGCATACAATTACAGATTTCCCTGTTGAAATGTTGGCCAACAAAATAATTACAATACAGTACAAAGTTCTAGCCCTTAGTTAGCTAAGGAACATTGATTCTCACAACATGCTTCATTCAATCCTATGCTTTGCCGTACTCGCAATCACTTCAGGACTGTGCCCTGTATGTTTGTTAGAAAACTGTTGGAATAAAATAATAGTGTGGTGGATGTCTGTTTTGGAAGGGATGGTGGCAATAACACCAACAGCTAAAATGGTGCTCACATCTTTTAGAAGTTAAGCTAGAGTTTATTAGCACAAATGATGCAGTTACTGTAAATTTGTAGAGTGAGCAATTGATGGCAAGGAATGTTGATTTCAGGGATGTGCAGATACTGGTTTTTGTGTTTAGGTACTCATAAAGTGCATTAAAACGTGTTCTCCCTCAGTTGCCTTTGTTTACCAATCAGTAACAATCTGACTGTATGATTTAATATAGAATCTGTCATGATCAAACTAACTAGCTTCTTCTGTACCTGTGATTATGTGTCTGACCTTTCTTT
Organism: Acipenser ruthenus; assembly: GCF_902713425.1. Taxonomy (NCBI): domain Eukaryota; kingdom Metazoa; phylum Chordata; class Actinopteri; order Acipenseriformes; family Acipenseridae; genus Acipenser; species Acipenser ruthenus. The sequence continues at coordinate 89,934,424 of NC_081191.1, read as the reverse complement.
TGTATATAAAATCATTCTGATGTCACCTTGCTCGTTTCCTTCCTCCACATTACAGCAAAGATAACGTAATGTGTTTTTTGTAAACTTTGTAGGGTGTTCTGTACCACTTTAAGATTCAGTCATTGTACTTTATGTTACTTGTATTTTGTTCAGTTACAGTTCATTATATAATAGCCTGAGTGTATGAGAGAATAATTCCAAATTAAAGCTTATTTCACAGAACATGGATCAAGTGTTAATACTTTAGTGATTGCCAGCGGCTGAATTTAAAACCCTTTTATAGTTTAGTTACATAAGGTATAAGGCCTTTATAGTTTTATAAGGGATTAAAATGGTAATACAATATTTTAAATAATAGAAAAATGTAAATGGAGAATGCAGAGCCTTCAGGTCTTCAAGAATGTGGGATTTAATTACACTGCAGATAAAAATAAAGTTCTGGAAATGCTACATGGTATTTAACTTTTGATCAATGGAAATATTTGTAAGTTTTCAGACCAGCTAGTCTTGGTAGAGCCACTGTACTCTACTTCTGGCATATGGTTCCAAATATGGAGGAAAGGAATGCAGTTCAATGAAAGACAAAGGGGTCTATTCAATTGTTTTTAACATTGACGGATGTAAACCACCATCCTTTAAACAGGACCTCTCTGGCATTTTACATATTTTTACAGTCAGAAATGCAGTTAGAGGTTTGATTTTCATTCAAAGAAAGGCTCTAAAATGTCAGTTCTCTCATTGCAGCATTTAGATTTGCCACTGTTTAAATCAATTTCATAGACCACAAAATACATCTGTAAAAACAAAAGACAATAAATAATATTTTGGTTCAAACAAAATCATATAAATAAAATAATACTTCTAGTGACAAAACTACTGACTAAACTGTTTGTGTGGCATCGTGCAATATTATTTTTTTTCTAGATTTAAATAAAAAAATAAAAGACTTCTGGTCAAAACATTTGTCAAAAACTAAAATCACATTATCGCACATAGTTTTACATCATAAAGTGTATTGGAGAGCATTAAGAGTCCATATTTGTTTCTTCTAAGGATGTTACATTTTTATGTTAGCTGTCTTTACTACTTTTACATTTAAACAGAACTATGAAAACTTATGTTTCTGTTTACTTGACAAAGGGCAAAACATATGTCCATCCTCAAGGGCCATTGGCCTTGGCTAGATCAGAATTCCTTCCTACCACATGGCAAAAGTTATATTACCACCGATAATGTGGTAGCAAGCTTCTTGTACTAAACTAAAGCAGTGGGTTTTTGGCCTCTATCAGTGCTATTGGGATTGACAGAGAGGAAGTAGTGTATGACCCCCAGGTCAATGAACCAGACTTTCAAAGACCATGCATTGCAATTATACTCCACTACCTCTTAAACTGAAACCTCAACAATCAACCTTTTCTTGATATTTAAGCTTCCACAATCTAATCAGCAAAAGAACAAGAATCCCTTGATAAGCCTTTGACCTCGATAAACTTCTGGACCTCTTCTCAATCTCTGCAGAAAGGTAAAAATCAGGCTTTGTGGCTTGGCTCAAATTGTTTGCTCCTTTGGGATCAGTTATGCTCGAAGCTACTATGCAAAAGTAAATTTGCTATTAACCAGAACTTTTAAAAAAAATCTGACAATTTAAGCAATATATTTAATTTTGAAGAATAGGAAAGAGCCAATGGATGCAATAGTTTTAGACCTCAGTATTTAACACATATCTAAAGATTTTTGGATTAATTTCATGCCTGGAGATTCATTCAGATTAAACATGGTTCACCATTAAAAGATGAGCTTCTCATAACATGCACAGCCTACTGCATTTAAGTTACTGGTAGCTACACTTAAGTATATGGAAAACTACGAAGCGGTGTGTAATTCAATTTGTTAACGTACATTATTCAGCAGGTTTCATTCGACATTATGAAGCAACATTAGTTAATTCTATAGGGTTAGCATCCTTTTAAATAAAGAGTGGCCAGGTGTTATTGAGCAGCTGATTATCAATTAACCCTGGCGACATACTTTAAAAAGGACCACAGTGTGTCTAACCAGGACCGTGAGCACAACTGAAGATCCCAGTGTATATACCAGGATCCTTGGTATTTAAGAATAGGGATTAGTTTAGGGGATTTTAATCCCACCCCAATCTAACTGATTGTGTGTCAGGGAGAAGGTTCCTGAAGCAGGACCTCCCTTATAGTGGGAGCAGCGCTCAGCAGGTGTTTTGGCCAGCTTTTGTTTTATTAGCTGTGTTTTACCCCGTGTTTTGGTTTGCCATCACTGCTATTGGCACGTGGTTGTTTTTGTTTGTAAATAAATATGCACACCTGAGTACCGTGTCCATGCCAACCTCTGTGTCTCTCCAATCTCTCCTCAGAGGATACCACACATCTAAAACACTCATGTTATTTATTTATTTATTTCTTAGCAGACGCCCTTATCCAGGGCGACTTACAATTGTTACAAGATATCACATTATACATTATTTCACATTATACAGATATCACATTTTTTTTACATACAATTACCCATTTATACAGTTGGGTTTTTACTGGAGCAATCTAGGTAAAGTACCTTGCTCAAGGGTACAACAGCAGTGTCCCCCACTGGGGATTGAACCCACAACCCTCCGGTCAAGAGTCCAGAGCCCTAACCACTACTCCACACTGCTGCCCCGTGTTACAATACTATATACAGAGTATAGCAGTATTAAAAGGCCAAAGCCTTTTTGTACATTGGCTGTGCTTCTCTCACTATTTACAACTGTGATAATTATGTATAAAGTAACATGTACTGTATAACCTGATGTACATGTTGAAGTACTACTTAAACAGGGCTGGCAGGTTCTTAAAAGCTTAGCATGTATTCATTATCTTATACCTAACCTACTCATAAATCAGTTAAAAAAACAACTTAATAACAGGGATTGGTGCTAATAAATATGTGTGTATTTATAACATACTCTGACCTGCATCATTTGAACATACAAAGGTACAATTACAAATACAGTAGTCTCTGTGTATAGGAACACCTCCTAAGAGAACATTTTGCCTAAGAGAACACCCTTGGTGAAACTGATTTTTCCCTTTGTAAATGCTCCACCTAAAGGAACAGGAACTTTGCTTAAAGGGTATATAATGACCTTTTATTTTATTGTGTTATATGTTCCCATGTGTTGCTACAACTGTCTAGGTAAGGTGTGTGTATTGCTTACAATTTTTTGTTTTTGTACATTTTGACCACTGCATTCCACTGCCTCCAAGATGGCTTCACATGGACCTGCATGGACCACTCGAACTACATTTCCCATCTTCCTCCTGCTCACATATGTAACTGAGACGGATTTACCAGTGAGCAAGAGGATGATGGGAAATGTAGTTCTGAGAATACATGAGGCCATCTTGGAGCTATAATAGAAACAGCCAGAGAGCACTGTAATTTAAAAGTGAAAAAAGTGGTCAAGATGTAAAATAATAATAATAATAATAATAATTAAAACAATACACACACCTTACTTAAACAGTTGTAGCAACACATGGGAACATGTAAAACAATAAAATAAAAAGGTCCTTATGTACCCTTTAAAAGAACACCTATTTGACATTACTAGCGATTCGTTCACAATGGATACAGTACTTTTGTATCTTGATAACGCATCATCAAACTCAAATTCAAACGGTTTATTCAATCTTTTCAAATGTGACTTGTCACCGCGAGAGTGTCTTGACGCACACTGATTGGTTTATTAAATTTTTCCAGAACCGTCGTCATATCATTACGTTGTTTTGTATTCTGATTTCCATGAGTGCACCGCATCACTACAAAATGGCATGTAAACAAACACTGCTGTTTCTCTTACTACAAAAAGTTGTAAAAAAAACGTGAATCAGACGTTAATAAAATACCTGTCAAACTAAATTAACACAGCACCCCTACACACGATAAAAAATGCAGCAGCAACTATGAATACGTGTGCAGGAGCAACATTCAAGACATGCACAAAATTATTTAACTGAATGGTGAAGCAACTTATCAGAACGGAAAACACCAAATTGTTCTGAGACTTCCCAGATAGCCAGCAGCATCGGGCCAGACTTGGCATTTCATCGGCGCTGTCGGCTCTTCATCGGTGTTGGCGATCAGTAATCGGGCCAGCACTGCGTCATTGTCGGTACTGTCGTGTAATCAGCACACATACTCTCAGCACTATCTGGAGAAGAGAATATTTTGTGATATTGTTTTTTTTTATTCTAGTACGCATATTAAAAGGTATTTGAATTGAGAATACTTTTTTTTTATTTTCAGAATAAGATGCAGTAATTCTGTCTCTGTGCTGGCTCAGGGATTCTGGCCCGATGCCGCTCGCCAGAATCAGCCCAGTGTATCCGACCAGATCCTGACCGAACTGACTCAAGATCAAATAATTGAAACCTTTTGGAAATAAATTACTTAATAACTGTAGAAACACTATATTTTCATTTTGCATTTTGCAGTGACACTTTTCAACTTCTTACTTAAATTCCAATTGTTTATCAACAAAAAACTTTGCTCACATAACCAACAAATACATTTGCTGCGGATGATTACCCAACTAGGGAAAAAAAAAGGGAAAACAAAACACCACATGCCTGTTCTATGCGTTCATTTGGTTGGCTATAGTAAGCACAAGTTATATTTAGTTAAACCAATCAAACTTGCTTTTCAGGGTGGGAAAATGTATATGGGCAGAAAGCATGTCGCTTTTCTATGTATGATCTCACTCTATTGCCTTTTAAGAAGGAAGGAAATGCACCAAAATTGCATGAAATCCGTTATATGCAAAATGCAGTATCATAGAGCATAAAAGCCATAAACGCAATATATATTCATATATATATATATATATATGAATATGAATAAATAAAATAAAGTAAAATTACTCAAAACATTCACGAGATATATGTTATTGTTATTTGACCTCACTTACTAGCGCTTCGCGCCTCACCCACGAGAAAAATCTCTTGCTTTAACCGTCTAATAACTTGGTAACTTGTCACTTGTCGCTTATCGAGGATCGAATGAAGTCTCTTTGAATTTTATTTTTAACCTATACTGTGAACTGTAATATTATTATGTATTTGTGTAGGGAGATAAGAGAAAATATTGTATGCACCGCATGTTGTAATTTTAACATATAACGGAATAATAATTCAGTTAAAGCAGTAGTGCGGGTTTACACAGGTTTTGATTCTTATAAAACCTGGTAACTTTGCTAAAATAGATGTGCACCCTTTATAGGATGTTGATCAGACTGACAGAAAATATCTATATTTTGCCCCTCAGATTGTCTTATTGTCTTCCGTCACAAAAGTCTCACTGTCGATTTCGGTTATTTAGTTTCGTTGTTTTTGTGATTGAATGGTTAAGAAATAATAATAATTAAAAAATAATGGAAAAAAATGATTTTGGATCAATGTTGTGTGTCCTTATGCGTTTCTTTCTTTTTTTCTCTCTCGCTCCGTGTAAGGTTTAAGGTTTTCTGTTTAAAGTACGATAAGCCTCTGTGCCCTTTGTCTTCTATATACGACCAATATTTTGTATCGATCATGATTCATGATTGACAGAAAATCTGTATTTTGCCCCTCAGATTGTCTTTTGTATCAGACAAGATCGTCTATCACACAAAAGTAAGTGTCACTGCATAGTAGTTTTGAAGTTTCGTTTTTAGTTTTTTTTTTTTTTTTTTGATTGAATGAAAGTGCATCTATGTATAACTACCTTTAGAATGTCAGTAGTAAAAGTTATCACAATAAAAACACTTAACTGTTTTGTTTCACTTACGTCTCACACAGACTACAGTGAAGTCTAAAGGCTCACAGTTTGCCTAACTATTAACTATTACGGTTCTCTCTTGTCACACCTAATTTTATAGATTTCTTATCTTGGGATGATTGGGGGAACAAATGTGAAGGAAACTGTCTGGAGATTGCTCAGCAAGACCATCAACAACACCCTGGCTCAACAAATGAACTGGACTGGTGTAAATGGAAAGAGAGCTTTGAAAAACATTAAAGGATGTCGTTTTTGCTAAGTGTTTTTAATTTTTTTTTAGTAAGGTAACAAGAGCTCCCATGATAATGCATTCAGTCTTATACAGCTACGGGTATAAACAAAATAATTAAGTACAGTTTTTTTTAATCCAGTTAGAAATCCATTTTAAAAGCAATCATTGCCAATGCTCAAGAAGGTGACTGTTAGTCTGTGAACTTCCTCTCCAGCACTGGCAAGGACATTTTTCTTTTCAAAGCTAAATAATTTGTTTCCCATTTTGAATTGTTATTTTTATATGGCATCAACAAGAGTTTCCCTACTAAATGTTATTAAATACTGCACAACAGACTATTGAGAAAATACTGTGATTAACAGTTGATATCCTCTGTTGTTTAATACTTTTATAAGAACGTAAAAGTAGCTTTGCAAGTAGCAAGCAAGTAGCTTTAAATGTAGTTAAATATTTTCCAGTTTAGCAAGTCATTATTGGGGGGGGGGGGGGGGGGGGCGTAACTATTTACTCTTTCAAATTAGCTTCCCCAACACTGCCCTGAGGTGAATTTTGTTACTTTATATATATTTTTTATATTTATTCTATTTTTGCATTACCATAGGTGCTGTTAGGAGGAACAGCCTGACGTCTAGAATAACGGATGAGGAAATTGAGGCGATCGTAAAAAGATGGTTCCAGAGCCAGAGCAGGAAGACGGAGAACAAGTGAAAATAAAACAAAAAAATGTACTCTTAACAGCCAGGCCCGGACTGGCCATCTGGACGATCTGAAGTGGACTGGTCGATGGATTTTGGGCCGTTGTCAGTGAATTAAAAAATAAAATAAAAAATTAAATGATGGCTTTAGTAGTCGTCAACGAGATGTGCACGAAATACACGTCAGTCATATACATCCCCCCACCTGAAGAGATCCCGCAAACCCCTAACGCCGCCCCCCTCCCCCTCGTCAACGAGTATGTGTGGGCTGCCGTCCACGATCAATGTAGCGCATAGACAGCTGAAATAAGCCAAAAAGTATTTACTTGTGTAGCCTACTATATGTACTGTACTTTTTTCCTTTACACAACCCAAATATACATAGACGCAAACAAAAGTTTTCTGCATTATTCTTAAATTAACATGCTTTTGGGATATTAATTTGTTAAGCGTGTTCATAAAATTATGTTTTCGCTTATGAGTTGTAACGAGCTTGGAGTATATGTGTTTTCATACTAACTTTTGTACTTGATAAAATTAATTTAAAAATCCAATAGATGCCTATGATTAATACATTTGTGACTAATTTGAAGATATTAATATGTTTCAATATTAACTAAATCGAGTTATTAATCAAATTGATTCATCTTGCTACATAATTGATTTATTAAAATGTTTGGATATACTGTTGCTTGATTGATTACTGCCTTGTTAGAATATGTTTTGTTGAAGATTCAGATTTTGCTGCCGATGTATTTATTTTCAAAAGGTTTTCTTGGGGTGCGGGGGTCTACTTCACAGTCTTGCACCAGGGCCCAGTAAATCCTAGCGCTGGCACTGGTCCCAATGAATTTAATTTGTTAGTTATTTCTTTCCATGTTTTTTTTTTCTTAATGTTTTTTAATGTTTCCTGATTTTTCTTTTCCATTTCACTAACAGGTGAATTTCGTCTTTGTGGAAATTTGTTTTCCTTTTCTATTTGGCCAGTGCCATTGATGCATCAGCTGCAGAAGCCGTAGCTCGATCCTATTCTATTTGCCAACTACTTCTTTCTGTTCACTATACCACCCATTTATCTTTGCCAGATGGAAGTTCTAAATCTTGACTTTTGGCGTTGCGAATCTATTTATAATGAGATGCATATTCTGATCTCTACTGTATAATGAGCAGTAATTTATGCTGTTCATAAACTTGCGGTGATATTACGGTAGTTGTTTAGTGCTGTTTAGTACATTGCATGCAAAAATTCTACGAAAGACATAGGCTACGAATTCACAGTATTTACAAAGACGTAAGTAATATTAGTACATACAGCCCACCATGTATGGAAATAAGACTCCTATTGCATAACAGTTTAATCTATGTCATGTTTTAATACAAGCTTGATTAGCCGCAGTGTATAAGTAACAAGCTCGAGTGTGTCTTATTTAACTCCTAGTAAAACCAGGAATGGATCAAACTGCTATGCAATATGAGTCTTATTTCTATCCCATCATACAAAAGAATATTGCTTAACAGGAGTTTATTATGCTGTCCATCCTTAGTCATAAAACATACAATACACGTTTGAATTTTGGTTGACACAGCTTGAATGGTCTATCTCTGCATTCAGTTTTTGTTTTAATGTGTATGCTGAATGCCGTCTTTCACAACCCTTTTCAGCCGACATCTTCACTTATTAGTCGCTTATGACCACCCTTAGTGTGTTCAGTTTCCAACAGCATGGTATCCACTAATACCAGTGTTCCATACAAAGTCACCAATTGACTTTCTGCAACACCTGTTAACCCTTGGAGATCTAAGAACCCCGGTTAGCGTCTGATTTGATTAGAATACAAAAAATGGTATGGCTGCAGGCCATTGATCCTAAAGGGCGAAACAAACATTTTGTTGTTAACATTGGGGCCTTTAGGTTCAACGGAAATGCAATTTCTTACTTTAACATCAGTGCTGGCTTTCTTTTCATGATGTTCCTAGTAGAGTGGAGACAGGTACTTCATACTAAGTATTTAAAATATGCTTGTAGTATGCTGAGAAAAATAATCGTAAACCTTTACTGAATTCCACATCTAGAAAATACAGTTGTGTCAGGGTCTTATGACTTACAGATATCACCAGTGTTTAATATATAGCTGTAGTTATATTTTACAGACATATTTTAAAGTACTGTATGTGCAGGGGTAATTGAGCTAAATAAATATGTTCCTAAATCCTGTACAGATCAACAGAATATGTAACACTGTTTATTCCAATATATTCCAATACATTTTATTACATTTGTAACCAGTGAACAAATGTGTCACCTATTTGCCTTTAACAGTGGACTAAAAACATACTTTGGTTTCATTCTAAATGTAAATACTGACATGCCTCTATTTTAAAAACATACATTTTACAGTTACATTTACTAATAACTGGTATCATATAATGGGAGCTGGGTGCTAGACTCATACTGTTTACAGATAATGGTCCATTGGAAACGTCATCAATATCACACTACTGGCAAGCTCAAGACCTTTCAATGCTCAAACCTATGTGAATTAAAATAAAAGCATCATCACAAAATTTGGGTCTGCCATTTGCCTGCTGTCAATTACTGTTCAGTGTAACGCACATGTACCAATTTCATGGCATGGAGATACTGTATTATCTGTTAAGTGATTATTATTTTTCATTAGTACTGTAGTTCTAAAGTTTCTAATAGGATATAATGCACGTTCAGAGTCTCAATTGGTTTGGGTTTATTTTTAAGGTGAACATACATGTTTCTCGTACCCATACCAGTACTGTTCTTTAATAACTACTATGTTACAATGACATCAGCCATGCTAAATCTGCTCTGGCCATGACATGCTTTCTTCCAAGTACAATCCAATAGTGACCTACAGACTCTGATGACAGCTCTTAATGGTTGGATAACTCTTGTACTCAATCAATTTAGAGATTTGGCCTAATTACTGAGATTGCTGGTTCATGATCACTTTAATAAAGGGCTGGTCACAGGAGAAGAGGATTCCCTTACCAATTTTCGACTAAAATAACCATCAAGAAGCAGAATTGAGTATTTCCAGAATAACTGCAATTCTGTATGGGAACTGTGAAGCTAGAAGTCTGTCTTCCCTCTTTGCATTTCTAAATAGGTTATATTTCCATATGGGGTTAGTTCAAAGGAAAAACTGTCAAGCCACACTGTTTCCGATACATATGCATTTTTTCAGAGCAAGAAGTATATGAAATGCTTCCTTTTATATTTTTCTTTATGGAGTGCAAATTACATACTTCTGGGTCTATTTATATTGGCTGCTACTCAGACAACGTACAGGCAGATGAAAGCACCCAGCAATGTTAAAGCAGTCCGTCAGTCCCAGCGGCCATCTGTCAACAGCTTGACAGATTTTTTGGTTTGTGTGGTTCTGCCCCCACAACAAAATAATGGCAATTAAACTATTATACAGTATACAATAAAGTCTCTGTTTTTATTCCTACTCAGTCTTACAGTTCTAAAGGTACATTTCAGACATCACAATAACTGTTTGTCAGTGCCATTAATTAATGGTGCATCTTTAAGAAAGGCTTAGTTATATTGAAAATAGAATGACCACAAAGTATATATGGTTTTATGATGAGTTTAACATGTTCCTGATGAAGAAAATGGCAAGCATGTCTCTGAGTATCATCGACATAACTACTGAATCACTCAGCAAAGACTGAAATGTCATTTTTTTAACAGGGCTAAATCATGGATTTCCCATTCTGAAGCTTCAGGGATTATTTGATTGACAATTTGATTTTATCGGAGAAAGGAGTTCAACCCTTTAGAGCACGTTCCAGTTCCAGTTGTCTGAGTAATTAACCAACCCTTTATATGTTTTATCTGCAAAACTTACAGTAAATCCCTATACTGTATCAAGTATGCCATTTTCCATAAATTTACTGTCAGTGTTCCTTACGAGAGGACTCCTGCCCAGGACAACTTCCCTTCACCTTGCCAGATTACCCACTGACACCATCTACCTTCCACACCACTGGGAAGCTGTGATCGAATGTGCCAGTAGTCTGTATATATTGGCTGTCAGGACTGAGAAGAAAAATGTGTCACTGGCTTAAATCCAAGATCAAGTTTGGCTTAACACTGTCTTTTCCAGGTCCAACTGGGTTGGAAGGAAACACACCAGCATTCATTTCAAGGAGGACATCTTGAATTAATACGATATCCTGTCATTTTATTCATTGGAGAGACCCCAAAAGAGTTATCTGTTCGGAGAGAAGAGCTGTTAGAAAAAAAACGTGCTTCAAACTGCTCATTTCCTGAGGAGTTCTCTTGATCCTGAAAAGAGTCATTGAAATGTCACTGCACAGCTACCAATCTCTTTGTGTGTTCTTTTGTTTGCACTGTGTTAAATATTACTGTTCCACCACAATTTGTTATCAGATCAGCACTGCTCTATATTAGTTAAAAGTATGGGTTCTCAAGGGGGTAACAGAATATCATTAGCGTCCTACAAAATATCACTGAGGGACTATAGCTTGATTCGTGTCTGGTGGTTGAATACTGTTTTAAAAACATAAATGTTGGAGTTTAATGAGGCACATTGATCAAGTGCTATGAGATGTGGCTATGCATCCCAAAGTTTGTCATTTTTACATCTGACCACCACATTAGTGAAGTCACTGAAGCTAAGCAGCCTGCTTTGATCTGTTGTCCACCTGTGAACCATTAAAGTTGCTGTCACATTTTCTGGATAAAAACCCCACTGTTGCAGGATCATTGGTCAGGCGGTGAATCTGAAGGAAAATGAAGACCAAAGAGCATTCTACAGAAGTTAGAGATAAAGTAATACAAATGCATAGATTAGGGAAAGGGTACAAAATAATATCCAAGTGTTTGGATTTCCCAGTGAGCACAGTTGGATCAATAATCAGGAAGTGGAAGCTACATCACACCACCCAGGCACTGCCAAGAAAAGGCCATCCCTCAAAACTCAGCGCTCAAACAAGAAGGAGACTTGTGAGAGAAGCCACAGAGAGGCCAACAATCACTTTGAAGGAGCTACAGAGTTCAGAGGCTGGGAGTGGAGTAATGGTGCACCAGTCAACCATATCAAGAGCTCTGCATAACACTGGCCTGTATGGGAGGGTGGCAAGAAAGAAGCCGTTACTCAAAAAGTACCATCTGAAAGCATGTCTGGAGTTTGCCAGAAAGCATGAGAGTGACCCAGCTGCGATGTGGGAAAAGGTTTTGTGGTCAGATGAGACCAAGATAGAGCTTTTTGGCCAAAACTCAAAGCGCTATGTGTGGCGCAAACCTAACACTGCCCACGCCTCAAGACACACCATCCCTACAGTGAAGTATGGTGGTGGAAGCATCATGCTGTGGGGATGCTTCTCATCAGCAGGGACTGGGCATCTTGTTAAAATTGAAGGAAGAATGGATGGAGCAAAATACAGGGAAATACTGCAAGAGAACCTGCTTCAGTCCGCTAAAAAACTGAAGCTTGGGAGGAAATTCACCTTTCAGCAGGACAATGATCCCAAGCACAAGGCCAAAGCAACATTGGAGAGCCTCAAGAACAAAAAGGTGAATGTCCTACAGTGGCCCAGTCAAAGTCCTGATCTCAATCCCATTGAGAATCTGTGGCACTATTTGAAAATTGCGGTCCACAAGCGTCCGCCAACCAACCTGAACAACCTGGGGCAAATCTGCCAAGAAGAATGGGCCAAAATCACTCCGACACTGTGTGCAAAGCTGGTACATGCTTACTCCAAAAGACTTAAAGCTGTTATTGCAGCAAAAGGTGGCTCTACCAAATATTAATGTGTGGGGGTTGAATACTTATGCAAGCAAGATATTTCAGTTTTTTATTTTTCTTAAAAATATTTCCCAACATAAAACCAATGTCACCTTGCAATAATTGATTTTGAGTTTCAGTGTTTTAAAATAAAATATCAAACAGAATGAAATTTCAATGTACCATTTGTAATTCAGTAATATGAGAGAACTGGTCAGGGGTCTGAATACTTTTGCAAGGCACTGTATATATATATATATATATATATATATATATATATATATATATATATATATATATATACAGACGTGCTCAAATTTGTTGGTACCCTTACAGCTCATTGAAATAATGCTTCATTCCTCCTGAAAAGTGATGAAATTAAAAGCTATTTTATCATGTATATTTGCATGCCTTTGGTATGTCATAGAATAAAGCAAAGAAGCTGTGAAAAGAGATGAATTATTGCTTATTCTACAAAGATATTCTAAAATGGCCTGGACACATTTGTTGGTACCCCTTAGAAAAGATACTAAATAATTGGATTATAGTGATATTTCAAACTAATTGGTTTCTTTAATTAGTATCGCACATATCTCCAATCTTGTAATCAGCCATTCAGCCTATTTAAATGGAGAAAAGTAGTCACTGTGCTGTTTGGTATCATTGTGTGCACCACACTGAACATGGACTAGAGAAAGCAAAGGAGAGAGTTGTCTGAGGAGATCAGAAAGAAAATAATAGACAAGCATGGTAAAGGTAAAGGCTACAAGACCATCTCCAAGCAGCTTGATGTTCCTGTGACAACAGTTGCAAATATTATTAAGAAGTTTAAGGTCCATGGAACTGTAGCCAACCTCTGGGCGCGGCCGCAAGAGGAAAATCGACCCCAGATTGAACAGAAGGATAGTGCGAATGGTAGAAAAAGTACCAAGGATAACTGCCAAAGAGATACAAGCTGAACTCCAAGGTGAAGGTACATCAGTTTCTGATCGCAAGTGGGCTCCATGGAAGAAGACCCAGGAGGACTCAACTTTTGAAAGAAAAACATAAAAAAGCCAGACTGGAATTTGCTAAAATGCATATTGACAAGCCACAATCCTTCTGGGAGAATGTCCTTTGGACAGATGAGTCAAAACTGGAGCTTTTTGGCAAGTCACATCAGCTCTATGTTCACAGACGAAAAAATGAAGCTTTCAAAGAAAAGAACACCATACCTACAGTGAAACATGGAGGAGGCTCGGTTATGTTTTGGGGCTGCTTTGCTGCGCCTGGCACAGGGTGCCTTGAATCTGTGCAGGGCACAATGAAATCTCAAGACTATCAAGGCATTCTGGAGCGAAACGTACTGCCCAGTGTCAGAAAGCTCTGTCTCAGTCGCAGGTCATGGGTCCTCCAACAGGATAATGACCCAAAACACACAGCTAAAAGCACCCAAGAATGGATAAGAACAAAACATTGGACTATTCTGAAGTGGCCTTCTATGAGTCCTGATCTGAATCCTATCGAACATCTATGGAAAGAGCTGAAACTTGCAGTCTGGAGAAGGCACCCATCAAACCTGAGACAGCTGGAGCAGTTTGCTCAGGAAGAGTGGGCCAAACTACCTGTTAACAGGTGCAGAAGTCTCATTGAGAGCTACAGAAAACGTTTGATTGCAGTGATTGCCTCTAAAGGTTGTGCAACAAAATATTAGGTTAGCGGTCCCATCATTTTTGTCCATGCCATTTTCATTTGTTTTCTTATTTACAATATTATGTTGGATAAAAAATCAAAAGCAAAGTCTGATTTCTATTAAATATGGAATAAACAATGGTGGATGCCAATTACTTTTGTCAGTTTCAAGTTATTTCAGAGAAAATTGTGCATTCTTCATTTTTTGTGGAGGGGTACCAACAAATTTGAGCACGTCTGTATATATATATATATATATATATATATATATATATATATATATATATATATATATATATATATATGAAAACACTTGAATCATGAGAAAAACAGTGACTGAGACAGAGAGACAAAGAGTGGTCATGTTGGCTTTTGTGAGTTCAAATCCCATGAAGTCAAGCCTGATCAATGAAAATCTAATGCAGGAGCCAGTGCATGCATACACTTAATGTAATGATATTTTGATGTAATGACCTGTGCTTGGGATCAAGGACTGATGTTGAGAGACTCCAGACAATATAGAGAAAGGGAGAGTTAGAGCATCTGAGATGCAATGAAGCACTGTTTTACTTTGAAGCTGCTGCTTCATGCCATCTAGATGGGATTCTGGGTTCAATCAGCTAACTGTCCTTATGTTGTTTTGTTCACCTAGCCCGCAGTTTGGCCATTTCTCTTCAGGACACCACAGTACTCAAACCTTTGACAGTCTCCACACAAGTTAATACAATTGACAAGAATAAGAAGATCCTTCCCAGGCAGGCTTGTAAAATGGAGGCGCTCACTGTTTGTACTGTCTTTGCACTGTTGAGAAATAGAAAAGATTTCCATGAGGCCCAAAATAAAGAAAAATTGAACCTCAAGCTCCAGCTTTTTCCTAATCCCTCCCAGGAAAAGAAAAAAAAAACATTAAACATACAAATGGCTGTAGACCACAAAAGAGATTTCAGTGGTGATTCAGAAACTTACAGAATTTATACCAAACCTTTTGAGACACAAACTTGTGGAATTGCATTGTAGATGGAGAAAGGCCACAGTTACATACATCCACTGATGTAAAACTGAAGTAAATGAAGACAGCATGCTGCAATGTAATGTTATAGTAGGTTGTTGAAGTTGCTTCCAGCTAAGTGTCATTTTTGATCTTGTGTGTGCCTCTTCCTTGAAATAGAGCTTTGCAAAAGGCAACTCCACTTCTAATTAGAAGCCTGGCAGTGATTTCTTTTTTAAGCTATAAAGGGAAATCGCTCTAGTAATGACTCATCTAAAAGTAAAGAGGGTGGCATCTCTCACGCAAGAAACTGGAAATCTTCCACATTTCAGGCAGTGATCTACACTAAAATGTCATCTGATTCAGTTTGAGTCCTGTGATCATCACCTGTTTGGTGTGCAAATGATGTCATTTTCTAGGTTCATTTTAGAAATAAATCTCAATTTTCTGAATAGCTTTTTAGATTTTGGTATTGTCAAGGGCACAACAAAAATGTTGATATAAGAGAAAACACTGTACTGTATAAAAAAATAAATTTCAGACAGGATTTCAGAAACAGTTTTTTGTCTGCGCTGTTTCTTCAATTTCAGAAACAGCAATGTCAAATCACACCTGAAATGTGTTATATACTGTATATTCACGCGAGTTACAGTGTACTTACTCAGGGGTGTTATGTGACGCAAACTCCTGCAAAAATGTACCATCAAATGTACCATCAATGACACTCCATTTCTTGCAACATCTCAAAAGACTGCAAATCCCAATCTGATCACAATAAGACGTAAGTGCCTTGATGTTTGATTTAAGTGTTGATTGTATTTATTAACTTTGCATTTTACTTTTGATTTTAATGGGCACATTTCATACACACATCTGATGTTATCACATAAACTAAGATTAGTGATTGTTTTAATATTAGTTTTTTCGAACCATTAATGTCAGAAATGAGCTGGATATTGTTGTGGGGTTTGGCCAGTTTTGACCAGGTTTCCTGTCTCAGTTGTAAGTGCATTGCATAGATCTTTGTAAGTGCTTACATACTGTATACTTGCAACTACATTTTAAATATAAGTAGTTACTTTGGTTCATTTTAATAGAGATTCTGACTTTATTTCCTGTACAATAAATCTTCCTTTATGTCAGGGTGTTGAGTCTAGTGCAGCATCCCATTTATATGTTGACCCGAGACAGCTATGGTGTAAAGGAAAATATAAATCTAATTTAAACAAGTACAGTATATTTATTTGTTTTCAATATGCTTAATAAAATAATCACTCCTCATGGGCTCTTCTCCATGGAATCCACTGATAGGCATTCTATTCCAAAGACTCTATTTGCAATAAACTCTATTTGCAATTGCTCTATTACAATAAACAGCCCTGTAACATAAGTTCAAGGGAATATTGTGTTTAACAACAAAACTTGGGTGCTGAAAGTCATCGAACTGAAGGTTGTCCTTTTTAAAACAAAGGTCCTTGTAAAAGTAGTTTTAGCATAAAGGGAAGTAAATGAATAAATCGGCAATTAATTTTCCAATGGTGATTCTGCCAGTATTGGAGTCATTCTGATAGTGGTCATTCTGCTCACTTTTACTTTCTCTACAGCAGCTGGATAGGACAGAAGAAGGATAAAGTGAAACAATTCTGAGAATTCAGATCCCTCTATATTTCACATTCCAACACTGCTCTAAAACAGCGCAGCAGCATTATTGGAGTGCTAAACAGGATTGAAATAGATAGCAGAGGTAGCTTCAAACGTACCTGGGGGGGGGTTACAGGAGTCAGTTATACAGTTTTTACTCTAGTTTACTGGTCACCTTCTCACCAGAGGCATATTGGGGAGTGATTTCACCTAACTCTCAACTGAACTAATCTTACCCCTAGAGGTAGTTTCAATACCTAATCAGTTACTAACCCTGAAGCAGTCTGTGCGAAGGCAAGCAACATACAGTAAAAGTATTCACTTCTTCTTCATTTCCTTTATAAACATCCAGGGCTTGTTGCTTGGTTCCTAATATGTGTACCCACATGTAGAGCTAAATACACTGTCTATTACAGTAGACAGAATGTAAGCAAATCATCTTTACTAAGCCGAGGGTTTGGACTAGTGACCTATTATGAAGATAACAATGAGCGATGTGCATTAACTATTGGAAAAGTGAAAACCAGCTAACCACTACTAGCAAAAGGGTATTGTGTATGGAAACGGTATAGTGGTTGTGCAAAGATATGGACCCCCCCTTCCAGGCTCCTTCCTTTTCTAACCATTTACAAAACATTACCTTCTTATGTTGTTCCAACCTCCAAGGCTGTCCCAGTGTTTACGACTACAATGGGGTCAAATTTGGCAAGGAGGTGACATTTAAGGTGAACTGAAGGATCCTAACACCTAAAATCCCGCAAGTTCTGAATCACACATTAGCTCAGTACAAATGCTGGGTACAAAGTAGAATGTACAGATCAGTACTAAGAAGTACATTTCTAATAAGATAGTGGAAATCCTTTTAGCAACCAATACATGTAAAAGAAAATATTAAAAAAAGGTTGGTGTTTCTTATGCATTTCACTTAGAACCGGACATTAGGGCGTCCGTGCTTCTTAATTCCTGCCACCAGGACATAGATGCCAATTAACGGACTGGCCTGGTCAAACATGGACAGGTGACAACCCTAACTCAGGAAGTTTTTTCAACTTTTACATAAGTCTGTGTGTCAGTAACATAAAAAGTAATTCAGAATTTTAACACAAACAGGAGCTGATAGTAAAAATGGACTGCAGTTTAAATTAGTAAAAGCCTAGTACAATGCAGTAAAACATAGTTAAATTATAGAGAAGCCTAGCAAAGCATAGGCTTGCATGGCCAAGTAAGGTAAAGCATACTGCGCCATAATAAATCTATAGTAAAAGCATTGGAAAAGTATGAAAAAATGGCAAACTACTATGCATGTGTAATATGGTAAACTTATATGGGAGGGGAAGTGAATCAGTGACAGAGAGGAAGGACAAACAGACAAGGTAAATGGGTGGGTCAAACAGACAGACAGACAGATAAAAGACAGCATAAAAAGAAAACATACTAAACAGACATGAGTCACCCCACCCTCTTTCCCATTCCTATCAATGTTTTATTCCATAATTTAATATGATGAGTCACCCAAACCTTATATACGGGTTGGTCATCTGTCTCGTCTGGAGTGTGACGTTGCTTCAGGACCTAAATGCTTTCATATTGTGCTTATAGTAGTGCTGTAATAAGAACAGTTCCACAATCAGTGTCCATTATTATTATTATTATTATTTACTTCTTCGCAGACGCCCTTATCCAGGGCAACTTACAATTGTTACAAGATATCACATTATTTTTACATACAATTACCCATTTATACAGTTGTGTTTTTTACTGGAGAAATCTAGGTAAAGTACCTTGCTCAAGGGTACAGCAGCAGTGTCCTCCACCTGGGATTGAACCCACAACCCTCCAGTCAAGAGTCCAAAGCCCTAACCACTACTCCACACTGCTGAAGTAAAGTATGTGTTTTAATTCACAATTCAATTCTGTGGTAAAAAAGGCAACCATTTTGTCCATTTCTTTCATGTTTTAAAACTACTTGACCTGGTATGCTATAGTTTATCCTCAATGTATGTGTTTTACAATTGGGTCTAATACGCAGACTTCATCCTCACACAGTCATACGTAGCGTGTAAAATACATTTTAGTCGTGCTGCTTCCTAAGCACTCTTTAAAAGCACTTGTGACAATTACAAAAAAGACCCTTCTATTAAATTGCCTTGCTAAAAATATAAACAGGGAAGGGAGACTAATAATAGAGTTTCTATTTAAATGTGTTAACATTTGTTCAGTTCTAGCTATATATGGTAATGTAACTTTTGTTACTTTGGATAAGTCATCAGTATTGACAGCAAGCCCAAGAATCATGGTGATTAAACCTCTGTGTATTATGTTGGACTCATTACCATAACAATCTTGGATTTTCCATCAGTGCGTTATCAATGTAATAAATGTCTTAGGGAATGACCCTATACACATTTTCTGTAAGATTCAATGTTTTGTGTACAGGAGGGTATATTTGGGGAAATATGTAAAGAATACCAACAGAATAGTGCTGAAAAAATCAAGCTGACCTGAATCAGAGTAGATCTCAGTAACACCTCTTACCAAAAAAAAAAAATTAAATAGAAAATTCAGTAGGATGCAATCATTAGTGTTGCTACAAACCATTCTATTCAGTTTTATTGGATTTTCCAGTTAGTTGTATTAATGCTCCTGGTAACAGCTTTTATATTTTAACAAATGAAATCCTCTGATACAAAGAATATGTAATATTCCCCTTCAGGGTGGGATTGGGTGATCAGTTGCTGAATACAGCCTCACTTCGAGCTGTTTCTGATCAATCAATCAATTAATCAAACTTAAATGTATATAGCGCCCCCTATACATTTGCTTTTCTTGGGGAGCTTTACATCATCATAGAACACAAGCCTTATCAAATAGCAAGGTCTGAGTCTTCGATTTGAACATGGAAATGGAGGAGATGCCACTGATATCCCTGGGGAGAGAATTCCAAAACAAAGGGGCTGTATGACTAAACGCCCCAGCTCCAAATGTATTAGTACGACTAGGAGGGACCACAAGGACATCAGCCTCAGCAGAAAGCTGGCTTCAGTCTGGCGTGTATCTTTGAACAAACTCTGCTAGATAGGTTAGAGCAAGACCATGCAGAGATCCCATCTAGCTTCCTGAGAATTCCAGATCTACCTTAACCCTATTGTGCCCCTTAGTGGCAGAAGCACGCAATAGCTGATACAGGCTTTGACAATTACATCTTTTGCTACTGTCAGGTAAAGTAACCATGATGATTTACAAGTAATAATATGATAAAGACAGCCCCCTCCCCCAGCTCTAAACTTGTTTTTAAGGTTTTTCAGTTCTGATAAATTCCAAAGGAGCAAACCTACTTTTCACAGTGTTGAAGCAAATGTAGTAAAATTTAACTCAAGCAACAGAAAACTGACTATATAGCATACGAATACCCTGACATCAGGAATATGAATTTAAATTTTAGTTACGGATATCATTTTCAAGAAAAGTGTGTACAATACAAAATGCTCCTTCTGTGTTTTAAAATGAAGGTGAATATGGCTTGTATGGTCAATAGAAATAGTTCTATACAGTCCTTTTTTTCCACCTCATCACCCAAACATTTGGGATTGTATGCTCATTGATTGGTATGGAACCATCCACTGATTTAATACCAGTCAATTTGTTATCTTTTAAAGTGGTTCAAAAGTACCCCTTGCTTACACTTTCAACAGAAAGTACATCCCAGCTACTATGTAGACTATATAAAAGAAGTGTCCCTGGAGGCCTCATGGCCACAGCTGCTGAGCAAACCCAAGTGACGCAGGTGGTGGATTAGTATGTAGGCGTTGTGGAACACCTCCGCAATTGAGAAGTGGTTAGCAAGTACTGTAAGTCTGGTACCCAAGGGTGACCACTTTAAATCCAGCCTCCGCCATACTGACTGCACCTGCACTGAATGGATCCCAGGCTGATGCACTGGGTTGGGATGCGAATTCGCAACTTTTCCATCCTGAATGGGCCAAGTCTTGTACTGTGAAGCCACCTGTCTGTTCTAATCTGAAACACCAGCTGTGATGCCGAGAGAGTTGGCAGAAAATATATATATATTTTTTGAAAATAATATCCTTTTCCCCAAAACACTAGAGAATGTCAGAGATATAATCATGCGCACACACAACACAATGCCAGCATCATTCAAGAAATATATTTAATATGCGATGGTTATAGAGGACTGGAATGAATTACCTTTCCAAAGGGGTGTTTTACTATAGAGACAGAGGGAGAGTGGGGAATGAGAGAAAAATGAAAGAAGGGAATAAGGCAGGGGTGGAGGAGTGAAACAAAGGTAAGGGGTGAAAAATATAAAAGTAGCTGTGGTGACAGAAGAAAGAGAACAAGATGAAGGAGGGGAGAAGTTATAGAGACAATAAGAATAATTAAAAAATAAAATGAGGAAAAATAAAGCTATATACAAGTCTATATACAAAGACTTTTTTGTGTAGATGAATAAGACATTTGATGTTCATAAAACTCTTCTAGACTGGTCATTAAATGACTCATGAATAAAATCTATGGGGTGTCTACATATATGACAGAATATCAAATATGTGCTATTAAGTTTTTTTCCCCTCTGTTGTGAACAGCTTTAGCTTCAGCTCCATTTTATTGACCAGTTTAATTTGACAAATAAATTATACTTTACAACAAAAACCGAATCAGTTTTATTAACTGATGTGGTTGAGGCACCTAAAGAAAAAATGTCCAATTACTTGAAACTTTGGCATGTTACATATGGAAAGAAAACAGAAATGAAGACACTGCAGAGATAAATACAGAAAGCCAGGTGCTATAAAGTAATGGAAAATAATTGACAGATGGACAAAATATAATAGGAAACAGGAATAGGAAAAAAAGAAAGAGTGAAAACAGAGGCGGATGGGGGTAAAAGAAGAAAAAGGAGTAAAGAGACAGAGAGAGAGGGAGGGAGGGAGTGGGCAGAGAGAGAGATAAAATGAGAAAGCCCTGCCCACTTAATCACAAAACCTCCCTCTCTGCTCCCTCCATTCAGCTCTTACTGTTAGCCACTGAGACCTCTCCAGCACTCTGCACATCCCTTCAGCACTTCTACACTCTCACGGACCTCTCCAGCTGACAAACTCACTCAAACTTTTTTGCTAACAGATAGAAGATAGCAGAAAGTATTTTTTTTTAATTTTAAAAAGGGATTATTCTTTGTGGTTTGCTTAGTTTATTTTAATACCAACAAAAAGGGAAAACTACATTTTAAGACCAACTCTACCCATCCAGGATGTCCTTGCCTCTGCTGAGTGGAATTCTGGTGCTCTTCTTTGGAATGCTGGCAAGGAGCTCACCGACCCCTGACTCCCTGGATGGGCACACATCTCTCACCGACTGCCCCTCTTGTGCCCTCTCCAGAATGCAAAAGGATATGCCGGCCACTTCCCAGCAGGCAGACATGGTGGAGGCAGTCAAGCAGCACATCTTGACCATGCTGCATTTGAAACAGAGACCCAACATCACCCAACCCGTGCCCAGGGCAGCCCTTCTGAATGCCATCAAAAAGCTGCATGTGGGCAGAGTTGGGGAGGATGGCAATGTTGAGATTGAGGATGACAGCCACAGCCGGACAGAGATGAATGAGTTGGCTGAGCAAATGTCTGAAATCATCACTTTTGCTGAGGCAGGTTAGTAGCCCATGTTTGGAGTGGAGGGGTGTGAGATCGGGGAGAGGGGGGGGGGGGGGGGGGGTATTTTTCAATTGAGCAGATTCTGCCAGTTTGACAGGTTTGTAAACACTTACAACTTCTTTGTGTGTGTTAATGGAGGAGGGGGCTTGAAAGTAAGTCTAGTAATAGTGCACAGAACTTAAAAGGTAAGACCTGAAGTCTTCAAGTTTATAAGAAAACTAGGCTGCAAGGTATCTTATTACCTATGTCAGCTTAAAAGCCATCAGGGCATTCTGTTCAATCTGTGCTGAAAACTTTGCTAATAACTTAAGTCCGCTGCTATGTTGTGAATTGTACTGGTAACTGACTGCTAGGCTCGCAGGCAGCTGGGTGCTCCCTACCTCTAGGGAAAACCGGACACTCAGCCCCTTATTGTGTGCTGTGCTACAAGCATAGACTGCCTCCCAGAGTTGTGAATTTTACAGTGCACAGGCTGTCAACAAAGTTCAGAAGTCAGTGCTGTACCTTCTGCTTCTGCACACTGATTGTGCCATTCAAATAACAATGTACTGTTCAGAAAGGCATGTCTGTAACCTACTGAATACAAAAATAAAATAATAATAAAATAAAGCTATACTTTAATTTTAGGAGTGAAGCACATTTTACTGTGCACAGGCTATGACTACAAAAGTTAGGACTCTAGCTTTGTATCTCAATAGGTGAATAAAACACTGTGAATATTAATTACATTCATAAGTGCATAAGCCACAATGTAGGTAATTAGTTTTTTGTTTTTTTTTAACACAAAGAGCTGCACTTAAAAACTATGCCTCATGCTGTGTCAAGGTACATGTGCAGTGGTTATCGACAGCATAGTCCTCATTACAACTCTATAGGGAATAAGATTCTGTTTGCTGCAGTGCACTCTAATAGGCTGTACTGAAAAGTTTTCTTCTGAAGTAAGTTTTCCTAGACAAAAGCTATAAGCTGCTGGAGAGGTAAGGAGCTTTTCTTTATCTATACTGAACCTTGTTGAAGTGCACTGTGGAACAAAACTATGATTCAGTTAAAAAGTAAAGCCTACTAGTGCACCAGTGGTAGTACAGACCGACTGTAAATAAATACCTGTGCTACAGTGGCGCTTGGCACTGTATAAGGAAAGGCTAATATTAATATATTTTACTTTTGACAAGACAGCCTAGTCTGCTCATTTTACCATTGTGATTTGTTGTACAAAACTGTGCACTAAAAGGCTTGACTATAGTGCATGAACAGATTGTATTGTACTGTCCCTACTTCAAACATGCGTCCATGTTATTAGATCTTTGCTTTTGTGGTACTGTACTTGGCTGTCACCTGTAGCCATAGGCTACAATAGTCGGAAGTACGTGCTATGCAGTTGTACACAGACCATCAGTTTCTATACTGAAGTGTGTTTTACGGTAATCGCTTGGCTAAGCAGAGTTTACAATAGCATGCCCTTTTCTGCAGCCAGTGGGGTTTTGCCAATTATTGATTAACAAATGCAGGTCTTGACATGTTAAATCGTGTTACCGTCGATGAAACACGTTCTATTTTGGTAACACAAGTCAGCAATTCATTTGCGATCTGTCCTGCGCATATCCACACATAGCACCAACAGATACAATTACGTTTGGAGCAGGGAACCAACCCGGCTACATTTAATCCCATGATTTTTATGTTTCGTGCTAACACACATTGGTACTTACTTGTGGTCTTTTGACGAAACAAACAATCTGCCGACTTTTATGAAAAGATTCCAGCAAAAATGGAACGCTGTTGTTCAGTATTTGACCAGTAAAACCCCTTTCACTCCTCAATAGTGATCCTAGATAGTAGACGTACAGTAGCTAAATCTATGAAAACCCTGATCTTTCCCTAAATTCTTGGTCATGCCAATTATATCCAAAGTTTTCTCTCCACGAGTACTGATTTAAATTGCTGCAAAATCAGACCAGGGACTTAACTGCAGAAGCTGCACACCCGTAACATTGTGGGGTAGCCCATTCTTGACAGTTTTGCTGCTGTTTCCGTTTTAACAACTGACATTAACAAAAAAAAAAAAAAAAAAAAAAGATCGCGTAATGACTAGAATTAACCAGGGAGCAGTGTTCCAGATTGGCGAGTCCTCTTTAACCTTGTCTTTCATCCCATACAGTTTAAACTTTGACGTGTAGCTATGTGGGCTACAGCCAAGAGGCCATACATGAGGAAGGCGTAGTGCATTTTTTCTTTTTCTTTTTTAAGATGCATTAAAAATGTGTGCAGTGCAGCGTCTAGGTATCTCCGTACACTGTTTTTTCACAGTCCTTATTTTACACCAGATCTGTCATTCACAGCGGGGTCAGATTTACACGAGCTCCTAAATGACACCCTAATGAGCCAGTGTTCAGTACAGATTTAAATCCACGGAGTAGGTAGTATTAAAAAAAGGAAATAGAAGAACATTATTGTCCCTCGTGTATAGATGTTTGGTTCTGTATCTGACTATTCTGGCCCATTGTGTGAACAAGTTCAGTGTATCTTCGTTTTGAGATGCGAAAGAACCATGGAAAGTCGGCAGATAGACTTAAAAAAGCGTTTTCAAAGGCCTTACTGAAACTTTTCCTTAACATTACCAACGAGTATCGCTAGAGGGCAACATACAGAGAGAGAGAGAGAGAGAGAGAGAGAGAGAGAGAGAGAGAGAGAGAGAGAGAGAGAGAGAGAGACTCTTAAAAATGCAGTCACAACAGAGCAGTTGAGGCTTGATAAAAACAGAAATAGCTGACACTTGGCTGCAAACAATTGATTGTGAACCAAAACCCATTGCTGTAAAACCTAAAGGCATGTAGCTTACTGTATGTTAGCAACTGTAAAGGTGAGTTAAATTAAAACATGATTCTGTCATTCCATCCTGGAGGTTTCTGAATCACTGTGCACAACTGAAAATGGCACACCAAAGTGGTCCGTGTAATTTGTCAGACAATGCTGTGTTTAATTACTTCATTCAGAGAAATATACACCCATCTGTAATTGTTTAAGCCTCCCCACCATTATGAAGTGCAATATGGGACTCTTTGAATGGGTTCCACAATGAATATGTAGTGCACATAATGGTGGGGAGACTCAACCAATTACTCTGTTATGTATTTAGATGTATTTATAAAGAAGTAATTAAACACAACGCTCTTCAAAGATTTACACAGACTAATTTCTGAGCGTCTCTGTCCAATGTGTATACCTACAGCCTGAGACAACTGTTTATGCCATAATTTGTGTCCTTTATACAAGCTCTTATGAAAGTTATACACATATATCTTATAACATAGACTGTGGAAACCAAACCCCCTATATATCCCAACTGGAGCAATGTCCTTAAACATTTCCCACCAGTATCAAATCTGTCTGGAATAAACTTCCCTTTATATATAAAAAAATGTAAGCAACAAATATTAAAATATGCTTTATATCATACAATACCATAGGTGACATACATACATACAGACGGACATACTTTGAACGTGGTCAGAAATCGCATTTCATGCTGCTTGTCTCGACTCCTCTGAGAGAGCTCATCTGTATTAGGGCTCCGTACTTGTTTAAACATACCACCTGTTGCCTTCCTGGGCATCCCTGGAAATCGATAAAGAGGGTTTTAATGCCCCCTTTATAAATAAACAGATTATACAGATATAACGAGCTTCATCTACATGACAATGTCTAGAGCTGAGGTACCTGAAGTGATATTTATGAAAAATGGTATCTTTGTATAAATGTTGTTGGATATAGTGTTACTGAGTTGTACAGTGTACAGTGCCATGCTGGCATAGTATATACAATTATAAATACACTGCTGAATCTCTTGGTAACATTGTTATGACATACCCTGATGTTCTACAAGTGAGAAGAGCCAAAAACAACTTTTGTAACATTCTGATAATCAGTCTGAACTTAGATGCCCACAACTTCCCTCTGATTAAAAGATTAAAAGGTTTAACTTGAAATGTAAAAACAAAACAAAAAAAAAAACTTTATTGAAAGCAGTTCCACTGAGTCTTCAGATACTAATCTGAGGAAAATTATAGTGAGAGAGACGTGTAATTCTGAAATCATAGATTCTGTGAGTCTACAGTTTCACATGCCTTCTCTACAAGGGCCTGGGGACATTTAAAACAACACACTGGTAACACACTCCTAACATTTCTGTTCTCTGAGTTATTGGTGTAATGGCACAGTCAGGCAGGTGCCAGGAGATCTTCCCCTCGGAGGCCTGTAAGCACTTTTCAGTCATGACTGTGATACCTGCCATTCAGTCCTGTGCCTCTCAAGCACAACATCTAAAGTATGTTTTAACTTTGCAGCTTTGCATGGCTTTGTGATGTGGCTGTAAACTCAGGATCAACTTGAGATGACAAAACTAATTTCACCAGCGATGTAAGCCAGATTCTTACCCAGCCCTTCAGAGGTGAATTAACTGAAAGCGTTCCCAGTTTCTGCCTCCTATTATGTACTGATTTTGATTCCTCCACTACTTTAACTGGTATAGCAAGGCTTCAAATCAGGGTATAGGTGCTTTTGAATATGGCTACATTAGTACAGTATCTAAGCTAATTAATTATTTCAACCAAGCTTGTCCTACACTGAGCAGCATTCCTTGCATTGAATCAGCTTTCTAGTGGGATCAAAGTATTAAAACATATTAAGAGGAGCTAAAAAAAAAAAAAATTCCAATCCTTTCTTTGAATTGGTTACACTGTTTAATAACAATGCTCTGGCTTTTACACTGCTTGTTTCTGTCTCCCCAACACCCACGGCCTTTCCTTTCCCAACCCATTCCTCAACTCCTTATGCTGTTGGCTTGAGTGACGTGAGAAGGCAAGATTATGGTCTTTGCATTAGTTTTGGGTCTTTGCAGTAAAATACAAGTGCCTGACTCAGGGTGTTATGTGACAAGTGCCATGCCCTTTGGCATATGCGTGGCATTGGTCCCACAGTCTGTCAGGAATTAATCTGTTACGTTCTCTGTAGGAGCTACTCAGTGGAACACTTGTGTTTTGAAAGGGAGTAATTATAAAGCACTGACTCCGAGGATATTGGAAGAGGGGATTGCAATGTCAATGCACTAGAAAAGTTGTACTAATAAATGGTTGGAGAATCTTATTTTTAAATACAAACAGGAAAATACATTTAATGAAAACAGGGTGATGTTAGAATTACACCTGGACTCCCACTTATACACAATCATAAGACCTGTCAGACAAACCACTATATCGGTACCACAAATATCAAGCAAATCAACAGGAAGTCAATATCAGTTACTAAAAAAAAGAACTGTGCATAATACCTGGGATACCCTTTGCACTGTCTGAGTTAAAAAAGCAACTAATCAGGGCATCTAACTCAACCATACTATGCAAAATTCCAATTTACAAAATATGGCAAATCATATTTATTTTTTTAGACAAATTGGAGGTATCAAGTTGGCTAAACCTCCTCTTTTGCGGATCACTTATTCCATGAAGGCAAATGTCTCAACTGCTTTTTCAAGTGTGCCAAATTGTTCAGCGTACCACAAAACTATGAAAAAAGTGTTTCATGCATGTTCCAAGATCTTAAGGAGACTCACTCCCTGGGTCCTCTTTTTTTTTATATATCTTAGGCTTCGCTCAGCCCTTCGTGCCTATGGACTCCCATGAATTGTGGCATTGTCCACTCATTCTTTAGGTCAATTACTTAGCTCAACACCTGCCACAAGAGGCCTTGTATCCTCCCTTTATAGTAACTTTGTAACTCACAATATCAGTTCTCTCGCTGTAACTCCTGTTTGGGACAGGGAACTCGACAAGCTGGGTGTCTGGGATAGAATTTGGGAAAATATCTTCACATCTTCTAAAAACTTAACACACCAGTTGATTCATTTTAAATTTGTACGTAGATTTTATGCCACCACATATCGTCGATTTCAAATGAAAATCTCTACTGATAATCTGTGCCACGGGTGCACTCTAGGGGCAGTCGACACTTACCTCCACATGTCTTGGGAATGTCCACTTATCCAAAGTTTTTGGAATTTTGTAGTGACAGCTCTCTCTAAACTTCACAATGTAGAGGTGCTTCTGTGTCCTGGTCTGCTCCTGCTTGGAGATGATTCTCAAGCTGCGCTTAATTTACAAACAAGACGGCTCTTGCTTACGGGGCTGGGGCTGGATAGAACCTGGAATAGCCTATAACTGTGTATGGTTACACTATCTCTTAGATATATCACTTATGGAGAGGTCGACGGTAAGTTTGCCCCAGGCCAGTGCAAATACGTTAACTACTTGGTCTACTGCTATCATTCTTATTAAAGACCTTTGTTCACGTTTGGGACCAACAACTCCCTAGAAATTTGTATTATTATTATTATTATTATTATTATTATTATTATTATTATTATTATTATTATTATTATTATTATTATTATTATATATGTATGTATGTGTGTGTGTGTGTGTGTATATATATATATATATATATATATATATATATATATATATATATATATATATGTTTATTTACATATATATGTTTATTTACATATTTATGTATATAATTTTTTCTTTCCCCCAATTGTAAAGTGTTTCATTTGATACAACAGGACAATGGATTGTGGAAAAGGTGTATTAGAATTGGGATGTTGTGGGTTTGATCTCTGCTGGGAACTGGCTTAATTCTGCCTTAATGAGTATCTTGGGTCATGCTGGTTGGCCAGAGGTTAAAAGCATACTTGGTTAGATTAAAACCACCATGGTGACTGTGGACAACAATTGCCAGTAGAGTTGAAACATTCTTCCTGGCAGAAAAAGGGGAAGGATGTGCTTTTTTAAAAAACACATTTTGTATAATAAATGTTAGTTACCAATTAAAACACATGAAATTACTTATTTTATTAATATACTGCTTTGGCTAAGTCAGTCAGTTTGAAAAGTGGAATCAAGACTTGTTAATCAGCTTTGGATCGTTTCTAATGTTTAGCAATAGTAACACATGACTGACATACTTTTTCCACCAACATAGCTGTAAAAACTGAACTGGTCTATAGTGAAAGCATCCATTTAGTAAATCTTTCTGTACTAATCACAACTGGAGATATAAAAAACATACTTTCCTAAAAGCCATCGTGCCCTCACAGCTAGGACTTTTGCAGCACTTTTAATGCTTTATTGTTGGCAGCACTATGTCCCTTCACTTATGGCCTGAACTGCTAATATGTTAACAGTTGGATTTCTAAAATGCTGAAGTGTAGCTCATTCTCTTACTCTTATCTCTATTCCAGGTGCCTCGTCAGGCTTGGTGCACTTTCAGATCTCCAAGGAGGGCAGCGACCTTTCACTCATAGAGCAGGCCAACGTCTGGCTCTTTCTCAAGCTCTCCAAGACCAACAGAAGCCGCGCCAAAGTGACCATACGGCTGTACCAGAAAAAGCAAGGCACGGCAAAAGGGGAAGAAGAGCTGGTCGTCTCAGAGAAAGCTGTGGACACGCGGAGGAGTGGCTGGCACACCCTGCCAGTCTCCAGCAGTGTCCAGGCACTGCTGGAAAAGGGACACAACTCCCTGGATCTGCGGATAGCCTGTGAGCAGTGTCAGGAGGCCGGCGCCACCCCTATCCTCGTAGAAAAGGATGAGCGGGAGCAGTCCCACCGGCCCTTCCTCATGCTGGTGATACGACAGTCTGATGAGCAGCCCCACCGGCGGCGAAAAAGGGGCCTGGAATGCGATGGAAAGATCAGCACCTGCTGCAAGAAACAGTTTCAAGTCAGCTTCAAGGACATCGGCTGGAACGACTGGATTATAGCCCCCACGAGCTACCACGCCAACTATTGTGAAGGGGACTGCCCAAGCCACATAGCGGGGTCCTCTGGCACCTCTCTCTCCTTTCACTCGACTGTCATCAACCATTACAGGATGCGGGGTATCAGCCCCTTTAACAACATCAAGTCCTGCTGCGTGCCCACTAAACTACGGGCCATGTCCATGTTGTACTACGACGACGGGCAGAACATTATTAAAAAGGACATGCAGAACATGATAGTAGAGGAATGTGGCTGCTCTTAAAGACAAGCAGACTGCCCTGAACATGTAAAGGACATGGTAGCTGGGGGAAAGACATTCCTCCCTTTCCTCCAACAGACCCACAAACCTTGACAGACACAGCATGGAGTTAAATTCATAGTGTGCTGGTTACCAGTCACTTGGACCAGCCTGTGGCACTTTCAGTTAAAAAAAAGTAAAAAAAAATAAATAAAATAAAATAATAAAAAAAAATAATATATTTTTGTTACAAACAAGAGGGAGAGAGAGAGAAAGAGAGAGAGAGATAGAGAGAGAAGAAAATATTTATGTTGCAGCATTTATGGTCCGCACTGCACTGCAATAAAATGTTTTGATAAGGTGCCTACATTTTCAAAACTATGCAACCTGTCGACGTTTTTTGAACTGTTTACCTTTTCAAAAAGAGGAAGACTTTTTTTCGATGTAAATGTTTTCATGTTTATGCTTTGTTGAGAGATACTTGAAAGAAACATGTTTGACCAGCTGCTGGAGCCAAACACTTCTCTATATAATTATTTTTATGATATATATTTTTGTTGTTGTTGTTTGTATTTTTATAAACGTTCTGAACGTTTACGATTTGCACTATACCGACATTTGATCTGCCTAATCGTTATTTAACAGGTATTAGAGAAGAGGGGAGCTGCACTTAAATGTGAGCTAAATTAACTTTTACAGCACACACAAGAGGTTTGTTTTAAAAACAAAGACACCAAAGATTTAGTGTGAGTGTTTCCAATGTCCTGTGTGTGGTGGTTATTTGGATAATTATTCACAAAACGTCTTGCTCAGTCAAGGGTTGGGATTTAAGGGTTAATGGTTTTCCTTGCCAGCTCTAAGTAGTATTAGCTTTGAGTCCCTTTTACATAAGGTGACCATATGGCTCAGTGTTCAGCGGGACTGTTTGGGATAATTCAGGCTTTTAAACTCACAACCCAATGCATTCTGGTACGTTTTACCTGTCAACCCAATGCATTCTGGTACGTTTTACCTGTCAACCCAATGCATTCTGGTACGTTTTACCTGTCTCAGGTACCATTCTTACCTTTAAGAGAAGCAGGACTATGCTTACCAGAATGCATTGGGTTGTGAGTTGAAAAGCCTGAACTATCCCAAACTGTCCCACTGAACATGGAGCCATATGGTCACCTTACTTTTACACATCAACACCAAGTGCTTTTTTTTTATTTCTACAGAAGTATTAGTGGTACACTGTTGAAATGCAACTTATAAAAAAAGCACTACAGACACAAAGTGAGTGTAATTGTTTGAATGTTTCTGTGCAAAAAAAAAACATTTAAAAACAAAAAGTTTTTTATAGAATAAAATCAACATTTCAGCAATTTTGTTTAAGGAAGCATCCTACATGAATCCTTACTTTCAAACATATTTTTAAGTAAAATGTACTTGTTTGTAATCATTTTCTGTCCTCTTACAATAAACACTGTACCATTGTGCTAATTATAAACACAATTAACAGATTATGTGGCTGGGTATGAAATATTGTCATCGTTGTAGTCTGGCATGAAAGAAATTCTGAACCTGGCGGGACATTTGTGATCAAATCCTGTACATTTTATTTTTTTTTGCAAGAAAAAGAAATTATACTGAAGCTAGAGTGTTTGGTCTAATAAGATAAAGAAATAACAACTTTATTTTTATTCTGTATATATTGAAATGCAGATACATTTATGTTGCATTGCTTTGTTGTACAAATCAAAAAAGATATGCTTGCCATGTTTTCTATCTAATTTATTTACAGTATTTTTGCTTCTCTATTAAAGCTTAAGGATGTACACTAATGTGTGTTAAGAATTCTCATTGTTATTTGTTGCATTAGTATGCTATTTCACAGACTCACTTTGTTTTCTTCGCCTTGTTTTACCTGTTGGAAGCAGAAGAATCTTAGATTTTAATACATTGTACTTACTCTCTGTATCTTTCATGTTTTCATTCACACCATAGGTAAAGTTAAGCATAGACCAGACTGGTATTTATATTTCCAGAAATGTGGTTTTACTTCAGTATCACATGGTACGGCAGTCTAACTTGAAACGGTCTGTGCTGATTTCAGTTGCAAGTAAGTGACTTAACCAAGTGCAAAGCAAGGTTTTAAAATTATGGTATTAACCTTTATTAGCACTAGGAATGCTATCACTGGACCCACGTTTCTTCTATTGAAGATGTTTTGTTGTTTTGCTTGTATTCTTTACTTCAGTTGAAGTATGCAGATAAATGAAAGACAGCACTATACAGTAAAGGTTGCTGCTGCTTCCTACATCAAAGGTACCAGGATGCAGAAGTTGTAGTGTTGTACTGTATTTGACAATATTTGCATATGCTGTATTATCATTAAAAAATTAAGAACCAAACGATAATCAAAAGAATACAAGGGAGGGTGCTGACATTTTTTTTAATTTTGGCAATCCCAGTCCATCTTGCTTTAAAAAAACTGGGACTTTGGGTGTACTTGCAACTATGGCTGCAATTGCTTGTACAAATTAACTGCACCTTTAACCTTGTTTAAGACTAGCATTTTATTTAATAAGGGAGTGAAGTCATTGACTAATACACTTTAAATGCCAGCCCAAACTCAAGGTCTTTGTAAAGCTATCCGACCCGAAATGAAACACTGCCAGAACAGCATCGGCTGAGCTTTGTCTATTATTATTATTATTATTATTTATTTCTTAGCAGACGCCCTTATCCAGGGCGACTTACAATTGTTACAAGATATCACATTATACATTATTTCACATTATACAGATATCACATTATTTTTACATACAATTACCCATTTATACAGTTGGGTTTTTACTAAAGCAATCTAGGTAAAGTACCTTGCTCAAGGGTACAACAGCAGTGTCCCCCAGTGGGGATTGAACCCATGACCCTCCAGTCAAGAGTCCAGAGCCCTAACCACTACTCCACACTGTCTAGCCTTACATATGATATAAGTCTGACTGAACAGTGTGGGATGTCTTTGTCTGGTTTTGCTTTTTCCCATACTGCTCATGAAAGTAGGTGCTTATCATTGTTTTCATACTCAGCTTCACTGGTGCTTTTACTGCTGGCTGTGCTGAATTAATCCCCATTTTAGTTTCCCACCTTAACTGTTTCTTGTATTATAAAATGGAAAATTCAGAACTTCCACTGAAGCATTCTCTGGCTTGAGTGGGGGCATTTCAAAATGGGATGACAACATCTAGAATTTATTTTTTTTCCCACTGTAGTATACTATAGTATCGGCAAAAAACAAACAAGCAAAAAAACACAATATAAAATAACTTTAAAATGAAAGGGACTATAATTGTTCGGGGAGTACTTAAGGGATAATGGCATTGTTGTGACATGTTATGAGGTAATAATAGTACACCGACTCCCGAGTATTTGAATGAGGGGGTTCCATTATTACTGAGAAATACACTACAGCAATGCCATTATCACTGTTGAACTACAGATTTTTAACTCATTGTTTGTATGAAATAATCACTCAGTCCGCTGAAAGAGTTAACTTTTTTAAAGCAGGGCTTGAGCCGTGTGAAGCGTTTTTCGTTTTGTTTTGTTTTAAGTTATTTATAGTACAGGGCAGCCTTCTGAACATACATATGGACTTTGACAGCTTATGCTGCTGTGTTGACTGAGGGCTCCCTTCCAGCTTGATTGCCCGTGGAGTGTCTGCGTTAATCTGCAGCTGGCCTGATTCCTTGCAGAAGCCTCTCAAGATAAATGTTAGTTTAAATCAGACAAGGGTTGAACTGATTCAACCTTTTCTAAAAGGCATTTAAGGTTCAAAAATTAAATGGGCCTTAAAATTGTGTAAACTGCAGATTCAATACTTATGACACTTTGACAATAAAGGCCTAATCTATAAGCTTTCTTCTCATTATTTATCTCATTATATATCTTTGTAAGGTTGTATAAAAAATGTGCATATTTTCTTAGAGTAAGTAGCTTGAAATATCACTTTTATTTATGTATTTATTTATTTTGTAACATTTGCCTTATTTGCAGTTATTCTGAGGGGTCTTGGGATCAGTTGTTTCAATATTTTGTAAGAATAAGTTTTCTATCTGGCCATATTTACCGGGCTAGGAGATTCTTTTGAGCTCGCCAAAAGATTCCTAACTCTTAATCCTCTCCATGACACATGTCAATGTTTTATCCTCCTTAAAAAAGTAAAGTTATTTCTTATTCAATCTCTGGATGATACTTCAATCTCCAATTTCTGTACATAATGTGTTTTTTTCATATATGACAGTGTCTTAAGTAAGTGTTCAGTCAAAGGCCAT
This sequence comes from Acipenser ruthenus, assembly GCF_902713425.1. NCBI lineage: Eukaryota > Metazoa > Chordata > Actinopteri > Acipenseriformes > Acipenseridae > Acipenser > Acipenser ruthenus. The sequence goes on along the minus strand of NC_081191.1, from coordinate 89,899,557 downwards.
TGTTAAGCTTAATTAAAGCTTAAAATGTGCAAACTGATTAACAAAACTCTCAAAATAAGTGTTAATTGGCATAACAACTAGAAACAATCAGTCTATACATACACCCTGGTGATGCAGTAAAGATGCAATTTGAGAAAGTGCTAAATCACTTAAAATAGGAACAAAAACAAATGCGACTGAAAATGGTCCCTCCTACCATGGTGTGTTTAAACTGTAGTAGAAAAACTCAACCATAACCTCTGGATCCACCATTCGCAAGCTTTTAAGCCATTCTTGTGTTTTGCTGATGCAGGGGAGGGGCTCAAGGTCCTTAAAATAAGATACGGTATCCCATGAGCCAGGCTTGTGAACACTTCTTTACAGACGGCTGCCAACCCTCAAGGTTTAACCCGAGCCCTGGTGAGTGTTATTAAAAGCAGAGGGAAATAGAAATCCCTTGTATGGTCAAATATAGGAAAAATGTACAATGCTAATCAAAGCTGTCTGTAGTTATCATGCAAAGACTATAATGTATTACAATTACGTCAGCATGCCATCAGAAAGTGCATTTAGAAATTTTAGAGATGGATTGCTCAATGTTCCAGCAACATAAAAAAAAATGATACTTATAGAGGGATGTACATTAGGTCACAACAAACGCTTACTTACAAACTCTCTGTAACACCTGTGAGATAATAATCTTGTCATTCTCTAAAGCAGTTGTATCTCTTTAAGTGCTTGATGTCAGGTACTAAACTATTCATGCCTCGAAATGAAACTGATGTCCCTTTTCCACTGTCACATCCAAAAATACCGACACCAGAAGCAGGCCCTGTTTTCAAAATGTAATTACAGACCATAGTGAATGTGAAAATAGTCCATTTTGACTGATTTAATTCCAGCAAATGTTGATTTACTTTCAGAAAATGTTGATTTACTTTCAGAAAATGTTGATAATTTTGGACAGCCACTAATATATGAAGAACAAAAACAAAGACTATAAAGCTTGCAAGGTTTTCAGGCAAGAAATCTATAGTATCATTAATACAAGTGCCTTGTATATTCATTGGTCAATCTACAAGCCAATTACCGGCAAATTCCCATCAACCTATAAGGTATATAAACCAACTTTGCAAACTCAGTCCTGCTGTCCTTTGAATTACCACCTCCTCCCCAACCACCACCACCTCACATCCAATCTTGTCCGAGGTGGGGGGGAGTAAACGATGCCTCTCTGCCTAAAATGTTTTGTTCACTGGGATGAACATGTCGCATAGATTTATTATTGTATTGGGTTTTTTTTAGGAGGTGGCACTGGGATGCTCAGAAGGATGAGACTGTGCTCTAACTATTTTTACTCTACTTATTTTTTTCAACCATTGTTGGGGTTCAATGTTTTTGGAAATTTTCTGTAAGATTTTGTATTACAATAAAGGTGGTTATTTAACACAACCATAACCTCTGGATCCACCATTCACAACTCAAATACAGCGCTTCTTAATACTGCATCATCTACAGGTGACTCGACATGTTCATTGAGTATGATGTCAGTTGCATGGCTCAGGCTCTGCAGTGGAAAAACTAAGCCACGCTGGTATGGCTCGGCACGGACCTGGTGCGGATTGGTTGTGCAGTGGAAAAGAGGTATCAGGTTCTGTAACCCTTGACCTACTCATAAACCTGGTCAGTTCCCTTGTGAAGGAATATATCAATCAGCATGCGGGGGAGCTGTGCTGTTTGGGACACTATACACTAAGATATAAATCTCAAGAGCCTGCGTCAGCATAAGGACACAGATCAAACTGCTGGATGTAAGTGACTAATGACTGCAAGCTGCAGTGAACATGTAGTGAATTATGTTATCCTCTCTAGTAGAAATATAATCGGCTTTAGGTTCATAGTTGATCATTAAAATTGCCAAACTTTATCCCTAACCTTTACCCCAAGCCTATAGGGTCATATTTTACTCCTCCACAGTGAACACCAAGGGTTGGTTTATCTACTTGGTATCCTAACATTTGTTGACAAACCAGAGGACATCATTGTTTGATTCACATTTTTTTAATCTAATTAATCCAGTGCATTTACCGCCCCCCCCCCCCCCCATATAAACATATGTTAAAAAAACGAATAATGATAGTACACAAACAACACATTAAACAGTACACATGTGTAAAAGCCACAACAACGGAAAACTTAAAAAAAATAAAAATAAATAAATAATGAATGAGGCCCTAAGTGCTACCATATGTCAACAAGTTCACGTTTTAAGTACACATACAGCATCACTGGATCTTCCTTGTACAGTACATCTGAAACACATTTTCAAAATTCTTTCACAACTTATTTTGGTAATACACAAGGAATTGCTATAATTTCTTTCAGCCCATGTATTAGACGCAACAGTTGGCCCTTGGAGATATGTTTTACGCCAAGGGTTTATGCCATAAACACCTACAATTGTGCATCATAAACAGGCGCTTTATTTAAGTATTTAAATATGTATGTTGCGTTTATCTGCTCTAACAGTATAAAAATCATTGCTTATTAAGTTGTGGAATAATGCTTATACAGTTGTCTCCGTGTATAGGAACACCTCCTAAAAGAACACTTCACCTAAGAGAACACCCTTGTGGTGAAACTGATTTTTCCCTTTGTAAATGCTACGGCTAAAGGAACAGGAACTTTGTTTAAAATAACACCTTTTTGACACTGCTGGTGATTAGTTCACAACTGATAGAGTACTGTTTTGTAACCTGATAACTCATCATCATCAAACTTAAATGCAAATGGATTATTCAATATTTTCAAATGTGACTTGTCATTGCGAGAGTGTCTTGAGGCACACTGATTGGTTTATTCCGTCATATCATTGCCTTGTTTTGTATTCTGATTTCCTCGAGTGCACCTCATCACTACAAAATGGCATGTAAACAAACGATGAAACATGCCGCTGTTTCTCTTGCTACAAAAAGTTGGAAAGTGTTCAAGCTCCTGAAAAAACCTGAACAGACACAAGCCGCCAATCAATTTGGTGTTTCCCATTCTGGTGAGTTGCTTCACCATTCTGCTAAATGATTTTGTGCATGTCTTGAATATTGCTCCTGTACCAGGTATTCATAATTAATCTAGAGCTGCTGCTGCATTTTTATATGTGTGTAGGGGTGCTATGTCAATTTAGTCTGACAGTTAGTTTATTATTATAGTTTATTAACATACACTTGCCTATTGCTTTTCTCTTATTCTATTCATTTCATATGTTGATGCACGTGTGTCATGACAAGTAATACATGTTTATTTATTTATTTATTTATTCATATTGTGTCTGGTGGTCAACTCCATCTTAAAGAACACTTCGGCTAAGAGAACACCTTGCTTGCTTCCCGAGAGGGGTTTTCTTTTAGCTGGAGACTACTGTACCTTGTCATGTTCATATGGTTACGTTTCCATATTGCATTGACTGTATTATCATGTAACATGAACTGCTAAAAATGTGTAATTGCACCCTTCTTATGCCAATTATCTCACTTAGGAACAACCTTATGTGCATTACATGGTGTCTCCTTGTCTCATTGCATTTCTGCATTGCAGTATCAATCAATGGTAATACACTTCTGCAACAAGAGATTTAAAAATCAATTGGAAGCAAATTTTGGTTTCACCCGTTGCGCTGACATTTTTTACTGCCTGTGACAGGGGAGATCTGTGCTGGCTATCTGGCGCATGCATGATCCTGCAGGGACTCACCCGCACAACCCCCTATCACACTGCCGTACTGCCGTATCGATGCCGTAAACTGACAATGAAAATATCTCTTAAAGGGAATAGTCCTCGGAAAATATGAGAATCTGCACACGCACACCCCTAGTAAATATATAGTTTTACCTGCAGAAAATGATGCATTACAAAAAGGTTTATAAAGTAATTATTAAACTATGATGCAATACAAAGTGCAATACCCTCCCAAAAAAGTTTTGACCACATTTTTTAAGTATACTACTGTAGCGTTTGCGGGAAAAGAAGGCAGGCTCACACAGGTATTTCAGGTTCTCGAATGCAGCGGTTTATTAAGCCGGGATTCTACACTTGACATGAAGCGTGTTGTTTTCCCAGCCAGTGGTACAGCTACAGTGGCTGAGCAGTGTAGTGCTACTCAGACTGTAACAAAATAATAAAATATAAGAAAGTACTCAGTCCAACACACTGTTTTGGCTGTGCTATGCCCAACTAAGTACAGTCTTATTTCCTTCTTTGTTCCTTAGTCTTGCTTTTCTCTGGCTCTCCTTGGCTGTTCTTTCCAATTCTCTCTCTCAGTTCTGCAGCTCTCTTTTAGTCTCCAGAGCTCCTTGCCACTGCTCTCACTCTGTTACTTATCCCCCGTCCAGGCCATGCCCCCGGTGCACCAGCCACCAATCCTAAGCATGCACGGCTTCCCACTCTTGGCCCCTGGTTTCCCGCTTTTGATACCTTGCAACATTGTTGTAACAATTTACCCCTGATTTGTGACAACCTCTCCAAGCTGAGCTCCTGATTAGTGGCAATTCTCTCGTCTCTGATGTCCCTGAACACCTGCTGTGGTTGAACCTTTGACTCTGGGTCACAGAACTTTCCAGAATATGATTACAGGAGACCCAGGGTCATTACAATACTATTACATATAATGGTTCAGAGAGAAAAGCAGACGTTGGTTAAGAAATGAGGACAAAATGATACAACACAACGTCACTGAATTTGTCCCAAAGTTTGCATGTGGCATCATACCAAACCATTGCCACTGGCAAGAGAAGAGCATCATATTCAAATGGAGTCATGTCTGAGACCTTCTGAAATACCACCCAATTGAGAAATTACCTTCAAGATGTAACAGGAGTTAGAATTTTTATATAACTGTTTGCAAACGGATAAGGTCCAGTGACACCCCAACACACCCAGGAACATTTGAGATGGGTTAGAGTCTGAAGACAACGTGGTGAACATTTATTGCCGTTGTATGTTGTAGAACACAATATATATGGAGGGGGATCTGTCATGGTGTGAGCTGGGATCAGCATACAGGGAAGGAAGGACCTTCATGTCATTCAGAACGGCATCCTCACAGCTTGCTGTTAGGTACTGAGATGACATCCTTCATCAAATAATGAGATCTTATTCTGGTGCACTCATGCCAAAATTCATTTTGGTTGATGTCAATGCGCACCCAACATCAAGCAAGGAACATCACTGCTTATCTTGAACAGGAAGCAATCAAGAGGATGGATCTTCTGACCTGAACCCTATTAAGCATGCTTGGGACATGTTAGAGGGCAATATCAGCATGTTCACAGCAACCCAGTATATTCCAGGATGCCGTTATCCAAGAATGGGCCCATCTTACACAACAACATGTAAGGCATCTGATTAGTAGAATGTACAGACATTGTCAAAGTGTCATTGTGTCTTGTGGCAGACATACATGGTATTACTGATCATGTGCAAACACACAGGAAAATGTTCATGACAAAACTTTATTTGGAGGGTGAGACACTTTTTATTGTTATCAGTGGCAAGTGTTTGTCCAGACTGTTAAATTGTTTGTCTAATTGTGTTAAGTTTATTTTAATTGAGTTTTACAATGAATATATACATATACAATAAAACATTGGTATTATGAGTAGTTGTATGCATTTGAGTATAGCCACTTGTAGCACGTACAGTTCACCTCAACTCATGCATATATACCCTTATACACAGATACTTGCCATCCTAAAACCCTATAATAAATCATTTATATTTTTAGACAAAAACAGGGCATTGGGGAACCAGCTGGAACAGGGTCAAATGACAGAGAAAATATAAAATGCAGAAGACAGATGAACAAGCATAAATAGTGACAGGTACAGGCTCTTTATTAATTCTTATGAATCCATATTGTTGTTTCTCTTTCTGTGTCTGCCTATTTTTCTTTTGTATCATTAATTGCCCTTCCTGCAACCGGACTGCTTCAGTTTTAATATGCCTTTGAGCTGTCTAGTCCAGTTATTCCATCCTCCAATTTTGTCACGTGGATTCATATTTTCTGGCTTCCGTTAGTTGATAGTAGTTTCAGTTTTTCATTATTTCAGAACATCTATATGGAGATAACAACAGCAGTCCCTTATCCTGTGAAAGAGGACACTGGTAAATATTAAGTGCAGGAACATCCTTTGACCAGGCGCTCTTATGTCCGAGACAGGTTTAATGTAGAGGCAGAAAGACTACTAATTTGACAAGGTCAAACTGTTGAAATAAAAATAGTCGAATAGTTCAACTAGTCGCTACATTCATAAAAACTATTGATAAACCATGTATTTTATAATCTCTGGTGCTCTATTTGTGCTCTATTTGTGAACATACTGTTTTGTTACACTTGAGCAGAGGCAGTAATAAATTGTACGTTGATTCACACTAAGTGATAATCTGATGCAGGTTCAATCCTAGTGGCTGCTGGACAGGACAGGGGAACGCAGACACACACAGCACACAGACACACATTAACAAATGAGTGTACTCTATTTACAGTGTGTACCATGTTATTACCTTCCACTGTGCCGGAAGACGAGCGTAAACATGCATAAGAAAAGCATCTGTCTACTTCATAGCTCATAATATGTCATGCACATACGGGCAGCCCCTCCAGAATGGTACATCTGGAATGTGGAATGCTTTATAATGAAAAACAGATCAGGCACATCTAGCCATGTAACATAAATGTAGCATCAGTATACCCATAGTCCATTTGATAATAGGTTCTGGCATTTCTGGTATTAACAAAATGTCGACCACAGCATTTGCATTCTTGATTTTCATTCAAATTTGTAGATGGTATTGTTGCGGTGTGTGTTACGAAAATAAGGGAAATTAACATGGGAGTTCAAATATTACAGACGAACACATCAAGGTAAAATCTATTTTATTATCACACTGCAATGCTTTCTTCAACCTGATTCCAGTATTAAAACTATATATATATATATATATATATATATACACTGTATATATATGTATTACTGTTGGATTGAATTACCACTGCAGTGCACTAAACCTTACTGAGTAGGCCTTGAGTGTCCATGGCAACCATGAGTAATTACCATAGTTAAAACCATAGTTATTACTTAAGATTTACACAAATCTTGTGCTGATTTTTGGTTGGTTTTCACATCGGATTTGTCCAGTGTGTGGATTGAGTTGCAAGGATTCCATGCAAGAAGTCAGCATTTTTGCTTTTTTTGCAGTTTATTTATTGTGCAATAATGGAATAGTGGATCTGAGTAATGTGCAGTGACTCTCATTATTGTGTAATATATGATTTAGAGGTCAGTAGGGCATCCTCTTGGCAAAAAAAAAAAAAAAGGTCTGTTGCCAAGCTGTGGTCCCGCACGATATTGCCGATGAATCAAGTCTTTGCCTACAATCCATGCTGGTAGTTTTGTTTCCACACAGAGAGCTTAGAATGTCCCCATTCATTAGGCTACCAAATAAATGTGTGTACCTGTTGACAGCATCCCATATTTTTCTATGAAATTCTATAAAAAGGCCACAGAAAGAATAAGGAATCGCATATTTACGCCCTTCCACAGGGCAAAGGATGTCTACAATTGTACAGTATTATTCAGAAGAAAAAAATGTTAAATGTAAGAACGATTTCCCACTAAATTCACCTTAATTTCATTTATATTGGGTGCGATAGGGAAATAATACATTATATGAAGCCAAGTATCAAAATTGATAATTTGAAATTTGTGTTATTAAGATTTAAAAGATGATGACTAACAGAGAAACATGTCTGTTGTTGTAACAAGTGTTTTTTTACGTTGGGTTTTTTGGTACCACATCTGTATGCTACTCAATGAGTAGGATGTTCTTTAACTTATGATCTTATGTTCATTGGTAAACCAGATCGTTAATGAAGAGTGGTTTGAACAAGCACTCAAGACTCAACAGACAAAAATGTCAAAGAAATTGTCCAGTGTTAAGGTCTCCACATACCGGACACGATGCGATTTGTCCTGTGATAAAAAGGTACTTTCGCTGCGACACTACCTTTCACACCAGTGGTGACAGGCGTGCATGATGTGATAGGCAACTGTCCTCTGACTATATCATCAGCTGGAAAAAATCACACGTATCAGATGATAGTCCTGTTATACAGCTGATAAAAATGTAGAATACATAATAGATTTTCAGAATACTTATTTCAGTAAAGGTAAACAAATCATACACCAGCTATATCCAGTTCCCTGGAAATGGACTGCCAGATGTTCTCCCTCATTGCCATGTCTTTATAATGTTTGTGTCCTTTATTGTACGGCTCTGGGTATTTTGATACTGCAAGAATTATCTTTTCTTTCGCCATTGTTTACTGAAGCCGCTCAACCTGTTCCTCATTGGTCAGTTCCCTAGCTGCCGGGTGACTATCATATGACACATTCACTTGTCTGTAAGGTCTTTTCACACCAAGCACCATCGCGTCACAGTGTCAGCGTCTGAGGTATTTTGACGCCATCAAATTGCTTTCACACCAAAGGCATCAATCAATCTGAAGCGCTATCACTGAGCACAACGTTTCCTTAAAGTACAGAATTAAATTTGTATATCTTTCAGCACTAAGCACTAAGTACTGAACTTTTTTACAGACCTGTCAACTCTCCCATTATTTGCCGGGACTCTCCCATTTGCCGGGACTTTCATGGACAACTCCCGGGACAGATTTTCTCAAATATTTTGCTGAAAACTCTACTGTTAAACACCTTCATGTCAGCAAATCTTAAATTTCTGCAAAAGGCATGTAAGGTCTGTGGTTACTGCAATCCCTGTCTGTACCTAGCAGGGTTTAGGACCCAGGGGAGCCCTGTGGCAGGCATACATTCAGTGCGTGTGGCAAGCTCATATACTTGACCATCTACGATTGGCTTAGCATGCGATAAGTCTTCCTTGTCTGCTAAAAAATATATACCGTATTACTTCAAATTAACGCCCCAGTATTTATTTTTTTATTTTAAATTGCTAAAAACAGCTGCGGTTTTCAAAAAGCAAATTCTTTTATGGTATATTGAAGTTTATTTCTGCAGATACAACTTGATCAGGATGCCACAACTTTAAACTGAATGCTGTTGAGTTTGCAGATCAGGTCAATGTTTGACTAGGTGAGGACACATATCAGTGTAGCGTGGAGAGGGAAATAATAATGAAAGAAAATGTCAATTCAACACTGAGGAGGTCGGTTTATTTTCTCTTTAATATATGGTGTGTTTCTTTCTCTTCAACCACCAAGACAACTAAACACTCACAGTCTCCTGATCCAGATAGGGCTTTGGTGAGGAAGATGAGTTGATCCCGTGGCTATCCTCTAAACCAGGGCTGCTGCCACCAGGGGGGCCAAGGGGGCCATGGCCCCTGCACTTTTCTGACAGGGAGGGGGCAAGTACATAGTTTGGCATACTTTTATTCTGAAAAAATAAAGCTGCCAATTTTTTTTTTTAATGTCCTCTGTGTGGCTGTGTGGTGCTGTTGTGTATTAACACACTTTTTTTTTTTAAACGGTGGTTAATTTAAATTATGGTCATAGACCACCATTGGCTATGGGAAAGGAACCTAACAGTTTCTTAGCGGGATTTGGCTAGATTGAATCAGCAGTACCGATCTGCATGACTAAAAGTTTATTTAATCAGGTAAATATATATTTTCTATACAAAGCCTTGGGAGATGGTATGATGGGGACCTAAAGGACAGTTCGGATGGGAGAAGTGAGATAACAAGCAGTGCAAGGGTTGAAGAGCATAGACAGTAGCGCTTTACCGGGCAAACTTAAACTCTGGTGCTTTCAGTTTGGTCTACTGCCAAGACCTCTGTGGCCACTCACTGTGTATGAGGTTTCCTTGACAACAGCAGAGAAGCTGGAAGCATTAATCAGTTAATACATCAGGAAATGGTTAGGAGTTCCATGCTGCCTCAGCAGAGTGGGACTGCAAGGTAAAGGGATACTGCAGCTGCCAGTCTCAGCTCTAACCAAGAAGTTTAAGTGCGCCAAGGTTCGATTGGAAATGACATTGGTAGAGTCACATGACGAATGTGTGAGGGAGGCAGCACCTGTGTTGAAAATTGGAAGAAAGTGGGCAGCAAAGGAAGCTGTGTAAGATGCAAAGGCTGCCCTCCGTATCAGTGATATCATGGGGCGAGTACAGCATGGAAGAGGAGGCCTTGGTCTCAGTTCAGCTCCTCCTACATGGCACAAAGCAGCCCCAGCTCAACGGAAGCTGGTAGTCAACGAGGAACAACCTCCAAGAAAAGGTATTAAAACCAAAACTCGTCTAGGACAAATGGAAGCTGCTACAGACTGGAAAATGCTGCCAGATGTTGGACAACGGCTTATTTTCCACCTGAGATTGCCACCAGCATTAGCCATCTACACCAGGCAGAAGGATATCTACATATTCAGATGGAAGGAAACGCAGATGGATCACATTAGTTTACAATAAAATAAGCCATGTCTTAGTTGGTGCTTATCTTGGCGAGAGCTGAGTCCAGTATCAGCATGAAGTTTTAACACCTACTCTCATGTAATGGAAATCATTTTTTAGTTACTAAAATACAACTTCTTGAACTAATCCTGTTTGACATGAATATGTATTTATAGTTCATTCTATAGGGTGATGCAACATTTTTGGTCATAGCTGTAAATAGTAAACACACGTACGTGTTGGGGAACTTATAAAATGTAATTTACTTTAAAATGTCTTGAGCTGCCTCTGTCGGTAGATGGAATCCTATGAAAATTATGTAAAGTGTAGTACTAGCTATCTGCACACGTACAGTGATCAATATAGGAACGAAAAATAGTTGTTTTTTTTATCGCAAACATCAAATCCAAATCATGCAGTGAGTTTGTAACTTTCATTATATCCGGAACAGCCTTGTTTGTAATAGCAGTTCTGCTCTTCATTATTATTATTATTTGTTTATTTAGCAGACGCCTTTATCCAAGGCGACTTACAAAGACTAGGGTGTGTGAACTATGCATCATCTGCAGAGTCACTTACAACTACGTCTCACCCGAAAGACACAGCACAAGGAGGTTAAGTGACTTACTCAGGGTCACACAATGAGTCAGTGGCTGAGGTGGAATTTGAACCATTTTCTCAACTTAGACAATGAATAGGCTACAAACCTGTTTTTTAAGGTCTTCAACAAGTAAGTGGCATATCCTGTTCAGACGAGGTGACAATGTATGTGTTACAAATAACAAAATACTTTAATTACCTAATTATTGGATTACTAAACAAATAGTTTTATTATTATTATTATTATTATTATTATTATTATTATTATTATTATTATTATTATTATTATTATTATTATTGCTATAGGCTTAAATACATGTTCCTAAACACAGAAATTATGCTTGGAAATGATACAGTTAAGATGCATCTCATTCTCCACCTGGTCAGACGCACGTGTTAATTATGATGCTGGTAAGGATCAATTAACAGCACAGTATAGATTCATGAATCAGACAAATAATATGTTAATGAGAAAATTGGTCTCTAGTGATGAGCAATGTTTTTTGACGGTAAATGTCGTTTATGCATCAACCGATAAAATAGTATCATGTTAAACACTATTACTGGCACTATAAAGGAGATGGTAGGTTTTAAGAATATAAGAAAGTTTACATACGAGAGGAGGCCATTTGTCCCATCTTACTCTTTTGGTTGTTAGTATTGTATTGATCCCAGAATCTCATAAAGCATCCCAGGGTGTTTTATGCATATGGGACATTGACTATTGCCTCATCAGGTTTATTTTCAATTATTTGAACTGCTGTGCATTTACAGCTAAAACATAAATTGCTTTATATTTCATTTTATTGTTAATGGAGACCAGCAAAGTATGTACTAGTTAACTATAACCTTTACATCCTTAAATATATATCATACAATCCGCAATAATCAATCATGAGACTTTCCCTGACAACATCCCACACTGGCTTGGACACCATTTTTTCTCAGCATTTCACAGATGAGATAGCCAGTCACATGACTATTGGTTGACTATGATGTAATGTTGCTTAGATAAAATCAACTCTCCTTGGTAAAGTTGTTTGCGACAAAGTTTCTTTTTCTACAAAAAGAAAAATCTCACTTTCTACAGTTTTCTGGCAACATGTAGCATCTCCTCGGCTTAACATGTACAGTATTCTAAAAAAAGAAAGTTACGCTGGACGCTAACACTTTGACATGACGCGCTTGGTGTGAAAAGGCCTTTAGTAAACAACAGCAAAAACAATCAATTTCTATTGCATGGCACATATGACTATGTTGAAGTTGGACATTATTGGTTTTAAATGTGAGATCAATAACAACAGCGTTTAATAAAAACTTATATTACAAATCTCTCAGAACAGTTTGAAGGGAGGAGAGGGAGGAGATGTACAACACATGTTGACATGATAATCTTTCCAAATTAATTACAATTAGACAACCACCTTTAGCCACAAGGCTGTGCCATCTGTGGCATTGAAGCACAGCATTAAACCTTGTGAGAAACAATAACATGGGAAAGAGCACAAAGAACATTCCACAACTTCAAGGCTGTATTAAAAAAAAGAATGCCGACGCAGTTATGTATGGCTGCCAAAACAGTCCTGTGCAGCCCTCCTAAGCCTGGAAGATTAACAAAGCACTGAATATTAATCCTTTTCACTCCCTAAGGTGAGCTGACAGGGTTGAGGCATATTTGTGGAGCAACTGGGAACTCCCTAGCTTTGTACCAACAGACAAAGCTCAATCTGGGCTGGGTAGAAACTTAGGGCTTCCATCTATGGGCCTGCCAACACATCACCTTTCACAAGCAATACGTCAACACTGAGCACTCCACTAAAACGTTTAACACAATGGAACCTGTAGTTTTCAGAAACAAAAAATGTCAGTGAAGCATTAATTCAAGCTGTACTCCCAAGGTCTTTAACCCGTCAACAAATGTTAACAGAGCTCCCGGACAGCCTGGTAACTCCTCAACAAACTACTGTTTAACAAGGACACAAGAGGTCCCCGGTTCAGTAACCAGGAGGCCCCTGGTTCAAATCCCACCTCAGCCAATGACTCATTGTGTGACCCTGAGCAAGTCACTTAACCTCCTTGTGCTCTGTCTTTCGGGTGAGACGTAATTGTAAGTGACTCTGCAGCTGATGCATAGTTCACACACCCTAGTCTCTGTAAGTTGCCTTGGATAAAGGTGTCTGCTAAATAATAATAAAAAAATAATAATAATAATAATAATAATAATAATAATAATAATAATAATAATAATAATAATCTACCAGTAATAATCAATTCTGGAAATATAAACCTCAATAAAGTCCCTGCTATGCTTTTGAGTTTGACTTGCCTGGAGGTCAAACTGCCGCCGGGCCTATCGCTCTGTGTTAGTTGAGTGATGTCAAGACGCCACACAATGCTCCCAAAGTCAGAAATGTTAAGTCTATATTTTACTGTATCATATATATTTTTTGTTGATTTGTTAATAAAAACCCTTTATCACAATTCAAGGCCATTGTTCAATGACACCTGCAGTTCTGAATCCCATCCTTGCATAATGGGTTTATGGAGCAATTTTTGATATACAGACGTGCTCAAATTTGTTGGTACCCTTACAGCTCATTGAAATAATGCTTCATTCCTCCTGAAAAGTGATGAAATTAAAAGCTATTTTATCATGTATACTTGCATGCCTTTGGTATGTCATAGAATAAAGCAAAGAAGCTGTGAAAAGAGATGAATTATTGCTTATTTGTTTTCTTATTTACAATATTATGTTGAATAAAAAATCAAAAGCAAAGTCTGATTTCTATTAAATATGGAATAAACAATGGTGGATGCCAATTACTTTTGTCAGTTTCAAGTTATTTCAGAGAAAATTGTGCATTCTTTGTTTTTTGTGGAGGGGTACCAACAAATTTGAGCACGTCTGTACATCTTTTCAAAAGTTGAGAACTGTTGACCTTCCTATAAAAGCAATGGAAAAATGAAATTGTACATTTTTAAAGATGGTGACAACTTTTAATACAAGGTCGTTGGGCTAAATAAATTAAGATTTCCTTAACACTAAAAGTGCCAAGCTGGTCAATTAGACCGTTTTGGGTTTTAAAATTTAAATTACTGCATTCCGGAATGTAATGCGCATGCCCGTTCATGACTTTTCCTAACTATATTGTAATGTAGCCTCTCCATATTCGGCTTGTTTGCCCTTTAGAACATAGACCCAGACACAAGAATTGCACAATGAAGCACTTTCGTTCAAAAACAAAACAAAATACAACACAACACAAAAGCTTAGCTCAAACGTAGAGCCTAACTGCACTTGAAACAGTCCCTATCAGACTGGACGGCCAGTGACAAACACTTTTACAAATACTTTACACAACACCTTTCTTTGTTTCAACAGCACTTCTCTTAAAACAGTTCCCTGGTGATCTCTCATCTAATGGAGCTGGAAGCTCTCTTTTTATAGTATGTGGCTGTTCCCAATTGACACCAATTATCTCGTTTGGGAACAGGAGACTGAGAATGACCAGAGAGCATGTTCTACAAATGCTACACACTATGGATGAAGATGACTCTGATGCAGGGGTCATCAGTGACACAGAGATGACAGCGACCATTCGTAGGTTCTAGAAATGAGCCACTCTGAAAGCGACAGTGAGGACAGTCTACAGTACTGCCAGCAGAATTGTAACAGGAACATTTTTTTACATCACTGCATTTGGCCAGAGAATTGAAGAAAAAAACCTCACCCTGGTAGGAACTGTAAATAAGGTGAGTTGCGAACTACCCCTTCAGCTCCAGGCTTGCAAGCACCCTTACACTTGACTACACTGTTCAGGCACAGTGACTGTGCCACCATCAGCATTTACAAGTGCAGAAGAAAAAAACAGAGATTATTCTCAGCTCTATGCACAAAACGGTGGCGATTGGAACCGATGGCAAAAAAAGCCTGAGACAGTTCAATACTACAATGCCACAAAGTTCGGTGTGGATGTGCTGGACCAGATGGCACGACAGTATTCAGTCAAAGACGGATCTCATTGGTGGCCTGTAGCTGTATTTTATAATATTTTGGACCTGGCAGCCATCAATGCGTATGTTTTGTACAAGGAATGTACCGGGAAAAACTGCAACAGGAGGGGCTTCATCTTGCAGTTAACTTTGGAGCTTCGGCAAGCACATGCAGATCAGAAAAGGGCACAGATAGATGCCCCTTCTGGCAGTGCTGTGTTAAAGAGATTTGTGCAGTTTTGTACTGTCATTCAGTTTTCATTACTAACAATTGTACCTTACCTGAAACAGTTTTTCTTGTCCTGCCTCCTTCGGGAAGCAACGTTTGGGAAGAAGCTGTCAAATAACATTACTGAAAGTTCTGATCATTTTTGCTATTACTGTGTAATGCACTCCCTTGCCAGTTGACATATTCCTACACCATCTGAGCCTGACAGCCTAGTGCCCCATTGAGAACTAGATGCAGCCACGCTGTCCATATGCATGCCTGTAAACACTACAGGGGGTACAGCCTTGACATGTTACATTATATAACAGCAAAAGAACACGAGAGCACAGTTTAAAAAGTTCAACTTTTTAAAAAGAGAAATAACAGAAAGATTGACATACACTGAATAATCACTGTGCGTGTTTATATCAGACATGGACCTTGTAGATACATCAGTATACTGTTGCTAAGTCAACATTTTCTCAACAGAATGACACCACTTTTCAATCTGAATGTACAGGCTGGCCTTCAACTAATTTCTCCCTTTCACTTGACTTTCTGAACTGTTAGTTAAAATGCTTTTAGAAGCAATTTAGCTACCCTGTGGTAACCCCCATACCCACCCTATCAGATCTCCACCCCAGATATGCAGTGATTACTTCTTATGCAAACATATCCACAAAACTGTCCGTAACAAACTAGAGAAATCTAAAATGATTTACCTTGGCAGAATCTCATTCTGGAATTTAGTACCATAGCACAGCAGCACAGCAATGGATCAAGAGGAATGTCCACCCCCAACATAAGAACAGGGCCAGTATGGTCTGAAAATGACTTTAAAGTACAGTGAATTTTCACAAATGAGGTCAGTCAAGGAACGACCAAAATGTGGCATTAATGAGGGGGGTTGATCCTTAACTTTGGCTGACGGGGGAGTAGTTTTCTGAGTTAGGTAGATGTTTCATGTGCAACTGAATATGTTCCAGGACATTATTTTTGATATTGCAAAATCCAAATATGTGCTGGAGTCAACTGTTCACAGATGCTGCTCTTCTGGCTTTAGGCCTATTTCCTGGGGTGCTGTTTTTTTACAGATTCCTGGCCCATAAAGTTGACAAATCAGTTTCCCTTTTCGAATTATATCCCATCGATGCCATATCTGGGGGGACGAATGGTCTTGTCATAACCAGTCCACAGTCAATATTACAATAAATAAATGCATTGTCTCCACTTTCAATTATGTGCCTACTCTGCAGCCTTGCTTGGCTTTCTATTACCAAACATTTCCTTGTTCAACCTACACGCTTTCCAGGGTTGGACAACAGGACTGATGATGATCATTTCCATTTTCAGTAGCATCCTTGCATTGGCAGAAGTCAATGATAATCAGAAAATATATTGCATCCATTTAAAATTCAGTGAAAGTGATTTTTTGGTGAAAGAGATGTGTGATGTATTTGGTCAAACAGGTTTTAATTTGTGTCCCTATTCTTATTTGTCTGTTCATCCAAACTTCATCCACCTCTGTTTTTGAAAGAAGGACAATTTCCCTGCTTCTCAGTCCTGCAAGCCATCTTTTATGGACACAGCTTTCGCAGCTGGCAACCATAACATTCCTTCACATGTCATCAAATGTTTGGCGCACTGGTTTTCTTCAGCTATGAACCTTTTATGTATGATGTAACATTTCTGAAGTCTTATCAGTGCAGTACTGGGAGGAACAGAGACCTGGGTTCCCAGAGAATTCCTCCCAAGAAGGAGGCTTTTTCTCTGCTTTTCCGCTCTGACCCTTGTCATTTCAAGGTGCAAATCAGCTTCAATATCATTGTTAAAATGTGTGTGTATTTTGGGGGAAATATTCTGTGAGGTGGAGGGACATATCTCTGTTCTTTGGAGGTCCATTTGGGGGGGGGTGCGTTTCAAATTCCACCGGGTGTATAAGGAGCCACTATAGCATTTATTGAATGGAGGGTTGGTCCCATCTTTTGGTAGGTTTTTTTATCGGGAGCTCACTGGCTGTCTCGTTTTAGGGTATTGTTGGCTGTGCTAAAGACAGACAGTCTTAATATACCAAGATTATGATGCATTCAAAGTGGCTTTCTAGCTATATGAAATACAGCATGTATGTGTGCCTATCTCCACTATATTCCTCAGCAGGTATAATCATTCCCAAAAGAGGATAATTGCATTGCCACTACCCACATTCTCCCTTTACATGCCACAGACAGTGGTGCTAAATAAAACTAGGATATAGTATCAGTTTAATAAGTGGGGCAACAGCATGAGTAAGCATTCACCCTCCTTCTAAAGTGAGACTTCTGACAACTGACAGAGGTCAACCAAGGCCACGTTATAGGAACCACCAACTCCTGAAAGGGCAGAAGGAAGGAGGAAGAAAGAGACTGCTGGACTTGGGGAAAAGAAGCAGGGCTGTGACCTCACCTCTAAAATAGTGACAATCTGTAGCTCTAAGCCAATTTAATCTTGTGTCCTGTGAAGTAAGACTGACAAAGAATTGTGTATGGGGGGGTAAATATAATTTAGCACCTAACATAAATAAATGATGGGGGTGTCTGGCAATTGTGTTAGTTTTACATGTATCTAGAGAAACGCTCATTCAATATGGGGGCATCTGTCTGAATGTCAAACATAACATTTTTGTATACAGTGAATGTAGGTCATGGTGATCGTCTTTTGGTGCTAACGTTGCATTTAATGCTGCTGCAGGTGATGAATGTCACTGACATGCTGTTTAATGTTTTTTCCCCCCATTTATTTTAACAAGTAAATAATGGGGCTCAGTTTTAACTGGCACATTGTCTTCCAATATCAGACCCCCCCCCCCCCCCCCCCCGACTTAATTTATCATTTACTCATGCATTGCTAGAGCTTAATGCAGCAGGAAGGATAGGCCGATACATCCAAATGCAGACTGAATGGATTTGGAACAAAAACAACATGAAATTCTTACTAGTACGTAGGAAAACAGACAAGGCAATTTAAGGTCATTTTGTATTGGATTTGAATCTCAAAATATTGATTGATTAATTTTCCCCATTGAGTTTCCTAAGATGATACTTCACTCCTCAGAAGTAGTTTTTCATGCCCTTTCAATCAACTCTGGTGTCCCCTGAGTGAGCAGAAAATCTGCAAAACTGAAAAGGAACCAAAATTCTTATTTAGTTTGTTCTGGGAGAGTGCTTTATATCAGTGGGCCTTGGTAAAAGAAAATACTTCTAATACCATGTTTCGGTCAGCTGTTGTTACATTTGTGTCTAACACGAGCAAACCAAGATCAATCAGGTTTAAATTGTGACCCTGTAAACCCAAATTAGGCTTGCAGGGTGCCAGAACGTGAAGCATGATTTTCATCTTTACCTTTAATTAACGTTCAGCCAGGTTTGCCATATTGACCTGTTTCATTCACAACTAGTACATCACCAAATAGACATGATAGAGAAAAAAAACAAAAACAGGTGTCAGTGTTTTTTCTTGTTAATTATTGAACTGCTTTCCTTCTTTCCCAGTCTTGTGAATTCTAAGAATTCCTTAAAAGTATTTGTCTTTATTACTTTGTAGTTTTTCCATATCTTGTCAAAAAGATGAGGTCAACAATCCTCTGCTTACGCAGAACAGCTACAGTCGCAGACCAAAGTATTGGCACCCTATGCTTATTATACCACAATTGAAGGTAACAGATTATGAACTTAGTCAGCTTTAACCACTTTTTGATCTAACAAAACATTTAACAAATGTTAAGTAATTTAACCAATTATCTTTATCAAAAAAACAAACAAACTTATTTAATTTAAAGTATTTGTTGATGACAAAAGTATTGGCACCACTAATTTAGTATTTAGTATGTCCTCTTTTTGCTTTCAGAAGTTTATGATCATTCTTAACCAGTACGAGAAACCTGGGCCCATTCTGTCTTGCATATTTTCTTCAGCTCAGACAGATTGGACACACAATGCTTGGCTACAGCTTTTTTCAGATCAGTTCAAGGCATTTCTATGGGATAGAGATCTGGTGAGTGTGAAGGCCATTCCAGAACTTTTATCTTCGTTTTATTCACTTAGACGTATGTTTGGGTTGTTGTCGTACTAGAAGTTGCCAATCAGCCTACTAGCAGATGGTATCATTGTACTTTGTAGAATGTTTTGATACATGGCTGCATTCATTCAATCTTCAATCACATGAATGTCCCTGAAATGCTAAAACACCCCAAATCATGATCAAACCACCTCCATGTTTAACTGTAGGTACAAGCCTTTCTTTACTGACACAGTAAGTCCTCAAACAATCCTAGACGCATTTAGTACAAGTCAAACCGAAGTACTAAGAGGACTGGGGGCTCTCAAAACTCCCCTTGTCCCTATGGCATTTACCCAAGAAACAAGGGAGTTCATCGCCAAGCCACTGGTAAAAAATGTTCATGAATCAATTAAGAGAGGAGATATCCTGACTGACTGGCTTATTGCAAATGTAATATTTAAAGGGTGATAAGGAACCAGGAAACTACATATCCATCAACTTCCATAACATGTAAAATCATCTAAATCAAATAAATTACTATTAAAAAAATCAAACTCACCTTTACCATAATATGTGCATTTCATACAGAAAAACCTGAGATCTACAACATGATGGCAATACATATTAGTTAAGATTTACTGGAATTATTTTGTAAGCACCATGTACATAAAAGAAATTGCATTCCTTTCTTCACCAGCTATAACAGATTAAATAATTGAACAGAGTTCCTTCAACCTGATTGATCGATCGCAGGTCTCTAATTGTCAGTAAAGGACCTTGAATGTTATCCGTCAATCTATGTTTAATCTTTATTCCAAATCAATCACCCGACACCAAAAAATGAAAATATGGATTTGGAATTATTATCCTATTGTTTAAAAAAATCAATCAAGGGTCTGTGAAGATTGTAGAACCTCATAAACTGTGAAAATCATGGAAAGGGGTATGTAGCAGGGCAGCAGAAGCACCGGGGTACCCCTCCGCCCCTGTGTTTAGTGTGTATTATTTTGTATCTGTTTAGTTTAGTTTTTGTATTTATTTAAAAATATATATGACGGCGTAGCCATATGTTTTGTTATTGTTTTATAGCGTGGATGGGAAGCCCAATCCACATTAAAAAAACCTCATGCAGAAGGTGACCATCTCCCGAGTTAATTAATTGTTTAATTGTTGCTAATCGGGAGATGGTCACCTGCATAAAAGCCTGCAGCTTTCGGTGGTCTAGGTGTGGGTGTTCAGAGGAGCAAGCAAGTGCGAGACAGGAGGGTAAAAAAATCAAAGATAAAAATAAGTAGGATCAGTGAAGGCTACTGCCCAGCCTGATCGTATTATTTTGTTTTCGTGACTTGTTTTTGTTTATCTTTTTTAATTTGCTATGTGAGCAGTGTTTTTTGTTAAAACCTTTTATTTTATTTTTGTATTTGAAAATAAAATGGCGCTGCAGCGCCTGTACACCGGCAGTACTTGTCTGTGTGTCTCTCTGGCCTAAAGTCACCACAAAGCCATCCCTGTCACAAGGTAATTGAACATTTTCAGCATTTTCATACTGAATCACCAATGGCCCAGATGCCAAAGCAAGTCTTATAAATGACAAATACATTATTGGTGTTTCAATTGTTATACAGTCCACAGTTGCTTTTGCCATCATTCACAGAAAATCATCAGCTATCATCCAAGGGCACAGACCTGGCAGCATCTCAACTCACAGATAACTTGACATTCTTCTTTGGCTACTAACATTTACTTTGTTTTTGTCAAGAAATGACTTGCATAGGAAGTGATATTTCCTTATCCTCAAGTCCTTGGGAAGTTGTGTATCTCTTTCTATCATACAAAAAGGGACCTGAATCACATAATTTAGGGAACAAAATGTATAAAAACTATTGAAAAAAAAAAAACAAGAAACATTTTAGAAACAGGTAAGGGCAGTTATTTTAACATTAAAATGTGTCTCTTTGTAGTTTCATAGCATTACTAAAGTTGCAGAAACAGAATGAAAACTCTCTTACCAAAGTGAAAGAGAAAAACAACTCCTTTGGACTTATTAACAAAGCATCGGCATGGCAGTCCTGTCTATGACATCAATACTGTACATATGTCAACATACCTTATTCAGATATTCCACAAGAGCAGCAGTCAAGAATGTGTTTATGTCAAGAATGCCGTGCTTTTTACTAGGGCAGTTACCTGTATGAGAATTGCCTATTGAAACATTGTCTGGTCCTCTACTGAACCTCAAATAAATATGCATCTAGACAAGCTTTTCATTTTAAAAACTAAACAACAATAAACAAATTGTGAAAGGAACAAACAAAACATATATATGTTTTTCTATGTATCTGCTCTTTGTTATTGGTGATTATCTGGGCAAGGGGAATTGTCCATGAATAAAAAACAATCTCTAATACAACCTGACTGCTTGGTATAATACACGCACATAAACTGTGAATCTCACAAGATCTTATTTATTTATTTATTTTTTTAACTTCATTCACACCAATAAACCTTGCTTATCTATATTAAGCACGGAAACTGAAAATCTATAATATTACAAGGGGTTAAATTGGAACTTGAACAGAGATGAAACTTGCTTATTGGCATCAGTGAATACTGCCAGCTTGCCTATCTGAATTGGCTTCTGTAGGCATTTTTATTGTTTGTACCATAGCTGTGCTTTGGGTCCATTTGAAATTCCATAATGATGCAATTATCCTGCTTATTAACCTTCATGTTATTGTGATAACAAAACATACAAAAAGGTTATTTAAGTAGTTTATGTCTGTTGATTTTCAGACAGCTGTATGTTTTATTCTCTGGAGGCTGGTCAGAATATGACTGAGAATCCAGCTATTATTATGCTATTACAGACGTTGTTGTTGTTGTTGTCATTGTCCTGAGCCAGTTCTCTTATCAGCATTCCGATCTCTTGAGCCATCGTGACCAGTTGATACTTGTAAAACTAGTTCTGAGTAGCTACAGTATACACCCTTATAGAGTAGGATATAAATTCATCCTGTGAAAACATACCCCTTGTTGCAAGAGCTTACCACACATCAGGATAATGTGTAGGGGAATCACAAAACAAAGACAAATTAAATTGCATATACTACTAAAGTGGGCGTTCCATTAAAACAAATGCAACATCCACAATAAACTGTGAGGAGTGCTATGTTAGACAGTCGAGATGACTTGGTCCCAATCCATCCCCATCCCTGGGACAACACAATAAGGAAAAGAATGACCCAGTGGTAATGAATGGGATATCTCTCTGCCATCACTTATTGGCAAGGCCTGTGGAGTGTTTGAATAAAAACTGCTCATCTGTAATTTAGTCATACAGCCAACAGAAGTCAGTTTAGACTCAACCTAGGCTACATAATTACAAATAATTCATTATAAATATTGGTAACACTTTATTTTGGGTGTCATACAGAAGTATTTAATTCATATGCAATTAAGTTTAGTTCCATGTCAATAAACAGTCAATGGATATGCCATGCATGCATGTGTGTGTCTACCATTAGACTGCATAGACTAGACAACTAAGTTTGTGAGCAACACAGGTACTTTATAGGTTTCGCAGTTCCTGCTGCTAGCAGATTAAAAAGATATGGGATGCAATAGCCAAATAAACTTTTTATCCTGGTCAATGTGACAACTCAAATACCGGTATTTGAATTATTGACGATGCTGCTGTAATTTGTATTAAAGATTTTAAATTCTGAAAAGTTAATCTTAAGGATCCTACGTAATGTTTTATTTTGGATGTATATTTGTATGATGGCAGAGCATGTTTAAAACCTGTGAAGAATGTGCACATGATGCATATTGTGTCTCCTTTTCCTAAGAAGTTAGCAATAAGAAAATAAACAATAACGTAAATATATGTAATCCAGGTAACTGTATGAGCACACATCTCACCTATTTCTGGTTTTGGATGAGACACCCGCTTGGCAGATTACCTACAGCAACCATAAACCTTCCCACAGGCAATATAAAAACATGATTTATACACTGATGAAATGTATTATTGTTTACTTAATTGTCCACACTCTGGCTTACAAAAGCATATCGGTTAGGGATTTGAGATAGGTGTTTCAGGGTTCAAGTATGAAGAATGCAGTAGACTGCACTCTGATTTTGACACAATGTTGGCGGCTATATCAATGCTGTGTTCCTGACTGAACATATTTTTGAGCGTGTGCCAGTGAGAGAATTGTGAAACAGAGAGACCACAGGAATGAGGGCCTGAAGCAGGCAGCAGCACTACATTAAAGCAGGGTAGGGAGCTCGCTTTTTCACTTGAACACCCCTGGGCTTAACTGTAATTATGTAATTACAGTGCTGATTAGTGTCAAGCCCTTCTACAGGCAGGCATTTGATAAATTTAGTAAAGACATTCATTTTACCACTGAAACCGACCTGCCAATAGCCACAGAAATTGATGTAACAAACATCAGATTCAGGACTGTTTCACGTAAAGCTATGGCCAGACTTTGACATTTCAAATTCTAACATGAAATACTAAACTACTATTATGGCTTCCGGTAGACTTTTGCAATAGCATTTTGTAGTTTCTTTGAATACATGATGTTAAAGATCCCCTGAGAAAATGAAAGTGAATGCAATATTTAACATACAGACATGCTCAAATTTGTTGGTACCCTTACAGCTCATTGAAATAATGCTTTATTCCTTCTGAAAAGTGATGAAATTAAAAGCTATTTTATCATGTATACTTGCATGCCTTTGGTATGTCATAGAATAAAGCAAAGAAGCTGTGAAAAGAGATGAATTATTGCTTATTCTACAAAGATATTCTAAAATGGCCTGGACACATTTGTTGGTACCCTGTGGCAAAGTGGTTAGTAAGGGGAACAGGTGTAGCGGTGATGCGGTGCAGGAGTGACAGGCAGACAACGGTAATCCAGTGACAAATGTTTTTATTTATTTTAAATCCTGGTCTAGCGACCGTAAATAATAAGCCCCGGCAATACACAACGATGTGTAGAGCGCGGGGATGAAAAACACAGGTTACAGTCCTGAATAAAGAAAACAAAAACACGTTCACCCGTCTCGGGTGCGTGCAGTCGTGCTGGTGGTGAATGAATACACTTTTTATTCGGTGACAGTTGTGAGGTGGTGATCCGGCTTGTGCTGGCCCAAGGCGACAGCTCCGGATGTGCTTTAGCTGTCTGGTGGTTTCAAAAACACAGACAGTTATTTTACAGCAATAAACAAACAAAAACACACACACACTCAACTCTTTACAGAGTAATACAGCACTTCACTCTATACCGTCCTTCTCGGTCCTTGGCTTAACCCAAACGAAGGAAAAGAACAGCGTTACCCTGGCCCCTATATGTAATCCCGCATGATATCTAGGTAAACGGTTGCAGCTGCCTTATTACTTGCAGCTGCCCCTCGTTTACCTGTCAAATCAATACGGTCCTTCCAGGCTGACCCACTTCCCGGTCCCGGAAACGAACTGTCAGGCCAGCCCTTCCAGATACTTCTCCTCCCGTTCTTTAGCGCCCTCACAGGTCGGGAGGAAGATTTATCACCAGAACTCATTGTATTTCTGTCACATACCCCTTAGACAAGATAATAAATAATTGGATTATAGTGATATTTCAAACCAATTGGTTTCTTTAATTAGTATCACACATGTCTCCACTCTTGTAATCAGTCATTCAGCCTATTTAAATGGAGAAAAGTAGTCACTGTGCTGTTTGGTATCATTGTGTGCACCACACTGAACATGGACCAGAGAAAGCAAAGGAGAGAGTTGTCTGAGGAGATCAGAAAGAAAATAATAGACAAGCATGGTAAAGGTAAAGGCTACAAGACCATCTCCAAGCAGCTTGATGTTCCTGTGACAACAGTTGCAAATATTATTAAGAAGTTTAAGGTCCATGGAACTGTAGCCAACCTCCCTGGGCGCGGCCGCAAAAGGAAAATCGACCCCAGATTGAACAGAAGGATAGTGCGAATGGTAGAAAAAGAACCAAGGATAACTGCCAAAGAGATACAAGCTGAACTCCGAGGTGAAGGTACGTCAGTTTCTGATTGCACCATCCGTCGCTTTTTGAGCGAAAGTGGGCTCCATGGAAGAAGACCCAGGAGGACTCCACTTTTGAAAGAAAAACATAAAAAAGCCAGACTGGAATTTGCTAAAATGCATATTGACAAGCAACAATCCTTCTGGGAGAATGTCCTTTGGACAGATGAGTCAAAACTGGAGCTTTTTGGCAAGTCACATCAGCTCTATGTTCACAGACGAAAAAATGAAGCTTTCAAAGAAAATTACACCATACCTACAGTGAAACATGGAGGAGGCTCGGTTATGTTTTGGGGCTGCTTTGCTGCACCTGGCACAGGGTGCCTTGAATCTGTGCAGGGCACAATTAAATCTCAAGACTATCAAGGCATTCTGGAGTGAAACGTACTGCCCAGTGTCAGAAAGCTCTGTCTCAGTCGCAGGTCATGGGTCCTCCAACAGGATAATGACCCAAAACACACAGCTAAAAGCACCCAAGAATGGATAAGAACAAAACATTGGACTATTCTGAAGTGGCCTTCTATGAGTCCTGATCTGAATCCTATCGAACATCTATGGAAAGAGCTGAAACTTGCAGTCTGGAGAAGGCACCCATCAAACCTGAGACAGCTGGAGCAGTTTGCTCAGGAAGAGTGGGTCAAACTACCTGTTAACAGGTGCAGAAGTCTCATTGAGAGCTACAGAAAACATTTGATTGCAGTGATTGCCTCTAAAGGTTGTGCAACAAAATATTAGGTTAAGGGTCCCATCATTTTTGTCCATGCCATTTTCATTTGTTTTATTATTTACAATATTATGTTGAATAAAAAATCAAAAGCAAAGTCTGATTTCTATTAAATATGGAATAAACAATGGTGGATGCCAATTACTTTTGTCAGTTTCAAGTTATTTCAGAGAAAATTGTGCATTCTTCGTTTTTTGTGGAGGGGGTACCAACAAATTTGAGCACGTCTGTATATAGACTGCACTAAATGTCAGTCAAATATGTCTTGTTGCAACTTGGCTTTTTTGTTGTCCTGCAGCTGCTCGAAGTACTATATATTTCATGATTAATTGGTTAATCACACCTGTGGGCTTTGATCGATTAAAAAATAACTAATAACTACACTGTAGTTAAATCACTAGGCCAGACAGTTTTTCAGACAAACACATTTCAACATTCATTTTCTGATACAACTTGAAAGAAATACCTTGAATAAAAAGAGAAATCAATTTACTTACGACTAAGATGATACGATAAACACAGATGAGCAAATGTTGCAAGTTTCAAGTCTTCATTCTGAGATATTGTGAAATATTGGGTATAGCTTCCAGTAAGTCCCCTACTTCATTTTGAAAGATTTATTTTATCGCATGGTTTTTAATATCTCACTCAGGTAGACAAAAGTAATCAATCTTATTTTTAATCAATCACAGCCCACAGGTGTGATGATCAATCAATCAATCAATCAATCTTTATTTTATATAGCGCCTTTCATAGTGGCCCATCATCACAAAGCATAATGCATTAAATACAGTGAAAAATAATGCATAATACATTAAATACAAGGCTAGGATGTAAAAAGAATTCTAAAACATTGTGGATGAATCGGACTTAGTGCACTGAGGCAGCTGCTCAATCAGTGCCTTCCACTTTCAACAGACGGTTTACAGTGAGAGATGGTGTTTTTAGAGGCACATATTGTAAAACCATATCAGCAAAACAATGCAGAACACATTCACCTTTTTTTTTTAATTGATTTTTTTTTTTTATTTAACTATTGAAACTCAGAGTTAGTTCAGGGTGCACAGTAAATGCAAGATGGACTTCTGGTTTTAAATAATGAGCAGATTTTTACACATTGAGTCTTTTTTAATGGTTTTAAAAAAGTTAGGTTAGACCTGGTTAATAATATCCATTTTGATTTTCTTCTGTTTAAATATAAAAATAAGTTTGACCACCCTGCTAGTAGTAGTAGGTTTTTCAGTTTATCCTTCAGTACTCCTCTCTCTACTACTTTTATAGCATCTCTGAGGTGCTCATATTATTTTCAGGGACATTTTGACTTGCCCATTCTTCATTCTTCAATGCTCTTAAAAAGGTTGACATTTACTATAAAATACTTTTTTTTTTTTTTTAAGTAAAACTGGTTGAGTGATATTGATTTATTTGTTTTTGTGATGTGGTTACAAACATTCTTAGGGCATATACTTGGGGTTATATCTCTCTAGCTCAGCCAATCAGAGTGCAATACACAAACAGTATTTCTATCTATATATTTAAAACAGAACATGAAAGTGAATGCAGGATTTAACAGATAAATAACAGATAAAAATGCACTAAATGTCAGTCACTTATGTTTATACTGTTTTGTGTAAATGCTTCAAGTACCATAATATATATATATATATATATATATATATATATATATATATATATATATATATATATATATATATATAATTTATTTATTATCAGATACCCTTATCCAGGGCAACTTACAATTTTTACAAGATATCACATTATTTTTACATACAATTACATTATTTTTTTACATACAATTACCCATTTATAGAGGTGGGTTTTTTTTCTGGAGTTATCTAGATAAAGTACCTTGCTTAAGGTTACAGCAGCTGTGTCCCCCACCTGGGATTGAACCCACAACCCTCTGGTCAAGAGTCCAGAGCCCTAACCAGTACGCCACAAAGCTGCCCGTATGTATAGTATTTAAGATATGATGCCTTCAGACAAAACACGGATACTGGGGAGAAACTTGAGACAACATGAGGCTCCAATACATGTAGGATCACGTACAGTAGGTGATGGTTACATCATACACACGCCTGGTAACTAACAATGACCTAAAACAGTGTATCCAATGCAATAATAGAATACAGCTAGGAAGTTGTATTTAAGAACATAAGAACATAAGAAAGTTTACAAGCGAGAGGAGGCCATTCACCCCATCTTGCTCATTTGGTTGTTAGTAGCTTTTTGATCCCAGAATCTCATCCAGCAGCTTCTTGAAGGATCCCAGGGTGTCAGCTTCAACAACATTACTGGGGAGTTGGTTCCATACCCTCACAATTCTCTGTGTAAAAAAGTGCCTCCTATTTTCTGTTCTGAATGCCCCTTTATCTAATCTCCATTTGTGACCCCTGGTCCTTGTTTCTTTTTTCAGGTCAAAAAAATCCCCTGGGTCGACATTGTCTATACCTTTTAGGATTTTGAAAGCTTGAATCAGATCACCGTGTAGTCTTCTTTGTTCAAGACTGAATAGATTCAAATCTTTTATGTGGGATTTTGTCAAAAGCTTTCTGGAAATCTAAATAAACCAAGTCGTATGTTTTACAATTATCCATCGTCGATGTTGCATCCTCAAGAAAATCAAGCAGGTTAGTTAGACACGATCTTCCTTTCCTACAGTATAGTGAGGCAACATACTGTTTTCTACAAGCTTACATATAATAAGATTGTACTGTATGTGGAAATAATGTGAATTATTAAGGGTTTTGCAGAGAATCGATTGCTCTTACTTGTTTTAATACTCAGAAATTCAGTTTTTACATGTGTACAAAAATTATAAATAAATAACAAATAAATCCCTAAAATTGCAGTGGGTATATTATTATAGTGAAGACTACAGGTTTAGTTTAACTGCAATTACAGCACAGACGCATGTAGACACTGATTACATATTCACCTCTTAATTATTACTCTTAGAGCAGTCAATAAAATCACCCCTGAAGGAAAACAGTGCACCAGCATAAATTGTGCATGTTAAGCATGAAGTAGTTCTAGAAGCCAGGACAGTCCCAGAGCTGCGTTACTTCCAGCTATTCAGCTGTGCTTGCACCACCACCAACACTAGTTTTCCATTGCTCTCCTTTATGACAGTATTTTGATACTAACCCTAACCCTAAAACAACTTTTAATAAAAGGTGTTCATAGCCATGCCAGAACCTACTGTTGTCTACGCTCTTTGATAGATATGGTCTAGTTTTCACTAACATCAATTTAGCATAACAGTGCCATACCATTACATTACTTTTATCTGTGTACATCCTGCATTCAACCTTCAAAATGGTACATTGCCTCTAACAGCAGATACTATTGTTAAATAAACCAGTTCCTAATATTACTTAAAACAATATGTGTCTGTATGTCATATATCTATTGATGTTAAGTGTCACACTTGTAGTCGTTGCTGCTACACCACCTGGTGAACTTTGGGCACCAGGACTAGAGATTTCCCCACTCGCTATAACTATCAGAATGTCCCATTCAAGTTGCTCCATTCACTTGTAGAATTTTGTATAGAGGGTAGTGATGGGTAAATTGATTGAAGTTTACTGTTCAATTCATTTGGGAGTGGACCTTCGGCTTCCATTGAAAACAAGTGTTATGCACTGTTGGTCCCAAGTTTGGTCTTAAGTCAAGCAATCTGTAATGTTCAGCTAACCAGGAGCATCCAGCAATAATAATGAACCCGATGCAACGAAATTGTCCTTGTTCAACATATTTACTATGGAAGTTGTTTCAGCTTTGGTGAAACTATTAGGGTATATTTTAAGAAATGAACTTGTTTGTTTCACAGGTACACAATAAATTAACGAGGTAGCTGACCCCTTTTAAAAATGGAAGCATCTGTAAACTTCTGGTGGAATAGTTTGTCTGTGCAGTAACACTTTCTGAATCAGGAATGAGAGACTCAGAAACAAGGAGCTGCAGTTGAAGCGCTGTTGGCATATGTTTATTAAATACAATAAAGAAACAAACAGGGCACCAGGGCCAAAATAAAAGGTTAAACACAAATAAGCACCAGTAGGCTGGGCATTCACCTTCACTACTCAGTTTCCACCAAAAACACGGGTCCTAACACCCGCCATCAAACAAACGCTTTTCTTCCCTTATATACATGTGGCCATTCTCCAATTAGCATTCAATTACCTAAATGGAGAATGACCACATCTGTGATTGTTGGCAGGGACAGATTTAACCCCACCCCTGCCAACCTTACATTCCCCCCACACACTATTTACAGCAGCAGGGCTTCTACCCTGCCACAGTCAGGAACACATTCCACAGCAAACCTTTGGAGTATCATTTCAACAGGGTGGAGGGTGCGGAGGTGAGTCAGGAATGTAATTTGTCTTTTTTATTTTGGAATGTTCAAGAACAACTCCAAAGCAGCCTGACAGAGAAACCTGTAATTTGATTGATGGGTATGACAGAATTCTGAACAGTACTAAAAAGGAATGTTTCCTGTCAAAAAAATCTATAAAAGAACTGTTCTCTTTTGCTTTGCATTCCTAGTTTTAATCAATAGTACACACTTCAATATATAGAACTAACAACACACATGTTAATTGTGAGTTTTTGTACATTTTGTATAAATCATACTGTAGGTGTGTGATGCACAGCCACTATGGATACTGCTGGTGGAATAGTTTGTCAGTGCAGTAACACTTCACACTTTCCCCTTGCTCATTCTTGCAATATATATATATAAACACCTTGCTGCATCTTCAAGTGAATCAATCAGTGATTTTAACTCTTGAGTTAATATATCAGAAAAAGTCAAAGCAGGGCCACCACATTGACTTTTTACATTGAAATATACATTTATTATTCCAGTGATGCTGCATTGTGTTAATGGTATTGTACAAATTGATCAATGTCAAATCAATAACATGGTTGCCATTTATTCATGTTATTTCCTCCTGATACTACTAATTATATTACCATATCATTTTATTTTGAAGCATAGCTTGCTTGAAATTGTAAAAATGAATACCGTTGCTAAAACTATAATGCCTGAGGCACGCTTCTTTTAACCTGTGTTTAATGATGACCAGAGGTCATGTGTCAAGCTTCACTTGTGATTTACAACCAGATTTACAACTACAAGGCAAACAAGAACATGCCAAACAGATCACTGCCGCCCTTGACTAATTGGCTTACTTGATGTCCAATTATAGTTGTTGATCACTATCCAAAAAGTGAGTCCACCAAGAATGCACAATAAGAGATCCAGAACGCAGAGGAAGAATTTACATTTGAACTGAACACCTTTCAATTACCTAGAAACAAATGCCTGGCCACAATCGATTTCGAAGAGGCTACTAGCTATATATAGCACTGCTTCTACAGTAAGTCTATATGATCCCATTGGGTGCAGTTCCATCTTAAAGAGTACTGTCTTGCACAGTAGGCTGATATCCGCTTCAGAGCTGCATCAAGGGTACACACAGATTGAGTTTTCACTGATGCTTGTGCAGAGGCCGATGAGTGGGAAGGGCTTGGGTGGTGTTTAATGGCATGGTTGGGCTGTGCAAGAACTGTGATGAGTCCAAATGGAACCTACATCACAGTTCATGCCTGGTGGCTAACAATGGTTTCAGGAACCAGGCATGAACTGTGATGTAGGTTCCATTTGGACTCATCACAGTTCTTGCACAGCCCAACCATGCCATTAATAAATATGGACTATGTATAGCCAGGTTCTGAATACTCAAAATAGTCATTAAACAGACCTTGAACAGATGGTAGTCATTGAACTTGATTGATACAGGTGCTGAACAGACTGCTTGAATCTAATGTGGCTCACTGTCGTTTTCTGAGATTTCATACTTAGCGTACATGTTTGGTAAATACATACATTTTCAGGATTTTTTTTTTTCTGCAACCCAATGTTGTGAAAAAGTGTAAACTCTAAATTTCAAAGAGATTACTGTAAACATTTTGAAGTGCAACAAAGCCCCAGCAAGTCAGTTTTTCCTCCCAAGTAGGTTGAACAGAGTTTACTACTCATTCCTGTATTATTAATGTGATCTTTTAAAATGAATTTTCATGTGATACTAATCAATATGTATGCCTTTACGTAACATAAATTGAAAATTGGCTAAATGTATACTTTATATTTTACAAAGCACACTAGAATCATTATTGGTAGTGACACTCGCATGAAGAGATAGCAATACCGGTGCCCTAAAGAAGTGATGCAGATCTGCGATTCCCAAACTGATGGGTTGCAAAAGGTCCTAAGGTGGGTCTCTGTACAGGGTATAGTTTCACAGGCAAATATATTTGTACATCAATGTAAAGGATTGTGATGGGGTGCCAGCTCGCTCCTATAATTTGTGTTTTGTTATTGTTGTTATTTTTACTGTTTTCATTTTGTTTTTGTGATTCTTGTTTTGTTTTGGATTGGCAGGGAGGGGGTTAAATTCCTCCCTGTAAAATACATGTGAGAATGTGGCTGGAGCCTTAAGTGTTTAATTGTTAATTATTAGTTAATTGGGCTCCAGCCACAGACTATAAAAGGGCAGGTGAAACCCTTTGTGGGGGAGGTTTTTTTGGGTGAGTTTGTTTGTTGCTGTGCTGTGCTGTGCTGTGCTGTGCTGTGCTGTGCTGTGCTGTGCTGTTTAGTAGTTTGAGAAAGAAACTGTAGTGAAGGCGAATGCCCAGCCTACATTTCTGTATTTTGTTTGAACCTTTTTGTTTGGGCCCTTGTGCCTATTTATTTGATTATTGTTTGATGAATAAAGATCATTATTTTGCCCCTTCCACTGTCTCTGAGCCTCAAACCTCTGTCATCCTGCCACACGTGGTGCGGGAAGGAGGACCACCGGTGGAGGTCCTGTCTGGATGGGCCACCAGCTGACTGGTGTGGGCGCTGTGAGCTGGATGGCCAAAGCTGGGCAGGATGCCCCCACAACCCGGACCAGGAGCAGCTATCAAACCTGTCCTCGGCAGCCACCCCACCAACACCGCCTTCACCACCATCACGGGAGATCTGGGAGTGGTTGGTGCACCCCGAAGCGGACCTCTTCCACGACCTCCCCACAGCCCTCAGTACGCTGTGGCATCGAGATGGGGAGAGGTGGGAGGAGTGGGAGAGAGAGCACCACCCGGGATCCCTCCAGGAGATAGCCGTCATGGTCCTGGCATACCTGGCGATAGACATGGGGGAGATCCCCCTCCTTGAAGAAAAGGGGGTGGAGCCGCTGCCATCACCCAGAGAGGGGGAGCCGCTGCCGTCGCCCGAGAGGGAGGAGCCCGAACGTCCGCAGCCCGAGAGGGAGGAGCCCGAACGTCCGCAGCCCGAGAGGGAGGAGCCCGAACGTCCACAGCCCGAGAGGGAGGAGCCCGAACGTCCACAGCCCGAGGGGGAGGAGCCCGAGCGGGAGGAGTCGGTGCGTCCACGGCCCGAGCGGGAGGAGTCGGTGCGTCCACGGCCCGAGCGGGAGGAGCCGGAGCTGTCTCTCCCTCCACCGCCAGCAGAGGGGGAACAGCCGGAGCTGTCTCTCCCTCCACCGCCAGCAGAGGGGGAACAGCCGGAGCTGTCTCTCCCTCCACCGCCAGCAGAGGGGGAACAGCGGGCGCTGTCTCTCCCTCCACCACCAGCAGAGGGGGAGGAGCTACTGTCCCGAGCGCCAGAGGGGCCAGAGGGTCCAGCGCCGCCAGGGGGTCCAGAGGGTCCCGCGCTGCCAGGGGGTCCAGAGGGTCCAGCGTCGCCAGAGGGGCCAGGGGGTCCCGCGTCGCCAGGGGGTCCAGAGGGTCCAGCGTCGCCGGAAGGACCAGCGTCGCCGTTCTCGCCTCCGCCACCAGGGGTAGACGAGCTGCTGTTCCCACCTCCGCCATCAGAGGGAGACGAGCTGCTGTTCCCGCGTCCGCCACCAGAGGAGCTGGAGCGGGCTCTACCTCCTGCTGCCAACAGGGAAGAGGAACTCTGGCTACTGCCACCCTGGCCGGAGGTTCCTGCAATGTTGGCCACGCCCAAGGATGCCTGCCTCGCATCGCCTGGGGTTGCCTGCTGCTCCGCTTTTGTTCCTCCTAGGGTCGCCGAAGGTCCTGCTTCGCCTGGGGTCGCCGAAGGTCCTGCTTCGCCTGGGGTCGCCGAGGGTCCTGCTTCGCCTGGGGTTGCCTGCTGCTCTGCATCGCCTTGGCAGCCACCGTTTGCAGAGTACGAGGGAGAAGTGGAGCTCCCGCTGCCGTCTTCATGGCCAGGGGCTCCCCTCCCGAGCTTACCTCCCGAGGGTCCGCTGCCGCCGTCGCCTCCCGAGGGTCCGCTGCCGTCGTCGCCTCCCGAGGGTCCTGCTTCTCCTGGGGTCGCTGCCAGTCCTGAATGGCAGCAGGAAGTACTGTGGCCGGAGCCTCAAAAAGGGGAGCTGCCGGCCACGAAGAAGGGGGGGGAGGTGAGGAGACCACCTCCACCACAGCCCCGACCACCACCCCTGTGCCACAGCCCGGCGCCTGGGGGTTGGATCCCTCGGCCTGGGCTCCCGGACACCCAGGCTCCATGTCTGGACCTTTGGTCGCTGGGCCTGACTCCCAGGTCGCAGCACCACCAGGCACAGGAGGTCGCCTGGTCTCCTGCTCCGCTCCCCCTGGTTGCCCAGACGTTGCTGCACTGTCGCCTGGGCTCGCACCTCTGCCTGGGGCTGCAGCCGACTGGTCGGCTGCCTGTGCTCCCGACGCCCCATCCAATGCACCTGGGTCCCCTTTCGCCAGGTCTCGGTCCTGCCAAGAGGGCGCCGGGCTATGGACTGACCCTCCCTCAGCAATGGGAGAAGGAAGACCTCCCACCATGGCCGCCCCCATGGGCCACTTGCTTCCCCTCATCCGGGACTTTGGGACAAAGGGGGGAGGTGGCCGTTGGGGCCAAGTGTGCTGCGCACAAGGGGGGGGAAATGTGATGGGGTGCCAGCTCGCTCCTATAATTTGTGTTTTGTTATTGTTGTTATTTTTACTGTTTTCATTATGT
The DNA here is from genome assembly GCF_902713425.1 of Acipenser ruthenus. Lineage (NCBI taxonomy): Eukaryota > Metazoa > Chordata > Actinopteri > Acipenseriformes > Acipenseridae > Acipenser > Acipenser ruthenus. Next base: position 89,864,457 of record NC_081191.1, on the reverse strand, counting down.
TTTTGTGATTCTTGTTTTGTTTTGGATTGGCAGGGAGGGTGTTAAATTCCTCCCTGTAAAATACATGTGAGAATGTGGCTGGAGCCTTAAGTGTTTAATTGTTAATTATTAGTTAATTGGGCTCCAGCCACAGACTATAAAAGGGCAGGTGAAACCCTTTGTGGGGGGGGGGGGGGGGGTTGGGTGAGTTTGTTTGTTGGTGTGCTGTACTGTTTAGTAGTTTGAGAAAGAAACTGTAGTGAAGGCGAATGCCCAGCCTATATTTCTGTATTTTGTTTGAACCTTTTTGTTTGAGCCCTTGTGCCTATTTATTTGATTATTGTTTGTTGAATAAAGATCATTATTTTGCCCCTTCCACTGTCTCTGAGCCTCAAACCTCTGTCATCCTGCCACAAGGATATTATTAAAATGATCACTTTTTCATTTGTAATTAAATAACAGAAAAAAAATACAATCATAGAATTTGATTAACAACGCCCCACTCCCCTGATGCAATGGACTTAAAAAAACAAAAATGTGCTAAAGCAAAGCAAAGATAATGCACAATGTGATGCTATAATATGGAATTCATCAGCACAAAATCCTCATACACATACACAAGCACGCATGCTGAGTGTATCGCAGCCAATTTCATTACTGTAGGATACAATTGCTGTAACAAAAGTGTGGTTGATTAGTCAGTGTGTCAGCTCGTGGAAATATATATATATATATATATATATATATATATATATATATATACAGACGTGCTCAGATTTGTTGGTACCCTTACAGCTCATTGAAATAATGCTTCATTCCTCCTGAAAAGTGATGAAATTAAAAGCTATTTTATCATGTATACTTGCATGCCTTTGGTATGTCATAGAATAAAGCAAAGAAGCTGTGAAAAGAGATGAATTATTGCTTATTCTACAAAGATATTCTAAAATGGCCTGGACACATTTGTTGGTACCCCTTAGAAAAGATAATAAATAATTGGATTATAGTGATATTTCAAACTAATTAGTTTCTTTAATTAGTATCACACATGTCTCCAATCTTGTAATCAGTCATTCAGCCTATTTAAATGGAGAAAAGTAGTCACTGTGCTGTTTGGTATCATTGTGTGCACCACACTGAACATGGACCAGAGAAAGCAAAGGAGAGAGTTGTCTGAGGAGATCAGAAAGAAAATAATAGACAAGCATGGTAAAGGTAAAGGCTACAAGACCATCTCCAAGCAGCTTGATGTTCCTGTGACAACAGTTGCAAATATTATTAAGAAGTTTAAGGTCCATGGAACTGTAGCCAACCTCCCTGGGCGCGGCCGCAAGAGGAAAATCGACCCCAGATTGAACAGAAGGATAGTGCGAATGGTAGAAAAAGAACCAAGGATAACTGCCAAAGAGATACAAGCTGAACTCCAAGGTGAAGGTACGTCAGTTTCTGATCGCACCATCCGTCGCTTTTTGAGCAAAAGTGGGCTCCATGGAAGAAGACCCAGGAGGACTCCACTTTTGACAGAAAAACATAAAAAAGCCAGACTGGAATTTGCTAAAATGCATATTGACAAGCCACAATCCTTCTGGGAGAATGTTCTTTGGACAAATGAGTCAAAACTGGAGCTTTTTGGCAAGTCACATCAGCTCTATGTTCACAGACGAAAAAATGAAGCTTTCAAAGAAAAGAACACCATACCTACAGTGAAACATGGAGGAGACTCGGTTATGTTTTGGGGCTGCTTTGCTGCGCCTGGTACAGGGTGCCTTGAATCTGTGCAGGGCACAATGAAATCTCAAGACTATCAAGGCATTCTGGAGAGAAACGTACTGCCCAGTGTCAGAAAGCTCTGTCTCAGTCGCAGGTCATGGGTCCTCCAACAGGATAATGACCCAAAACACACAGCTAAAAGCACCCAAGAATGGATAAGAACAAAACTTTGGACTATTCTGAAGTGGCCTTCTATGAGTCCTGATCTGAATCCTATCGAACATCTATGGAAAGAGCTGAAACTTGCAGTCTGGAGAAGGCACCCATCCAACCTGAGACAGCTGGAGCAGTTTGCTCAGGAAGAGTGGGCCAAACTACCTGTTAACAGGTGCAGAAGTCTCATTGAGAGCTACAGAAAACGTTTGATTGCAGTGATTGCCTCTAAAGGTTGTGCACCAAAATATTAGGTTAGTGGTCCCATCATTTTTGTCCATGCCATTTTCATTTGTTTTATTATTTACAATATTATGTTGAATAAAAAATCAAAAGCAAAGTCTGATTTCTATTAAATATGGAATAAACAATGGTGGATGCCAATTACTTTTGTCAGTTTCAAGTTATTTCAGAGAAAATTGTGCATTCTTCGTTTTTTGTGGAGGGGTACCAACAAATTTGAGCACGTCTGTGTATATATATATATATATATATATATATATTTCAGCAATTGCTTTGTCTGTTTGCTTTCTTAACATTTTGACTGCTGCATTTGTGACAATGTTGGGAAAAAGAGTATACTTGTTCTACTGAGTGGACATTGCTGACATAGCCCAGCTATCAGGTAGATCAGATTGTTGGCAGTAGCTTTGGCACCGATGAGACTCAACAAATGCATTTCATCAAAGGCTGACCCTGGACTAACAGTAACTTTATGTGCATAACCTCATGGGAATGGAAGCAGAGAAAGACTTATTTCAAGGCCGCCAAGAGTTTAATCTCTGCTCAGCTCAAAATGCAAATCCACTTCTCTTCAGACTGCACGCAAATAAGTCGGTGAGACTCTTCTTAATTCTTTGGGGAAAAAGATCCCACTAAGATCAAGTGTTGTTTTAGAGAATGAAAACACAATCACTTTTTTTTTACTTTCTAAGAATACACAAATACAATAACAGAGGGGGAAAGTTACTTTTGGAAATTCAACACTGTGTTTGCATTGGAAAATTAGAGCGCCACACGGCAGACTTGAAGGCTCCTGTGTTATCAGCAGACTTTTCTAGCTTGGGATCTGGACTCCCCAGCTACAGAGGTTGCTTATTTTGCACCAGTGGCTGTAAACAAATACATCTGATCTTCACAAAGCCTTCTGGTTCAATGCAATAAGCACTGGTTATCCAGGTTAACAAAGAGGTGCATGCGTAAATGGGTATGGTCCCTTTAACTTGTGAGTCTCAAACAAACAAGTGCTGTACTGCCTGTCCCCAGTAGAGACTGCCCAGGACAGAAGGATAATGCACAATCCTGCCTTACCTTTGTTTCATTGGAATGCCACCGCAAACATTTTTGACATTATTTGTGTTTAAGTTAAAACCAGAACAAACAAGAAAAGCAGTGTACATAAAAAAGGATTGCATGTTCAACTGTCAAACTTTCAAGTTAACTTGGGACTGTTGTTAATACTAAGTTACAGAAACATCCAGCATGGCAGAAGAAATTTAAAGAAATGTTTGTACAGTCAGTTTTGCGTTAACAGTATGCTATTCAATATGTTAACTTAGCATTATTCAGCAAAATTAGTTAATTCTATAGGGTGATGCAAAACTTTTGGCCATAGCTATATTGCACTCTGAGTGCAATCTGGGCTCAACACTTAGGGGCTAATGTAAGGATATGTGCAAAGTGACATTTGGCATTTTGCACGCACAAACAGTGTTTAACAGCAGTAAAGTGGAACTAAAAATGTGGTGTATGTAAAGAATGGTTTTCACCTGGTGTTCTGCCTCTGCTATCAAATTAGCACTTTGCCACCATTAATCCATTTAAATGACATTAATGTATTCAAATGAAGAAAAGAGCATGGAATTAGGCGGGGATCTGGAATACAAAGTGGGCACAAACAGTATAATGAGATGTAAGGATTTTGCCTTGCACTTGGGCAATTGCTGGCCCTCCAAAAATGTTACACCGCCTCTTACAAGGTGTAAACCATTGTAGAAGTGAGTAATTAAGAGCTGTATAAAAACACACACCTGCTGTGGTACACTTCCTGATGTGGCGACGCTTGGCTCTTGTTGAGGACAGACAGGAAAACCTTCTGAGAAGGGTAAGACTGAGAAGACCCCACATATTCAAACCCAGGGTCACTTTGGGTATGCCGGAGGATGCAGTGGTAAGGCGTTATCGTTTCAATTCACAACTCATCCTTGACCAAATAGCTGAATTTCACCTTTTCATCACCTGGTTGACTGTCCTGGTAACACCAATCAGCATTGACTTTCTCCACTATAAGGGACCATATGGCCTCTTTGGTAGCATAACTGGTGTTGGCAGAGGCTTTTCCAAATAACACAATTTCATGCTGAGTGACCTCAGGGACTCTCGGCTCTCTCCGCAGAAAACATTTTTCTTTTCCGTGCACCAAGAGGACTCTGCTGCCCTTCCTTTGACATATTTTTTTGTTTGGTTTGATTTTCATGCTCCACAAATCTCATACAGTGCCTACTGCTCTCTGTACTCCTAACTCACCTCACCTCTGGGCTGTAAGTGCGCCACTAAATAGCCCAATGCACAGCCGGCACTCTTGGCCTTGAGTAATTTGCATTGCTCTTACATAGGCCACAGTGCACAATAATTGCCTGGCCGCTAGGCATTTTAGATTTTGCAGCAGCAATTGTTTGCACTACGCCTATTCTTACATCAGCTCCTTAGTGACACTTTAGTCTACAGTAGTAAAATAAATCATATTTTGTAATACAAGTTTTTTTTTCAATTTAACACAAGGAGGTAGAATTATGTTAATAGCAGGGGATCGTGCTTCTGCCCATTTATTTTAGGTCAAGTTACTTCCCAGGGGTTACATGAGAAGTCAGGGACTATTGGGATTAGAACCAAATATTGCCTGGCTTTTGTACTTTTTTTTTAGTCACTTAGGGCCACTACAGGAGTGTAGTGAGAGTATCCCTGGGTATTTTAGGGGATAATTGGAGAAACAGGTTTAGGCTTCATTTGTTGAATGTTAAGAACATAAGAACATAAGAAAGTTTACAAACGAGAGGAGCACATTCGGCCCATCTTGCTCGTTTGGTTGTTAGTAGCTTATTGATCCCAGAATCTCATCAAGCAGCTTCTTGAAAGATCCCAGGGTGTCGGCTTCAACAACATTACTGGGGAGTTGGTTCCAGACCCTCACAATTCTCTGTGTAAAAAAGTGCCTCCTATTTTATTATTTGTTTATTTAGCAGACGCCTTTATCCAAGGCGACTTACAGAGACTAGGGTGTGTGAACTATGCATCAGCTGCAGAGTCACTTACAAGTGCGTCTCACCCGAAAGACGGAGCACAAGGAGGTTAAATGACTTGTTCAGGGTCATAGTAATATAGTTAACTAGGCACCAGATTTCATAGGGACAGTTTCTAAAATAAAGTAAATTATGTTATCAAGATTCTGTGTTGTCAAAGTAAGGCTACAATCTGCTTCAATCTTGACACATTGTTCGTTCTGCAGGATTGGTAAAAACTTGTTCATGCACCATTTATCTCCTATACTCATAGGGTTAAAATCAGTGTAGAAGGTACTTTATTATTTGTTTATTTAGCAGACGCCTTTATCCAAAGCGACTTACAGAGACTAGGGTGTGTGAACTATGCATCAGCTGCAGAGTCACTTACAACTACGTCTCACCCGAAAGACGGAGCACAAGGAGCTTAAGTGACTTGCTCACGGTCACACAATGAGTCAGTGGCTGAGGTGGGATTTGAACCGGGGACCTTCTGGTTACAAACCCTTTTCTTTAACCACTGGACTAACACCATTGAAAGTTTTCATAAGGAGTTACTGAGGGTCTATTTGGGGGGTCTGCTGTGATCACAAAGAATCACTGGTAGTCACAAAAACTTTATAACAAATAGAACAGAAAACAAAAAATATTCACAGACATTCATTACCATTTCTCCTCTGTTTATGAAGTTTCAAAACACAATGTAACAGTTTTTAAGTGATTGCTAAACAAGCTTTTAAAATCCAGTTTACTGTAGCACTAGCGGTTTTAATCACCACAGTCCCCCATTTCCTTCTGTTGAGGAACTTTTACTTGTATTTTACACAATTTGGAATATGCAGTTGCTAAACCACTTGCTGTGCTGTAGTTCAGTTTCACTCTAAAGTCTAGCTGCAAACAAGTAATGTGACTATCTACGCAGGAAATGATTAGATGCCAGAAATTTATTTGTGTTGCTCTACAGCTAAAAAAAGGGATTTAATGGCTTGATTAGCACCCCCTTGAATACATTATGAGCTACAGCATTAGGGACAAGGAAGAAATAGTTATAACAAATATAAGTTTAAAATAATAATTATAATAATGTATATTTGTTAATTCATGCAATAGAGGGTTAAGTTTTAGGCCACATGTTCAATCCAGGAAAAGGGGATACAGCTTGAGGGGAAACATCACATTCACAAGGAACTCTCTCAGAATGATAGGTAAAGGACATATGCAGACAGCAAGTATTACAATTACCAGGTATGTTAAAGTTTGCCTTCAAATCCAACTGTATCTCCTAGTTTGAAAACAGGTGTTTCAATTTTAGCATTTATTAGGATTTACTTTTCTGGGAACCACAGTATTTTTAATTTCCTGAAAAGCTATCACTTTACACATTTTCCAAGAGCAAAGTCAAAATAAGATTATATGCATATTAATGTGTCATTTTTTTCACAAAGGTTTTAATGCCCTGGAGATGACAGCTTACTTATTACATTACAGCCTTTCAATTGCACCACAATTCCCACGATTGAAGAGGCATTCTAAAGCATCTCTCATTTACAAATTAATGGAAGCATCAACAGAACAAAATGACCAGAGAACATCATGTTGTTGTGGATGCACTATTCACTGCCATGAATTAATTGCATATTTTGGCTGAGGAGAATGTGTCTACAGTTGTGTCTTTATTTTCTTCTTTTAGTGAATGAACATTTGGAATTAATATAATTGTGTGTGTGTGTGTGTGTGTGTGTGTGTGTGTGTGTGTGTGTGTGTGTGTGTGTGTGTGTGTGTGTGTGTGTGTGTGACAGATACCAATCCAGAATTCCTGCCTTGAACATTAAGATCTTAAACAAATCACCTCATTGTTGCTAACTAGGACCCATTCCTTTCTGGATACATTTGTCTGTGTGGTGAAGTTATCTCTAACTCTTTTGCTGCACAATTCTTTATTTTAAACCTCTTGGGTATAAAAAGCATAATGACAATTTTCAACATATCGATTAAGCCAACATATCAATGAAACAGGCTGTTTCTATTAGTTTATTTATAATGTCATGCTAAAGTCTCTAATGAACACTATGCAGTGAAACCAAAACAGCACAGAGTTTGTGTCCATGAATGACTGCCACACAGTATGGAAATTGAACCAAGTCATGCATGTATAGTAGTATTACTGACACACTTTAGCAAACCAGCATGCTGGTACTTACTGTATATATATATATATATATATATATATATATATATATATATATATATATATATATATATATATATCAAAAGCCAAAATGTAACTTTTCTTGCACAACAATGCTTCAGTATACAAAGGTGCCAACCACAGTAAGGTAAAAGTCTATGGTACAAATAATTGTCTCTTGACTTACGTCAATAAGTAGGAGATAGTCTTTTTTTAATCCTTGAGTTAGTGTGGAACATTACGGAGTGTGCGACCTTAGCTGTCTAGATCATCCTGACACTACTTATTGGCATAAGTCAAGAGACAATTATTTGTACCATATATGTATATATATGTTGTCAGAATTAGATGCAATTTGCTATTAGAAACCAATACCTTTTGAACGAGGGATGTTTTACCCAGAAATACAGATAAACCTATGTAGAAAGTCTCGCCAAAGTATGCTCGCAAATTATGATTGTCCTCGATCTATTAATAGCCAGTGGGTGGGTATTCTGACTGTTTTAGGGGAGTGCTCAGCAATTGTATGTATTTTGTTCCTCCACCAAAGTAAAGGTGGTTGTCAAATCACAAGCCGTATTTTTAGTTCAAAGAGTCATAAGCTAACATCCAACATCTATCATTACAAGAAAATTATGTGGGCTGAAAGATGAAAGAGAGAATTCTTCAGAAAACCAATACAGGGATATTAATCAGGTGAGAAATGACATTAAGAGAGGGAGTTATCGACGTTCGCTATGACAGCACATGTAAAAGTTCAAGAGCACTGATTTACGAGTCCAGAGTCAGCAGAACATAAGTAAGCAACCCCCTATTAGAACCAAATGAAAAGCACTGAGTCAGGAAAGTACATAGAGCAGGACCAAACAGAGGTTACAAAAGTGCAAAAAGAAAGACTGCAAACATCGAAGTTCAGCAAATTGAAACATTTCCAAGAAAAAAAAAACAATACATCATATATGTGGATTTAAAAGGCAGTTTTTCGAACCAACAGGGACATTAAAAATTGTTTTAAAATTACAATTTAAAACATCCTAACTCTAGATTGTATCAGGTTTGTTTAAGCTTGTTTTAAATGACAGCAGCAGTTTTCTATGTGAATGGAATGCAGAACATTTGGAGAAAGACCCTATAGACACATAAGTTAGATGGAAGAGTTGGTAGAACATGCATTTCTTTGAATTCTCTCAACACACGTGCCATACGTTTATTAGTAAACTCACAAGATTATTCAAATAATTGTTGCTCTAATGGACTCAAACAAACAGCCTGTTTAAACAGTCTTTAACTGTAAGTAAACTCCTGCTTTAAAAAACACTCTGCTGTTTTTCAAAACATTCTAACAAGTAGTTCTATCACAACTGATAACGCATAAACACAAGAGCCAAAATATTTAACAGATCGCCATTTCTTTCAAAATGTAGCATTACATTTCGATAGGAGATTTCATTGTAGATGAACAACTCTGTTATAACATAAAATTAAGAATAAGAACAGCAAGGTTTACTGGTCAGTAGCAACAAAGACCACAAGCTTTAATTAAGTTTCAGTTGTATTATCAATTTATTAGAACACTTCAGTTTTAAATTAATTTTATATTTTAAAATCAGTACTGTATGTATCATGTTAAGCCATAAGTGCAAGTGCATATTATGTTGACATCTCAAAGTGTGTTTTACATCAAATTACGTTTCTTGAGTCAAGTTATCAACCCCTCTAGAGTAGTACAGTATTTATGGTACCAAGTCTGACGAAGAACCTGTTAATAAAATCCTTGTTTGAAACATGTGACCAATCAAATATTTGCACTGGATGCTTCAGAACAAGAATTGCAGCATCCCCTCACAAATCTAGTTTTACATTTCAGTCAGAAGCATGTTTTCTAAAGAAAAAACAATACCTGCCACTCCCCTTGCAAGAATTTGTGAATATCTGTTCTAAGGCATTTCTTTCTTTTAGGATCTTTTTATGACTGGGTTACAATGCACAACATACAGAAATAATGAATCTGGGGAATACACTCTCTCACTGCTAGCAGTTAGCACGATAATGAGGGCCACAAACAAGCCAGACTGCCTAAAGATACACATTTAAGGGATTATGTCGAGATTCAAAGTACCATGGCCCAACAAGAAATGTTGAATTTATTTTATTTAGCCTTGGCCTCTTCACCTTCACGAGTGGCAGAGCAAAACAGAGCCATGAGTGAGTTCAAAAAGGTCAGGCTAATGAGTAAAAATAAATCATATATTTTCAGTTGGGCCATGGCATATTTATACAACATTTCTAGTGAGTTACTATATGTTTTTTTCATTTTTATTTTATTTGATTATATATATATTTTTTTCAGTTCAAATCGGGACTATGTTGAGCTCTATTGGTACTGTACATCAGACTCTTATTATTGGTTGTGTGGCAGAAGGAACTATCATTTAATTGGTTGTTTGTTGCCCGGGGGTATGGGCTGTGGGAGTGGCACCTTTTTTAAACTCAGTTGACCTGCTGCTGTTGTGAAGGCAACATGTCCTGTTCAAAGTGATGGGTTTGCTCACCAGGCCCAAATTATGTATAAAGACATATACTTTTTAGTCCATTGGCATTGTCTCTCTGTGATTGTTACATGTCTGCTGTCTGCTTCCGGCGCTGTGCTATTTGCTGGTTCCTGTTCCATATTCTTTGGTTTGGTGTAATTCTCAAATTGACTCAGGTACGCCCCTATTTTCATTCAGATGTTTTCTATTTGTATTGTAAGGGTCTTAAAATGTTTGAAGTACATGATAATGTTTGTAAACATTTCACATAAACTACAGTACTTCTTAAACTGAAATACAGTGATATTAGATCTGGCTAAGGAGGAAATTGTACTTCTATTGGGACGAACCCACTGACTGTCATAACACGTGTTATTTTTTGCTGAGCACAAATGACATGGTTTATTTATGAAAATGTATATCAGTGAGTTACAAAGGCAATTGCTGCACATGAGCTTGAGCTCTCTGAGCACCTGGCCAACAGGATCCATTGTAGCACATTTATAAGAAGCAATCCCTGTCGATTTTGCTTCCCTAACCTGCAGGAGTGCCAGATCCAAACGCTCCTTGTTAACAAACATGTTTTTAAATCATATGTTATTTAGTCACATGTTAATGGCTAAAAGCATGTCAGCGAATAGGAGAAACAACTGGATGGGTAATACTCCAGGTAAAAATACCAAGGAAGTGCAAGGTTACCTGAAAGCAAGGCTCCAAAACAGAGATGGGATTAACCTAGTGTTGTACCGCATATCAGCTTTTTAAATGAAAATATATGTTCCATATAACATAGGTTTCTTTCAAAATTGCACATTCGAGACACATATAGCCCTTGAAGTGCATGACAGGTAATATGAAGATATCTGGTTAGCTACAACCACTTTAACAGTAAGCAGGTCTGCTTTTGAGGTTACACTGGTCCTGCTGAGTCAAGGCAGGATAGGCACAGAGCAGTTGTAACTGTACTTGTTTCATTTGCCCTCCATTTGGAAGCCATTTAGACATTTTTAAATCTTTCCAAGCAATTGTTCAGAAATTATAAGCCTCACAAGAAAACATATATAACAGCAGATAGCACAATTGTTAGAAACTTTGAATGAAGGAACTTTGAAATATGAATTACAATAGAATTTCATCACAATAAGATTATTATTTGGTAGCGTCTAAATAACTATTTATTTATTTTGTTATACATTTTCATTTATTTCAATTCATAATGCATTCAAGTGGAACGCTATATGAATAACAGATAATCGATAGAAACATTGATTTACGTCCATTATTTAAAACCCTTTTAATAAATGTCAGATTTTATTTGAATAATTGGTAAAGACACTATGTGTAAGTTTTTGAAGTGACCAGTGTATTTTAGTAATGTCCAATTATTTTTAGGCTCAGCCCACCGCTACCACCCCTGCGCTGACTTGGGAGGGGCGAAGACGAACACACGCTGTCCTCTGAAGCGTGTGCCGTCAGCCGCCCGCTTCTTTACATGCTGCAGTCTCACCATGTGATCAACAGTGATTCATGGCTTATTTGTTTTATGCAAGTGTTTACCTAAGCATTGGTTGAAAGGATCATTACAGACAATGTCTTTGTCCAATGATTTCGTGCGTATCACAGCGTTATATTTAAACAGCATTTACTTTGTTTCAACATATTCCAGACAGTTTTAATATAAAGATAAATAGATTATTCTTCTAAACATCCCAGTGTATTCAGATCGTGTTCCCTCCTGCAACAGTGCTGGTTTTCTGTTCCCACAATACACCACTCATTTCAATCAGAGCACAAGCATTGTTGCAGGAGGGAGCATGAGCTGGGTGTACTGGGATGTTTAGAAGAAAAAACTCTATCTTTATATTGGGAATATGTTGAAAAAATGGGCTGTGATATGGACAACAGCAAATACAGCAAAGGAAAGTAATGTGTTCCTTGTAAACACTGCAAGGGGTTCTGGAACGATTTAAGACAATACAGAAGACCTGTTGTGACAAGTAGCCAAACACATTGGGCCCCAGGTATCACAGTGTTTGCTGTGATTTCTTTCATTTCGATTTCGGGATGGTTGTTTATTCGTATGCATATGAAAGTACCTCATTAAGAGCAAATAATGCAATTATAATCGAATTAAGTAACTTTCACACAACTTGAAGTTTGTATACAGATTGCAATGATTGTAACAAAGACTATAAATCTGACCCACATGCACGTTATCATGGAATTATTAGCATTTGATAGTGCAGGTGAAAGCAGCAAGCTGCAAAAGAATACAAAGATTTCCCTCCATACTCTTGATTGCAGGACCTTTACTATATATCAATACAATTATTTCCATTAGTTGATCACATCACCACTGGTTGTCTTAATGTTGCTAAATTAAGACTTCAACGCAACAGTTTCTAAAATAATGTTGGGTGTGTGGCAGCACTTGAGATTGGGGTGTTGAAGGCTGTTCTCCACAAGTCTTCCTGAGCTGCCAAAGCCCCTGAGATATGACTGAAGATTGATTTAGGCAATACGTATCATGACCAGGAATGTCCAGCAGTCATCCTGAAGTGAAGTGATGTCTTTGCAGCTACATAAATAGTTTTAAAAAAGGGTGGGTTTTGTAGAACCTTAAGGGGGCAGTGGCAGAAGTGAGGAATGAGGGACAAGTAATTTAGATCCAAAACACATATAGTTTAGTATAGGAAAAGAGCACTTATTTGAAAGCAGAAACCAGGACCAATATTTTTAGTTTCATTCAAGGTGTGTAGGCTTCTATTGCTGAATTTACCAAACAAAAAATGTACTAATTGCCTAATTTTCCAAGATGTGCCTTTTGGTATTTCCCGAGGTTGCTTGGCCTGGATATTTATGGACATGTACAGTATAAGCATCCAACTCAGAGCTTTCAGTAAGACAAACGTTTTCAGAGCAGCCCCCATCTTTTTTGGAGCAGTCGGTAGCAGTTGCCTTCGGTTGTTTTCATCCCAGTCATAACCACCTAATAAATGGGTAAAAAACACCAGAATCTTAACCACATTGAATGGCCTACAAGTCATATAATTCACCATTGCAAAACCCACTTGTCATTCCATATTGGTAGTAATGGATACTCTTTGGGTAACTATTTCACTTCTTTTTTTTTTTTTTTTTTTTTTTTTTTTTATAAATTTAGTCGTCGCCAATTATTTTTACCCCGGTTTTCACCCCAATTTAGCATGCCCAATTATTATCTGTATCCCCGGCTCACCGCTCGCAACCCCCCCGCCGACTCAGGAAACGGAGGCTGAAACACGCGTCCTCCGAAACGTGCTCCTTCCAAGCCGTCATTTTTCGCACTGCAGATCCACAGCAATGCTACCAGACCTATAGTGCCGGAGGACAACACAGATCTGGCGGCTCCGCTGCAGAGCCACAGGCGCCCTATCGGCCACAGGGGTCGCTGATGCGCGGTGAGCCGTGGATTCCCCTGCCGACCTAAGCCCTCCCTACCCGGGCAGCGCTCAGCCAATTGTGCGCCGCCCCCTAGGAACTCTCGGTCACGGTCAGCTGTGACATAGCCTGGATTCGAACCAGCGATCTCCAGGCTATAGGGCACATCCTGCGAGGAGCGCCTTTACTGGATGCGCCACTCGGGAGCCCCCAACTATTTCCCTTCTTAAAACATTTTGAATGTAATGTGTTCAATAAAAGGATGCTGGTCTATTCAGGGATACCGATCTATTTGTAAGGATTTAAGTGGGGGTAAAACCAGAAACCATTTCCCCACCTTCAGTCATTTGACATTTATTCATCTGTCCCAATCCTCATTGCACAATTGTGTTTAAGGAAGCCTAAGTAACATTTGACCTGGTAATGAAATCAATCATGTTTCTATGACTGGATCATTTCCTAGAGCCATATAATAACTTTTAACATGACAGGGTCATTTTCTATTGCAAATGTATATTATATATTTATTTTTCAACTGAAAGCTTTAAAGTCCTGTAAGCATATATACTTATTGTTTTATTGTATACACTGCAAAACTCAAAATAATTATCTGGCATAATTTAAATTCAAAGAAAAACAAAAATAGGTACTATGCATACATTTATTACAATGAAACTTATACGTGTCTGAACTGTCTGTCTTGGGAAATATATATGTGGCAGGGTAGATTAAATCCTAGCACTGAAAAATTCACCTTCCACCAGCAGGGGGAATGGGAGGAACCTGTCCATCCAGCAGGCTCTTGCAACTACAGGGTTAATCTTCCGTGGGAGTCAGCCAGTTAGGAGACTGGGGGAGGGGAACGAGGTACGCCTTGTTTCAATCCCAGGTAATGGGATAACTGCCCATTCCAGGGGTACAAAAGGGGCAGCCTCTCCACCGGTTGGGACAGTGTTCCTGGGACCAGGGAAGCACCGCCACCACATATGTCCTACCTAACACGCTAAACCTTTTGTTGCTTTATCTCCTGCAGCCTGAGCAGGTATATATTCCTTTAGAAGATCGCAGAGCAAGTATCTGTGGGCAGCACAGATCCTGCACTCATTCACTGACGTGACTTCGGTTTAAAATATAGTTGCAGATACAAGCGCTTCTCCTTGGAACCTGTAAATATACTGTGTAAATAGTTGTTTAGATTTAAAGGGGCAGTACCCATTTATTTTTGTGAAACAGTTTTGTTTTGTGTGTAAATAAATCTTGGTTACCCCTTCATCTGAAACTGCACACTCTGTGTGTTATTTCAAGACCTTCCACATGTTATTGAGCAAATCTAAGAAACTAGAAAGAGAGACAGCAACAAATAACTACTGCTACACAACCACAGATCAGAAACAGAAACAGAAACAGATAACAGGTATGCAGACCTACCATAAACTACACTGCCAACAACAGAAACTATACACCTTGGGATTCAGTGATGATTCAAGTTTGACTGCCAAACCGCAAACTATCTACATTATTTTCTAAACACAAATGCAATACTCGACCACAGACCTACACCAATCGTGTTATACTTTTATCAACATGATCGCAATTTCAGATAACGTAAAACAATCTCAGTAGTCTATTAGCTTTAAAAAAAATAAGAGCAACAACATATTTAATGATAGATCGCCCTTTGGGAATTACTGAAATAACACTATCAATTTTCATAGCTAAATTATCATTATCAGCATTCAGCAATCACCACTTATAATGTATGTATTTTTATCTATCTGGTATTACTGTTTATCTTTATTTTTTTCTTAGTTTCATTTTCTTTCCCACTACACGACCAATTAACAAATAGCGTTTAAAACGTAAAAAAACAATCAAACCACGAAACAACATAACACGCAAAGACATTGATACAGGCATTGTGGAAATGTTTGCCTAAATATATGAAGTAAAGTTATTTCTCTTACTGCTATTCTACCTTTTGATTGCGTGCAGTTTTATCTTTTGATTGAGTGGACTTTAGATAGCGTTTTGTAACAATACCAGTTTGTTTCTCATTTCACAAGTTTCTGGTGCAAATACATTGGAGTAAATGCTTCATTAATGTGGCCTATTCAGAGCAGATTCCTAGCCTCTTGAAGCTGAAAATGAATAAACAATTTAAATTGCACTGAAGCCATAATACAGTTCATGCCAAATAATAAGAATGCAGCTATTTTGGGTGAATGTCAAAGATGCTGTGTTTTTCAATAGTCAGGCCCAATGTGCCATAATGATGGTATAATTGGATTGGCAAAGAATATACAAATCATCCACAACACAAGATCTAATTCAGTTTCACGTTATTTATTTTTTTTCTAGTTATATATGTGATCCTTTATGAACATTTTCAGGTCTATTTTCCTAAAATGTTTCACAGGAAGGGTACCTAGCCCAACAAATCATTACAAGTTTAAGGTAAATTTAGCTTTTAAAGAGAAAAATAGTTTTCTAATTAAGCGCTCTCGATGAAGACTCTACCATCCGGTAGTTGACAGGCAGCAGTAGACTAGAAAACAAACAAGACCTGGCAACTGTCCTAGCTAGGGGGGAAAAGGCACAAGTGCTGAGCTCATCTCCTGCCTAAAATGCCTCCCAAATCATAACAAAAACTCAAAACTTTTCTGATTTTATTTTAATAAAATGAGGAGAAAAACAACTTGCTTACAGGAAACTGTTTATGTAAAATCTATGTTACGTATTGTCACGAGAGACTTTGCAGAGCATGTTCCACAAAGTGTAGTACATCTGAAACAAAAACACATTGGAAATGTGAAAAAAATTATCAGAAGTGATATCAAAAACACAAGCCAACTATTGGGCAATGTTGCCCAGCACAAAGCAAATAGGCACAACTGTAAAACCAATGGGGGCCAAGGTTGCCCCAATTGTTTCTTCTAACTTGTATCAAATACATAAGCTAAGTTAGAAGACGTTTCTATCCTTGCTGTATAGAGAGTCTGGCAGTTCTCGAACTTCACCGATAACTTGGTGCGAGGAACTAACGTTCTTCTCAATCAGTATCTATGCAAAGTCAACATACATTTTGCATGTGAAGCGGTTGGTGTATTTTCTGGCCTGTCTCTATGCAATGCAATGCAAATGATGGATATAACTTAAATGTAGAACACAATTTTCCAGATTCTGTGTGGCAGGGTGACCCGCCTCTGTGCGTATTTTGTTTTTTATGTTGTATGTGGTGTGTTATTGTTGGTGTGTATATATTGGTGCACAGGGTATAAATTGGGCATGAGTGATAAAATGTAGCATGGGTGATTTAAAATGTGTATATATATATATATAATTTATATATATATATATATATATATATATATATATATATATATATATATATATATATATATATATATATATATATAGTAAAACGATTGACCCTCGCTCGGGTTCGTTGCCCCTTTAAAAACTTGACCCAGCACACAGAAATTGGATTTTTCAGCGCTGACGCGCAATTTTTTTAATAACACGCAATAAAACAAAAACACAAAATAAACACCTAGCTCTTTCTGAGCACTAACTACACACGCAGGAACCTAACTACCACAGGACGGCTAAGCCGTTTCCCTGTCCCAAAACTTAACCACACAGGTTTGCACTATACCTTTTTTATCTCGGGACTGCCAGGAAGCAGAGCACTCCTTTCTGCCTCCTTCTCCTTAGCAGCCCCGAGCAGACTGCCTGCTCTCCTTTTAAACCCCGCACCTGGGCCTAATTTCCAATAACGCCCAGGTGCGGATGATAATTAATAATAAAACAATTAAACAATTAAACAAACAATAAGACAATAAACTAAACTAATTAACTGAAAAAACAGAACAATCAAACAAAAATGTGTATTTCTTTCGCAGGGAGGTCTTAACCCCCTCCCTGCTGTCTCTCACAACCCGCTACGTTACACACCTCCCCTCTTGTCTTTACAAGACACAGGCCACGAGACGGCCACCTCCTCCCCTAAAACACAACCACCCACCCTCAAGTCCATAAATGTCCTTTCTTGCCCTCTTCCACGGGCAGGCTTGAGGGTGGATCGGTCCACATCCCGGCTCAGCCAGGTAAGGACCGCGCACCGGCGACAAGGGGACCCAACGGTTCGACAGGGACGACCAGAGCGTAGGCCGTGGCACTGGAGGATGCAGCAGTGGACAGAGATCTTCCCCTGGGAACCGGCGCAGTGATGTCCGATCACCCAGGGGAAGTGAAGCAGCGAACAGGGGGAGTGACAGCGACGTCTGGCAGCAGCCCAGCGACGTCTGGGTGCTCGGGGAGAGCGGAGCAGGGAACCAGGGGCAAAGCTGTGGCCAGTGCTGCAGACTCCTGGGCTCTAGGTCCAGCGCAGGAAGGTCCAGGAAGACCGGCCGGGTGTCCTGGAGCAAGGAGTGAGGGACTGGACGCAGCAGCGCCGGACTGGACCGTAGGGGTGGTGGTCGGGGCTGTGGTGGAGGTATGCGTTCCCCCTCCTCCCCGTGCTCCAGAAGCAGCGGCTCCTCCCCTCTGGGCTCTGGCAGCGGCAGCTCCTCCCCTCTGGGCTCTGGCAGCGGCAGCTCCTCCCCTCTGGGCTCTGGCAGCGGCAGCTCCTCCCCTCTGGGCTCCGGCAGCGGCAGCTCCTCCCCTCTGGGCTCCGGCAGCGGCAGCTCCTCCCCTCTGGGCTCCGGCAGCGGCAGCTCCTCCCCTCTGGGCTCCGGCAGCGGCAGCTCCTCCCCTCTGGGCTCCGGCAGCGGCAGCTCCTCCCCTCTGGGCTCCGGCAGCGGCAGCTCCTCCTTTCTAGGCTCTGGCAGCGGCGGCTCCTCCCCCTCTGGCTCGGGAGGCTGCGGAGCTCCGCTAGCCTGCTCCCATTCTTGGAGCAGCAGCTCCAATTCTGTTGGCTCCCTTTTCTTCACTGGAGCCAACCCCATCTCTCTCTCCCATCTCTCCAGCTGCTCCTTCTGAGCAGCAGCATTTCTATTGACCTGCTCGATCAGGTCCCATAAATCCATCTTTCTCTGGGTCGTAGGGGCGCCCACACTCTCTGCCACCATATGTAAAACGATTGACCCTCGCTCGGGTTCGTTGCCCCTTTAAAAACTTGACCCAGCACACAGAAATTGGATTTTTCAGCGCTGACGCGCAATTTTTTTAATAACACACAATAAAACAAAAACACAAAATAAACACCTAGCTCTTTCTGAGCACTAACTACACACGCAGGAACCTAACTACCACAGGACGGCTAAGCCGTTTCCCTGTCCCAAAACTTAACCACACAGGTTTGCACTATACCTTTTTTATCTCGGGACTGCCAGGAAGCAGAGCACTCCTTTCTGCCTCCTTCTCCTTAGCAGCCCCGAGCAGACTGCCTGCTCTCCTTTTAAACCCCGCACCTGGGCCTAATTTCCAATAACGCCCAGGTGCGGATGATAATTAATAATAAAACAATTAAACAAACAATAAGACAATAAACTAAACCAATTAACTGAAAAAACAGAACAATCAAACAAAAAGGTGTATTTCTTTCGCAGGGAGGTCTTAACCCCCTCCCTGCTGTCTCTCACAACCCGCTACGTTACAATATATATATATTATATATTGGCACGGGGATTACACAATCACTTCACATGCAGATAAAATGTGTATTAGTATGTGGGCACGGGGATTGCACAAATTAGTTCACGTGCCAGGATTCAAGCAAATGATTAATGAGCAATTGAGTCCTAGAACAGCTGTATATATATGTAGGCTGTTCAGCGTGGAGAGAACGAGAGAGAGAGAGTTGGGAGTAAGCTTTAGACAGATCAGTACAATTGCTAAAACTAGCACGATACTTGTTTTATTTAGTGTTTCTCCAGTATTTGTTTTGTTTTATTTATTATTAAATCTGCACACCAGCGCATTCATTACCCCAGTCTGGTGTTCAACCTCACTTACTGTAGAGTAAATCACTATCACAGATGCACACCACACAAATCCATGATCCCACGATCCAAACATATTCAGGAAATTCACTACAATGGTCCCACCAACCCAGCAAGTATGTAAGCTGTGCCTGCTGTACTGGACAGGCAGCAACATCTAAAAATCATAGAAAATAACTGTTTATAAATGGTTTAATGTTAATAGGCGTATCTAAACTTTTGGTTTATCAGTTAGCAAGTTTTAATATAAAAAAGGCATTGTTTTGTCTAAGTAATTGCTTTATAAAACTGGGATATTTGGATGAAGTCTGAGAATCACATATATTATTCTAAGACTGAGATATAAATATGTGTCAGTAATATTTATCTAAATTGTTTGAACACATAAATACTTATTAGACAAGTATCAAACATCCAACAACACTTAATAATCCAAAATGATAAAGGTTATTTACTTACATGTACTATTATACACAGCTGTCGTCCAAAGTTTACATACCCTCTATTTGCAACAATGTTATTTACCAATGTATTAAGTGTTATAAATGTTGTTTGATACACTATACTTACACGGCAATGATACCTCTTGTGAATGTGTTGAACACTCATTCGTCTTGCCAAGTGGTAGTTAAAAATCTGGTGAATTAACTGAGTTAAGGCACAGGGTACCAATCTGAATTAACTCCACTGACCCTCAATTATTATTATTATTATTTGTTTATTTAGCAGACACCTTTATCCAATGCGACTTACAGAGACTAGGGTGTGTGAACTATGTATCACCTGCAGAGTCACTTACAATTACATCTCACTCGAAAGACAGAGCACAAGGAGGCTAAGTGACTTGCTCAGGGTCACACAATGAGTCAGTGGCTGAGGTGGGATTTGAACCGGGGACATCCTGGTTACAAGCCCTTTTCTTTAACCACTGGACCATACAGTTGAAGTCATCAACATTGGTACCCTATGCCTTAACTAAGTTAATTCACCAGATTTTCAACCAACACACACAAGAGGTATCATTGCCATGTAAGTATAGTGTATCAAACAATATTTATAACACTTAATACATCAGTAAATAACATTGTTGCAAATAGAGGATATATATACACAGTATATATATATATATATATATATATATATATATATATATATATATATATATATATATATGTGTGTAGACAATTCTTTAAACTTCTGTAAATGATGTGCATTTTTTAAATTCTTGAGATGCTTATCTTGATTTCTTCAAGCTTTTTAAGCAAATTCATTTCTCCCACATCTCTTCTGTTATGGGACAGTTGTAAACAATTATTTATAACAAAATAACAAACCTTGTTTTAGATAAATACATTGCTATTGCAAACAGCCCTTTTAAAAAAAAAAACGTGAGGGCTCTTATTGTTTTGAAATAAAATATACCATGCTCTCCTATAAAAGTTCACCATAGTTCTTGCATTGTAATTGCATGGTAAAAACATTCTAAATTGCAATTTTAATGTGGTCAACTTTTGTAACATCCTCTATATCCATGCTAAAATAATATGTATGGTGAACTAAATTTGGAGAAAACTACAGTGACTATACACTTCCTTACAACAAATATTGGGAAGGAGATCCTCTCTTGTTCCAGTGTAGCATATTTGTAGAGTCAAAGCTGTCATTTCTATCTGTTTATAGACATTTGATACAATCCTATCCAATGCATGCATTAGTCAGGAGACAATGTGCAATGTCAGCATTAGATGGCTACATGTCTGCTACTCCTATGGAATTTTTTTCATACAAAAGACAATAAGGGAAATGTATTTGGTCAAAATTACACTTGGAGAAAAGGGTGTCTCTATTTTTATCATTAGTTTTATGTTTTGTGTAAGACCAAGCTTTATGTAAAATGCAATAAAAAATAATGTTGTTTGACACACGATACTCATATCAGACCAAGCATGTTCAGTCCTTGTTTAGTACAGCATAATCTGTATTAATTACCAGTTTTTATTTTACTTTATTTTTTATTTGTAATACCGAAAACCATTAGAGATGGTTTTATTTTACTGTTCAATTTTTAATATTGAATTTATTACCATTTTAACCCAACATAACAGTTCAATTCATTGCTATTCATTTGCCCTGTAGGTGAAAGGCAGTTTGTTAATGTCCATTTGGTACTGGCAGAGGGGCGCAGGAATTAGGGGTGCTGGGGTGCAATGATAAATCCTGCTAGTTTCTTGAATCTTATGAGCTGTGTGTGCACTACGCCTTTTCACATTGCTTTGGAACACAAACGAAAACAGACCAATCAGCACTGACTGTCACAACAAGGGGCGGGATATTTTATAAATCCTGCAGTTGCAGTCTCAGTAGGGTTGGTTAGTAGTTGGAAAGCATTATATGCCAGTGCATACAGTAGAACGGTTATTGAAAATGTCCCAAAAATGAATATCAGATTTTTTTTTTTTTTTGTAAATTCTTCAGCGGCACCACCTGCTAAAATCAGCTTATCACAAATGCCGCCAACTGGAGGTGCTGCTTTGTGGAGCAATACTAAAAACACGTACACAGTGATATTCTGGACGTGGTAGACGTCCATTCCTTCATGAAAAAAATCATCAGCATGACGAGCGCAACTCAACCTTTTCAACCTGTTTTTCCAGGCAATTTCTAAATTGCAGTGTTTAAGTGGATCATAACAGTATACATTATATTTCGATTTCTAATTCGTTTTATGGTAAGCATGTTGTAAACATTGTAGTAAGGACTGTGGTTTTGATGCTGGCTTCGTTGTATTTACATGTTTTAACAAAATAGCAACTGAATGCATGGCTTCCATCAAATACAGGGGTTACAGTTTTGCGCAATGGCACCCCCGCCATAAAATTGTCCCAGTGCCACTGTACTGTCAATGCCTATTTAAAAAGTACTAACCAGACCACATTATTAACCAGCTGTTTTGAATCCTGCAGTACAGTTGGCAATCACTTACTGTTTATATTGAAATTAGTTACTTATTCGTATTTCTTTCCAATCTAAATGGTCTGCTATACTAAACACATCACAACCAAAGAGCCTGTCACACACTCCTCACATTATGACAAAGCCTGCCCTCAAGTGCAACCATTCATTTAACCATGTATGCAAGGAAATAGTACTGCACGCTTGCTGAGAGTTACAAAATCTTATTTGGGGTTTTGGGGTAAAGAGAATACAAACCTTAATTGTGGCAGAATAAATTACAGACATGCAGAATTCTGTCTTGTGGGTTTATGTTGGCTTTTATCCATTAACATACACATGGGATAAAATGGGTTGGAATTAAACACAGCAATATGCAATCGACTTTTGGAGGTACAGGTATAAGCATGTGGAACCAGTTAAATATTGTATTTTAAACCTTTTACTGAACACATGGAGTGGCATCCCCTTGCACATGTGATAACAGTAATAGATATTAGTACAAATTCTCTCAAGAAGGGACTTTGGGAAAACTTCTCTGCTCGACTATAAATGGTACAAGAGAATAACACAGCCGCTATTAAAGATAACTTGATGTTTTTAAAAGTTTTATTCTATGGCCATTCGAGCCAATGTTGATCTCTCACAGGCCTTAGATAATTGGCACTTTGTTATGTCTGGATATGTCTCATGTTATGATCATCTGGAGTCCAAATTTAACCCCCAAAATATGATTATTATGGAGAGTGCTACAGATGGAACGCATATCTGAACACCAGGTTTTTTAAAGAATATTCCTGTCATTCTAGAAAATGTGTTTTTCAATATATTTAATTCTGCCATCTTCTTTTTAGTCCACTCTGCGATTTGAATGTGACGAATTCTGCATACATTACTAATGCTCAAATTGGTAGTCCGAACTGACCAATCATAATGTAATTCATGCCCACAGCCTAGGAGAAACAAAATTTCAATTTCATTATTCGTTAATAAGTGAACAATACGGTAACATTAACAGCTTTATTTGCTTTGTTGGTGTGACAGAGATCAAATGAGTCTTGGTGTTAGATCTCCCTCCCTACCTGTGAGGGCGCTGTGTAAAGGCAACAGATTACCCTGGACTAAATGGCATGACAATTTATTCCTTGGGTTAGGTGGAAGTCGGCCATCTAGAAAAGGGGCAGAGCTACGGTACCCAAAGTCAATGACCCGGATGGGAAACGGCGTGGCATCTGCGGATTGGAGGAACAGATGCGCTCATTAACCTAGGGGTCATGGGGGAGGGTATATAGGGGTCATAGTGTAAGCAATCTGTTCCTTTGTAAATGGTTAGATAAGATCTAAAAGGAGACCCCTGTGTTTTTGCTGAGACAATGAGTGTTTCATAACTGTTTGTCTGTTTCTATAGACTACTCATAACACGGTCCAGAGCTGTAGCGCAAGCCAGCACCAACCCGGATATCACATTCACCCCTTCATTCACTGAGGACTTTATTGCACCACTAGCACTAATTTGCTGTCACTAAAAACTGTGTTTGTGTTCTGTGTTTAGTGTGGGTGTGTTAAAAGACTGGACTTTTGGTTACGGGTCAAACCTGGGGATTACAAATACCGAGTGATACACGCCACTGTATCACTCCATCATTATTATTTACAGGTGTTTGCCATAAGGCTCTGAACATTGTTGAAATATCAATAAACACCCTTGCACTTGGAAATCGCTGTCAGTCTGTTTGTATTTGCTCTGCATTGCACTCACCTGTGTTCACTTACCACAGTTGGTTATTATTTTTTAAATTAAATATCAGTTAGGTGAGCATTAAAAATATACAATAAGTGTGCCAAACAAATTATTGTCCTTAAGGGATTCAGTCCCATCTTGTTTCGATTAGCTAGTCTTCTGTACGTAAGCCACACAACGTGATTTGGTATAATTTAATGATAAAGCTATTAATGATAAATTAATCATGATTATAGCAGCAGTTTTTAAGTATTCTGTAAATATTTTGTCTAATAGTTAAAAGGTACAATGTGGGGCTGTCAGGTCTTGTTTTAAAAAAATATCGGCATGGACATTGTATACCTAAACCAATGGAATACCGTGTGTGTGTGTGTGTGTGTGTGTGTGTGTATGTGTTTAACATGCATGTCTCTAGTCATATGTGGTTTTCATGATCACGTCACATTAAGTTCTACAAAATTGTAGATATTTATTACTGCCATACCCTTATCTTTTTGCCTATTGATTCGCCCCATTGCCACTGTACTTGATGCATCCATTCATCCCTTCCTGCGATGTCATCAGGCAGTGTGTTCTGGGCTTAAGGTTACAAATTGTTAAAACAAGTGAACAAATCTCATTCATAACCACAAATATATAAAAGTCTAAAATATTTCCAAAACTACAAATATTGAATTATCTAGGTAACAGCCGCGGTCTGTTAAATTTCTGTTTCAAGGTGAGTTATAGTCTTTCATTAATTAAAACCCTCCTTTTCCAAGTGCAAATGAACTCCTGATAAATTATGACAATTAACACAGATTTCCTTTTAAATTCCCACGCAAACAAAAGAAATAGTCGCAAGAAGCACTGCTCGTTAAGATATTAATTCATAGATCAATATAATTTTGGAAATCACGTTAGCATGATTCTTTAGTAACGAGATAGGCGACCTCTTGAAAATGCCAAGATCAATGGTACATACCGATTTGTTGATTAACACTGGAGTTATCATTTACAAACTTTTGAAAATCCTGCCCATTATTCTTAATCATTATTTTAATCATAGCTTACACACTCATAATACCTTATAATTGTTAATAATAACCTGGTAATTGGGACTGCTCCTTTTTCAGGGGCGAACATAAGAGACTTATTTTTGAGACGCCTCAGCTTCTTTATTGAAACATCATGAAACCTGTTAATTGTGCAGCAGGTTGCAGGGGCTTTGCCACTTAACCATTTGCAGAATGTGAAAATTCAGCCCTTTTGAGGTGACGTGACTTGACTTTAGGGCTTGTATCAGTGCAAATGTCCACCTAAAGTAATAAGTGTTATACCTTTCTGAAATGCTAAGGGTCTGAAGATTATTAAAAAAACAACAATGTTTTCATTCTATGATGAAGCATTCCTATGATTACCTAGTTTGCATGCTAAAAAAGTTTTGCAATTCACTAAAATAATATTTTTTCTTTAGAAATGTCCTCATAAGTATAATTTTGTGATCTCTTACCTAAAACATGTAAATACCAGTGTAGCCGGAGGCACTCAGAAACTAAGATCAGAAAGAATTACATAAATACCATGTATGGTTTTGATTTTATACAAAATCATTTCATGGGTGAGCAGGCTCATCTACTTCAGATTCTTTACTAGAATCAGTTTGAAGAAATTCGACATCTGAGAGATCTTCTTCTCCTTCTGTCATACCATCATCATCATCTTCTGTAATAAAAGTATTATTTATTTCTGGTTTGTAAACATTCTTGGTTACGCAGAGATATTTAATATGCTCTCTGGTCATTTCTGTGCTTTGAAACCATGGTATACGGTAATCAAAACCACAATACTGAAATGCTGCACCACATAAAAAAAGTATTTATATTCTCATGAGGCTTTAGTGAAATGCATTTTGACAGATGAGTCATCCTTGAAGTTTCTCCTGTGGACATATCACTACAGTGAATATTTTGTTAATTACTTTTTGGGTTTATTAACATTTTGGGCGATTTTGAAGAAAACAAAAACACACTTGTTACCGTGTTGTGTGCAATTGTGTCATCTATCTAATTCGATCGAAATTATAATGGGCTGACTGCAAAGGGTTAAAGCAATTATTATTATTTTTTCTAATGTAGCTTTGCTTCCTACCAGCAGCTGACCAAAAATAACAGCAAATGAAATGGGTGTCAATCATACCTGACATATTCCTATGGTTGACTTCCCCACTCAATCACAGCATGTTGTCAGCTCAGCTGGTCAGAAATTACTCATAAACTGTAAGTGTTGAAACCTGTACAATTAACAGGTTTCATGGTGTTCCAATATAGAACCCCAGTTAAACAGTACTCCAAAAGGTGAGTGATTTATTAAGGTTTTTGTGAGCCCCTGGAAAATAAACATCAAAAAGGAGCAAGTTTACTTATAATTATTATTTGTTTATTTAGCAGACACCTTTATCCAAGACAACTTACAGAGACCAGGGTGTATGAACTACGCATTAGCTGCAGAGTCACTTACAACAACGTCTCACCTGAAAGACGGAGCACAAGCAACTGGCTCAAGGTCACACAGTGTGTCAGTGGCTAAACCAGGATTTGAACCAGGGCCCTCCTGGTTACATGCCCTTTTCTTTAACCACTGGACCACACAGCCTCCATGCAGCCTATCTAATATTCTATATACAAACCATTTTTAAACATAGATGTTTAACATTAGTCATTGGTCAAATATATCATTTCGAACATTTTATGCTTTACAAACATGCTGCGTATGTTTACTATGGTTTGTAGCCAATTACTGCTATAACATATGATCATGACATATGTGCCAAACTAAGAAAGTTCCAGGCTAAAGTGAGTTTCCTCCTATCCAAGTCTTTTCTTGACAAAAACAAAGTGAATGTAAGTAGTCAGAAAAGAATGTCAAGTTATCTGTGAGTTGAGATGCTGCCAGGTCTGTGCCCTTGGATGATATCTGTGATTGATGGCAAAAACAACTGTGGACTGCATGAAAATGGAAACACTTACAGCAAGAACTTATTTGTCATTTGTAAGATTTACTTTGGTTTCTGGAGCCATTGGTGATTCAGTATATCAGATATACTTAACTAATGTCTTTTTCTTGTTGTTTATATTCACATTGTATACATTTCTGTTTCACTTGTCACAAACTAGAGGTCTTCACAGGTCCAAAATAACAAACACAATGCGGCCCGGAAACTTCATTATTTTTACCCGACCCGAACTGAAGTAAAACTCGTAATAATAGACCCGGATCCAACCCGAACCCGAAGAATAATGGTTCATGTGCTTTTTGGTCTTAATGACTGCAGTCTCAAAAACATAAACTATACATGGCCATAGAACCACTACATAGGGGACGAAGACAGAGACACACGCACACAGCGGGATTAGATATTTATAACAAAATTAATAAAAAGAATAATTGAATCTAACAAATAAAAACCCAATCAAAACATAAACTTGCACATATACTTGTATATACTTGCACTTCATTTCATATTGCTGTTCAAAAATAAATGATGGTTTGGACACCCTGCTCCTGGAAAAGTGTGCTGTTTCTCCAGAGTACAGCCGGCAATATTAAAAGCAGCCACGCAAACACTCATAGGCGTATCTCAAAATAATGCAAAATTCGGCAAGGTGAAAAATTCCACACGACAGCAGTACTGTGAGAAATTTATTAACAGTAAAAAGAAATATTAGCAAAGCAAATCACATTCCTTTAATAGTAGTGCATAGCTATTTTGCATTATGGAGATGGGATACACTGTAAAACATTACAAAATCCCGTCCGTCTCTGTGCTTCGGACCTTGCTCCTTCCATTATGCACACTCTCAACCTGTCCCTTGTTTCAGGCCTGGTTCCTGCTGCCCTCAAGATTGCTTGAGTAACGCCAGTGCTCAAAAAACCCTCCCTTGACACGGCTGTCTTATCTAATTTCTGTTCCATATCCAATCTTCCTTTTCTCTCCAAAACTCTTGAAAGGGCTGTAGCCAGCCAGCTGATGAAACATCTCACAGATAACAATCTGCTTAAATCTCTGCAGTCTGGCTTCCGGTCGCATCACAGTACTGAAACTACTCTGCTCCAGATTGTAAATGATCTTCTGCTTAATGCTGATGCTGCTGCTCCCTCTGTCCTTGTCCTCCTTGACCTAACTGCTGCTTTTTATACCATAGATCATAGCATTCTTCTTAACCACCTTCAGAAGTATGCTGGGATCTCTGGAACCTGTCTCTCCTGGCTGTCCTCTTACCTATCTGATGGAAGCAGTGCTGACGCAAAACTAGTCACTTGCGGTGTCCCTCAAGGGTCTGTTCTTGGGCCTCTTCTCTTCAACATCTACATGCTTCCCTTGGGTCACCTCATCCGCCAACATAGCCTCATGTTTCACTCCTATGCAGATGACACCCAGCTCTACCTAAAACTAGACCCTGGATGTCCCTCTGCCACAGTCCGGCTCTTAGCTTGCATCCAAGGCATAGAGGCCTGGATGTCTGCCAATGTTCTTCAGCTCAACATTAACAAATCTGAACTTCTTCTAGTAGGATTGAAAACTCACTCAAGAATCTCAATATTGCTGCCTTGAACCTCAGAAACTGTCTGCTGCTGCCTTCGCCCACTGTACGAAGCCTTGGTGTACTTCTGGATAGTAACCTCTCCTTTGATGCCCAAATATCCTCTGTAGTCAAATCCTCCTTCAACCACCTCCGACATCTTTTAACATCTTAAAGGTCCATCCCTACCTTTCCCTCCCGGATACAGAGATACTCTGTCATGCATTCATCTCCTTTCAACTCGACTACTGCAGCTCTCTCTATGGTGGTCTTCTGTCACACGCCATAAACTGATTGCAGCTGGTTCAAAATTCAGCTGCTAGGATCCTTACCAGATGTAAAAAACATGATCACATTACCCCCTGTCTTGCCCAGTTGCATTGGCTACCTGTAAAGTTCAGGATTACTTCCAAAATTCTCCTGCTTGCCTACAAGGCCCTTCATCACACAGGTCCAGAGTATCTCTCCAACCTGTTGACCTGCTATGTCCCTGCACGCAAGCTGAGGTCCTCTGACTCTGGCTTGCTTGTTATACCCAAACAAAAGTGCACCACACTCGGAGAGTGCTCTTTTAGCTTTATGGCCTCGACTCTCTGGAACTCTCTCCCAGCTTTAGCGCGTGTAGCTCCCACAGTCGCTCGCTTCAAATCAACTCTCAAGACCCACTTGTTCTCTCTTGCTTTCAATGCTCTTTAAGCCTGATATCTGTTATTAGCTGTTGTCTAAATTGCTATTTCAGGTTTTTCACTCCATCTTATTCGTATGATTCTGTGACACACGCATGTTTAGAGTTCACATCCTAGCCTTGTATTCAATGTATTTACATTGATTTTTTTTACTATTTGTATTTAATGTACTTATGCCCTGTATTTCACTGTATTTAATGTATTATGCATTGTTCCTCACTATCTTGTAAAGTGCTTTGTGATGGTGGTCCACCATGAAAAGCGCTATATAAAATAAAGATTGATTGATTGATTGATTAAATTGACCTGAACCTGACCCGAGTATTGCATAACACCGGGTCGGGTCTTTGGGCCCGCCCAGACCCTTGAAGACCTCTAGTCACCTCAGAAGTTACCAGGACATAGCTCTCAGAATCATGTCCACTATCTGGTAAACCAAAGAGTTACTATTGACACGTCCCCCTGCAATACTCTTCACGTAGTAGATGTAACAAATTCTACCATTATAATTTGCTCTATGTGACATCTTTTATTGATGCATTTCTTCATCCACTAGAAGCAGAGTGTAGAGCGGTGGACATCTTAGTTACACTATGGTGCACCATATCTGCTTGGAGATTAGACATGATTCTGAGAGCTCTGTGGAGTGCTTTAAACCTCTTTGTTAACTAAAACAGAAAAATATGTAAATGTAATCTAAACAAGAAGAATACAAGAATGACATTCCACATCCACACCAAGTTGCTCTTTAGTTCTGAAAATATTGAAACAAGACATCATATAATTACTGGACATTTGTAATAATGAACCTTCTTGTAGTAATCCAATGTTTTTAATTCCTAATAAAGGTAAAGTACATTGTATTACTTTCATGGTAACAGAAACTAGTAAGGGCACCATAATCATTTAGCTCTGATTTGCTGTGGATTGGTCATCTAATAATTTTATTACAAGGTTTCTTTATTTTAATTTTAAAATTGCAGATATCTCATCTAGAACAGCTGTTTTACAGTCAAGCAAAGAGATAGAGAAAATAAAAAAGAATTACTATGGCAATTTGAACTGAGGGCAGACTAGTGGTAATCACTAAAACAAAATCTTTGCTCAAGCACTACTGAAGTAACAATATATTAAGAACTAGCCGCCCCAATCTGTCAAAAAAAAAAAAAAAATCATTCACTTGTTCTCATGCTAATGAATCACAAAAGAGAGGTGACATTTTCGCTTTGCTAAAGAGTTTTTTTTATCAGGTTCAACCGACATACACCCACAACATGTGAGTAAAACTTCCCACCTCCAGATCATCATTAGGCTGAAAACAGATGGGAGTATACTGAAGCATATAAAGTGGGCTGTGGTTGATAAGCAAAAAAAAAAAAAAAAAACTACATTCAGGGAGGTAAAAAAAAGAAATGTATGATCAATATTGTCTCGAGTGAATGCGAGTCCCATTTATGTGGTAAATGTGAGCTGGCAACACTGGTAACGCCATACATAATGAGTGGCTACTCACCTTTATTATACTTCATACTTTCTTATTATTTTCATTAGGGCTGTCAATGAATCGCAGTTAACTTCTTCGATTAGCGCGTACATTTTTGGGGGG
This sequence comes from Acipenser ruthenus, assembly GCF_902713425.1. Classification (NCBI taxonomy): domain Eukaryota; kingdom Metazoa; phylum Chordata; class Actinopteri; order Acipenseriformes; family Acipenseridae; genus Acipenser; species Acipenser ruthenus. The sequence continues at coordinate 89,833,649 of NC_081191.1, read as the reverse complement.
CTTAATTTTTTTAACACACGTTAATCTCACTCCTGTCTTGTCCCTCTTAGCATACCATAATTCATTTCCTGCGACACAATTTTAGTGCATGCCAGGATTAAATGAGTGCAGCGATCATCGTTTGAATATAAAATTAGTCACGGAACTGCATTTATGTAGCAAAACACTCAAACTGAAGGACTTGTAGATGGGACGTTTACATACCTGTCAACACTGAGTTTTTCAAAATAGAGGACCTTTTGTAAACTGAAATCTCATACCTGTCAACTTTTGAAAATACTAAATCGCGAGCTGGGGGGGGGGGGGGGGGTGGGTGCAGGTGCGTGGCTATAAGTATGTACACTTGTCTTGCGCACTGAATTCATGCCTGCCACAGGACTCCCCTAGGTCCTAAACCCTGCTATGTACAGATGGGAATTGCAGTAAACACACACCGGCCACGAATTTTGGAGACATTAAAGGTTTGCTGACATAAGAGGGTTTAACAATAGAATACGTGACAAAGTCTGTCCCGGGAGATGTCCAAAATACGGGAGACTCCCAGTGAATACAGGAGAGTTGGCAGGTCTGCGTTTAATTTTTTTTTTAACATGAAGGGACATTACCTGAAAAACTCAAAAACTATTCTGAAATTCTGTTTTTCTTGATTCTCTGTCTCTGCATTGTAAATACCTGTCTGTATGCAGACACAGCTCTCTCTGCAGCCACAGAGTTTGTTGGAATTGATAGACAGCTCATACTACTACATGGTATATATTTGGCTTCCAAATTATTTTACATGGTCTGCTGCAGTAATGATTGTTACACTTTTTGATTTATTTTGGACGCTCATTTTAAAATGTAGGTCTAATTTGGTACTACCAGTTGAGATCCATAGGTCGTACTAAACCCGCCCCTGTTGCCCGTGTCTACCAATCAGTGAGTAAAGCCCAGTTATTGGCTGTTGTCAAGTGTCAATCAATAAATCCTGTCCAGTTCATAATGAGCTTTCTTTTTTAAAATGAAACAAGCTAATAATCATATCAGGAACTTGTAACAATACATATAACTTCATTGGATTTTAGTGCAGGGTAAAAGTACACAAAATAGACCAGATTTCATGGTTCAGAATCAATTTCATGGTCCATGTCACATTTTTTACGGCCGTGAAATGGGTAGGGCCCTAGTCATATGTCTTACATCTATGTGGTACTAGCCTTTAGACCCCTGAGGTGCACAGTCAAAAATTGTTTCATATGAAAAAAAAAAAATGTGCTTACATCACTTTATATTAGCATGTTTACAACTAAAACAGAGGTAGCACTCTATGATAGTAGTGTTATTATTTTTGATTATGACATGGGCTTCTAAGTGCCACACCTGCAGGTGTTATTTTATTGTAATTAACGAGGGGCTATGCTAATATGTTGGTTATCACGCAAGAACATTAAAATTTTACTTACATGATCAAGGGCGAAATGCCTGTACTTTTCACAATTATGGCGATGAACGGATGCCCTTTCCCTTGTTGGCAAACAATTTGTATTAACATAAGATTTCCAACCGGATTATAGATTATCAAGAAGTTTGTTTCTGTCTCAGTAAGAGGATGAGTCTTCAATTCCTGTATTTATATTTGACCCAAGGTACGATGTTAGTGGAGCCAGACTGGCACGGCCTAACCGCCTCCAGAAAAGTATACTACTATATGACAGTATGATGACATCAAAATTCTAGTTGCAAAGCATGACCTTTGCAACAACACAGGATTACACACAATAAAATATGGGCAATAATCTCAGTTTTACTAGTTTCTCCAGTTGAGTGAATGAATGTGGATATTTCTCAAAGTCCAGAAATGAAAAAGCAAAAAGCAAAAAAAATAATAATAAAAAAAGATAATTATAGTTAACTGTATATCCATGATGTAAAACAATGATTGTTAAGGGACTGTGCATTTTTGTTGTCACCTCTACACCTGCACACTGCAAACCACTTTGCCACAGGAACATTTTGCAATATTAAGCTTAATTTAGTTTGTTTGATGACATTTACAACACTCTTCAAAAGTTTTGATCAAATCTTAATGTAAATTCATCTGAATGTAAACAAAATAAATTAAGAAAGACTTAGGATAGAGGGAATGAGACACTTCTTCACACTTTCACACAGAGTGGTGAGGGTATGAAATGGACTCATCAGGCCACTTGCCCATGGTAGGTGACAAGTCATGCATATATTGTGGTGATTCCGCCTAGAACATCACACTCATAATCAATTTACACAAATGCACTAATGACTAGATTTGCATAATTTTAAAAACAAGTCTGTGGTCTAAAATGAAAAATGGTAAGACAGCACTGCCTTTTCTTTTCAATTTAAAAAAATGAACAATAATACTTGGCATTGCACTTACATTCCCTGGGCTACCACAAGAGGATAAAGAGGAAACACATACCAGCTTCTTACTGAAATTATTAATGAACCGCTGTCTCAGTCAGTCATGCATTTTATCATTTAAAAAATCGCTTGTACTGCATCACTAAAGGGTTGTAAAGCTGTGTTTAAGTTATATTATTCATACTCTGCTTATATCTTATTGTACACTGTGATGATCTTGTAATATGTGCATCAAAACCATTTAAAACAACTGTTTTGCTGACCCATATTGAGGGCTTTACAATATTCTTTCAGCATAGATACATGCAACAAAATGTGTCTCATAAGACCTTTTTATTAGAGACTTCAAGATGTACATACATTTGACAGTTGCGGGTTTGAGTTTCCCTTTCAATACATTCTGACCAATTACATAAAAAAAATCACTATGCCTTTCATTTATGTGGGAACGTATAAAACAATTGAATTCTTTTTATTCCTCCGGAAATACCTCACCCAATCAGTCCAGACTGAAGGAAACTGCACAGACGCTTTCATTTCTCATTTTTAATGTCAAAGAACTTGGGAGTTTGCAACTGTCTCAATATTTGGCATAGTATCACAATGACTTCATATAAGCAAACCCCCGTCCCTCTACCGTCTCGCTTCTACTATGCATGTTGCATGAATGTGTATAAAACATCAGTACCTTTTAAGAAGCTCATGATTTCTGGAAGCAGACCATGTAACAAGTGCCTGGAGGAAAACAATGGTGGGCAGAGCTGAACATCTTCATTATTAAAACCTGTTACAGACAATCAAGTCTTCTCTTTAAATACTTCATCTTCCTTTCCTGGAAGCGCATGTGCCAGATGGCAAACCGCTACATTTTGGAAGGTTGTAAATCTATTCAGAATTTTTAAATTTTGGACATAGTTTAGGATTTAACAAAAACCTTGACCCATAAAGCACCCAAGAGTCATATATTGCTATTGCAGGCTAACGTGGAGCAGAAAGGCCAATAAACAGCAGATGTTACTTTAAAAAAGCAGGTTTTCAAAAGGCTTTCCAAAAAGTTGAACTGTGCTGGAAAACAAAAGGGGAAGTGAAAGGTGTTCCCACTGTTGGAATTACTGAAGTGCAGCTGCTGTCTAAAAATGTGCGTATTCATAACAGACCGCAAACTACTTCTTTCAGTACAAGGTCTGACCAAGGACACATCTGAGCATAGGGAGGGGGGCTAAACTGGCCGTGGGATTGCAGGTTGAAGAATGGTGGGAGAGATGAGGATGGTGCTTTATTATAGCTTGTGGTTAAGATTTGCCTTTGATGTAATTGTTTATATATTGTGGATGGCCTTGACCAATGGTGTTTCATACCATTTTGGAAATACAGTGTTGGAGTGTTGTCCATGAATATGTTGGAAACCAGGTGGCCTTTTTTAATTGAAATTTGCTATTCACATGCGAGACACCCTGACACAAGAAAAAAAAAAAAAAAGTCTTGTGTCGTGCTATCCCCCACCCTGACTAAAATGCTAAGGATATCTCTGACTTACACCTGTTTTAGCTGCATTTTCATATTATGAAGAAGCATACAGTAAATTGTTAATAAATCTGTTATGGCTGGCCGATATAAAGGCCTTTTCCCCTTCAATACAGTATTTATTTATTTATTTAGTTACATTTTTATAGCGCCTTTAGCCAAGGCACTTTACAAGTTTAAACAAAGCGATACAATCAGGAAAATGGATGAAAAGAATGTAAGTTTATTGGGCTAGGGTGGGGAGACAGAATAGTTGCTTGAATGAAAGCAGAGGGCCAGAGGCTAGGTCAGGGTCAGGAAAGCAGGGTCAGGAGATCAGGGGCCAGAAGTATCAGTAGGATGGGCTAGGGAGAAGAGATGTGTTTTGAGGGAGGAGTGGAAACTACGCAGTGTGGGTGACTGTTTTATGATAAGTGGGAGTCTATTCCAATGAAGGGGAGCAAGAAGGGAAAAGGAAGGGAAACGGGATTGGGCACAGGGTTAGGGTGGGACAGAGAGGGACAATAGTGATTGGGAGCGAAAGGGACGTGAGGGAATTTAGTAGGTAATCAATGCAGCCAGATAAGGTGGGGCAAGATCATGGAGAGATTTATATACAAGGGTAAGGAATTTAAACAGACAACGATAATAAACAGGGAGCCAGTGAAGCTGGAGGAGGAGAGGAGAAGTACGAACGGAGTGGGGGAGGTTAAATATGATATGGGCAGAGGCGTTTTGAATTTGTTGTAATGGTGTAAAAGCGTAAGAGGGAAGGCCAAGGAGGAGGGAATTACAATAGTCAAGACGGGTGAAGATGAGAGAGTGGACCAGGAGTTTAGAGCAGAAAGGGAAATGGAGGGGCGTATTTTGCGGATGTTGAATAGATGGAAACGGCACGTGCGTGTTATGGCCGAGATATGATCAGAGAGGGAGAGGGTGCAGTCGAAGATGACGGCGAGGTTACGAGCAGAGGGAGATGGAATGAGGGACAAGGGAGGGAATGAGATAGTGGGACAGGGTGGGGGTGAGGAGCGGGAAGGGAAGAAAAGGATTTCAGTTTTTAATGGATTGATGAGGAGGTATCGGCGCACCATCCAAAATTGGATAGCAGCCAAGCAAGCTGATATACGGGCAGCAAGGTCAGGGGTAAAGGATGGGAACGAAAAGAAAATCTGGGTGTCGTCAGCAAGAAAATGATGGGGGAAGTTAAAGGAGGAAATAAAAGCTTCAAGGGGTGAGGTGTATAGGGAGAATAGCAAGGGTCCCAGGATAGAGCCCTGAGGGACTCCAACAGTCAGAGGGGAGGGGGGGGGGGAAGTGAGGCTGTTGAAAGCAACAGCAGAGGTGCGTGCAGATAGGTAGGACTGCAGTCAATCAAGGGGTGTGCCAGAGATGCCGAGGTTAGAAAGAGTGGAGAGAAGGATGGGGTGATCGACTGTGTCAAAGGCAGAGGAAAGGTCAAGGAGAATGAGAATTGAGGAAAGGCCAGCATGGGAGGAGTTGGCCAGATGATTCTGGACAGTGAGGAGGGCGGTCTCAGTGGAATGGGAGGGACGGAAACCAGATTGAAATCGGGGGTAAAGTGAATTAGCGGATATGTAGTGTGATAGGCGCGAGTGAACTAAACGCTCAAGGAGCTTAGAGAAATATGGAAGGAGAGAGATTGGGCGGTAATTAGCAGGGCAGTCAGGGTCGAGAGAGGGGTTTTTTTAACAGAGGGATAATGGTAGCTGATTTGAAGATGGCAGGACAGATACCAGTGGAGAGAGAGGAGTTATAGAGGGAGACTAGATAGGTGAGAATAAGAGGGAGGAGTGGGGATATAAGGGAGGCAGGGACAGGGTCCAGGGGAGAAGACGTAGGGTGAGCCTTGGCAATAATGGAGGAAAGTTCAGATAAAGATGTGGGGAGGAAAGCAGTAAAGAGAACATTAGGAACAGGAGGAGGTGGGATGGGAAACTGGGGGTGGGGGCTAGTCTGGGGGAGAGTCAGAAGGTGTAGGCGAATAGTACTAATTTTGGTAGTGAAGTAATCAGAGAGATCAATAGTGGTGAGGGTTGGGAGGGATGGAGACTGGGATGAAGAAGGGGGGTGGAGTAACTTATTGAGGGTTGAGAAGAGCTGATGGGGATGGGGGGCCAGAGCAGTGATATGGGTTTGGAAGTATTCGTGTTTGGCTAGTTCCAGAGCAGAGTGAAAATTGCAGAGGAGACTGCAGAGGAGACTGCAGTACAAGTAACCTGAAGGAAGATGTTATGGGATATGTTGCCAATGGATAACAAACACTGGACTAAAAGGTTTTAATGCTCATATAATTACATACCTAAATAAAAGTACCTTAAATCTATTTTGTAACATTATTTGATTGAACAAGAACACATTTCACTGCAGAATTATAATACCTGACTGTAATAACCCCCATATTGTGATGCTTTTTAATAAACTGATAGGACTCCAACAGCTTATGTCTGTATAGTGAGGTATGCACATTTGGATCTTGTCTCACACTCACCTCATAAATTGTCGCTCAACATACAGTGCATTTATTCCATTCAGATAAGTTTTTTTGCAATAAATGCTGAAAGTCTACACACAATAGATTTGAGACTGTAAGTAAAAAATTACACTGTAGTAATAAAGTGAATGCAAATCTGTTTTTTTTATTAATTACAATAATTCTTATAATATATAATCTTATCATACATAATTGATTGTTATTTTATGAGAAAATATGTTACCTAAATGCTAAAAGTCTAACTTGGTGACACATTAAAAGCTGTGGTTTGCTATTTAATGCTTACCTTTTCAACTATAATTAGTAGGAGATGGGACCAATGGTACATCGCATACCATCCTCAGGACAGAGTAATATGTGGCACCATGTTACTGCACATTTACCACTGTGGCACTATTAGACCAATGTCCCACCAAACATCCAAGACATTATATATTGTGAATTAATCAGTTATCAGGCCATTGCAATACATTACACAAACAATAGAAAATGCTACATAAAAATGTGTATGTCTACCAGCAAGTTGTCTGCTGCTCTAAGGCTAACCGTGAATGACTTCTGGTATTAAAATTTCCACATAATAATGGGCAAAAACCATGGGAACTATCATATATCTGCTTGAAAGTTCCTGTTGGAAGGAAGTCTAGAGTATCATTAGGTTGAGAAGGTTAACCTGTGGAGGCAAGTCAGAGTTCACTTCAGGGGAGTTGGATCCACGAGTCTTACTTAAAACTAAAGATGACTGAGAATACGGCAGTCTGTAATATACACATACTACCACGACTCGGCAGTGGTGTGTGTAACATCAGTCTAGAAATACATGGCTGCTTTTCTGTAGAGCGCTATTCAAAATCATTCTGTACAGGGGTCTACTTTAATAATATAAACAGTAGAGGATATGAATCCTTTTTACTCTTACTCTATATTATTTTAGTACTTTAGTTAGGAGTTTCCCACAAGAGTAATTTATTTACATTACTTAATACAAAAAAAACCAATCCAGTGGAAAGAGGACAGCAGGAGCAGGTTTAGAGTTTTCAAGTGGCGGTATTAAAATCTACCACTGTTTAGATCATTAAAATAAACTCCATAATACCAAGACCCTATATGAGTTTTAACAATAAAATGTAAATAATTGCCATAACACTGACAATAGGCTGTTGAGTCTTACCACAATGGGCAGCCAAAACAGATTTAAAGTGGATGCCAAACTATAACATTTTAAATTGTTCTGGAGAGACTCCTCTGTGATTATTAACAATTCCTTCAGGGATGTTGATGTAGAAATATTCAACGAAACCTGTTCCTCACAATGGGCCCCCAGAGATTAAATCGTGTTCAGGTCTGGTGACTGGGCAGATCAGGGGAAATGAAAGAAATTTGTATTTCTAAGCATTGCCACCCTGAAACCATGCATTGCCAACACAATTGTAACGATGCCTCGTGTTGGACCATGTCAGCCATAATTTCAAGGTTTTTTTTTTTTTCTTGTACCCTGACATTCAAGGTAAGCATGGAGCCCAGTTTATATCAGCAAAATACAGCTCACGTCATTAAAGAGCCTGTAGATGCCTTAACAGTTGGAACAAAGCATTAGGGGTATATGATAGCATACATAAATGCAGCCATTCATTAGACAATAGTAAATTCATTGTATCCTGTGTTCACATGTCATGTTTATGAGCACCACTGGACAGGGATTTATTATTATTTTTGGGGGTTTGTGGATTGCTGCCTAGCCCTGTCATGATACCCTGCTGTGTGGAGTTTTCACACACATTTTGGTTGCGGTTGTCTTTTTTAAAACCATATTCTTACCAGAAATTAGCTTGGGCATACTGGAGTGAATTTTTATGAGGAGTAGACAGAGCTGGTTTCTTAAGAAAGAGGGGACACTTTCACATCCAGCCATTGAGCTTTTATACTCATCTGGGAAAGAAATCAAAACACATTAGAAAGAACTCAATGATCTTTTGCGGTCCATTTCTTACATATATCATTGGTTCTACTGGGACTGTAACTATTTCCTTCTCATCAACAACTTTTTTTCCACATCATTTCCTCTATATTGAGGAGTTTTGACATTGCCAGGTAGACACCCATAGTTTAAAACTCTGGCAGCATATGAATCAAACTACAATTACTACTTCTGACAGCGCTAGCCCACAAAGAAAGCCCCTGACAGCTCATTGCAACTGTAAATCCATCTGTTATTTCTAAGGAGGAGTATTTTTGTTGCAGAGGTTTTGAATAAGGAAAACACTTGTGAAGATATTTTACTGAGACCTGTACATCTTCAGAGGGTGGTGCCTTTCAACTCTGGAGGTTTGTGTTAAAATCCAAAAGGTAACACGTGAAAGGAGTTTGGTGGCCTCGCAATTCAGTTCGACATTTACTAAAAGGGATAATTTATTCCAAACACTCTCTGCTGGGAATCACTAGCAGAGGCATTTAGGATTATTTATGCAACCATTTATGAAATCATTTTAAAACATAGTGATGACAACAGCTCTCAGTGGCTGGCTACCTTTTATTATTATTTATTTCTTAGCAGAACCTTGTTCTGAACTGGAAAGAAAAGTTAAGACCACCCAATAGAAGTCTTTTCCGCATAAGCATGCCAGTAGTCATCGTCATTTTATTGTTCCTTAGCTGCCTGGAAGCCTTGGGTTACCCTCCAAAATCCAGCAGAAGCTGCTAAATACATTAGCCAATGAAAAACATGGGATCGGAGAGTGCAAATCTTAGACAATGACACGCTTATAATCCAGCGGAACCTTGTTTTGGAAGCAGAGGTTTTACAGGAAAGAAATTTGCCAATGGGACTTTGCAATAGTTGGGGAACCCTTCCAAAGTATACTACCAAGCAGATATTGTTGTGATGATAATGAGATGTTGTGTGGGAGGAAGTGGTTTCACTTGGATGAGGAGTGAAAGAGCTGTGCCATGATTGATGTAACAGATGAGGGTCAAATTGCAGGCTGTCTAACATAAAAATTCACATTTCTTTAGTTTTCCACAATGCAACCGAATATTCTGTACAAAATGATAGCAAAAGATCAGCTGCAGTGACATAAGCTATAGGTAGAATGGATCACATAATTTTACATTGCAATCAAAATGATATGGACCAACACACATAAGTAAGTCTTTGCAATTTCAGTATATCTCTTAAGTCCATTCTAAATACCATACTTTCTTATGGTTTTAGGCAAAATGTGGTTCTGTCTGACAATGTTACACAGCACTAACTATCCATTAATTGCTGTTCATTAGCTGACTCACAGCTACTGCATAATTTCTTGCTTTGCCTTTCTGAAACATCTGTCACTAATGTGTTGGTAACATTCTAACTTGCTAAATTAGGTCAGCGTTACCAGACTACTGCCTTTGCTCTGCTTACGGTTAAGAATCTGGTACAAGTTTCAATGTTTGTTTCATAGGTCACGTAACAGGCAGCAAGGTGCCAGGCTTTAAATTGGTCTGCTAAACCACATTTTCATCCTGATTCAACTGATTAATCTCACTTCTGAAAAATATACAGAAGCCATTGGTCTTGTATGCACATGTGAGAGGTGGGGGAAATGGCACTGCTTCAGCTACTGCTAAAAAAGGACTGAAAATGTAGTTGTCTTCTGACTTAGTATTCTAAAGCCACTGCAAAAACTACATTAAAACAGCAAACAACACATCAAGTCAAAAGTAGTTATCTACTACAGTCTGTTTTTAGAGAGTTTGTTTATGACAATTTTACAAATAAACAATTAAACAACTGAAATGTTCCAATCAGGCTCATATCTAAATCTAAAAGATTGAAGAAACACACAATCTTTAGACAGGGAGTAAGTTTCAAAATATAATTGCTGATACATTCAGTTTATCAATGTGTTGGTCCTTCAATTTTCATAGACCCAGCGAAACAAACCCTAACCAAGAGTCTGAATAAGCATATGAATGTAGAAAGTGGATTAAACAGTTTGTGTGATGTAAAAAACTGAAGTTTGTCATTATCAACATATGAATGTATGTACACTCCATTCATTGATGGGTTCTTAATTCAAGTTGATGAACTGCTGCAAATACTCTGGACCACCATTCCAGTTGATCAAACTTGGGATCTATGCTAACCCTCCTCTCAATATCCAAATAAAAATTAAAGTATTCTGTTCTTTTTATAAACTTCATATTTTCTGACATAACATTTGGTTATAGTTATATGAAATATGCTGTGCATGTGAACAAATTGTCCCTGTTAAAATATTCAGGAAATGTATGTGTACAAGTGCAAAGCCCCAATCCGGTTAAGCAGAAATGGTTTTTAACAAGTAAGAAGTAAAGTACTTCCAGAACATATTGTTCAGTCTTACAAACTGCTTTGTAATTTTTAAATTCACAGAACAAAATGGAGAAACTTAGGCAGCAGTCGGAAGTATTGATTGGAAATCATACTATTGCAGTTACTAAAAGTTGGTACGCAGAGTGTCAATTATGCAAAACACCAGTTTTGGAATACATTGTAAGTGATTATATATATATATATATATATATATATATATATATATATATATATATATATATACACATGTTACAGCAATATACTGTATATACAGTAGAACCTCATTTATCTGCACCCCATTCATCCACAACTTCAATTATCCGCGGCTCCCTGACGAGTTTTATCTCTGAAATACAGTACATTATTGCCAATGTAGACTTAATGCCTGCGCGCGCACACACACACGTTTGTATTCCTATATTTGTGGGGACTTCTTATTGACTCTCACTATATTTTTATGTACTGTTTGTAACTCCAGTCAGACAAAACTCCACACAGGGTGAAAGTCGACAACAAACTAAATATTTTGGCAGTTTTTTTTTTTTTTTAAGGCATAGGCTATTTAGTTCTTAAAAAGGTCTAAAACCTAAAGTCTAAAACCTGTGGAGCAGACGTCAAGACAGCAGTGCAACAGATGCGAGGATCCGATTCTGTAAACTTAGTTCTCCTGAGGCAGTTACTTAAAGCCCAGCAAACATATTTTGTTTCATTGAAACAAAAGACTGCGACAGACTTTCTCAAGGCTGAAAAGAACGACTTGCAGCAATTTGTTTAAAAAAAGCTGTTACGAAAAAAAAAACAGTTCTGTTGGTACGTATTTTGTTGAAATGTAAGAAAAGTTAAAATTACACAGCAGGGGCTTGTTTATTTAGTTTTAAAGTAAAAAAAATAACATATTTTTAAGGAAAATGTGTTTAAATGGAGTATGCTTTTTTTTTTGTCAGAGTTGAAGATTTGTGTCGCTCGCTTGGTCGGCACCACCTTTACATCACTTTTTTTGTTAACGTATTCCCATTTTGTTGCTCATTATGAATGCTCTCATATATATATATATATATATATATATATATATATATATATATATATATATATATATATATATATATAACGTGAACTGCCATTCAGCATTGTTATATTATGATTATGCATAACTGTTAATAGCATAATTAATAACATGGATTGTATATAACCAATTTATTTGTTAGGAAGAACGGGTAATCATACCTGATGATTTTGTTGTGTCATATACAGTAAGACACATAAATACATAAGAACAGGTTCCTAAGCAACAAATGTCAATAGGTACTTTTTTGGCCATGGCTTGCTCCGCGAATCACACAGATGATTGTTTCTGTAGAAGTGTCTACTGGAACAGGCTGGAAAATAGAAAACCTGTGTTCCCAGTTATTTATTTATTTATTTATTTATTAGCAGAATCCCTTATTCAGGGCAACTTACAATTGTTACAAAGTATCACAGTACAGAGTATCGCATTATAAAACATCACATTACACGTTATCACATTATAAAATATCACATTACAGAATATCGTAATACAGGTAAGAGCAATTATGAAAGTACAATAAGATCAAATTCAAGTAAGAGCAGTTAAAACTTATAGTAAATATTTGCTTATAAAAGTAAACTGGTACAATTGGGTGCTGTATAGTCCAGTATGGTTGAGAGTTGTGGTGTTTACAGATGCTGTCTGAACAGGTGTGTCTTGAGGAGGCGCCGGGGAAGCTGGTCATGAGCAGTCCTCATATCCATAGGAAGGTCATTCCACCACTGAGGGGCAAAGGTGGAGAAGGAGCTGGCTCTGGAGGCGGGGAAGCAGAGGGCGTTGAAGGCATCTTCAAATCTCAGCTCAAGGTTATTCCATTTTCCCACTGAAGCAATGTTAGATTAAAATACAGTGTTATAGAAAACAGCTGTAGACAAGCATTGGGTGATTGTTTTCTATGACATTACTTAACATGACGTCAAACTTTAAAGTTTTCCACAAATGTCATTTTTTCCAGCCAGCCATGGGCCTTATCGACTCGCATTCTTTATGGAAAACTTAAAAAAGAAAAATGTGTGCTGCAGGTATAAATGGGGTTGTAACATATCCTTCCAACCCTGTCTGATTATAACAATAAAAAGACAGCAAACTAGAAATGAGATCAGCACAGTACAGGTTTACATAAGGTGCAGCAGAGTGCCAGTATGACAAAAGTTGTCCAGATCAGCTACAATTTTTTTCCATTCGGTATAACAATCAAAAATGCATCTATTCCTTGTTAATAATCATCAACACCTGTAACACACTTCATTTCATATAAAACAAAGTTTATAAGATGTTCTTTTAACAGTCAAATACATAAACATTAAAAATAAACACCTTTGCAAATACAATGCAAGACATGCAGGGGTGACGGGCAGAACCATGAAGAAAAAAGGCACGAAAAGCATTTATTAACTAGCTAACACAGGCCTGGGATCAAGCGGCAAAAACAAACAAACAAAAAGAGTTATCGTTGTGATATTAGTATAGCCCCATACCTTTAAAGCCTATTGCACTTAAAATACACATGTCTTATGATAATAATTTAAAAAGTTATAGTGACACCTTTTAAATGAGATCTCCAGCCATACAAGGCTTTAATTAAGGGCACATTGATTCAGAAGTGCTTTGTGATTGACGACTGCATGCATCACTACATACAAGACAAACCATACTTCACCCACAAAATTGTATATGTTTACAATTTTAGATCAGCCAATGTGTTGCTTATCAGTCACATACATTTGCTGAATTGTGAAAAAAAAATGATATTAAAAAGAACTTTAAGGGCCAAACTCAGTACATTGTACCCCTTTCAAATGAATGTTTCCTTGTTTTTTGAGTTCCAAATAAATTAAACATCTGTACTCCTGATTAGTCTCATCACAGGTGTGTAGGAGACTGCATGTCAGAATGAAAAATAGAACACTCCTGCACACTGTACTTTGCCAAATCTTACTTTTTTTTATTGTTGAGTTGAGTTAAAATCATTTACGGGCAGCAGTCCAGATAAGCTGCATACCTGCCATATTTGTGCATTAAAAGATCAGAAATACGCACAAAATTTAAATTTAATGCATAAAAATACACATAGCAGTTTTGCTGCACAGCTTGTCTGCCTCCCCTCCCACCTCCCCTAAAACTTCCACTAACATCTCCCAGAATACAATATCTTCAGTTACTAGAAAACTCTAACCAAGAACAACCAACCCAACTAACATTATCCAATCTCTGGCCAGCCCTGCTGTCTTTGCAGCCAATCACAGTAAGAATAAGAAAAATTCAAAGCTACACAGGTTGAAGCGTAAACACCCCAGTCCAGCTACAAATCCAACTGGAACCATCGTCAGAGGCAACCACTAAAAAAAACGTGCCTATAATATTAAACAAACTGTTTTATAACTTATTAATGCATTTCCTTATTTTATTTATCTGTATGGCTTTATTGAAGTTTTAACATGTTCACTGAGTTTAAGAATTTAATGTTAAAATATAAGTAACATATTTAATTTGCAGAGTCAGTGTGGTACCTTGAAAAAAAATGTGCTGAGCCGATAAAGAACCTTGTAGAACACACGTAATTGTACAGTAGTTCAAAGTCTCTGTAAGTCACCTAGGATAAAGGTGTCTGCTAAACAAAATAATAATAATAATAATAATAATAATAATAATAATAATAATAATAATAATAATAATAATAAAAGTAACATTGCAGTTAAAATGGAAGACTCTTTTTAATGCATACCCTATTACTATTAAAGATTGTACAGTATTTATCAAGATTACTCATGACTTCAAGGTAATATTGCATTTTACCCCCAGAAAATACATTTTACTCTCTCAGTGTTAAAATTAGAGGGTAAGTTACTCCCAGACCCAACCCAAAACCTTATCTGGAGTGCGGTTTACAGGCAAACACAGTACACGGTGTACCACGATTTAACACTTACTGCAAAATAACACCACACCGGCATTCTATTTATTTATTTTTCTCAGCTGTGGGAGGCACTGATTGTATTTACATTGAATAGATCAATCAGGGAACCCAGATGTCACACAGCCCGGTTTGGGAAATGCATCGTACAAAACAAACAAAAAGACACAAATAAGTATTATTCCCTGGTTTAACAATTCAGTTTCATAGTAGCGGCAACTATATACAGTCAGTTTTCTTCAGTGTGCACAATTTACATGTTGTTTGCCAGGAATACAAGCCTGTCGACCTATTGGCACAGTGGCACGCTTTTTATTTACATCGTCAAATACACAGATGCATATGGAAGGCCATTTGGGTCAAAAGTACTAATTTGAATTTAGTTTGTGTTGTATGTTCTATTACATTTACTAATTTGGCGAATCAGATCACTGAAAATGAAATAAGAGTCAATTAGTTTAAAGAAATATGTACGTGTAATAAATTATCCAAATAAAAGTCACCTTTGAAATTGAAAAATTTAATATAAACTGAATCGTGTCACAGTCAACATGGTCTGTCTCAAGATGTCAGCGTAGGGTTACCAGAATTGTTTTTCTTCAATTCAATGACTCCGCGAAGCAGTTAAAATAACTGTATATAACCTAATCGTAATTTAAAAGTTAAATATTGGGTGTAATTATTGCAGATCGTAACAATTCATTGTTTTCTTTTTATTGTCATCTGACTAAAAAAAAAAATAGACATAGTCAGGAAATTAAACAGATTGTGAAACACATAATCCATAAAATTGTTTATTTTATTTTTGAATGCTGTTAACACAATCACACTGCTATTGTTTTGTACGGTACCATAGCAAAACCGAGAACATTTTACAATTTTAATGTGGGCTGAAAACTGTGACAATCCCAGTTTTCCTGAGACGCCTGGTGCCCTGAATCGGCAGCACTCAGGGAATCTATATTTGCACAATAAATGTCCTTATTCTTGATGTTATCTCGAAGGTGATTGGCTACTCGTGTATTTGAGCTGTAAATACAAAGTCATTACAAGCGACTGCGTCAGCATGACTAGGTGCTACTGTAAAATGACCAGCTCCTACATAAAAAATGCGTAGTTAATTTACAATTATTTACAACACATACTCTTTTATGTATTCTGATTGGTCCAAATCAATACATGTACTAGGTATGCGTTTTTGACCCGGATCGCCTTCAATAGATGCATGCATATACATCTCATGCGTACTTACAAAGCATTCTCAAAATGATATTCGCTAATACAAATCAGACGATAGTTAACACTCGAACGGGAAAAAAAGAACACTGTAAAGGTAGGGTGTCCGGTGCAGTTTCGTTGATAAATTTAAATAATGTTATGAACTATACGTTACAAAAATGTACCTATTGAATCGATTATTTTTTACTTGAGCATAGCAGCATTAACCCTAACACTAAAAACTAAAGCTAAAAGGCACTCTGTCACATATCCCACTGTGTCACCTACTCTAGCCCACAGCAGACAAGTTTAAATAAGCTACAGTATTACAATAAGTTAAAGGCATGTCTAATGCATGCGGCTGTGAAAGTCTTATTTAAAGCAGGCATGCCATCGACTTTGACTCTAATCTTTCTAAGCTTTCCCCTAATCGAGACGGCACTGATAAATACTGAAACTCAGATTAAATATTATACATGACTGCAGTGCACTGGGCTGCTTTCTGGATGCACACACCAATACCTGGAGTATGTTTAAAATTATTCTCATGCTTATTCAGTGCAGGGATCCATTTTGAAACACAGACTGCAACTGTACCAGTCTGTGGGGTGTCTGGTTTTTTTTTATGAAGCGAATATTCAGTCTGTGAATAAGCAGAGCAGCTCCAAACTCACCTGTTCTGGTTTCACAGTTAGGTCTACTGGGATAAACACCAAAGGCTGAACTACTGAGTCTGCAGTCTATTCAATTGTGAATAATTCTTTGATGTTATGCTTTAGACCTCAATTCCATGTTTCAAAGCCAATACCATCTGAATATATCCAGGTGGCAAAGGATGTGGTTATGTAAACAGCAGTAGGTTGTCTAATTTGGGACAATGTACTTTGTTAGTGTAGTCCAAAGGGGATACCTGACTAAGCTCTGTGGTTTTTTCTTTTCTTTTTACTTTCATACAGGCGATCAGCTTTAAACAAAGTAATGTTGCCAGCAAATTGTGTGAAAAGCTAATCAGTCAGTCAGAGCTCCCACATGTCACCAGTCATGCCCTCTTAAAATCCATCATTTCACTTGAATAGGTTTTTTGTTGTGAACATAAACAAGCATCTTCAGAGACATAATGTAAGGATAATAGCATATCCGCTCTCGAAGAATGGTTTTACGTGCATCTGTAGTTGTAAAGAGGAAGACATATTTATGGTTAATGGTTTCAGGGATATGTTTGGAGGGTACAACAAATCTAGATGAATAAAAGTGGTCTGTACTATTGGTAGGGCTGAACTTTAAAAGAATTTGGAAGTGAAATGGTTATTTTTTTACTGGACAATGCCTTAATGGAACTGGGCTGTATGCCAGATGTGAAGACACTGAGGTCAAACAGTGGCAGATCTGTATCTCTGCAGTGATTCCGCTGGGGGGTTCCCCAGAGGGTGATTTATTGACCCATTTATTAACATCACCACGTATAAAAAATGAGGTCAGCTAAAAATGTGGTTTTATATCAATTTTATTTATCGCCATTTATTGCAATGATTCAAATAGACCTCATCTCAAAGATTGTGGTCTGGATCTTTTTTGCTGACTACTAAATGTAGTAGTCAGCAATTGTTTTTTGATCATTTTCTCCCAATTTAGAATAGCCAATTATTTTTAGGCTCAGCTCACCGCTACCACCTCTACCACCCCTGTGCTGACTCTGGAGGGGCGAAGATGAACACACGCTGTCCTCCGAAGCATGTGCTGTCAGCCAGCTGCTTCTTTTCACACTGCAGACTCACCATGCAGCCACCTCATAGCTACAGCATTGGAGGACACAACTCTGGGCACATTACAGGCAAGCCTGCAGACGCCCAGCCAGACTACAGGGGTCACTGGCGCGCGGTGAGCCGAGCGCTCGGCCAATTGTGCACTGCCCCCTGGGAGTTCCCGTTCATGGTCGGCAGTTGAATAGCCTGGACGTCGCTGTATAGGGTACATCCTGCACTCCATGCGGA
Source organism: Acipenser ruthenus (assembly GCF_902713425.1). Taxonomy (NCBI): domain Eukaryota; kingdom Metazoa; phylum Chordata; class Actinopteri; order Acipenseriformes; family Acipenseridae; genus Acipenser; species Acipenser ruthenus. Next base: position 89,815,727 of record NC_081191.1, on the reverse strand, counting down.
ACGCCTTTACTGGGTGCGCAACTCGGGAGCCCTAGTGGAGCATATTTTAAAAGCATTTACTACTATTTAACTATGTTTTATCATCAATGGTCACCTCCCTACAAAAAGGATATTGCTGCTCTAGAAAGAGTGCAACCAGAATTATTCCTGATTTAAAAAGCATGTCATATGCAGACAGAATTTAATCTATTCAGAGACTACGTGGCCATCTGATTCAAGCATTCCAAATTCTAAAAGGTATTGACAATGTCGACCCAGGGGATTTTTTCGACCTGAAAAAAGAAACAAGGACCAGGGGTCACAAATGAAGATTAGCTAAAGGGGCATTCAGAAGAGAAAATAAGAGGCACTTTTTACACAGAGAATTGTGGGAGTCTGGAACCAACTCCCCAGTAATGTTGTTGAAGATGACACCCTGGGATCCTTGAAGAAGCTGCTTGATGAGATTATGGGATCAATAAGCTGCTAACAACCAAACGAGCAAGATGGGCCGAATGGCCTCCTGTCGTTTGTAACCTTTCTTATGTTCTTATGCTCTCTAGACCTGTTTTTTACATCTCTAACCTCATGTTGTTAATGGAAGACTGAAGTAAATGCTTTGAATATAAAAATGTTGGTATAGAATTAATCAGACCCCTGGTAAAAAATAAAGGGTTTCATACAGAATGTGCCATTTTGAAAGATGTCTGTTACTGCTACTTCCCTAATGATCTACTTCCCATGATCTTCTAACCTCAGAAGACTCCCTAGAAGTAATTTGTCTGGGAATGTGAACAATCAATTCAGTGATTCATCACATATCTTGTCAATCCCATACGATATGGACCAGCAGTGTATATATATATATATATATATGCAGTCACCTCCAAAATTATTGGTACCCTTGATAAAGATGAGCAAAAAAGACTGTATAAAATAAATAATACCAGTACTGCGCTATATTGTAATTTTCCAACATGTGGAATATATTTGACTTTATTAATGATTCAATGGAATCAACCAAAATTACACATTTCTCAAATTATAAATTTAATTTAAAAAAAATTAAGTGTCTCAATAATTGGCACCCTTGTTATATATATATATATATTGTTTGCTTAAGGCAGTTTTACTACAGTAAAACAGAAGTGGTTCCCTAGACAGTTTCAATGCAGTCATGATATCACAGATTGTGACTCATTCCAATATTGTGCAAGCACCACCACTGTGACGTAAATCTAGGAGTTCAAAATAGATGTGTCTTAAAAGCTTCAACCCTTTCCCATTTTCTATAGGAAAAAGTTCAGTATGGTCTAGACGATGAATGGACTATCAGTATATACTGTACACTCACACACTTGTGTCATATTATGATTTTTGTTAAGAAAGGGATTCATTTTCAACAAAGGAAAGTCTGTGAAACAAATTGTGAATCACAGTCTGTGTTATATTACAAGAGAAAACCCACATTTTTACTTTGGGAAAGTACAGTTGCTAATGCTTGCTCTGTGTTCAACTCCATGGAAGTTAAAATGTGAAATGTCCAAAACATTTGTATAGCAATGCTTCCACAATAAAGTGTATGTCAATAAAGGAATAATGCACGACAGGGCATGTGTTGTGCTGGGATAACATCACGCCTCGGGTGGTTGGGTCATTTGCATTTGACAGTATATTAATGTTACGGCTCAGGGGCGGTTCATTTAAGTGTCTGTTTAAGCCCGCTCTGAGCCCCCATGTAACTGCTTACGCCATATGGCTCTCCAGAGCTATTTCTGACAGAGGCATACAATTGTCGTAGAACTGTATTAAGGTGTTCTATCGTGACAGTTTTCAAGTCTGTATTTGTGTTACCCTCACTCACCTAGTCATAAAAAACCTCGACTGCCCAACTGGTTTGTCGTTTCGTGGATGCTTTATTTCTGTCAGATTCTATCTTGTCTAGTCCCTCAGAGTCGATCTCTAGGCATCTTTTTTTTAAATGTTTTTTTTCTCTCATGAGAGGTGATGTCTGGTCTCCTGGCTGCTCTGTGTTTGAAGGCTGGTTGCCAAACAAGGTTTCCACCGTTGTCATGTTGTTTAAGGTAAAATTCACTTCGGGAATTGTGTACTGTATTCTGTTTTATTGACAGTTATGGCGGTTTGATATGTCTGTCTAGGTTTTCAGTGAGGAGGTTGCCGGTACTAGATACGTGATGTTACTCAGGGACAACACCACGGGTCTAGTGCAAGGCTGACCAATCAGAGCTCAGGATTTTTTCTTGCCATTGTATAATGTATTTTCTACCCTGAAAGATGTTCAATGATTTTGTAAATACCAGGACAAAATGGTTATACCAACTATCTGATCCATTATAATATAAAGTAATACTGCTGGATCATATGGGGCATGTCATCTAAAAACTCTCCATGACAATACCTAGATATTACAGTACTGTGACACATATTTATTGAATTACCTTGTTTACTTGCCTATATGTGTAGCTCATTTCCTTCTTTATTTTATCTCAATGACCATGAATAGCATCATACATTTAATAGAAAAATGTTTTCGAATTTACACATGTGTCATTTTAACCACTTCCTCTTCCATTTTCTGTTGCAGTCACCAACAGGGCTGGATTAACCCATCACTGGGCCCTAGGCAAGCATAAACTTGCGAGGCCCCTACCCCTGAAAAAACAGCCACACACACATATACATACAAACATACGCACACACCTCTATATACATTATAGCCTTTATAACTAGCCCTCCACCCTTACAACAGGTATAATTCTCAGTTTTAAGTTATTATGAACGACTGAATAAATCTGGGAAAATTAAACTGTAGGGGATGTGCTAAATACATTTCAGAATAAAACCAGAAAAAACTGAAGCCTACGTTAAATCCTGTAGCACATCTCGACAATAACGTTTCCTGATTTACTGAATAAAAAGGCAACAGTTCAAACAAACAAGGCACACCATATGCAGTTGAAAAAAGTTAATACATAGAAGGATGCTCAAACTTTTGTTCACGAACAGTAACTCCACAATAGTCCACGAAAATAAATAGTAAAAAACAAACATACCAGTAAATTGTTGTGTAGTTAAATGTGTTACAGTTTACAGCACACAAAATCGCCAGTAATGTTTCCTTGTTTTTTTGTTGATCGGGTGGGTTTTGACTTGCTTCATTAAAGAAAATGCCCTTTCCTCCAGAGCAGAGAAATCATCAACGTTTTGTCATACAAGTAGGTATTACATATGGTAGATTTCATATGGTAAATTAATTTTGTCTTGTTTACAATATTAGGACAAAACGAAAAGGGAACATCAATAACAACTGATGAAGGACACCAAGTGAGCGAGAGAGAGACACACGTAAGCAGCAAAAAAAGGAACACCATTTTTCAGAATATATTCATGCTGTGGCCTGGGACCAGATTCAGATGTGTTATGAGGCTGATGTTTCAGGGTTTGGTACTGGTATGGCACCGGCAAAATGGCCAATGGAGACTTGACCTAGAGGGCTCGGGATATGCCATTGCAAATCATAAACAAACTCAGTGTTTGTAAAGAGCTGGAAAATATTAAATGGAAAAATAAATAAATAAATAAATAAATAAATAAATAAATAAACAGCATAAAAGTGATTAATTGGCAATTACAAGTTTTATCAGTTGTTAAACACCTATGTCTATTTATTTTCCACAGTATCACAAATTACTACTAGTATAATATTACAAATAAAATAGGGGACTAAACAAATTTTACCAGGGTGTTCAAACACATGTGTGACAGTCAAAGCCATTGCAGAGATCAACCGACAACAAGATTTGTAATGCCCAGTAGTGCTGTAATCCATCTACTGTATGTGTGGTATAAAGAGGAAGGTGCAGTTATGACTCGGCCACACATTATTCCACACACACCACCACCACATGTTACTCCATCATTCGAAAGAATGCTAAAGGTAATTAGCATCTCATTAACATTCCTTTCATATTATTTTCTCTACAGACCCTGGGATTTGTTGCTAGCGATTAATGACAGCAGGGAGCATCATCCAGCTTCATGACTATTACAGTAGTTGCTCCTACACATATTGAACAGGAAGGTGATATCACTTCCTTTATAATGGAGAGACACAGGAGGTTTCTCCAGACGGGTTTTCTCTTGTAATGTCATTGTTGGCTCAAGCTACTTTTAACCAGTTTGTCATGCAGTAATAATGACTTATTTGTTGTGGGTGCTGTGGTGCTCAGCTTATCCACACATCAGTACCTGCGTGAGTCATGAGGGAAAATTCTGTAATAGTTATCCAGCCAAATGCTGTCTGTTCTGTGGTCGGGACTATGTGGGTTTGTCTGGTAAGATGAGATCACTGGTTTCAATTTTGGGAATTAGCAAATGTATTTAATATGAGAAGTATGTTTAATATACTTATTGATGAGAGCTGCACAAGTCATTGCCTGCTCATACAGCATGATTCAGTGGACAATAATACCCATTGTTTGTCAACAGGTTACTATACAAATGGAGAATGTGATTGTAACCATAAAGCAATCAAATAACAAACCTTAAACATTGTCAAATAACAAACCTTAAACATTGTCTATTTTATCAACAGCCCCTGTCATCCTCAAGTAACAACTGCAAATAATTCTGTTTCTAAAACCAATCCTAAGCAGAACAAGAGCAAACTCTTTCATACCGTTCTCTTATTCATGAACAACTGAATCCAAGCAATAATAGATGTTATCCATCAAGCCATTCTTAATATTTTCAGAGTGAAATGTGATACTGTTGGAATAAATGTATCAGATGCAAGGTTAAGTTTCATTTTAGAAATACTCGATTCTGAAGGGGCTTTGTACATGCCACTGTGTGTATATTGATTATGCATTTCCATCTGGAGGCTGGTGAATCCGACTTTGGTCACAAGTAAAAGGTATTTGGTGATCTAAAGTATTATCTTGGACACAGTCCTGCAGGAGGTACTCTAAAGGTAATCGGATTTTAGAAGCTCACTTTAAACGCTGACATAAAACATGCTAAGGATCAGTGGTGTAGTGGTAAAAAAAAAAGTAGCGGAGCGGTCCCAATGAGAATCAATTAAATAGTTAACGAGGTATTAACAGTTACGCCCACTTTCCATTTAACGCGATTTAATCGGGGTTTTTTTAATAATAATATAACACATATTTTACTTAACAAATTTCTGTAAAATCTCCCCTCTCTATAGAAAATTAAAAGTTGCACTTACCAATCACAGGTTGTTTTTAGTCAACTATAGGAACTGCCACAGAGCGTCAGGGGAGTCGCTGGAAATTGGAGCTGCCACCCGTGTACGGCTGTCATCTGCGGATCGATGATTGTGTCGCAACCAAGTGGTCACATAAGGGCTTGGATTCCACTGTCTCAAAGGGGGTCCATGAAGCTTGATAAACATTAAGGCTGAAGCATGTTTGATTAAAATTTTGGAACGCTGATCAGTTATAATTAAGTTCATTTGGCTGAATCCCCTTTCACATTCAGCAGTACTGCACGGGATCACACGTGTGCAGTTAATAAGTGGAGCTAAATCATCTGGAATTCTTCCGTTGTTCTCCTTAAAATCTCGAAATGCATTTTTGATAATACGTTCATTTAGCTGAAAGCGCCGACACAATCTTTCAACTTCATTTTCGCCATAACCCTGGGGTAGTTCTGCAGGCCAGTGGTGTGGATCCAGGACCAAGAGCTCAGAAAGAAGACTTTCATATTTTTGGCAATTCACCTCGGAAGAAGCCTGAAAGAATAAGCTATTTGAAATTAATGGTAGCATTTCTAAAATGTATTTTCGAAACCTTAACTGTGTATATATATATATATATATATATATATATATATATATATATATATATATATATATATATATATATGCGTTTTGTAGTTTTGAGTAGGATTAAATAAAGTAAATAATAAAAGTGAGATTTTGCAGAATACATATACTGTGCGGGAGTGTTTTTCTATTCTTATATTTACATTAGTCTATGCACCTGCGATGAGACTGACAGGAGTGCAGATGTTTATAATTTATTTGTATATACTTCTCAGTTGCAGTTTTATACTACACATGAAACTGAAATTAACGCCCCCCTCTGCTCGTTAATTGCAAACAATTAGGCTAGCTATTAAAATTAAAAAAATCTGTACAAGGTTTATGAACATACCTTCTCATTTGATGCAGTGGTTGTAAAAAGTCGTTCTTTCATATGATTGGCGAGTTTGGTAAGGAATTGTTTATGATTTATTTTTACATGTTTGGGATTCGACGTCAGCACTGTAGATTTAAATGTTCCTTCCATGGCAGCTATCTGCGCTTCAAGAGTCTTTGTACCTACATTCTCATTCATGGATTCAAAAATCCTTACTGTTCTACGTGCCATTTTATCTGCATAAACCAATGTAGTAGTCCGTTTCTGGAGAATCTCTGACAGCAGTGAAAGTTCGTATAAGGCATCGTACATAACTCCGAGGTCAATGAGAAATTCTGGCGAGCACAGCCTTTTCACAGTAGACCGCTGTATGTCGCTCTTTCAGCAGAAGTCCGCTTAGAGCTTACGGCAGCTTTAAAATGAGTCGACAGAACTTCAAAACTTTCCCACACAGCGGAGACAGTCCTGAACGAACTGGAAACCCATCTCACATCCAGTACACGACCAATTTTCCTCAAGACAGCATCCAGTTCCTTCGCACAATTTCGGAGTTCTTGCTGATTTAGTGCTGATCTACTGTAGACTGAGTATAGCTTGTCCATGAAAGAATGAAAATGGTTCATGCCAGTAGTCTCAGAAACACTATCGGCAACTGCAAGTTCGAGTCTGTGATTTAGACAGTGCCAGACAACAATGTTGGGGTACATGTCTGAAATTCGTTTTGCCACAACAGATTTTTTCCCAAGCATTACACTTGCACCGTCACTTGCAAATGCAACAAGATTCTTCTGTAAGTATGCATGGTCAAACCCGTGTTTTTGAAGACACTTAGTAAGCGCTAACACTATGGACTCAGCTGACTGATCAAAAAGTTCAACTAACTCCAAAAACATGAAGTGAGGGTCACGTGTCTTGTCTGTCTCGCATTTGAGATGCACAATAAGTGCTGGGGAACCATTCAGAGCTGTTGATTCATCAATTAACACAGCAATTTTTCCATCGATGTGTATTATTCTCTCACAGGCCTTTTTGACCATTTCATCAGAAACGTGGTTGATAATTTGAGTGGCGCTGTATCTGGAATGAAGACCAGTTCCCACATTAACACCATTTATTTCTTGCAGTTCCAGTAAGGCCTGATGATCAGAATAGGGTCGATTTTGTTTTGCAAGGTAGTAAGCAGTAGAAAATATTTTACAGGTAGTTTCGTGATCTCGCCTTTTTGCACTGTCAACACATTTCCCAATAATGTCCTCTGTGTTCTGCTGTAACAATGCAGTGGCCTTGTTATGAGCGCTGGATTTCTTGTGTTCAGCTATCTTTTTTCTCAAAGATCGTAGCTGTTGCTCTCGAGTTTTTCCATTGTACCCAACACTGTAATTTTTCCACTCAGAAGACAGAGAAACACCCTGACTTTTCAAAACTGACAGCGCAGAAACACGTCTACAAACACGACAGCCCAGATTACCATCCGCACAGTCAAGGAAAGTGTAAAGTTGTTTCTTTTCTTCCCATACCTCAGAACTCCAGATGTTTGGCCATGACTGTTTCTCCGCGCTTTTTTCTTCAACTGCTGTAGGTTCTGGTTCCACTGTAGGTTCTGCTTCTGCCGTACAACAAACGATCTTCTGTTTTTTACTACTATTGCCAAAATATTGTATCAAAGTCTCTTGACGAGTTCGTTTACTACCTCCGAGACCAGACATTTTTGATTTGCGAGTTGTTTTTTATTATTATTAATACCGTTACTAATATCATCACCTCAGTTACGGCCAAGGAACGAACCGCCTCCTTCTCTGATTGGTTGTCAGCAACATCACTTTCAAAATTGATTTGCTAAAAAAAAAAAACTGGAATGACAGCATATTTTAATGGCATAATAATGGACCAATCAAAAGCAGCAACTGTGCTGCTTATTGTGGTGACATCGTTTTTCAGATTACTTGATGTTTTAGCCGACAGCTTGTCTTTATTAAACGTATAGCTAGCTGTCTGTCTGTCGCAAATTCGCACAGCTGGCACAGAGCCGCAGGCAATGCTTACTACAAGTGTTTAGACAAAATTCGAACACGAAAATATTTTAAATATATGTATTTATAAATGTGAACATTTGCAATTGAAAAACATGGATTGAAAAAGTGCCGGAGCGCCGCTCCGCCCCGCTCCGGCTCCACTACACCCCTGCTAAGGATATTCTTTAGCAATCTGGGGTTGTGTGAAGTCTGCCCGTCTGTCTGACTGGAACTTTTTTTTTTTTACTTATCTAGACTCTAGAGAACCCTTTGTCCAATTCTGATTAAACGTTCTGAGGACATTCTTTAGCGCATGTTTTGAGTATCTTAGTCTGAGTTTGTATGAAGTCAGTCTGTCTGACTGGCACCTTCTTTATTCATCTAGACTCTTCCAGAAAAACCCTTGTCCAAATCTGATTAAGCTTGCTAAGTACATTCGTTAGTGTTTCATAGTCTGGGTGTATTTAACGGTGCCCTGTCTGTCAGGCCGTGTGTCTGACCATATGTCACAATTACATTTGAATGTTACTGTATGTTTATTGTATGCAGTTCTGGTAATAAGGTGGTAAATGAATCACCCCTTGGAGAAACCTCAGCAGGATTCATAAATGCTAGTATACGAATCAAGGAGACTATGCAGGTGTGTCTGCATGTATGTCAAATTTACATTTTTACTTGTGAATATCATGGTGATCTACTTTACTGACAGCTCTGATTTGGTATTTACAGCCATGGCCGGGGATTAATGTCACTGACGTGCTTGTTACTATTGTGGTTATTGTAACAGCCGTTTATAGCTATTTTGACTATACATGAGTGAAACTGTGTATTGTGTTTTGATCATATATATAGCCAAAATAGTTGTTGTACTATACAGTAGTTTTTAAATTAATATTAATGTATGAACATTGTAAATATCTACTTTAAATACAGCTACTTTCAAGTTTTATCCTCAGATTGTAATAAAGAAATCTGAGCTTAATGAGACTGGAAGGGGGTGCAGCTGTTTTAAGTTATTGCAGTGTTAATTGCAGAGTTGATAATCACAGTGCTGGAGTGATAATATAAAACTATTTCTTATATTCCCACCCATTTGACAGACATTTTATGTAATATCAGAAAGGGGGATGACACACGTGTGTCTGTTTTCCGTTTGCTTTTTTGTTTCCCCTGGAGGTGTTCAAGTCATCTGTAAAAACAAAAACAAAACATACTTTGTGAAATCTGAAGGAATTTCCACCCTTGAGACATGTGTAAGCCTGGGATGTTGTTAAAGGGAGTGTACTGTACATTATTATCACGACACATATGTGGTACTCACTCATCTCATGTTGCCTCATTGGTTTGTATGTATAAATAGACCCCCTGAGTGCAGATATGGGGGAGTGAGGTCTTGGAGACGACTGTAAACAATGACTCATGACAGACACTATTTATAACAAAAATGAATTATAACAAAATTCATTTTTTATTTTTTTAGTTTTAGCGTTTGCGCAACGCTAGTGACCATTTATAAGGGGGTAATCGCAAAGAGAAGATGTGGGGTTATAATAATTCAACCCAAATCTCAGATGCATATATAAAAGGTGCTACTTAACTGAAATCCAGGGTTTCCTAGACAGACATGCATGGCCTAACTAGTGCTGTAAACAGTTTGAATAGGGTTGAGAATTATTTAACACTGAACCTTTATTAACAAGAAAGTCCTGTGTTATCGTTGTTTTGTTCATTCATTCGTTTTTGAGCATTACACTAGGCTTGCACATCATGGGTGCTTGGAGATGACACTGTGAATAAAAAGGGGTTGGGACAAAATTAACTCAATGGGCAGACTTCTGAAACTTCTGAAGCATGTACCTGTAGAGGTAAATAAACCTTACCTGTAGAGGTAAATAAAAAAGTGGGTAAATGCCCCTGTTTGGAGTTCAACAGATAGATTAGAACATAAGAACATAAGAACATAAGAAAGTTTACAAACGAGAGGATGCCATTCAGCCCATCTTGCTCGTTTGGTTGTTAGTAGCTTATTGATCCCAGAATCTCATCAAGCAGCTTCTTGAAGGATCCCCGGGTGTCAGCTTCAACAACATTACTGGGGAGTTGGTTCCAGACCCTCACAATTCTCTGTGTAAAAAAGTGCCTCCTGTTTTCTGTTCTGAATGCCCCTTTATCTAATCTCCATTTATGACCCCTGGTCCTTTTTTCTTTTTTCAAGTCAAAGAAGTCCCCCGGGTTGACATTGTCTATACCTTTTAGGATTTTGAATGTTTGAATCAGATCGCCGCGTAGTCTTCTTTGTTCAAGACTGAATAGATTCAATTCTTTTAGCCTGTCTGCATATGACATGCCTTTTAAACCTGGGATAATTCTGGTTGCTCTTCTTTGCACTCTTTCTAGAGCAGCAATATCCTTTTTGTAACGAGGTGACCAGAACTGAACACAATATTCTAGGTGAGGTCTTACTAATGCATTGAAGAGTTTTAACATTACTTCCCTTGATTTAAATTCAACACTTCTCACAATATATCCGAGCATCTTGTTAGCCTTTTTTATAGCTTCCCCACATTGTCTAGATGAAGACATTTCTGAGTCAACATAAACTCCTAGGTCTTTTTCATAGTTCCCTTCTTCAATTTCACTATCTCCCATATGATATTTATAATGCACATTTTTATTGCCCGCATGCAATACTTTACACTTTTCTCTATTAAATTTCATTTGCCATGTGTCTGCCCAATTCTGAATGCTGTCTAGATCATTTTGAATGACCTTTGCTGCTTCAACAGTGTTTGCCACTCCTCCTATTCTTGTGTCGTCTGCAAATTTAACGAGTTTGCTTACTATACCAGAATCTAAATCATTAATGTAAATTAGGAATAGCAGAGGACCTAATACTGATCCCTGTGGTACTCCACTGGTTACCTCACTCCATTACTTTCTGTTTTCTACCTGTTAACCACTCCCTAATCCATGTGCATGCATTTCCTTGAATCCCTACTGCGTTCAGTTTGAGAATTAATCTTTTATGCGGGACTTTGTCAAAAGCTTTCTGGAAATCTAAATAGACCATGTCGTATGCTTTGCAGTTATCCATTTTCAATGTTGCATCCTCAAAAAAGTCAAGCAGGTTAGTTAGACACGATCTCCCTTTCCTAAAACCATGCTGGCTGTCTCCCAGGATATTGTTACCATATAGGTAATTTTCCATTTTGGATCTTATTATAGTTTCCATAAGTTTACATATAATAGAAGTCAGGCTTACTGGTCTGTAGTTACCTGGTTCGGTTTTGTCTCCCTTTTTGTGGATCGGTATTACGTTTGCTATTTTCCAGGCTGTCGGTTCAACCCCTGTGTCAAGAGACTGTTGCATGATCTTGGTTAGCAGTTTGTAAATAACTTCTTTCATTTCTTTGAGTACTATTGGGAGGATCTCATCTGGCCCAGGGGATTTGTTTATTTTAAGAGCTCCTAGTCCCTTTAACACTTCTGCCTCTGTTATGCTAAAGTTATTTAAAATTGGATAGGAACAAGTCAACATGTGGGGCATGTTGTCTGTGTCCTCCTTTGTAAAAATCTGTGAAAAGTAATCATTTAATATATTTGCTATTTTTTTTCTTCATCTATGATTTTGCCATTTGTGTCTCTTAGACATTTAACCTCCTCTTTGAATGTTCTCTTGCTGTTGTAATATTGGAAAAACATTTTGGAATTGGTTTTAGCCCCCTTAGCAATATTGATTTCTATCTCTCTCTTGGCCTTTCTAACTTCCTTTTTGACTTGTGTTTGCAGTTCCAAGTACTCTTTCTGTGTGCTTTGTTTTTGGTCCCTTTTAAACGCTCTGTAAAGTGCCTTTTTTCGCTGAATATTTTTTTTAATTGATCTATTAAACCATTTTGGCCATTTTGTTTTAGATTTAGATTTGTCTACTTTTGGGATGTAATTGTTTTGTGCCTCTAGTACTACATTTTTAAAAAACAGCCATCCTTTTTCTGTGGATGTTTTCTCTATTTTACTCCAATCTACTTCTATTAGTCTCTGTTTCATACCTTCGTAGTTTGCTTTTCTAAAATTGTAAACCTTAGCTTTATTCATTACTTTTGGGGTTTTAAAAAATATTTCAAATGAGACCATGTTGTGGTCTGAGTTTGCCAATGGCTCTCTGACCTCTGTTTTAGTTATTCTGTCTTCATTATTTGAAAAGACTAAGTCAAGGCAAGCCTTGACAAATTGCGTTAGGAAGCAGTCATTTGTCATTTCCACCATTTCAATTTCGTCCGTCGTGCCCCCCATCGGGTTTTCCCATTTTATACAGGGGAAGTTGAAATCCCCCATTAGTATGGCTTCTCCTTTTCTACACGCATTTCAAATGTCATTGTACAACAGATTATTTTGTTCAGCGTCTGAATTTGGCGGTCTATAGCATGCTCCTATTATTATGCCCTTTGAATTTGTGTCCATTATTCTGACCCATATTGATTCTGCATTGTTTTCTTTGTCCTGATTTAACACCTGGGCTTCAAGACTATTTCTTATGTATAGTGCTACCCCTCCGCCTCTTCTGTCCTGCCTGTCTTTCCTATATAGTGTGTACCCACTAAAATTATATTCGTCTCCATCACTCTCAGACAACCAAGTTTCTGTAACACCTATCACATCGTAGTTACTTGTTAGTGCAGTAGCTTCAAGTTCTAACATTTTGTTTCTGAGACTTCTAGCATTAAGATAAATACATTTAATAGTGGTCTTACCTGAGTTGTTGCCCTTGTTTTGATGTGGTCTCCCTTCAGTTTTTTTGTTTTCTCCCCCCTTCCTTTCTAGTTTAAATGCTTCTGGACCGCCTGAAGGATCCTTTCTCCGAGTAGATTGGTTCCCTTTCTGTTTAAGTGCAGTCCGTCCCACCTGTATAGATAGTCCTTGTTGTAGAAAGTGCTCCAATGTTCAAGAAAGGTGAAGCCTTCCTGTGTGCACCACGATTTCAGCCATGCTGTTCAGTTATACCCTGTAAAACAAGGATTGTGTTAATTACAATTTTACTCTCCATTTGTAAACAAGTATTTTATTGCAGATGTACCATACTCATGGGAGATGTGTCTAGTAACTCAATATATTGATTAGAAACTTAGGAAAGAGTAAGGTTTACATTGGTTTTATACAGGAGTAAAAACTCATTAAAAACATCCAGAGTATTTTGTGCATTAAGGATTCCTTCATTAACTCTTGAGTTAAAGCTTTGTGACTAGAGCTCTATGACAAAACAACAACACAGCAAACTGACAAATCAAATAGTATTGCTATTGTTTCTTAACCTTTAAATACCCTGATAAATTAAACTACAGTGTGCGTGTTCTGTACAGTTTTGCATGTCTTCCACTAAAAGCAGCAAGTGATAGTAGCCCCATTTCTGCTAACGGCTGACAAATATGCTAATGCAATATGTGCTTTCCACTGCATCCAACCCTGGAAATACATGTGAGTTTTAACAAACCTCCTCTAGGACACTGACATGCCCACATTCAGATTGGACAGAAATGCCAATATAGGTACTGGTATTCTGAGAAAAAGGTTTAGCGGTGTGAAATTCCTCCTTTGTTCACGTTGGATATCATTTCTGTGATGCAGAGGAGGTTGTTTTATGTGCTGAGCTTTAGGTTTGTGGGAATCTGGATTGATAAGAATAAAATATTTGTGAGAAGAACAAAAAATCCATTATAGTTTTATAACACAAGCACGTACTGTATTTTGTTTCAAAAACTCAGTTAACTGTCCCATTGTCCTGTACACTCACCAACTCCATAAATATATTAAGTGGCCTCTGCAGTATTTAACAATTTACATACAGTAACACTATATTAAGACTGAAGTGTAGTGCCAGTGAGGGGTTTCTGGAAAAACCTTTAAATTATACTACATATATTAGTCATCTTTCGTTATGCTGGAAAAGTGTGACACTTAAAATTCTCATTGTTCCCAGGGAACACAGAAACATATTAATCAAAGAGCTTTTGTTTGATGTTTAGTTTAGACAAAGAAGAAGTAGTAGCCACACTGTATCATGGTGTTTCTCAGTAAACCTATCATAACTTGGAAACTTGCCAAACCAAATCAGGGCCCAGAGGTTCTTGCCTTCATATGACCTCTCAGCTGTAAATCCACAGAAAGGTGACGATAATGTTCCTCTGCTGCTTCCTGTCTTGACTTCCGTGTAAATAACAATGAGTAACACTCAGGTTTTGAGGTCGCAGGTGGTGGTTTCTCCTCTCCAATAAAGACAACTAGCTCATTCACATGACGTAAATCTGTGATGAAATATTCAGTAGTCACCGGAAGAAGCCCTGATCTCTGGGAATACTCAGTGGGATGAATGACTCTTTGATTCCTATCACACTTGAGCATGCTATCGCACTCTAGGGATGGCTAAGTGGCTGTTTGGATGTAGTAACAGAATAAACACTACAGCAGTACATTATTAATACACCTAGTGCAAGGAGCCAAACCCTTACACAGCAGCAATAATAAATGTAGCTATTTTGAAATCATTTTTTTCCCTGAAAAGTATTCTATTGACTCAACGGACATATGACAATCGATCTTCAAAGTAGTGACAACACCCCTTTGTTATTAATACTTGTTTAACAGAAAGCAAGCACAGTCTTTATTTTCCCCTTCAAAACATCACGTATTGGTGTCTAATTAAACCTCTCAACCACCACATTTGTTAACACAGAGAAACCCAGCAACATGGTGCAGAGAGGGGTCTTTCAAACCTGTAATGGCTGTTTACCATAAGACAAAAGTTACACAAGATGTTAAAATTAGAAGCTATGAAATGGAAAATCCAGTTGTAATTTCAACCAAATGCTCAAGTCCATTTTTTTATTAAGATGTCATAGTTCCATTTGATTTTTGCTGTTTTAGATGGTGCCTGAAATCATTGCTCCCAAAAAGTGTCAAGAAAGGGGCTCACTTTCTTATTTGTCCTGTCACACTGTGCATGGCAAACTGTATAGTAGAGCAGGGCTTCCAGTTATATACAAACCCCAACTAAAGGAATTTGAAGGTAAACAAGATGAAGAAAAAAATACTGTTTGCCAAGTAGAACACACCTGTGTTTACATAGGAGTGACAGATTGTATGAAAGTAGAAGGGCAATACTGTAAGTCTGAGAGGAAAAGATATTGCAATTTTGAAATACCATATGATTTGTTTCAGCAATGAATGTTGCTGTATGTGCATTTAAATGAATGTCTGGACCATTTTTGATGAAACTGGCTGTTTGCGCCCCAGGTTGAAATTTGCAATCAATTGATCTGCAGTTGTTCGCCTGTTTTGCCTTGCTCTTCGAATTAATGCATGGATATCACGATCCTGGAGTATGCGCTTCCGCCCACTGTTGCCCTTTGCTGATGATGTCTTTCCCTCAGAGTTCCATGCCGACATCACCTTAGACACCGTTGCTCGTGAAACATCAGCAAGTTGAGCTGTCTTGGTCACTGAAGCTCCTGCCAAACGCGCCCCAAAAATCACCCCTCTTTCAAAGTCACTGAGGTCTCCTCTTGCAGCCATGCTAGCCATAATTATAGGTGACCAGGCCTGTCCAGCATTTTTGTACATGACCTTAAGCATGCTGGGATGTTATTTGCTTAATTAATGCATAAGCCACACCTGTGTGGAAGCCCTTGCTTTCAATATACTTGGTGTCTGTCATTTACCCAGGTGTTTCCATTTTTTTGTCTACCTGTAGGTAATGCAATAGGAACAAATGTCTTCAACATTTACCTGTTTCTTTCAAAATAAAAATACACCACCTGAGAACAGCTTCAAACAACTAACCGTGCATTAATTAAACAAAGTACATATCAGAAATTGATAATCTGGTCCGTTCTAGAATGACTGGACACCCAAACCCATTTGTTTTTATTGTGCATGGGGCTTGAAATATTACCAAATATAATTCACATTTGTCTGGAGACATTTTTTTTTTCAAAGGGGATGGGGAGCCATTGCTTTGTCCCTAAGTATATTTTATAAATATAATTGAATAATTTGGTCATTAACTAATTCCTTACGACTGGTGGGCTTTTCCTCCAAATGCATTAGTGTGGCGGAGTGTCCCGCCCCTATATATTTATTTATTATTATTTGTATTTTTGTTGGCGGCGCAGTTCAAAGCACCGCGTATTTGTTGTTGTTTTTGTATATTTAAAACCCTGTGAGGATGCGTGGCTGATCAGCTACTGATTATTTAACTAGCTGACAGTCACGCATCCTTACTAAACGCGTGCAGACTGTGGCCGAGGGGTAATAAGATAATTAACAGCTAGTTAACCCCTCGGCCAGAGTATAAGAACCTGCAGCTGTCCGTGCTGCGGAGTTGAGTGTACAGAGGAGAGTACGGGGAGCGGAGAGAGCGAGGAAAAATAAGAACAATTGCTATATGTAAATATACTTGTTTCTGTTTATTTGTTTGGCCAACGTGCCCTTTGGTTTCTGTTTTGTTGTTTTGTTCAAATCGTTTGTTTTGTATTATTATTTATTAAATACGCTGACCGCAGTAGCGTTCAGTTTCACCCGCCCATCCACTGTTTTGGTTCAGTTACTTCCTGGTCCGTGACGTCACCACACCTCACCACTGCAAGCCATCCTGCCACAATTAGTCACAATCCTGTTGCTGAATGTTGTAAGCACCAAGCTCATCTCCCGGACGGAAATGCCCCCCTTGCAAACCTGCACACCTTTGCTTCAGTGGAGAGTCAATAGTCAATGGTCTCGGATAGTGCAATGCATTGTAGATCATCCGGCAGCAAACATAAAATGACATAATGATCAGAAATGCTAGCGTGGCCCCGATCTTTGCAAAATATAGGGCTGTATATTTCAAATTGGCATGTTCATGCAGGAAAGTAACAATTACATAAATGCAATACTGTTAGCATTAACAAACAGTGTAATATACATGAAGGTTTTATATGTAATTTTACCTCCCCACAGACAATGATACAGACCCTTTACATTTTAATTCAATTTGTTCGTAGAAATAATTCCAAACTATATTGCTAGCAAATAAGCAAAATATGTGATTTATATTGTAAAAGTACCATAAAGAACATTATGAGATCAATGTAATTTATTAGCTCTATCTCACTAAAAAAAAAAAAAAAAACACCACTGGGTAGTTTCCTTTCTCAGCTTTTTGACAATTTGGAAATCAAAGAATTAGTATGGATTATTGTAACTTGTTTTGAATTTTGTAGTGCGGTTGATCTTGATGAGACAGGTCATATATTTCCCTTTAAAATATGATGAAGAAAAAATCTTTGAACGTTGACCTTTTTCACAAAGGTAAAAGGCCATAAGATACGCATGTACCAAGCTTGAAGAGAGCAGTAGAACTGATGTCAAATGTTCTTGGAATTTATAGGAAAATGATTTTGTACAATGCCATGTCAAATTACATCTCCATTATGAGATGGTTGCATTAAAACATCAAGCATGTGAACACATTTATCTATTTAGATTTGCAGTGAATCTGGACTTCCATTGATAAACTCCAATATTTGATGGATTCAGCTCAACATAAAATAACATTTTCATTAATTCCAGCCTGAAATAAATCAAAGTTTATAGTGATGTCATAGTTATACTTTATAATGGTTATTCTACTGCCATAATGTGTATATGATCTTGGTTCTCATCACATAAAACACTAATAAAGCAGGTGCATAATCATTGAATCACTGGGGCTGCTGCAGCAGTACTATGAGCTATAGCAAATATAATATATACAGTCAGTCCATTCTGTAATGATTAAAGTCCTATTTATTCTTATTTAGTACTAATTCAATATAATGTTACACCATGAGAGTGTTTCAGTGAACATTGGGTTACCTCCTAAACGAATTCAAACCTAGAGAGCAGCACTTCTGGTGTTTGTATCAATGTTCTTCAACTTCTTTTGCAATAAATAACAATATAGTCCAGTAAGACTATTTATAGTTCTGTTGATATGTTGTTTAAAATCCCATTTGACACTTGATTCATTTCCTGTTTGAGTTTGGAAACAACACATAATTTACAGCAAAACTAGGAGTGGGAATTGTATTGCACATTTTTCCTATTTGCTTATAAGAGTAAACTCCATTAAGAGCAAGGAGTAAGTACAATAACTGTATAAGAACCATTTCAATTAAGAGCAATTACAAAAAAAATTGAATACAGTTACCTTTAAGAGTAAAATCAAGGCCAAGATACTGAAAATAGTTCTAATTGAGAGCAGTAGTAGAATACAGCAAAGTGTGGTGCAGTTAAGTGCAAATACAAGGTGATGCAAGTACTGATACAGCTGGGTGCCATATACTCCAGTATAGTCGAGAGTTGTGAGGTTTTCAGGTGCTGTCTGAACAGGTGTGTCTTGAGGAGGTGCCGGAAGGTGGTCAGGGTCTGAGTAGTCCTGATATCTGTGGGTAGGTCATTCCACCACTGAGAGGCAAGGGTGGAGAAGGAGAACATAATCATCTCCTTTTTAAAAAATGTGCTAAATATTTTAATGAGCAAGACATCTCACTAGTAGAATGGCATCCCAAAATGTTCTAATGTTTCTTTATTTACCATCAATTTAAAGAGGAGACGATTATCTATTCAGGGATACCAAGCTATTTAGTAAGTATAGGATCAGAGTGAGGAAAAATGGGCAATACAATCCCCACCCCCAGTCTTACTGTAAATCATTTGTGTGTGCGTGTGTGTGTGTGTGTGTGTGTTCTGATTAACATAACTGTACTGTATATTTGAATCCTGGCACTGGTATGCTAGTTCAGGATGACATGAATGTGATTTAAAGCATACTAAAGTAATCTAAAATGTTCCCATTGTGTCTAATACTAAAATTAACTAATATACTAAACTAATTGACTATGTATTTGCCTTTAATTAACTATTGAATGATGTTCCGATTAAATATTAATTAATAACACCTGTTGAATATGTATCACTCCCTTATTAACATATACACTAAAATTTTAACATTTTACATGGTTCAAAGGAAGATTACCGGAACTAAATATTACTTCATATATATTGTAAAAGAATTGGCACACAAAAACCTATTCGCAAAGCTTTAACTTATTAGTTATTTAAAGTCTTTTTTGTATGCATGATAGATTCTTGTTAAAACACACACACACACACACACACACACACACACACACACAATAACTTCTTGAATAATGGCTTTAAAAACAACTTTAATAAACTCACAGGGTCAAGCTTTGTTTGTGGTGTCCAACCCAATCATTTGACATTTGAAAAAGTTGAAGACAAATTTGTAAATGAAGCTAAACTTATTGATAGAGTTTTATTTTAAATGTCTGTATCCTCAGTAGAAAGTACTCAAACCTGCTGCCGTTTTACACAATGTACAGTACACTGACCTCCTATATACAGCTAACCTGTCTTTTAAAATAATGAACGTCTTTTTTTACCCTTTTAAGTAAGTTAAAACATCTTCACTCTCATAGGTTAGTTGATTGTGATGCTGTTGCTCCTTTCATATGGGGATGAGTCAGTGACCCACCAACCCAATTGCAAGTGCCAGACCTCAGCCATCAGAAGTATTCTTCTGAATCAATGAGCTTTCATCTATCATGATTGTGATGTTCAATCCATTTATGTGACCTCTAGATCAAGGCTCATGTACAAAGCTAACTCTCTCTTGGTGGATTTGTCACAATAGCGCAGCCACGTACAAAGCTGCTCATGCAGCCCACACATGTGCTCAAAGAGAAAAAGGGACCTGTGCACCACTTCAGGGGGGTGCACGCAGGCAGTCCATCCTGCACAATCTGCATGACTCCCAACACCGGCCTGAAATACCTCAGAGATACTCAAAGAGGGGACGAGCTGGGTTCTCTGTGTTATGCACATAAAGTGCATCAATTAAACATCCCCCAATGTATGAATTAACAGCATAATTCATTATTAGTTTTGAATCACAAATGATTAGTCCTGAGATTCAGTGACGCCAAGCAACAGCACAAACCCCGTGGCCTTCAATTATGTGCTTCAAATACTGCTGGCTTACATCACACAGAAAAGTGGGTCTCCTTTCTAGATGATTATTGCTTTTAATGGCAATTAGAGTGAAATAAGCAGACCCACACTGGATATTTTTTAATCATGATCCTGTCACAAATCTGTGAAGTACAGCATCCCAATAGCCCTAGACCTGATTTATCAGGCAGCCTTTCATTCATAAAGTGACACCTCCCACACACAGCTGTAAAAACAAATTCACATTGTTTAGTTCATTGTCTAGTTGCTATTCAGTCACAGATGGAGCTGCCTCTGAAGTGGTCATCAGAGAACATGGAAAATGATGACAAACCTAATATGAAGGTGATATATCCCCTCCAAACAAAATGGGTGCTCATCTCCTACAATAAGTGAGGAGGCTAAAACATACTTTTTCCAGTAAATGACAGGAATATAAATATTTGAGTATGGCAGAGGGATTCTTCAAAGAATGGATAATTTAAAAAAACTATAGTGACATTTAAAGCACCAGAAACAGGTTGTTAAATGGGAAAAGGACATTTGCAAAAAATGCAATTGATCCAAAAAATAAATAAAAACAGTTGGACACAAGTATTGTGAAATATGCAGAATGATTGTAGAGGTGCATTTGATTCCTGTTTTACCCTAGTGAGACACTTTGCATGCTAAATATCCGGGTACCAATTTAAATAAGCAAATCTACCCACAAGTGCAGTGGTACCCTAAATAATATTTATTTACTACCAATATTGAATAACTTGATGTGACATTTGTTCTTCATATTACCCCCTGAAAAGGACATCTGCAATGTTCATTGCCAAGACTGTACAATCACCATTGCAGAAAATATTTTTGGGCTGAAGTGAAGAAGAAATCTTTCATCCAGTTGGAGGGCAGATCATTTTTTTATTAAGTTTTGTATTACCATTTTGTTCCCTATACTTCTGCTTGTACAGAGTGTGACTTATAGACCATAATATAGCAAGCAGGTCCCACTATTCAGCCAATAGTACAAACAAGGAGAATTCTAGGATTCTAACTGAAAGTATATACCATAACATGCAAACAACCCCTTTGTCTAAATATCCACAAAGAAGTACAGTTGGACTTCATCTCTTTGACAATGGAACCATATTTACTTAAAGCTCTGCCTAACTTATGCAAACATACCAGAGTTAAGACAGGATGCACTGTTTTACGATAATATGTGAGTGCAGATTCAAAAAGGTTAGAGGTTGACAATTTCAATTCTGCTGTTAAAACCAATTCAGTCAATTTTCAGTCCATCCTGCCTTATTATTACAACTATCTATAGAGCAATATAGCATAACTATACATGTGGTTTCGATGCATATCCAACGTCACCAAAGTGAACCTACATACAGTGAAAACACCTTGTGTTCATGTCAACTCCAGTGTCACTGTCTTATATCAAAACATAGGCTATAACACAATTTAAAAAAACTGCACACTACATACGCTCTCTCTACCACTAATAAATAATGGATAATACATCTTTTGCCTCACTAAAATACAATATGGTATATTTTGTACCCCAGTCTTAACTCCTATTTTTGAAAGTGGTAAAGTTCCACTTTAATGTTACATATTAAGAAATGCAGCATCTACTAGTCAGTCAATTATATGACCGACTTAGTACATGAACAATTGTATTTGCAAACTGTAGGAGTTAATTAAGGACTGGAATAAACATGTTGAAAATATGGCATGTTTCTTAAACGCTGAGAGTGATGATGAAATTAAGAAAAACAGGCAAAAAAGGGACAAGGAAACAACCACAGTAAGAACTGACATGAAAAAAGGACAATAACTGAACAATAAAGAGGAGACTCGTTTGTTTTTTTAGTATAATGGAGGTCACTTGAAATGTCTAATGTTTAATTAGAATGTTACTGTATGGGCAGTAGAGTGGAGTAGTGGTTAGGGCTCTGGACTCTTGACCAGAGAGTTGGGGGTTCAATCCCAGGTGGAGGACACTGCTGCTGTACCCTTGAGCAAGGTACTTTACCTACATTGTCCCAGTAAAAACCCAACTGTATAAATGGATAATTGTATGTAAAAATAATGTATAAAAAACAATAAATAAAAAAAAATAATAATGTAATTGTATGTAAAAATAATGTGATATTTTGTAACAATTGTAAGTCGCCCTGGATAAGGGCGTCTGCTAAGAAATAAATAATAATAATAACTATTACTGAGCTTATGTAAAGAATGTTTAAGTTTACTCTCAGACCTGTCTATAATACTAGCAAGATGTTAGCCATTGCTCTCTTTAAACTTAATTAACAAGTATGTAACTATTTACTGTGATTAATTGTATACTCACTTAGTATGTATTTAAGGAGTAGACATGATATTGGGAGATAGGAGGCCACACTAGGATGTGACACCTGGTACATATGCTGTAAGCCCTCTTTGATCTTTTTGTAACAGTGACGATTAGGTTGTAGACTGCAGATAAATCTGTTAGACTCTTTTATACTGAAATAAGACTAGTTTCATGGTGCTGATGGAAAATTGAAATAAGACAATACATCATTGTTTACAACAGCTTTTGGCAATGTTCTTTTTCTAGTTTTTAATTTAAAATGGTAAAGGAAAAACAGGCAATATGCTAGTTCACCCCGATGGTCCCTGCCTCCCAGTAAATCTTCTTGAAGGTGCTGTTCAATGTGGAGCCAAGGATTTTAATTTGAATGAAACATTACGATTTTCAAAATGAGGCAATATTATTCAACCGTCTGCCAATTGTAATATCACACGGTGAACAAATACCACTGTACCCTAAAAAATCCCTCAAGCTTAAATGAAGGGTAGATATCTGCAGGGCCATCCTAGCTCTATTATATTTTCACATCTGTCTTCAATTACATTTCATATGTCAAAGGGTTTAACTATTGGTAAAACATTTCCAAAATATTACATTTTGTTGAAGGTACAAAAAAAAACATTAATTACTGAAATTAACCTACATTGTTTTGTGAAACACACACACTGGACAGTGTGACCGAGTAGGACAGGGCAGCACGACACACACACACACACACACACACACACATATATATATATATATATATATATATATATATATATATATATATATATATATATATATTTTTTTTTTTTAAATTATTTTCAATGTAAAAACCATAATCTATTCAGATCCTGCCCTGCCACCCAGAAGATTTGAGACAGTTTTTAAGCACTGACTTAAGAAACATTACAATTCCCAATATTATGACCCTGAAGAAAGATTTATGTTTTGAATGCTGCATGTTGGCAAGGAAATTAGAAAATGTAAGGCTTAGCAAAATAAACAGTCAGCTAGGGAAATTCCTAGTTTATGGTTTTTCAATGGTAATCCTCATAAACAGCTTGTAGCACTCAGAGTCACAACACTGGAATAAAAGGGCTGGCAACCCCATCAACAATGCCAAATATGCTACAAATGAAAGTACTCTTTGGGAGCCTATTAAAAAATGTGTTTTATCAAAGAAATGAATAACAGCATATTGCAGGTATTTCCACGATATTTTCATCTATCATTTTCCCAGGACAGAATACTCTATATATGAACAATACGTACAAAAAGAACGGTGGCCATTGGAATCTGATGTACGACCTACAAAGAAACTGAGACGCATACCATGAAATGCATACCTCATGTGTGGTTGGGAAACTAAGAACAAAATGTTAAAGTCTGGGTTCACAGAGCCTGATTAGCACTAATTGTGGGTTATGTCATGTTATTTCTAGTAAGGTAATCCCTGATTAGTGCTAATCAGGGTCTGAATAACTTTTTTTTTACAAGGCATAGCATTTCTGCTTTGAGCAGCACTGGTAAATAAATGTGGCTAGATAACACATATAGTCACTGTAAACGTTCACTTTGTATTGAAATATGCCAGCAAGAAATATATGGTTATTGATTGCAACTGATTAATCAATTTTCCTTGAAAATATGCGCTTTGTTGTCATTGAAGTGTTTAATTTTTTTATTTAACCTAAGTAAAAAAGAGTATTTGGTACACACACAATAAAATGCTGTGCTAATTATTGATAGTGTGATTGTTATGGACGGTCCCTCTGGTTACCTTTCAAACATGGACAAACTTACATTTGGTTCCACCGACACTCTTCTGCTGTGACTGTGAAAAAAAAAAATATCATTTGCCCATCCTTACTCATGTAAATAACAAAACTACTGAATGAACATTTATGGGGTATCCTCTGTTTTCGCCCCTTCAATTGACACAGGCTATTGTAACATCGAACCTTGTCAGTTGTCTTCACTAGTATTCAAATCTAATGACAGATCTGTATTATTTTTTTCAGCAGTAGGTTTCTGTAGACTAGATATTCTGTGTTTTATAGTATAATGGGCCGGCGGGTGCGCTCGCTGTAGTGCTGCGGACCGTGCAACCTTTTCCCATGCTTGGCGCTTTGCCAGCCACTGGCACGCTGATTTCGTGTGAGTCTGTGCTTGCAATAGGATTATGCTGGATATTGGGTGGAACTGCACCAGCACCAGCGCCGACCCCTGCCAGGCACGGCAGGGGATTCAAGGGATTCAGGGGAGTGGGACTGACAGCGAGCACTGATTGGTGTAAAGGTAATTACACTGTTGCAATGTTGTAAGGGTGGTGGGGTATAAAGTGGGGCAGCCTGCATGCTGGCAGTGTTAGTGTTAGTTCTGTCTGCTGATTTGCCTGTGTTGTTGCCGTGTTGCTGTGCTGAAGCCACTTTCAGTGCTTTGTTACACTATTACAAGGGCAGCAGTGTGGAGTAGTGGTTAGGGCTCTGCACTCTTGACCGGAGGGTCGTGGGTTCAATCCCAGGTGGGGGACACTGCTGCTGTACCCTTGAGCAAGGTACTTTACCTAGATTGTTCTAGTAAAAACCCAACTATATAAATGGGTAATTGTATGTAAAAATAATGTGATATCTTGTAACAATTGTAAGTCACCCTGGATAAGGGCGTATGCTAAGAAATAAATACTAATAATATATGTGGCAACTTTATTTGCAGTTACTGCAACTAACTGCCTCTTACAACTCATTTGAGACAGCATATAAGTCTTGAGTTTCTTAAACGCTTGCCCCCTAAAATTGCTTAAGACCAAAATAAATAGTATTTAGTTACAATTGTTCCTGTTTAGCAATCAACACTTTTTCTATATATTTTATTAAACTCAAACATAATGAATTCCTGAGAAATTATCTTATTATTGTATTGCCAAAATCAATACCATGTGCTACATAAAAGCAGGAGTCAAGCTCTGAATAGTGTCATGGTGTACCACAGGTTTCAACAGTATTGTCAATTTTAAGACCTAGTCTGGCTAACATGCAGTCACATGAGAATACTGCTTAATACCAGAAGAGAATATGACTTTGAGTAAACCGGCCTCGGCATGCTAAGAAATAAATAATATATTATTAATAATAATATATGTGGCAACTTTATTTGCAGTTACTGCAACTAACTGCCTCTTACAACTCATTTGAGACAGCAAATAAGTCTTGAGTTTCTTAAACGCTTGCCCCCTAAAATTGCTTTTCAAATAAGGGGAAAAAAACCTCTTCCGCTACAAGTTAAATTATGTAAGTCCATAGTAATGCTTTATGAACAAGTAACCCCTGCTTTTGTCTTGGGTTTTATAAAAGAACTCCACCCCACTATTTGTAAAAGTTAATTGTTTAGACATGGCCCATATTTCAATTGTGTATTGCAATCTCATGGGTGTAATACAAAAATGAGAAGATGAAAACTATCTGGTTCTAAGTATCTTGGATTAATAAAAGACACATCAAGACAATTCTGTGTTTGCCAGAAAAAGGTGAAAGCATGACAGTAATGTTGCTGCCTCCTGCAGTCAGTTCTTTGCTTTGTTTTTATATTGTTATTGTTTCATAACACTTAGTCCTGACTTTGCACATTAGGGCTGTCTTATGCTGATTAAAACTGAATTAACAGAAATGGTGTTGTTATAAACACCACCACTTTAATCTGTGGCAGTCTGCAAGAAGGTGCACCTGGACATTTTAACACTAACACTGACTTTTCAAAGCAGTTTTGAGCTGCGTGATACTGAAGATTAACATTTTTAATCTTACATCACAAGTTTGACATTTTTCAAACAAAATCAACTTGTTACTTTTCAAAGTTGCCAATATGGCTGGAAAAAAGGAAAGGAGGTTTAGTAATACAATATTCTAATAAGCAGTCATATTTTCATTTGGGGTTAAGACCAAAATAAATAAGTATTTAGTTACAATTGTTCCTGTTTAGCAATCAACACTTTTTCTATCTATTTTATTAAACTCAAACATAATGAATTCCTGAGAAATTATCTTATTATTGTATTGCCAAAATCAATACCATGTGCTACATAAAAGCAGGAGTCAAGCTCTGAATAGTGTCATGGTGTACCACAGGTTTCAACAGTATTGTCAATTTTAAGACCTAGTCTGGCTAACATGCAGTCACATGAGAATACTGCTTAATACCAGAAGAGAATATGACTTTGAGTAAA
The DNA here is from genome assembly GCF_902713425.1 of Acipenser ruthenus. NCBI lineage: Eukaryota > Metazoa > Chordata > Actinopteri > Acipenseriformes > Acipenseridae > Acipenser > Acipenser ruthenus. The sequence continues at coordinate 89,788,943 of NC_081191.1, read as the reverse complement.
CCGGCCTCGGCATGCAACTTTAGACCATGCTTGAGGTTTGTTTAATGGCTCAGCGCTTCCTTGTCTCAAGGCAAAAGAGAACATTGCCAAATGAATGTTCTCATTCTATATATATATATATATATATATATATATATATATATATATGAGAGCATTCATAATGAGCAACAAAATGAGAATACGTTAAAAAATAAAAAAAAGTGATGTAAAGGTGGTGCATTTGGATCTCAGAGAAACTGGAAATGCAAAATTAAAGACATTCCTATCAATGACTTTCAAAATTTCAATCACTCAACAATACGCACAATTCGTATTTTTTAGGCACTTTTAAAAAATCTGTCTCTGTGAAGATTTACAATCATCCTTCACCAACAGGAGCACCAACCAAGCGATCTACACAAATCTTCGACTGACAAAAAAAAGCATACCCCAGTGAAACACATTTTCCTTAAAAATATGTTATTTTTTCCAGTTCATTACCTACCCAGTTTAATTCACCATTCCTGAATTATCAAAAGAAAATTATATTTAAGATTCTTTAATATTGACTTAAGGTACATTATTATTCATTAAATTCACTTGCAATTTGTACATTAACACCCGTTTATTGTCTTTTTTTATTACAGATACTAATATCCATGTATTATAAAAAAAAAAAATAATAGATGGGCTTCAGTGAGTTAAATGAAAATAATTCCATCTCAGGTTTCGATGACAGTTTATAAAATACTCGACCTAACAGTCTCGTAGTTTATGACGTCACATAAACCCGAGATGGAATTACACCGTGTAACAAATTTTTTATTTTTTTTGGTTCCTGGGTAGTAAGTGTTATTTCCTAATTGCTTATGCCTCAAAAGTATAGAAAATGGCTATTATTCCCCACAAACTTTGCTTTTGTGACCACGACAGTGATATTTTGAAATTTACCTATTTTCCAGAACATTCCAGATAGATTCAGTGCTGAGTAAACTTGGAGTAACTTCTAGAACTTTCTAGAACTTTCCAGTAATATAAATAGTAGTATAAATACAGGGGCCTTAAGCCCACCAGTTCAGTTTAGTTCCAGCTGCCTAAGTGGATACATATCTGGATTTGTCTGAGATGGCATCAAGGTCATAGGAGACTTCAAAATGGTGGCATTCCTGATGGGTCTCCAAGGCGGTTTTACCAAGTTTCCCTGCTATCTTTGCCTTTGGGACAGCAGGGACACCAAGGCGCACTACCACAGGCGGGACTGGCCACAGTGGACCGAGTTCTCTGTGGGGAGGAACCACGTCAAGTGGGAGCCACTGGTGGACCCCCGGAAGGTGCTGATGCCACCACTGCACATCAAATTGGGCCTTATGAAACAATTTGTCAGAGCTCTAGATAAGGAGTCGGCAGCCTTCAAGACTTCTTCCCTGAGCTGTCTGAGGCAAAGGTCAAAGCCGGTGTCTTCGTCGGACCACAGATAAAGAAGATCCTGGAGTGCAATGAATTCCCCAAGAAGCTCACTAGTAAGGAGAAAGCGGCTTGGAACAGCTTTGTCGCAGTGGTTCGGGGCTTCCTGGGCAATCACAAGGCCGAAAACTATGTGGAGCTAGTTGAGACTCTGGTGAAGAACTACGGCACAGTGGGCTGTAGGATGTCCCTCAAAGTCCATATCCTTGATGCTCATCTTGATAAATTCAAGGAGAACATGGGAGCGTACTCGGAGGAGCAAAGCGAGCGCTTCCACCAGGATATACTGGACTTTGAACGCCGCTACCAAGGACAGTATAACGAGAACATGATGGGAGACTACATTTGGGGGCTGATTCGTGAAAGTGATTTACAGTATAATCGTAAATCTCGAAAAACTACTCACTTCTAAATCTTTTGTAGTCATTTTTATATTATTTCTACACTTTTGAGGCATAAGCAATTAGGAAATAACACTTACTACCCAGGAACAAAAATTGTGTTACATAGTGTTATTTTCCTGTAACTCACTGAATCCCATCTATTATTCATTCTCTCTCTCTCTCTCTCTCTCTCTCTCTCTCTCTCTCTCTCTCTCTCTCTCTCTCTCTCTCTCTCTCTATATATATATATATATATATATTGTGACCTGTTAGGTCTAATTATTTTGATCTCTGACTGTACTCATGAGAGACAAGAAGTCAGAAGTTCAGATGAAGAAAACAGGGCAGGTTTATTTATATGGATTAAGCAAACAAAACAATTAACTGAAAAAAAACCTAACCCAGTTTTTGGGCATTAGCTCACTCTTGAACCCTCTCTAAGAATTATTGGTTGGCTATTCCAACCAATAAACAAAAAGGAAAACAAAACAAAACATGGATGGACTTTTCCTTTTCAAGACTCTTCAATGGGTCAGGCAGCCTGGCTCTGGATCCCTCTCAAAGGTAAGTCAAGAGTTAAAAGTCTTTCTCTTCTTTTATGCAGCGGTGATACACAACAAGTCCTTCATGGTTTCCCCCAGATCCTTTTCTGTCTCTTTGGCGACGCTCTGGCAGATACTGGTATTGTAGGTAAGTATACAGCTCGCTTTGTTCCACCCTCCGAGGACCTCTGCTGGCAAACACTGGAACGACACTCGTTGTATGGCAGTATTAAATAAAACCACTTCAAACTAATCTTCCATTAAGTAGTGTGGTTATTTGTTCAACTTTAAGTTTAATATTCTTCAAAGAATCATCACACAGTTTTCCTCTTAACTGTATTCATGCTCTGGTTAGTTTACAACTGTATCCAAACGACACTTGTTGGTATCTTCAATAAAAGCAGGGCTACACACAGTACCAATCTTTCTCTACCTTCTTGTCCCAGACACAGGTACTATCGGCAAGATTGCTGGACATATATAAACATTCCTTATTAGAATAAAAATCCAAGTGGTGTGTTCTCACAGTCCCGTTTTGTAGACCATAGCGTTATGCTCTGTTGGTTGTAAACAAACCCGTACAATTCTTTCGTTTCCTGAAGAAAGTAGCTGGGTGAAGAAGATGAACATCCACGCTGAAAAATAGCCGATTTATATTCTCTACTAGTTTCACTTTCGTTTTCAGGCTCTGTTTAGTTTTAGAATTCCCACCTTTTCCGTGATTTTGGGAGTTTTGGGTTTTGTAGTCTTTTTCCTATTAGACTACATCAAAGAGTCTCACATACTCTACAATACTATTTTAATGACTTTAAACCTGAACACTTACATATTCTGTCACATATCCTCTTTCCGAGCTCGAACCTACAGCTTAATCTTTTTACCCTAACAATGTGTTCTTGACAGACCATCTGCATTTGCGTTTTTCAGCCCACTACAGTGTTCTATTTTGAACTTGTACGGTTGTAGTGCTAAGAACCACCTAGTTCTGCGTTTCTCTCTTTCTTTTCTTTCATCCACTTCAATGGTGAATGACCTGTGACTAACGTGAATTCTCTTCCCAATAGGTCATATTTTAGGGTTTCTACGGCCCACCAGACACTCTTTTTCAACCACTGCATATCGTACCTCCCTTGGCAGCAACTTCCTATTCAGGTACATTACAGGGTGTTCCTCATCATTAACCACCTGTGACAACACTGCCCCTATTCCCACATTTGATGTGTCTGTCTGAACTATAAGGCTTGGAAAAATCTGGTACCCTAAACACTGGATCACTACACAATATTCCCTTAATTTCTCCGAATTCAAAGCTGTTTTCTTTATCAAATCCGTAATTGCGCTGAAAATTCTGGAAGAAATCTCCTGTAATATCCGGCTAACCCTAAGAAAGCCCTCATCTGCTTCTTATTCGTGGGTACCAGCCAGTTCTTTATCGCGTCAACTGGCATGTGACTTAACACTTTATTCATTAACCTCTGAAATTATGCTGGAGTTCAATGCAACCCAAACGACATAACTTTATATTGGAACAAACCGCTGGGTGTTGAAAATTATGTCTCCTCTTTTGACTCAGGACTTTGCCAATAACCTTTGGTAAGGTCTAATGTAGTCAAATATCTAGCCGTACCTAATCTCTCAATTAATTCATCAACCTGGGGCATCGGGTAAGCATCAAATTTCGATGTTCAACTGTCTGAAGTCATTACAGAATCTCCAAGTCCTGTTAGGCTTGGCAACCATCACAATGGGACTGCTCCAAGGGCTTGAAGATTCTTCAATGATATCAAGCTTAATCATATTTTCTACCTCTTTTTGCATGTCCTGTCATTTAGCTTCGGGGATTCTTTTACTCCAGGTGGGGTCACATGTTGCACCACTGTCGTTCTTCCTGGTACACTGCTAGGACAGAATCAAGCTATTTGTCCTAATTTATGACAATTAAAACAAGGGTATGATTAATCACGATTAATGTCTTGTCTAGCTCCCTCCCCAAAGTCATAGGAATGTCCCTACGCGATGATGATTCATGCCTAATATCTCGTTGACTTTGTGTGCCGAATTCACCTCAGGCTGCAACCAACGCTTGGCGAGATGAATTAAATCAAATAATTGAGAGCGAGGGGCACTGGAGGTGGTATGATTAAGTACCTCTGTGCTCTCCATGCTGTAGTCACTCCTGCCCGAGTGAGTACTTCCTTCTTCAAGTGGTCATAGTCTTCAGCCTGACTGGGGCTCAGGTCATAATATGCCTTCTGGGCGTCCCCCAGGAGAAACGGTGCCAACACGGCAGCCCATTTTTCCTGCGGGCCAACTCTCCTTCATTGCCGTTCTCTCAAAACGCCAGAAGGAAGGCCTCAATGTCGCCACTTGGGGTCATCTTTTGCAGTACATGGGATGATCTGATCGCTCCACTGGATGCCGTCATCTCCCTGGACTTCCCTGCGCTGTAATATAATCAATTGTTCTTGTCGAGCCTCACTGATCTGTTCCTGTAGAAGTCGACTGGACTTGAGCTGTGTCTCCTGTAAGGCCCTGGTAGACTCCTGTTGAGCTCTGGTAGCTTCTTGTTGACTGACATACATTAACTGGTAGAAGAACTATTGCTGAAAACAAGTAACCCACTTTTTGGCAACATCTGACACTGTGTAGTCTAGTCAATTGATCTAAATACTGGCTAATCTAAATACTGAGATAACCAGATATGCAAACATGTAAGAGTGACATACAACCAGACGAATGAACAGACAGACAGACACCTCCATACATCCCCAGAATCTGATATTATCAATATCTTAAGCTAAATAATGTTAACACCAAGTTCCATGACAATTGGATAAGAGATGCTCCAAAATGTAAGTGTGATATACACTTCACATCGGCACATACGACCACCTCCACCATATCCCTTGGCATTTAGATCTGCCAACATTTAGATCAATTGAATAGACCCCACAGTATACCTACATGTCTTCAACAGCTACTGAATACCCTTCACATTTGTTTGCTTTAACACATCTCTTTATATTCTTGCTCTCCTGTCAAATCAATGTCATATCTGAAATATTGTCAGGAGGATTTAATGCACCAGGTTCTGTATAATGAACTTCTGTCACGTCTTTCATTAAAACCTCATATAAAATAACACTGAACATTTCTGTGCATAAAAAAACCCACACTCATGGATAATGTGGACAATGAAATCTATTTAGGCTTGAAGCTTGTTAGTATGTCAGGTTGATTTAATCTTCAAATCCATCTAGTAAGTGTGAACAGGTTACTTGTTAGCCTTGACCAAGCATCAAAAACTTCTCAAAGGACAGATCTTTTTTTTTAAATAACTGTGCCTTAATTGCCTGTATATTCAGTCTGAAGGAAGAGCCCAAGCTAAGAGGAACCTGTATGGTACCCTACAAACTAAAAAGGCAACAAAACAAACGGATTTTATTTTCAAATGCATACAGAAATGTGTGGTGATAAAGCAAAACTGATAAAGCAAAAAGAGGCTTGTAAAAACAATCCCAGGGTTATACACATTTTAAATATTATATTTCATAAAAGCTCCAGCTATCTGTTTAGTTGCCAATGAAACGTATCTGCTTCAGATGCAGACTGCAGTCTTCTGTTACTTTAAAACATGCACACATTGGTTTAGGAAATGGGAGCGTTTGAGTGTCTGAAATTAATCATGTGTCCGGCACTAAATTCCCACATATTGAAAAACAGTTTTACATCTATCTATCTGCCTGATCACAGCTGAAATGATTTTTTCCTCTCTAAAATCTACAGGATGTTTTCAAATCACTTGCCTCCTGAGGCTACATTCTTAAATTACATTTCATAAAGGAATGGCATTTTGGCTGCGCTTTTAGACAATTCAAAGGGACTCATATGGCCAAAGTTAACAATCCGATTACACACCTCTGTCATGGCAAATTGTGTCCAGTGACAAATTCTGTTTTGTGGTACATTATGTTCAGGCACAGAAGAAAAATAAGATATTGAGTCGTACATCAGCACATTAAATTACAATACTGTTCATTATATATTTAATTACATTTCAGAAATATTATGAAAATGATAAGCCTCTGGAGATAAAAACAAATAACAACAGCACTTGAGATTGAATTTAGAATTACTAATTAATAGGGCTGTGTTTTTGTCATGATAAAAATATACTTATTCCACAGCATTTCACAGTCTGAAAATAGGTAAAAACCGATAAAACATCCCCGATACAAAAACAAAAATGAAATCGGTGTATCGCCATAAACACCAGAAAACACCGGAAAAACTGTGGAAATGGTAACTCAATCACATTGTCCACCCCATTCCTATTAAAAAAATAACTACCTTTCCCAGTGCAGCTGGGCAATGTCCCTCCTTCTTGACTTGTATCTATCATTAATTCGGTCTGAATATTTTAAACGCAGCCCCACTGCTGAGTGACAGCACATTCCTACATTTCTATTGGAGACTCCGCTTGTAAAATTTAAAACAAGATTACAATCAGGAATGGAGGCTTGTTCGCGGGATTTAAAGCTGTATTATGGTTAATATATGGAGGATTTAAAACAGAATTGAAAAATTGTGGCGAAATGTATAAAAATGCCTACACACAAAAACCCAGAAGAGTGTGCCAGTGACCAGAAGGATTTCATTGTGGAAGACAGAAAAGAAAGAAGGTGCAACTTAAGTGTCAAGTTAGTACTACAAATATTCTGACAGAAAAAAACGTCCCAAGCATTTTGAAAATTAACCGAAAACAATAATTTCATACAGTACATAAAAAGCGAAAGCCCCGAAAAAAATGATTTACATAAAACTTGAAATTTGCTAAAAATAAACACCAAAAAACGAAAACAGAACCCCTAAACATACTGTATTAAGCAGAAAAAATAGCATTGTCACATTCAAAATTGATCATTTTCTCTAGAGTTATTATACAACAAATGTTCCTAAATATTGAAATGCTTACCTGAAAAACAGTAAATGCTAAATTTTAGAATGTTTCGTTTTTTAGGCATACCTTTTAAAGACATTCTATTTTCACCATTAGTGATTTATCAAACAACATACTAACATAAATAAGTGTCAAAATAACAGCAGATAAGTGAAATGCTCCCTTCTTGTATTGGACAGAGCGATCTTTAACTGAAATATTTCCAATCTTTGATGCAGCTGGTGTCTTTTTCGTTGCAGACATTTTAAAGAAACCGTGCAGCTCTATGAAGTGTGTTCAATCATTTACCGGAGGCAAACAGTTTGTGCGTCAATAAGGCAGACATGTGCTGTATTTAAGTGACATTTACACTATTCTTTCAGAAATTGGGATTTTCATGGGGAACTGCATATTACACAGCAATGTGCACATTTCATGGAAATCTTGAAACCTGTGATAGCCATGAAAAAAAACAGCCTTACTAATAAATAATACCATACTTATTTAAATATATTATATAAGCAGACTGAACAGGAGATCCATGATTCATATGTCACACTTACATTTTTACATGTGGATACAGTGATCTACTTCATGCCTCTTTGTATTTACAGCCGTTGTAGGAGATGTACAGTCTGCTGCTAATACTTTTCATTGCACTTGTATTCATCAGTTAAACTATGATTTAAATCTTTTACCAACAAGAAAGGAAAATACAGTAATTATTTTACACATGCTGAGGTACTGAAATGATTACGTGTTAAGAATTGTTAAGTAGCAGACATTGCACAGATATTTCAACCCAGGTCAGTCTGAAGGTCCATTTAAATACTGGCTAGCTGTGTTTTATAAATATAGTTATATTTAATTCAGTTGCGAGTTGCTATAGAAATCTTATACACAGTGCTTGAAACTCTGCGGCATGTTAGACATGGACAAGGTCCATGGCTTATTCAATATTAAGCTGGAGTCCACAAAGGAAGGGGAGACTTAAAAACAGCTGCACTTGTGCTTTAGTCCACAAAAATGATTTAGACTGAATAAAAACAGTCTCCAAAGTTGAGAAGTATATTATTGTGTGGTTTCCATGGATCTCAGTGTATGAATCCCAAGGATGAAACATGTAACCAAAGTAACCCAACTTAAAACTTGACACTATTTTAAATGATTTTGACCTAGAAAATGTTCTGAAACGTTAGTAAGTTAAAGTGCACTGTATCAGGGGGTCAGTTAACACAGCATCTACTGTAAGTGCAGCACACACTCAAATGACAGCACTCAAGTACAATGGGTGTTTGTCATAATATATCACGATATTTACACTGTATGTATCATGGCTGTAATCATGTACACTTGGGCAACTGTGCAAAAGATTATCATGTGTGTCAACATACACTGGCTGTGTAATAAGTCTCAACATGTTGTGTGTTTATGTACATGGTAATAAGAACTTTAAAATGGCTCTCTCTTATCCATTTAATGTAGAGCTGCTTTAATAAAGCCAGAGAAACTGCCACACAAAAGAAGTGAACTGCCAGCAGTTCAGAGTGGAACTATTTAATAAAACCCAGGACACGGCAACACACTTAGTAGGATGGAAACCAATACAAAAGGTTTTAAAAACCAATTTTTTAAAAAACAAAATTGATAATTGATTGCTTTTTTAACTGAGTGTCTAATAATAATACTTTTCTTTTTGACACTTTTATCTTTGTATCCATGCAAAAGATGTGGGGAGCAATTGCTTTGCTGTGGTTTGAATAATTTAAAACTATATAGAAGTTATTTGGAATAGAGCAACATTGTTATTTACAAATGTTTTCAGATTTTGCCCTAAATTAAACTTTTTTTTAACCCTGAACAACATCATTTGAATTGAGTTTGGTTTTATTTTTGTATAATTAACAGACGTTTTTCTGCTTTTAAAAAAATAGGTGTTAAAGACATGCGTAAATGCTTGAAATAAGTCAGGTTTTTTAACCTTAAGGGGTAGATGTACTAAGATGGGCCAGTGGCAGTGCAAAAATACCACAGTTTGCATTTTCGTTAAGACAGTTCACAAAGTGCACATTTTGTTATATGTAATAAGAACAAATATGTTAATGAAGAGAGCCGCAATATACTAATTCAAATATTATTTGCGTCATCTTAGTGAGCTCTCTAGCGAGAGTTGTGCAACATTTTTAAAAATAAAATAGTGGGAGTTGAGTTGTGGTTTGCTGCAGCAGAGAGGGATCCCGAAGGATAACGTCTATACATGCAAGGGTGCAAGAATCAAAATAACATTGTTTTTGTTAAATGTAAACGTCATCTGTACAATGCATTCTGTTCCGTATTCATTTTCATATATATAATGAAAGGCAGTTTAATCCCATCAGATTATATAGTGGGGCCACAACCTTCACCCCGCAAAAGCTTTTCATAATCATACAGCAGCCCCTCGCTAAACCAGATGTGTTTGTCCGACATAAGGAGGTGTCAGGTTTAAAAACAATACAATAAAATTGCACACACGTACATTTACAGTTCTTGATGTATTTTAAATATAAATCATTGTGCTGAAATAACACTAATGTGTTTTGGGTAGGCTACACATCACATTATGTAAAAATATAAATCTGTACAGTAAGCCTATACAGTACAGTAGTAAAATCAAATGAATACCTAGCACACTTCTTTTGTACTTTAGCCTACTGGTAACACTATTTTGAATTGAAACTAAATTATTTTAGGGTTTTTATTATTATTATTATTATTATTATTATTATTATTATTATTATTATTATTATTAACTTGGTCTACTTAGTAGCCTAGACAATTAACACACAATAGATTATGGTTCTAAACAGATGCTCAGAATGAGCTGGAGGGGTTAGTGGCACATGTGTGCAGTCTATTGCTCCCAACACGCTGTAAAACCAGAAAAGTCATAGAAATGTGTTTTCAAGGCTTGTAAGTACCCTGTCTTTAGTGAAAATTAGGTACTTGGGTGTTTGTCTCAAACATTGACCACAACTTGCAACACACAAGAAAAAGCAGACTGGGAAATCTCCACCCTGTTTTTGTGAATATCTGCAGGAACGCCCAGAATTACATATTAATTTAAGGCTAAAACGCAAATAAGAACAGCGGCTGCAAAGCATTCGTTAAAACGATAACAGTGTTGCGTTTGTTTAGTACATTTCACGCTACACTTCCGACTGTTTGCATGTGGTTTGCGCAACATTTTAGTACATCTACCCCTAAGTTGGGTATTTGTCCCCTCCCTGTGAGATAAACAGGTGAGAGTGCCACCCATGGGGCAGCAGTGTGGAGTAGTGGTTAGGGCTCTGGACTCTTGACCAGAGGGTCGTGGGTTCAATCCCTGGGGGGACACTGCTGCTGTACCCTTGAGCAAGGTACTTTACCTAGAGTGATCCAGTAAAAACCCAACTGTATAAATGGGTAATTGTATGTAAAAATAATGTGATATTGTAAGTCGCCCTGGATAAGGGCGTCTGCTAATAAATAAATAATTATAAAAATAATAGGATACTGAATCAAAATAAAAAAAAACAGGCTTTTAATACACTATGGAACCAAATCCCTTAACTTTCTCCTTAAAATTTCCTTAATTGTACTGTTTATTTCTCAGTTCATTTGCCCTTACTTTCTGTGCATGTTTTAAAGAGTGCTTACCTCTTTAATCCACCCCTTAAATAATGTGTTCAGGGGGTCTTTAAGGGGGTTCATACTTACTTATAGCTAACATGAATTATTAAGGGGTAAAAATCCCTTATTATTATTATTATTATCATTATTATTATTTATTTCTTAGCAGACGCCCTTATCCAGGGCGACTTCCAATTGTTACAAGGTATCACATTATTTGTACATACAATTACCCATTTATACAGTTGGGTTTTTACTGGAGCAATCTAGGTAAAGTACCTTGCTCAAGGGTACAGCAGCAGTGTCCCCCACTGGGGATTGAACCCACAACCCTCCGGTCAAGAGTCCAGAGCCCTAACCACTACTCCACACTGCTGCCCTTACCTCCATCAATTGCATAGTATAGAGTGTTGGGTACATACAGAACTTTATTAGAGGCTGCTTATATAACAAAAAGTCAACCAAGACAAGCTTTAAAAAACACCCCCTGCAGATATGATATTACTTCTGTTAAACTGCACAGATTATTTTTAGGAGCCTGCTCTTTTGTAATGAAGTTAGTCACACTTATTTATGTCTTTGTATTAGTATATACAGCTCCATGTAACCTGTCAGCAGCATAAGTCCAGTACGAGAGAAACATTTAAAACACACACACGCAACTCTCCTTAAAAACAAATCTTCTCTACTCAAGTTCTACCGTCAACATGACCTTTGATGTAAATATTTTGCTGTGTGCATAGAAACAACATATACAGTAATAATAATAATAATAATATTTTAAAGCAAAACTTAACAGCTTCCAGATGCTGCATTTTTTTTTTATGACTGTCTGGACCAACCCTGAATTGTCAGTTGTACCTAAATGTTTAAATGATTTTCTTTAACAACTGTAAAATATGAAAGTGAACAGTCATTTTAACTTTATGACAAAGAGGTTTATTTCAAAGTAACAGATCTGGAATACACAGAAATGCTGTACATTCGAGGGTATCTCTACGGTGTAAAGCTGACAAGACCAGTTACTTTACATTCCCCAAATGCAGTTTGATCTATAGTGACACAAACTTCCTGTAAGCCAGGGGTGTCAACCTCAGTTCCATGAGGGCCGCAGGGTCTTCTGGCTTTTGTTCCACCCAAGCTCTCAATTACTTAATTGGTCTAATTATTTGATTAATTGGACGAATTTAACACTCAAAATGTTTTATAGGTTGTGTACCTTGAATCAAATGCATTTTTAAAATCATGAACTGTAAAAGACCTTGAAAAAATATTAAACATGTCCAGTTAAACAAATAATTAGATCATTTAAGTTAATTGAGAGCTTAAGTTGGAATGAAAACCAGAAGACCCTGCGGCCCTTGAGGACTGGACTGACACCCCTGCTGTAAGCCAAAGGGACTTGTGTACTTAAAGCAATAGGTGGTTCTACAGTACAACATCTAGCTCTCAGGATGTAAAACTTGATTTTATTAATTCTAAATTAAATATACAGTGTAATAGAATTGCCCCGCGGTTCGTTGCCCCTTTAAAAACACCAACCCAACACACACAAATGGATTTTTGAAGCGCGGTTGCGCAATTTTTAATAAACACACACAAAAACAAAAATAAACACCTAGCTCTTTTTGAGCACTAACTAAACAAAACAGGAACCTAAACGAAAAGACAGCACAGCTAAGCTGTTTACCTGTAACAAAAAACAAACAGAACAGCACACACAAAAAAAAGGCTTCACTCTACCTTTTTCCTTTTAATTTACGGCTATACCCACACACCAGCACAGTCGGGCTTCTACCCTCTTCAGCAGCCGCCAAGAGCAGACTGACTGCTCTCCTTATAAACCCTGCACCTGGCTCTAATTTTCAATAATAGCCAGGTGCAGGTGATGATTAAACAATAAAACAATTAACAAAACAATTAAACAATTAACAAAACAAACCAAAAATGTGCCTTACGCACATCTTTTTCTGCAGGGAGGTTTTAAACCCCTCCCTGCTGTCTTACACATCCTCCCCCATGTCTTTTCAAGACACCGGCCATTCATCGGCCACCTCCCTCCACCCTTAAAAGACCGCCCACCCTCAAGTTCACAAATGTCAATTTTCGCCCTTTTCCATGGGCGGGCTTGAGGGTGGGCTTGTCCAGGGCGACCATAGCGCAGACCGGTGACCGGGAGCCAGGACTGACAGGCAGAGGCGTGCGCCTGTGGACCTGCACAGCGACCTCTGGAATCCCAGGTGGAGCGTAGCACTAGGCAAGGGGAGCGGAGCAATCAGCAGGGGGAACGCTAGTGACCTCTGACCCTTGCGTAGCGACGTCTGCCTCTTGCGCAGCGATGTCTGGGATTCCAGGGGGAGTGGAGTAAGGGACCAGGCAAGCAACTGTGCCTGGCAGTGCTGCGACCTGGGAGCAAGGTCCAGCGCAGGGAGGTCTGGGCATTCCGGCCAGGTGTCCACGATGACGGGACCGGGAACCTCCCTCGGCAACGCCGGACTCACTTGCATGGTTGGTTGTTCTGGAAGCGGCAGCTCCACCCCCTCTGGCTCTCGGGATGGCAGTTCCACCCCCTCTGGCTCTCAGGACGGCAGCTCCCACTTTTGATGAAGCAGCTCCAGTTCGGTTGGCTCCCGCTCTTGTATTATCAACGGGGCCACGCCCAGCTCCTGTCTCTGCCTCTCCATCTTCTTTATCTGCTCCTCCTGAGCAGCGGTGTTTTTATTTAGCCTCTCAATTAATTCTATAAAATCCATTTTCGGTCTCTAGGGGCGCCCACACTCGCTGCCACCATATGTAAAAGAATCGCCCTCACCGCGGTTCGTTGCCCCTTTAAAAACACCGACCCAACACACACAAATGGATTTTTGAAGCGCGGTTGCACAATTTTTAATAAACACACACAAAAACAAAAATAAACAAAATAAACATATGTTTTTCTGCAGGGAGGTTTTAACCCCCTCCCTGCTGTCTTACAACAGTAAGACATCAACAAATAACAGCGACAATAAATAAATACACCTAAACTGCATGAGATGAAAATAAGAGACAGCTTAGGAACAGTCTTTAAGAGTTTAAAAGTTATTTCTTTGTATGCGTAACAGTTAACAAAATAAATGTAACATTATTTGTCTTTTGGTATTGAAACTTTAAATAATTTAAAGCAAACAGCTTTATGGAATAAACAGGTAGGATGCACAGTAGCACTAAAATACAGTGGCTCCTAGATGTCAACATTATTATACAAAATCAATACAATATTATACTATTTAAAACCAATTACTAAATTAGTAAAATAGTAAAATAGTAAAAAAAAAAAAAATCCAACAGTATAAAGATGTAGTAATCATACAGAATTCAGACTCAAATGAACTGATACTTTTATTAGTTGTAGTACAGTACAGAGATCATGGCTCAGGATGCATATGTTTTCTTACTGTACAGTATGTTAAATATCACTCTACAGCCTTTGTATAACAAAGTTTGCCCACAACTGACCATCTGTTGACAATCTAACAGAATGAGAACTGTTTCAGAGTACAATGGGGATTACCAGAGTATCAATATTTTGACTGTGGGACATGGAGTGCAGTTGTTTGAATGTGGAATCCAGCAAGGGTGGTCAAAGCTGCTAGCTGAAGTGAAACATCTCTTCTGCAAAGCTTGTTTGACATGAGGGAAGCTTATCTCTCCACATTTAATGGTACAACAAGGCCCTCAAAACGAGGCATGTCAATAGAAGACTTACTTTAGAGACAGCATATACTCCATTTTTTTTTCACCCCAATGTTTTATTTCTGCAAATTGTTATTGATTTTTTTTTTAAATCTGTGGGCTTTTTCAGATATTTTCTAGGAAGACCAATCCTGTTTTTCATAGTTTCTGGCATTGTGTTTATTTCTCGTGCATGTCTCATTGTGAGAAATTATTACAGTTGTAGCTTATTTGAAAACTTCCTGTGAAACAGAGACATAGAAAATATGTTGGTCTGACAATGCTGTGCAATCTACAGTAATGTAAAACTCTACATGGTATACTGAAGAGAAACTCTGGATCAACTAGTAACTCATTTCTTCTGTTATTTCTTTTTGGACCGCATCAGTTCACGTTTACGGATTCCCCACACACTACCATCGTATTTAATGAAGAAATAATTTATGTGAGAACGCTGGAGGGGGAATCAATTGACCTCATCAACTAAATACAGGACATGTCTAGAAACAGAGCACCAGCAAGTATTGTATCATAGTCCTGCATCACATTCTTCTTCAAACAAAAGAAGAAAAAAAAAACACCTGCTTGTTTTAGCAGAGATTAATTTACATGTAAAAACATTAGTGACTCAACTTTTATCTTTGCAACAATGTTTGTTTTTATACTGGACAAGAACATCAGGACTTAGACGGTACATGTTAACTATGGCTACATTCACAACGAAAATAGAGGTAGCAAGCTATGATTGTCACACTGTTATTCCTGAAATAAAATGCCTTGACTCTGCCCCCTTTTTTTTGTGTTTTTGTTTACAACAGACTTCTAAGTGCAGTGCCAGTGGGTGTGATTTTATGGTAATTAAGGAGGGGCTGTGATCATATTTCATATAGCATGCATTATACGAACGTATCAATAAGGAAGCACACATTATTATTATTATTATTATTATTATTATTTATTTCTTAGCAGACGCCCTTATCCAGGACGACTTACAATCGTAAGCAAATACATTTCAAGTATCACAGTACAAGTAATAATACAATTAAGAGCAAGATAAATACAATGACTTTGGTTCAAGCAAGTACAAGTGTGACAAAATACAATTCAATAATACAGCAGATAACAGTGTCAGTGATAGTTACATCAGGATATGATTAAATACAAAATACTACAGATTAAACACTTGGCAGATTACAGTACTCTGAAGTACAGGATTAAATGCAGTAAAATAGGGGGCAGATAAGAGCAAAATAAAGCACATTTAAATGAAGGGTGATAGTGTCCCAGGATACAAACAGAGGAGTTATACAGGTGAGTCTTAAGGAGGCACCGGAATGTGGTCAGGGACTGGGCAGTCCTGACATCTGTAGGAAGGTCATTCCACCACTGCGGAGCGAGGGTGGAGAAGGAGCGGGCTCTGGAGGCAGGGGAGCGTAGAGGAGGTAGAGCCAGTCTTCTAGTGCAGGCGGAGCGGAGAGGTCGAGTGGGGGTGTAGGGAGAGATGAGGGTCTGGAGGTAGCTGGGTGCAGTCTGGTCAAGGCATCTGTAGGCTAGTACAAGGGTCTTGAACTGGATGCGAGCAGTGATCGGGAGCCAGTGGAGTGAGCGGAGTAGTGGAGTTGCATGGGAGAAGCGAGGCAGAGAGAACACCAGGTGGGCAGAGGAGTTCTGGATGAGCTGGAGCGGACGGGTGGCGGACGCAGGGAGGCCAGCCAGGAGGGAGTTGCAGTAGTCTAGGCAGGAGAGTACCAAGGCCTGGACCAGGAGCTGGGTGGCGTAGTTGGTGAAGAAGGGTCGGATTCTTCGGATGTTGCTCAGGAAGAATCGGCAAGTGCGTGCCAGAGTGGAGATGTGCTGGGAATAAGAGAGGCAGGGGTCCAGGATGACTCCGAGGTTCTAAGCGGTGGAAGAGGGAGAGAGTGTGGTAGATTCCAGAGGAACAGAGATAGAGAGATCAGAGGAGGGGGAGGAGGAGGAGGGAAAGAAAATGATGTCAGATTTAGAGAGGTTGAGTTTGAGGTGATGCGAGTGCATCCAGGAGGAAATAGCAGACAGACAGGTAGAGATACGGGAGGAGATGGTGGAGTCAGAGGTGGGGAAGGAGAGGAAAATCTGAGCATCATCAGCATAGAAATGATATGAGAAACCATAGGATGCGATGAGGGGGCCCAGGGAACGGGTGTAGAGAGAGAACAGGAGAGGACCCAAGACTGACCCTTGGGGGACTCCTGTTAAGAGAGGGCGAGGTGTGGAGGTTGCTCCACGCCAGGTTACCTGGTAAGTGCGGTTGGAGAGGTAGGAGGAGAACCAGGCCAGAGCAGTGGCATTAAAAGGGTGTTTACAACAATGTATACGATTTTAGAATGATATTACAGAAATGTTCCTATTTTACTTACCTTATAGTGACCATCCGAGTTTACAGGCGATGTACCTGGAGCATTCTTCTGGTCATCTCTGTTTTTTTGTATCTCCAAGGGTGGTTAAATGTAATTCATTTTTAAATGTTTTTATTAAGATTCCCTCAAAGCACAAAAGTGATTCTTTAATGTGCTGTGGAAGTTGTGCCAACATGCTACCGTTATTTGGAAAGTCAATTTCAGTCTTTTATCAGGTCAAAAACTAAAATCCTGTGCCGTCCTATTGTTGTCCTGGTTAAAAAATACAAGAGCAACTTGTTAATGCTCATTACAAGTTAATTATTATTATTATTATTATTATTATTATTATTATTATTATTATTATTATTATTATTATTACTTCTTTGTGTATTTAAACTGAAATCACAAATTGATTACGGTTGGGGATTTTTTTTTTTTTATGCCAAACTCATTTGTCAGTTTCCTGTCAGTATAAATCTATAACAAAAACATTGTCAGTGTAAAAGAACAAGTTAGAAAAACGCAACAGCCGTTTAAAGTGGTGATATCAAACACAAAAGCCCAAGTTAGGAGAAGCAATTGGGGCAACCTGGTCAAGCATCAAGCAAATAGGCACAATTGGAAAGGTGCTGGGGCCCAACATTGGCTTCTTTTTTTGATCGCTCCACTTTACAATGAAATGCTCATTCCCTTATCAGCTGGGTTTAACCAGAATAAAGATGCTAAGACACATGTGCCAAGGAAAGTGCTCAACACAGACTGAAGTGTTCTTGGTTATCCTTACAAGCACTACTACAGAGAGAAAGACAGACAGGGAATGGGAGAGGCGTCATCACAGGCGCAGACAAGTATGCTTTGGGAAGACACACTGACAACATGCAGGTAGATGAGGGCACACAAGGACAGACATTTAGAACATACATACAAGAATACGTAAAATAGCATGAAGCAATATATTTCCAACAATGAAGATGATGAACAAGACCAATAATGGCAACGAGTGCAAGGGAGTTCCTGCCGCCCTCCGCCTGTGTGTGGATTATCTCGCCCTGTGTGATGCGCCTGCCTGCCTGCGGGAACCAAGATCGCTACAATATATACATATATATATATATATTCCCGATTGTGGAGCTGCATTTGTGCCATATAAAAATGTGAGAAACGTCATCTGTGTGTGTGTGTGTCCACCTGTCTGCGGTTATTGTTCTTATACAGTTCTACAGTTATGCACCATAGAGCGCTGTGAACATGGTTTATATTTTCTGCACTCTTAAGGATAGTTCATACACTAGTACAGGGTGGTCCGTCAGCCCCATCGACTCACTCATATGTGTTCGTGGGTTGCTTTGAGCACCCTATGAGATATTCGGAAACAAATAAGCCCTGTATAAAGCTAATTTGATACGAATCATATGCAATGTTTGAAATGAGAAAGCATCTTCGAATTCAATTAGATAACTTCTCTGAGCACTTTATGTCAGCGTTTTTCTTTGCTGGTCATAGGTGGGGATTTTTTATTGATTTATTTATTTATTTACTTGAGTCAAGGTATGCGATTAATAAGGACAATTAAATAGTATTCCTTTCTGAATGTACATTATATCTTTTCATCTGCAATCGGCAACACGATGGGGGAAAAACAGCTAGTTTATTTACTTATTATTATATATATTTTTTAATACAATTTTGTCTGGAGCGGGGGAGCGGAGTGGAATGAAAGAAAGAGCCGAGCGGAGCAAAGAAAGAGCGGAGCAGAGTGGAGGATATTATTCTGAGCGATGAGCAGAATTGTCACCGCTTTGCTCCATTCACATTCACACACAACACAGATACTCGCCATTAAAACATATTGTCTTTAACACAGGATTTGTACATCACAGGAGAGTAGAAGTGAGTAAACTCTGTATCCCTTATATAAGAAGTGGGTAAATGATATATTGCCCAAATTCAAAGTGGGTAAACGCCGTTTACCTGCATATAGGCCTACCCTCGACTACACCACTTAGTAAAACTCCAAAGAAAAGTTTAAAGTACCTGGTAATGCCAAGCAGTCTCCCATCCAAGTACCAACCAGGACTGAAAATTATTATTTTATTTCTTAGCAGACACCCTTATCCAGGCCAATTTACAATTGTGACGTTATTTTATTATATTTTTTTACAATCTCGGTAGTTTCAAACAAGTTTTTCTAACTTGTACAAGGAACTACCATTCCTCTCAATTCTGCTGAACAGAAAAGTTGAGTAAAAAAGCAATTACTGAATAATTTATTTTGTTTAAACAATAATACACGGGGCAGTATTCAATGACATTATTCAGTGAGGCATCGGTGCCTCACATTCAGCGAGTCTCTAGGCAAACAGGGTAGTTATAAGACACATGTAAAACTCGTAATGAGTTGCACATTATAGTACAGTAAATTGCAAAAGAGTCATACATGATTAAAAAAGAACAATACCAATCCACACAGCTTGAATTGCAAGCTAACATTTAGCCTTGGGCTTGATTTTTGCAAATACGTAAGCCCATGTGAACACAAAAAAAGCTTGTTTATTAACATCTGTTTAGCTATCTACCCCACTGAAATTAATAATCATGTTTAACGAAAGAGGTGCCATAACTAATTACATTAACTATAAAATAATGTTGGTACATCAGTGCAGTACACCGTCGCTATAACGGCCTCAAATAAAAAAAGATAATCTAAAGATTGCCAACATCCTGGTCTGTATGCACGGGATGCCACCTCTGCAACAACTGTTTTGTTTAATAAAAAGCGTGCGCTGTGTAACTATGCCTCCGAAAACAAAAATCATTTTATGTTGCAACAAAGCTGGAAACTATATTGATCTTATATCTATAGGTTGTCAAAAAGCACTCTGTTTTTTTGGCTTGTTCAGCAACCATGCGGCAAAGCTAAATTGATTAAAGAAACAACAACAAAAAAAACAACTTGAGGATCTGATTTCATATCAAACTTTTCATGTTGGCTGATTTGGAATAAAAGCTCAGTTTGGGATTCTTGCATGTTGCATGGTGACTGAAACAATTCATGGCAGATTGATTTTGAATAAAAGTTCAGCTTTAAATTCATGATTTTTTCTTTTTGTACTGTGTTAATTATTTAACGAATAGGATAAAGCAAAGGCTGAATACTGCATTGTGGCAAAGTGGTAAGTAAGGGGAACAGGTGTAGCGGTGATGCGGTGCAGGAGTGACAGGCAGACAACGGTATTCCAGTGAAAACAGTGCTTTATTCTTTTCCAGGTCTGGTGACCGCAAAGCAACTAAATCCCCGGCGATACACAACGATGTGTAACGCACGGGGATAACAATAAACAAGGCACAGTCCTGAACAAAAACAAACAGACGGTCACCAGTCCTGGGTGAGTGCAGTATTGCTGGGGCAAACACAGATAGTGCGGGGTGCAGTGGTGCTCCGGATAGTGCTGACCCTTGGCGACAGCTCCGGAGTAGTGTTTTAACTGTCTGGTGGTGAAAAACACAGACAATTACACAGACAAACACAACACAACCCAACACGTAATTATCTCTTTTTAACGATGAGAGCTCCTCTCTCGATCCTTCTCTCTCCAACCGTTTAACCCAAACGAAGGAAAAGAACAGCGTTACCCTGGCCCCTATATGTAATCCCGCATGATATCTAGGTAAACGGTTGCAGCTGCCTTATTACTTGCAGCTGCCCCTTGTTTACCTGTCAAATCAATACGGTCTTACAACAGAGTCTCGCTTCCTTCCAGGCTGACCCACTTTCCGGTCCCGGAAACGAACTGTCAGGCCAGCCCTTCCAGATACTTCTCCTCCCGTTCTTTAGCGCCCTCACAGGTCGGGAGGAAGATTTATCACCAGAACTCATTGTATTTCTGTCACATGCATACATGAGACGAACAGGTACATGTAATTCAACTTTATTCACAATCTCATCTCGTTAGCCCAAAAAACACATTCTGTTTTGTTTTTTTGTTTTTTTTAAATTTGGGAGTAAAAAGTAATAACTTTTCATATCATGTCAGTTCACAGATTTTATTAATTTCTGATTTTATTAATTTCTGCCAGTTTTTTTATTAACAGCTGTTGACTCTTTCTTTTATTAAAATAATTTTTTCGAATTGTGGTTCCTCTTCAAATAAAGAGTAAATATTGTCATTAAAATGTAAAAGTAGCATTGTCTGGTTACTGTATAAGTTCCATTGAGTCATTAATACGGGATGTCATTAATATAAAATAAACAATTTATAAAAGTCTCATTATTGACCCTTGGGGCACATCGTACTACTTTATAGTGTTTGTGTCTATAATCGACACATGGTGTACTTTCAGCTGCATTCTACAGCTTGTAATGTTGTTCAACCATTTAGTTTGGGTCTTTCGTGACTGTATTTCGTGACATTTCTAGTCATGCTCTGCTTGAATGTTCATTTACGATTTTTTCTCATTTCTCATTGATAAAACAGATGTATGTTCTGGAAATTGTACTTAATACTGTGTTGAATTGTTAATACTCGGTTTCTAAAAATTTAGACAAAGCTGTTATTCTCTTTAGAGGTAACAAAATGGACTTAGAAGTAACAAAAATGTAGTCAGTGTTTCATGACCAATCCTCATCTCAGTGATCTGCTTCTAATGGGAACTAAAAAATCATTGGTTAAAAAAACTAGATTTTGATGTCCTGGTTGATATCTTTGCAAAAATGAAGCCTAGACAATATCTTAGCAAACAGAAACATGAAACAAATGAGCCATTTGGGCTAAAAACATCATAGATGGATATTTATAATGATGTAAGCAGACAAACACCTTAGAAAGCTGAAATGTTCTTGCCTTCCTCGCACTCTTCAAATTTAAATATGCCATGTCACTAGTCTACTTGCTCCCACAAAATTGAGAATGAAAAATAGTTTGATATTTGCATTTGGTCTCATTACTTGGCCCATGTGTCTCGTGTCCTGAAAGTGAGTGTTGAGTGTTGTTTCTATCAAGCATCAATTTTTCCAAACGTTAAAAACTTCCATATGTTTTATCAGGGTACAACAACATACCAATATGAGCCTAATTTTTACAAGTCAAGGACTGTTACTGAGTTACTGTTAGTTTTTGACTGAGGTCACAGACAAGACATGGTCAAAATAAGCCAGGTGGTGAAGATACTGCCTGTGCTGGAGTTCTCACTGTGTGCTGAAAGACATTAGCAGAAGGAGTTAGCCAACTTCAGTTTAATATGAATATAAGTTTTGCTGGTCTTATGCAATAAGCGTCCCAACTTATAAAACCCAAAATAAAATTATCAAATAAAATATACAGTGTGTTGTTCTCTGAACAATTAAATGTATTAATTTGTATCATTATTAATTCATGGAAGATGTTAGCACAATCCGTTATGTGAATCTGTGAATATTTAAAACATCTGGGTACCCCAATTTCTTTTTACGGAATGTTATCTCCAGGGGTATTTGGAATATCCTGGCTTGCTGGCACAACTCTATGTAAGGTACACAAAAACAGCTGGGGTGCTGTATTACTCTCCACTCTTACACACTTACAGAGTTTCACTCCACAAAGGGCTGGTTCTAGGCTAGTACATGGACGTGAATTGGTTTAATAAAAGCAACAGATAATGAAGACAGATGCGAAATCAGACTGTTAAAATGACTACAGATTTCATTAGATAGCATGCTTTTTATGTAATACTTATAGATAACTTTGTTCATATGCAGTATCTAATAGTGCTATAGAAACCATACATGCATACAGAGCTGTATTTTCTCCTGAGGCCTAGCAGCAGGAAGCTGCATTTGCACCAGAGTCCCAGTCTGTCTAACTCTTTTGCACTTACAGTATGGAGAAACGGTTGGTATTGACTGTCATTCACCTATTTCATTTATTTTTATGTCTGTGATTTTGGATTGGTATGGATCCTTTTAAATGTGCAATGAGGTGTCTTCGCTGTGGAATGTTTACTGTTGTAAACTCTGAGGACTATGATGATAACTACAGCTGTGAACAATGTCCATTCATTTAGTAAATGTGCAATGAGGTGTCTTCGCTGTGGAATGTTTACTGTTGTAAACTCTGAGGACTATGATGATAACTACAGCTGTGAACAATGTCCATTCATTTAGTAAATGTGCAATGAGGTGTCTTAGCTGTGGAATGTTTACTGTTGTAAACTCTGAGGACTATGATGATAACTACAGCTGTGAACAATGCCCATTCATTTTTGTTCTGAAAACTCAGACTATTGAACTTGAACATCAGGAACATGAGAAATTTATTGATATAATTTTTGACGAGTGTTTTAACAATTCATGGTTGGTTTTGGATTCAGAACAGGATGTTTCAGGATTGCCACCTCCAAATGACCCAGAGGGTATAGAGAAGAAACAGGAGTTTAATAAGAGCGAGGTTACTGTTACAAGTAAGACAGCTGGAAGGACAGTAAGGCTGACAGAAAATGGATCATCATAACAAATTACATTATGCAACAGATTTGTAGCCTTGAACAGTAACAGAAATTATTTAGTCTACGATGAACAGTGTTGTCAAAATCCTTTGGATCAGCCTGATAATACTGAGAAGCTATTCTAATACTGAGATTCTATTTTGCGCTTTGTTGATAGCCCTTTTTGTAGGAAAGATCAGATAAACAGATCCCTTGTCTCTCTTCCAGCAGCCAACATTGAAAACCCCCTTCCAGTCATTTAAACTATTGGGAGGGGATATAAATGGGCAAGTCGAAGTTTAAAGGTAGAGAAAATCAAGGTGGTTTCATGCCAGTGTATGCACCGCTCTAATAAGTTTTTATATACAGGTGAAAACATCTGTGTACTATAACAAATATTAACAGCTGGTCTCGAAATATAGAGTAAACCTCTGTGCCATTAGTTCTACCTAACACACACATTCGAAAATATGGCACCAGGTCGAGATACACATTTTCAATTAAAGTAGTATCATTGCCCTGTCGCCCTTTTATAACTGCTCCTTCTGGAGTTTGCCCAGAAAACTGTATTCAAATTTCAGTTTTACCCTTAACTAGTCATGCACCTAGTTTCAAACTGACTTATCTGCATTTGGGCTTGCTTACTGTTAGGTCCTTAGCTAATAAATCTATACTTCCAAATTATGTTAATCATGACGTTTTAGCCATGTTAGAAACCTGGCTTTCGCAGAATGACAGCTCCCCCTTGGCTGAGGATCTCCCTCAGGCTTCACATTCTTACACAGAGCCCGTGTATCTGGCCATGGAGAAGGTATTGCTCTGTTTATTGGCAGTATAACATTAAAAAATAAAATAGCATTACTTTTTCCTCCTTTGAAATGTTGTCTTTTTCTATTAATATTAAACCACTTTTGTATATTTCAATTATTTAACTTCCTCCAAAACCTAATTCAGCTTTTTCTGTCTGAAATTGGTGATTTTCTATCTACTATGGCTATTACACATGATATAGTCATTGTGCTGGGTAACTTTAGTATCCATGTAGACACTAACTCAGATCCACTGTCCTGAGAATTTAAACGGCAGTTAGACTCTTGGTTTTAATCAGCATATCACTGGCCCAACTCGCATTCATGGACATACATTGGATTTAGTTAATTCTCGTGGCTTGGCTATTCTGAACTTGTCTATTTTAGACCCATCTTTTTCAGATCATTCTATCATTCTTTTCGATATAGCTGTAACTAGTACTAGGATCTCTGAAGCTCTTTATGCTTCACCAATAAATCAGTCTGGAACCGTAGATTACTTAGTTGATACATACAATACAACACTGTGAATAAAACCCGGGAAGTCGTCCTCAGAAGGTCAAATCCCTGGTTTAATGAAAATACTCATTCTCTGAAATGAGAGGGTCGTAAACTAGACCGTAGAGGGTTGTAAACTACTCCACAGGGCAGCAGTGTGGAGTAGTGGTTAGGGCTCTGGACTCTTGACCGGAGGGTTGTGGGTTCAATCCCCAGTGGGACTGTACCCTTGAGCAAGGTACTTTACCTAAATTGCTCCAGTAAAAACCCAACTGTATAAATGGGTAATTGTGTGTAAAAAATAATGTAATTGTATGTAAACATAATGTGATATCTTGTAACAATTGTAAGTCGCCCTGGATAAGGGCGTCTGCTAAGAAACAAATAATAATGGAGGGATACCAAATTACAGGTGCGTTATCAGGCTGGGAAAACACATCTTTCAGAATATAAGGCTGCACTTTCTTTGACTAGATCTCCTTACTTTTCAGATCTTATAGAAACAAATTAAAATAATCCTAGATTTCTTTTTGACTCCATAGCAAAACTAGTAAATCCTACACCTGATTCTATTCCCTTTAATAATATAACTGCAGTGATGATTTTATGTTTTATTTTCAGAACAAAATTCTAGATCTCAGAAATCAGATACTTCTGGATTCAAAGTCAAGTGATGTTTCCCCTAGCAATAACCAAATTCCTTATATTGGTTATGAAAATTAAATCTACTACTTGCACTCTAGACCCCATTCCAAAAGAAGTACTAACTGAGATTGACGGTTTTATTCTAACAATTATAAATGGTTCCCTCTCTTCTGGTACTGTTCCAAAATATTTTAAATTAGCTGTGGTGAATCCATTACTTAAAAAAAATCGACTTTAGACCCCAAAGTACTTACTAACCATAGGCCAGTTTCTCATTTGCCCTTTTTATCTAAGGTTCGAGAACGAGTAGTAACAAACCAATAAACATAATTTATTGCCTTAAATATATGTGATAAATTTCAGTCTGGTTTTCGCTCTGCCCATAGCACTGAGACAGACTCTCCTTGCATTCTTAAGCCGTATCCACAATGGACGCGAGCGATGTGAGTGAATAATTTAGAAGTCACTGCAGTCAGATGGAAGTATCCAAACCAGCAGCGAGCGACGTCGCTTTGAGAAAATTTAACACCCTTGACACACGTCAAACACACACCTCAAAACACGTCACGCCTGAAAACAAGTGAATCATTTTATGTAGTTCCAGTAGTGGTGGCTTGCAGGTGGTGCATTTAGGAGCACCGAGACATTTTCTTTCCGATTATGCAAGTTGCATAAAAATAGGTTTATTAATAAGCAAAAATAAACCGGACCATACATGCAGCCTGCATATCCAGCATTTAAATGAAAAAGTTGCACTTTTTTTGCTGGCTTTTAAAAATGACACAAAAAAGGTCTCGCATTTACACAACTTAAACATGTGACCTAATTTTAAACTATGGCTTTTTTTTGTTTGTTTGTTTGTGGTTTGTTTGTTTTTATGATAAATAACATTTTGTTCACTAAATTATTCTGTGGCACAAATCCATGACAAGAAGAAGGTCTTTACATACACATAAAGTGAAGTCTTGTGGAGATTCACCAAAAAACAAAAATATTATTGAGGTCCTTCTATTCTATATGTTGTAAAACAAAGCCAGCAATACATTTGTATTCTATGTGACACAGCTCATAGTTTTGAAGATTATGAGCCATATCTGTTCACCGGACTGTTTTAAAAGGAAAAACTAAATAAAAGTCTTGCATCTTGCCGCGGCACATGACCTTGTTCTGTGTAGAATTATTCATAAGTAAATTAAGTCAGAGACAGCTCAAACACTCACACATGATCTGATGCGTCACAGTCTTCAATAGCGTTGACGAGAAAGTAGAAAAAGAGATTTGCAGAACGGCATCGGTAGTAATACAAGGGAAGTGGTAATAATAATAATAATAATAATAATAATAATAAAAATAATAATAATAAAGATAGTGATTATGCATGCTTAACAACAACAACAACAACAACAACATAATAATAATAATAATAATAATAATAATAATAATAATAATAATAATAATAATAATAATAATAATAATAACACCGTGTAACAATTTTTTATTTTTTTTTGGTTCCTGGGTAGTAAGTGTTATTTCCTAATTGCTTATGCCTCAAAAGTATAGAAAATGGCTATTATTCCCCACAAACTTTGCTTTTGTGACCAGGACAGTGATATTTTGAAATTTACCTATTTTCCAGAACATTCCAGATAGATTCAGTGCTGAGTAAACTTGGAGTAACTTCTAGAACTTTCTAGAAATTTCCAGTAATATAAATAGTAGTATAAATACAGGGGCCTTAAGCCCACCAGTTCAGTTTAGTTCCAGCTGCCTAAGTGGATGCATATCTGCATTTTTCTGAGATGGCATCAAGGTCATAGGAGACTTCAAAATGGTGGCATTCATGATGGGTCTCCAAGGCGGTTTTACCAAGTTTCCCTGCTATCTTTGCCTTTGGGACAGCAGGGACACCAAGGTGCACTACCACAGGCGGGACTGGCCACAGTGGACCAAGTTCTCTGTGGCGAGGAACAACGTCAAGTGGGAGCCACTGGTGGACCCCCGGAAGGTGCTGATGCCACCACTGCACATCAAATTGGGCCCTATGAAACAATTTGTCAGAGCTCTAGATAAGGAGTCGGCAGCCTTCAAGTACCTTCAAGACTTCTTCCCTAAGCTGTCTGAGGCAAAGGTCAAAGCCGGTGTCTTCGTCGGACCACAGATAAAGAAGATCCTGGAGTGCAATGAATTCCCCAAGAAGCTCACTAGTAAGGAGAAAGCGGCTTGGAACAGCTTTGTCGCAGTGGTTCGGGGCTTCCAGGGCAATCACAAGGCCAAAAACTATGTGGAGCTGGTTGAGACTCTGGTGAAGAACTACGGCACAATGGGCTGTAGGATGTCCCTCAAAGTCCATATCCCTGATGCTCATCTTGATAAATTCAAGGAGAACATGGGAGCGTACTCGGAGGAGCAAGGCAAGCGCTTCCACCAGGATATACTGGACTTTGAACGCCGCTACCAAGGACAGTATAACGTGAACATGATGGTAGACTACATTTGGGGGCTGATTCGTGAAAGTGATTTACAGTATAATCGTAAATCTCGAAAAACTACTCACTTCTAAATCTTTTGTAGTCATTTTTGTATTACTTTAGTATAAATACATGTTAATTTGGATTCATATGTTGTTTTTTTCTGACTATGTGAACGAAAAGACACAAATTCGCCCGTTTTCTCATTGGAAATAGGTACATTTCAAAATATCACTGTCCTGGTCACAAAAGCAAAGTTTGTGGGGAATAATAGCCATTTTCTATACTTTTGAGGCATAAGCAATTATGAAATAACACTTACTACCCAGGAACAAAAATTGTGTTACATAGTGTAATAATAATAATAATAATAATAATAATAATAATAATAATAATAATAATAATGTTGCACTTTAAATTTGCAAAGAAACACAATTGAGATTGCAGTAAGTTGTATATATAAATGTATAACAATAACATAATTTTGTTAAAAATATCAGTTCAATTATACTACTATTGTTCAGCTGTCTGCTGACACCTGGAGATGTACCGGGCTTTAAATTGGACTACTACGACTATTGCTACTATCTCAAGTGTATCCAACAGGAATGCATGGGCGGGGTCATGTATTTATTTCCAGTCTTTTGGATCGTTTTCAAGTCGCATCTGGTGTGGATTGACATTCGACGACTTTGCTCGCGTCGCACTGTCCAGTGTTGATGCAGCCTTATTCTTTTAGACTTAAGTGCTGCTTTTGACACAATTTATCATACAATACTACTTAGTTGTTATACTACTTAATACTTAGAAAGTGTAGTGGGATTGTCAGGGACAGTTTTATCATGGTTCCAATCTTATCTTTCTAACGGGTCACAGTTTGTTCAAACCGAGAATGTAAAATCCGCAATCTGAAATGGTTCATGGGGTGTCACAGAGCTCAATCCTAGGACCAATCCTTTTCTCACTGTATAATCTGCCTTTAGGTGATATTATGCATGAACATGGGATACATTTTCACTGTTATGCTGATGACATTCCGCTTTATTTACCTTTAAAACCAGGAAATTCATCAGCAATGGCAAAGCTAACAGCTTGTTTCGATACTATTAAATGTGGGATGTGTACAAATGATCTTGCTTTCAATTCTGATAAAACAGAGGTGATGATATTGGGCTCTCCGCATCAACGCAATTTTATTAATCAGATCTGAAAGGTGAAATGAGAAATCTGGGAGTCATTTTTTGATCGTGCCATTTCTTTTGAGCCCCATATTAGGAAAATTACAAATACTTAATTTTTTCACTTAAGAAACACAGCCAAACTTAGGCATATTCTTTCACAGCCTGATGCTGAGATGGTCTTTTCTCTGGCATTCCCAAATGTGTTGTGTCTCGTCTGCAACTGGTTCAGAATACTGCAGCTACAATTCTAACTAGAACAAGGAAGAGTGAACACATCACCCCTGTACTAGCCCCCTTGCACTGGCTTCCTGTTAGGTTCAGAATTGATTTCAAGATCTTGTTATTGACCTACAAGGCATTAAAAGGCTTAGCGCCAAATTACCTTTAGGAATTACTGAATCCATATCAATCCCTTAGATCACAGGATCTAGGTTTGCTTTGTGTCCCAGGGGTACACAGAAAGCTGGTGAGGCACAACTTTTGGTTACGTATACTTAGACTATGGAATGAAATACCATTATATGTTAGGGAAGCTTCAACAGTTGCTACTGTTAAAGTACGACTAAAAACTTACTTTTATAGTCTTGCTTTTAATCTGTAAAGTTGCAATTCATATTGTATTTACTTATTTATTGTTTTATATTGAATGTATGTATGTTACTTTTTATTGATTTTTATTTTTTTTAATGTAACTTGTACAGCGCTTGGAGATGATTCATCATGAAAGGCTCTATATAAAAAATAAAGATTGATTGATTGATTGATTAATGCTAGTCTAGTTGATATAAAATACAGGATCAAGTTAGGCAGCCTATATTGTACATCTGTTTATAAAGGGAACACCATACTCACATTATGCAATAAAGGCACAGAATTATCATCTTGTAAATCAAGTTAATTTACTTTTAAACTTACTTTCCCTTTACTTTTACAGAGGGCCAAGATAAGGTTGGCTCACAGTCCATCATGCCTCGTTGCCCTGAGTATTCATAGTATTAGTGTAACAACGATATTTTTCGTTCTCAAATTTATTTGAGTTTCACCAATATTCTCGTTATGTGCCTGCTGTAAAAATTTCTGTTCAGGCTCCTTTAAATATTGTTGGAGGTCGTTTATTGGGAAATACGACTTGAAGAGGAGCACACGTTGCAGTTCCTCACACTGAGGGGAGAGAGTGTTGGGAACAGTCTACACGTGCCAGTTAGTGATATTATTTCTTTGTTATACAGAATAAAGAAAAGGCTGAATCTGCACTCGGCTGTGTGTGGTGTTTGAAGCAGCAGTGTGAAGTGTTTTGTAGCACCTACTGAACTATGCCTGTTACATTAGCATCACACAACAGTATGACAGGATGATGGTAGAGTGTCTAGCCAGAATTTACCTGAGTTGAACTTCATCTTCATGAGCCTGCCGTCTAGCTACTTTCTCTACGTGAGACACCCTTGAGGCTCTAGGTGTCTTTGCAGACAAAACTTTACTGAATGTATTGTTTAAAAAACGAAACTCTATCTTCCATAGAGTGACACTGCTCAGCAAAAGGATTGAATCTTTGTGGCTACCTGAGACATGTGGTTTCTCATTGAAGGTGCTAAAAAGTCTGTCAAATTAGACACACATTTGCCAAAACATTTGTCGGATTTCATTACAAAGTTTCTTTTATTACTAAGTTATTGCTAAACATCTTGGTTAATATGATTTAAAGTAGTAATTGAGATCTAGAATAGAGGAGAGCAGTAGAGCAATATTGTGTGCGTGTGTGTGTGTGAGGGGGTACTGTGATAGTCATTATTATTATTCCAATTATTATTTTAATACCAGTACTAAAAAAGCTTTTGTAACTTTAAAATATTTACTTCAACAACATAACTTAAATGAGCAAAAGAAGATGATAAAAGTGCGTGCATTTACTTGCAATAATTATTTAAAAAATGATAACAAACACTGATTTGGAAACAATAATGTAAAAGCACACATTATTTAAGTTTACAGTTTTGGGGAGATAAAAGGATGTCATATACCAGAATGTCCAAAGCCAACAGGGAACCGCCAACTGAGCTTGCACTTCTAACACTTTTAATGAATGAACAGCCTTGTACTACGTACTGAAGTTGGAGTCGTCCCATCTGGCCCTTTGAAAACCAGCTTTTCCAAGAAAAGTGCCCACACTGTAGTTTTATGTCACTGGTTGTGACAAATAAGTGACGAAGCAGTTTTCAGAAATAATGTTTACCACACTGTTTGAAAGAGAGTGAGGTTTATACCACTTAAGTGGCTACATTTTGATGAGTTATTTCAGCTTTCATTATGATTAGGGCTTAGATTTTTCTGTTTTTATTTTTCGTTCAGTTCGGTGGGTTTTATCGGTTTTTATTATTATTTGGCAAAATTGGTTATTTTAGGGTATTAAAAAAAACACCACTCAAACCCATCAATTTTCAGTTTCTATATTACACTGAATGTATGTTTCAGTAATGCATATACAAAGGTTAACTTACTGTGTTGAAGTGAGGATGTCCACATTAGGATTCTGGCAATGCAGGACTCTGGATGCATTTTAAATCACAGAATTGTGAGAAGTAACAGATGTCATTGTACGCCCATTACTGCCCGCGTATCTATCACACTACAGTCTATGTTTTTCTTCTGCCTACCCCATCGTATGACTATAGCGTTCTGTGGTAATTAATCTCATAAAAATAAGTTATTTGCATTTTATCCTACGATTAAACATTCATCATGGTACTCTGATTAAGGTTTGATATTTATGTAGCTATAATAAGAATGTTAATCATAATAGCAATAATAATAATTAGGTAATTGTTGTACACAAGAAAAACTTTAAAATGTATTAGTAGAAGCATAACTGTACAGCAGTGTGGCAGAGATGACGTCAAAGACCCGGAAGGAACACACAGACAGGCAGTACTGGGCTTGAACCTGAGGAGCTGCGGCGCTCAGTGTTTTATTAAATAAACAAAAATAAAGATTTAAACAAACGAAACACACAAAAGAAAAGGGCAAGTTGGCCAACAAAACAGATTTCAATACAGATTTTGCAATACTAACACCGGTAGCAATTGTCTCTTTGTTTTCGCTCCTCTCAACTTTTAGCTCTCCCTTAGCTCTTCCTTGTGCAGCTAGACTGTGTAGCTCTTTTATTCTCTGGCCAAGGGGTTAACTAGCAATTATCTTACTACCCCTCTGCCATAGTCTGCACGAGTTTGATAATGATGTGTGACTGTCAGCTAATTAAATACTCAGTAGCTGATCAGTCATGCATCCCCACAAGGTTTCTTAAAATAATAAAGCAATAACACAAAATTGATGATTGGTCAGTTGCCCGCCTTCTTAAAGCTGTTTTCTTTATGCAGAAAGACAGTCGTGCATAATTGACATTATTTAAAATATGTTGCCAAACCCACGTTTATCGGTTTAAACAAATCAAAAATGAATCTTCGGTTATTATTGGTTAAAACCGAAAGCTTCAAGCCCTAATTATTATACATATCAAGGATTAAATATCACATACCTGTACTTAGGAAACGGACATGACTAAAATACAATTTCCACAGTTAATTTCTAGAAAACTTTTTTTCATTAAATATGTTTAGGTCATTAATTTGCCGGTAGTGTTTTTCTTTTCAGATATGTATGTCATAAATTAATCACAAAAACACATTTATCAAAATACTCGCCCCAAGGGTTCGCCTGTTATCGCTGCGTCTGCCCGTGACAGAAATACCGGATCTCATGGTTTTTCATGACATGTCCTCTATATATTCAATTTTTCAACAGTCTAGATCTTTAAAATAGGAATATTTGGTTATGAAAATCAAACACGTAAAAGTGCATGTGAGTCTGTATTTCAGTCTGTGAAAATATGTAAAATCATAGGGAGGGTCCATTTTAATGATTTAAACGATGGCAGAAGTAAAGATCTGCAAGCATTTCAATCAGCTGAATAAATCACCATGTGTCTAGTTCAGCACAATATTTAAACATATTAAAATGATTAATGTATTGCCACAGTGTTCTGTGTCATCGCTAGGGATGACATTTACAGCACCAAGTTGCAGTAAAAAGTGACAGAATGCTAGCAAAAATGTCAGTACTGTGAAGTGGATCTGCTCTTTAAACAGTGCTGAAGAGATCTGTATACAATCATTGTGCTACTGCATTGAACATGTACCTAAACAACAGGGATATTAAAATAAAAGCACATGTTTTATTGTCAATAAATTAATGTATACAACATTTGGTTGCCTAATGTTGCGACTATCTTCATACATTTTTTTTTTCAAAAGTTTTAAATATTGATTTGATAGGTTTGATTTCATACAACTTAGTGTTTTTTTTCAGCTTTCTTTATGATACATATCAAGGATGAAATATCACACACTTAGAAAACATGGACATGGCTACAGTACAATTTCCACAGTTCATTTCTAGAAAACTAGTTTTCATTATGTTTAGGCCATTAACTTGCCGGTAGTGGTTTTGCAGTTTCCTTTTTCTCGTCAGATATGTATTTCATAAATTAATCGCAACACATTTATCAAAATACTTGTACAATTTGGTACAATAATAAAAACTGATATTTTTTTTTTGCAGATAGTGTAGTGCAGGTAGTTTAGTGCTGGCTATTTTGAGTGACGATCCCAGCTTTCATCAACTCGTTAATATAGTCATCATCGTAGGCCAGTGTGCTCTTCAGGACCTCTACGGTGTGTTGTCCAATCACAGGAGGAGGTTTTGGACTGGACACTTGAAAGTCACTGAACCGAACAGCAGGGCCTGTAAAGTAGAGTTCAGTGAAAACATCAACACAATCACAAAATCAAAGTGAAAAATCAAGAACAATCAAAGACAGCTCAGGTACTCCTTAGAACCTGAAAAGTCTTTCCGTCTCTGTCTCTCTTTCTCTTTCTCTCTCTCTCTCTCTCTCAACCCAGAATTATAAAAAAAACAGGATGAATAGAAGAAAAATAGTCAAACACATAACAAGTATATAACCTGTTTATTCTCCATATATTAGCAGATTATTTCAGATCATTGTAACAAAAATAAGTAATTATAAAAAAAATAAGTGTCAGTTTGTTTGAACAAGTATTATAATTCAAGACTGTTAATTTGAATACATACTGTACCACATGTAATATATATATATATATATATATATATATATATATATATATATATATATATATATATACAGCTCTGGAAAAAATTAAGAGACCACTGCAAAATTATCAGTTTCTCTGGTTTTACTATTTATAGGTATGTGTTTGGGTAAAATGAACATTTTTGTTTTATTCTATAAACTACTGACAACATTTCTCCCAAATTCCAAATAAAAAATATTGTCATTTAGAGCATTTATTTGCAGAAAATGACAACTGGTCAAAATAACAAAAAAGATGCAGTGTTGTCAGACCTCGAATAATGCAAAGAAAACAAGTTCATATTCATTTTTGAACAACACAATACTAATGTTTTAACTTAGGAAGAGTTCAGAAATCAATATTTGGTGGAATAACCCTGATTTTCAAGCACAGCTTTCATGCGTCTTGGCATGCTCTCCACCAGTCTTTCACATTGATGTTGGGTGACGTTATGCCACTCCTGGCGCAAAAATTCAAGCAGCTCGGCTTTGTTTGATGGCTTGTGACCATCCATCTTCCTCTTGATCACATTCCAGAGGTTTTCAATGGGGTTCAGGTCTGGAGATTGGGCTGGCCATGACTGGGTCTTGATCTGGTGGTCCTCCATCCACACCTTGATTGACCTGGCTGTGTGGCATGGAGCATTGTCCTGCTGGAAAAACCAGTCCTCAGAGTTGGGGAACATTGTCAGAGCAGAAGGAAGCAAGTTTTCTTCCAGGACAACCTTGTACTTGGCTTGATTCATGCGTCCTTCACAAAGACAAATCTGCCCGATTCCAGCCTTGCTGAAGCACCCCCAGATGAGTCCAGTTTTCAGCTTTGCCCAACACCTGGTTGTCTAATGGTTAGACGGAGACCTGGAGAGGCCTACAAGCCACAGTGTCTCGCACCCACTGTGAAATGTGGTGGAGGATCGGTGATGATCTGGGGGTGCTTCAGCAAGGCTGGAATCGGGCAGCTTTGGCATGAATCAAGCCAAGTACAAGGTTGTCCTGGAAGAAAACTTGCTTCCTTCTGCTCTGACAATGTTCCCCAACTCTGAGGATTGGTTTTTCCAGCAGGACAATGCTCCATGCCACACAGCCAGGTCAATCAAGGTGTGGATGGAGGACCACCAGATCAAGACCCAGTCATGGCCAGCCCAATCTCCAGACCTGAACCCCATTGAAAACCTCTGGAATGTGATCAAGAGGAAGATGGATGGTCACAAGCCATCAAACAAAGCCGAGCTACTTGAATTTTTACACCAGGAGTGGCATAAAGTCACCCAACATCAATGTGAAAGACTGGTGGAGAGCATGCCAAGACGCATGAAAGCTGTGCTTGAAAATCAGGGTTATTCCACCAAATACTGATTTCTGAACTCTTCCTAAGTTAAAACATTAGTATTGTGTTGTTTAAAAATGAATATGAACTTATTTTCTTTGCATTATTCGAGGTCTGCAAATAAATGCTCTAAATGACAATATTTTTTATTTGGAATTTGGGAGAAATGTTGTCAGTAGTTTATAGAATAAAACAAAAATGTTCATTTTACCCAAACACATACCTATAAATAATAAAACCAGAGAAACTGATAATTTTGCAGTGGTCTCTTAATTTTTTCCAGAGCTGTATATATATATATATATATATATATATATATATATATATATATATATGATTATGAAATTGCGATCAAATCACATTTAAAGTGTTACAGTTGTACTGCATAATCTAACCTCAAACAAAAAAAGCATATCAAGTCAAAAATAACATTTATCAGCTTATGGGAATTTTTAGAAAGATAAGTAACTTTTGAAAATCTTTTTAAAAGAACCACTACAGTAACAATGCTCATTATTGACCTGTGTGCTTTACAAAATCAAATCCAATCTGGGTATCCATGTCCTAGTACAAATGATTCATGTAAGGCCTTTTTTGGTCTATAGCTGGCTTGAAAATGAAATCTCTGGATGTTGTTGTTGTTGTTGTTGTTGTTGTTGTTGTTGTTGTCAACTGGTCATTTGTTCTAAAGCATCAATTTGCTTTGTTTACATGCTACTTTGTTATCATCTCTGTTTGTTTACATTCCACAAATGAAACTTCAGTTTTTCATTTACACTTGCTTGCCTATGCGACACCTGGTACTGTTGCTATTACTTGCCACTTACAACTGGTGTTTTTACATGGCCTTATTAGCAAATATCTTCTTAAATAGATTTTTTTTTAAAGAAAACATATTTTTAAACTGTAAAGAACACTTCACCTATATACAGATATTCATGGAGTTATAGTTCGTAAACATTATTTCCTTGATCCTTCCCTGCCAAAAAAGCACAAACACAATGTATAGTTTTGCATTATATCTTCTTTGCTGAAACAATGACTGTCATAAAGAAATGAAAAGTCTATGCAAATGCTGTATCTATCTAGTCTCCCTCGAAGGCAAACAGACAATAACAAAATCTCCATTAGATTACAATATTAAAAAAAACACATATGACAGCAAATCGAATAATACCTTGTTGTATATCAAATAATGATATTTTTTGAAGGTCTCAGGATACCATTTTAGCCATCAATTATGAACAATGTATGTATATTTAGCATGTCAGAAATATAAAACACCACATGTATGAACTCATAATAGCGTGTGCAGCCTCCAACAGCCAAAATCACACGCTAAAGCCTGGAACGCATTGACCACACACATACTATTGGCACAGCTCCATAAAGAAATGTCAATTTTTCAGCAAAGTGTTTCTTGAGAACCTCTTAATGATAGTGCCTGGTCTGAGCCAGGAAGACAATGTTCTAAACTTTAAATATATATTTAAAAAAATATGCCCACTAGCTCAGTTAATCAAGAGAGAAAGGACTGCATATACATTGTAATATGGTAGAACATTATCATTTTAAGGTTAGAGAAAACTGCTGAGCACTGTATGGTATCTGACTAAAACATTTAGTTAAGTTAGAATAAAGTGAAGAGCTGTATGCAAATGGTCAGGATAATGATGAAAAACATATGAGGAAATTCTTTAAAGCAACTGCACACTTTTATTGATTGTGCAGCTTGGCAAACAAACAGTCAAAAAACAAAATAAAATAAGCCAACCAACAGCAAAATCACATGGGCAAGCATTTTCTTCTTTAAGTATAATGTTTTAATAATGGAAAATGGAAGCTAATCTACAGCTGTAACCATCTCTACAGTGAAAGGTAAAACAAAGAGAATCGTGGCTCTCTTTACACAGTGCTTTCGTCTCACAGTCATTCTACAATCTGGTTAGCCAAGACCTATTTGCACATGGCGACTGCTCTAATTATTCCTCAGTTACACGCTTTCAAAGCATTTAGCACATTCACACGGACTGTATTCCCTTCAAAATGAGCATAGTGCAGATTGTGCAAAGTGCCAAAAAAGAGCCTATCACTTAAAACAGGAGGCATGGCACAGCAGGCTCTCTCTAGGAATTGTTAATTTCATCAGTAAAGGATCCTTCTCAAAATGTTTTCATCCACATTAATACTGCTGGTTGAGTAT
This sequence comes from Acipenser ruthenus, assembly GCF_902713425.1. Classification (NCBI taxonomy): domain Eukaryota; kingdom Metazoa; phylum Chordata; class Actinopteri; order Acipenseriformes; family Acipenseridae; genus Acipenser; species Acipenser ruthenus. The sequence goes on along the minus strand of NC_081191.1, from coordinate 89,751,145 downwards.
AGGGAGAACTGTGTTGAAATGGGAAAATGCTTTAGATTCTATACATGTATGGTGCCCAGATTGTTTTCTGACGTCAGCCTTTACTTGCTTTAGGTTTATATGAATACCTAAACCATTACTGTGTAGGAAAGATAAAACAGTACTCAATGCACACAGTTCTTTAACTCCCCAGTAATCTTGTTGAAGCTGACACCCTGGGATCCTTCAAGAAGCTGCTTGATGAGATTCTGGGATCAATAAGCTACTAACAACCAAACGAGCAAGATGGGCTGAATGGCCTCCTCTCGTTTGCAAACTTTCTTATGTTCTTATGTTTTTATGTTCTTTAGATGCAAGTGTAGGGGAGATTCTAAAGATGTATCATGCTTATGGAATCCAATATCTCTTGTACAAAATACATTGTTCAGAGAACCACTCTAGAAATTACTTTTGAGTATTTGATTTATGGTTGCATTTACAAAAATGTTCTTTTCAAACCTTGTTCATATGCATGCACCATGCTAAATAAATACACTTCAAATTGCCACTTCAGTGAGCCCTAGCTAAAAGGCTCACCACGGGGAACTAGCATATGTAGGCAATTAGAGGCCGGTTTTCAGTTGTTTTGCTTATGAGCTAATTTTGCAGTGCTACACTTTCCAGACCTTTTTTCCCCAAAAATATTATTTTTAAAAGCATGTTTTCACTGAGCAATCATTTGCTCCACTTCCCTTGTTGCTCCTATGCATCATCGCATTATCTCAGTGCACCTGTTGCTGAGATACAATTCACCATCTGAAAGGAGGAGCAAAAGAATCCATTAAACTAGACTATTTTACACCTAGTTCAGGGTGCTGTAAAACGAGGAGCAAGTGAATCTGTTTGGACTGTCACCGTGTTTTTCTATTCCATTAGTAATTCACAAACTTTTTAAAGGCATGAACTTAATTTCACAATTTATGAAATTAGCTACTACAGGGCGATAGAGGGAAGCAAGGATGCTTTGTTACAGCATGGAAACCTCGCTATAAAAAAAAGCCTGCTATACAGCCTTCTCATTTCCAGGCGGCGGTCGGCTAAATTGCTGTCTACTTTGCCAGATGAGCCGCCTAAAATAGTTATTTCAAAAAGGAAAAAAAAGTTTTTACAGTGCTTGTATGTTCCAGTGAATAGTATTCAAAATGTTCATTTTCTTCCAGCAATTTCTATTATATATGTAATTCGAGTAAAACATTCCTTCTCTGAGGGCATTTTGTTTCCTGACTTATGTTTCCATGGACACCGTGAATCACGATGGACCAATCAGTTTCGAGCTTACAAGCGATGTTGGTGATGAAGGCCGAACTGTACAATCAATCTGAGTCAGTAACCGTACAGCAGAGTTATGAAAATTGCATAACTTTTTTTTTAAAACAAACAACCCACATTTTTTTATGTAAGATCGTCTTTTTTACTCGAAGTTTATGAAATACAGTGTGTATATGTCTTATGCATTGACTTAAGATCGATCTGAAACCTAGCATATACAATTAATTCAGGAAACGATATTCACATTGCACAATTAATTGACTGTTGATTATTTTATTTGTATGTGCTTTGTTTTGCTGATTCAGTCTTTTATTGAAAGCAAAATATCACTATATGAGCTACATAATCACAAAATGTATATACAGATAAAAAGTAGACCAACACACACAAAAAAAACATGCACGTACAAATATGTATAAACACATACTGTGATTATCTATCTTTAAATAGGCACTGTACTAAAGACAAAGGTTCTTTATTTTAGAAGACTATCTAAATTACCTTTTTAATAAGTTCAAGTCAAATGGAAATTTATGTTCAAACTTATGTACAGTACGAATCTCTTCTTCCTCTGTCTCCACTGTCTACTGCGTGTCAAAACACAACAAAAAAAGCAAACTAAATACACAGTATAAAAAATGTAGGCATTAATGAATGGGTTAACTCTGCGTTTGCTTTAACTTTGATACTTTTTACTCCTACGCACTCACCAGCTGTATTGTATTGTTGTTGGCGCGTCAATCTGAGTGCCTCTTGTGGCGACACGTTCTGGCAAAATTGAGCTACAACAGTATTATATATTGAAAGTCTTAAATAGAGCGTATACAATCTACGGTAATAACTTTTACCCTTTTCCAAGGTGCTACATAAACATTAATGTGATTTCTACAGTAAGTAGTCATACTTTAATTTAATACAAATTCAAGCTAGTTAGCCGTGTTTTGTGGCAGACTGCAAGCACCAACCAAAATGGGAAGCTGCTCCAGATTTCCTATAGTAGCTCATGCTAATCTCCTAAGGAAGTGGTATGTCTTTTTGTGCTAATCTGTATTAATACAATGAATAAGAAATATCCCAAACCATTTGTGTATATAAATATAATTTGTAGACCAAAGTGATTTTCTGTTTCAACATTACTCTTTTCCATTTGATAAGTCATTTCCATGTTTTTCCATTTCATATAGATATTACTTGATATTTATGTACTGGACTTTTACTTTCAAGCTACATTGTTCAAGTAAATGCCAATACAGTATATATTGTTATTTGTACTTATTTTTATCAAGCAAAAGTTAACAGAATTGCAAAAAAATATATAAAACGAAAGAAAAAATACAACACTGCAGAAATCACATGTTTACAGAAAATGCAACAGAAACAAACTTCTGAAAACTGTAAAATAAACAGTGTTCGAAATCGCAAGCACATTTTTAAAAATGCATTATTTATTTATTTATTTATTTATTTATTGATGCACTTGCACATTCTCAGACTCGGTAGTTAATGAGAAATTGTGCCATGGGCAAGTATGTATACTCAGAATCTTGGAAGACTACAAATAAATCTAAGGACTGGTTCATTAATATTTTTAGAAACTTAAAATTGGTCTTTTTTGTATAAAATGCAAAAGAAAAAATGGAATACATGAAAAAATAGAAAACAAAACACAGTTTATGGCTTACATTTTCTGTATTCAAATGTACTACCAATTAGCAGCAGTGTGGAGTAGTGGTTAGGGCTCTGGACTCTTGACCAGAGGGTTGTGGGTTCAATCCCCAGTGGGGAACACTGCTGTTGTACCCTTGAGCAAGGTACTTTACCTAGATTGCTCCAGTAAAAACCCAACTGTATAAATGGGTAATTGTATGTAAAAATAATGTGATATCTGTATAATGTGAAATAATGTATAATGTGATATCTTGTAACAATTGTAAGTCGCCCTGGATAAGGGCGTCTGCTAAGAAATAAATAATAATAATAATACTGCTTCATATCTTATATGTCTCTAATTTAGAAATCACATTTTTCTCTTCTGTCTCACTTGGTATTATGGTATCTATATAATGTGACATTGTTTGTTTTTGTGCCTGAAATATAATTTCTGTTTCATTGGTGTCTGATTGTGTCTTTCACCACTTTTTTTTCTGTGTAATAAATTATTGCAAAGCCAAACAGTTTGCTTAAATATGTGGACTTTACTTACTTTGAAAATGACTGTGTGCTAAGACAAGTTTCTGGTTTTAAAATTCTAATATAAATAAATTGTTTTTTACTTGTTCTTTAAATCTCTTTAAATCTGGATGCCTAAAATCATAAAAAATGAACAAATTTATGCACTTTTTATGAATGTCATGTCTATTTCTATTAAGGCACATATTTAGGCCCAGGATATGCAGTTTTAGACCCCCCTGCAAAACCCTGGAATTTAGGATTTCTAGCCTCCTACTTTAAATGAAAATGAAAAGACTGGACATTTATGGACAGCTTACACTTTGAATAATTAATCTGAAACAATTTTACAGAAAATAATTATACAGTAACTGTTATTATTATTATTATTATTATTATTATTATTATTATTATTATTATTATTATTATGCTTTTGTACAGTGTAAGTTTAAATAGTCTAATACTGTAGTTAATATACAACCTCAACCTCTTTTCCAAGAAGTTAACAAAAGTAGTGACATGCTCGTTTTATGTATAATTGTTCACTCTAGCAAACAACTTAAATTAATAATAATTATGAAGGCGCTTGTCAAAATGTTTATATATATATGTATATATATAGAGGAGGTCATACCCGATACTAACTTTGTAATGTTTTCATTTTGACAGTGTCACGTTTCATACTGAAATCTTATCATGATTCTTTGGTCTGCATTTTTGTTCACATTTTCTGTGATTTTGTTTGATATCTATGTTTAAAATATTTGATTAAATCCATTACACCTGAGTGTTGCGTTTCTTTTGTGCATCAGTGTGTGTGTATATATAAATAATACACACACACACACACACATATATATTAGTTTGTTTGCCCCTTTAAAAACACTGACCCAACTTAGTTTTAAGCACTTTTACGTGCACTTTTAATAATGCAAAAATAAACAAAACACAAACAAAAACCTAGCTCCACTTTGGAGCGCTAACGAAACACTTTTGTCAGGAACCTTACTACGTACAGGACAGCTAAGCTGTTTACCTATCAACACAATAACACCAAAAAACCTTGCGGTCCAGCGTTGCAAGATACACAGTAGTATTCATACAAACTTGGGCACTACTCGCCCAGGATCCTCTCTACAACTGGGCTTCTTCCTTCAGCAACCCTGAATGAAAGATCAGTGGGGGGGTTTATTTCTCCACTGAACAGGCACAGGCAGCTGGCACCAATTTACAATAATTTGCCAACTGCCAAAACAATTAAACAAATTAACAAAATAATTCACACACATTTGCACGTGTGTTTGGCTCATTGGTGCTTTCCTTTTCATATATGGGGCAGCAGTGTGGAGTAGTGGTTAGGGCTCTGGACTCTTGACCAGAGGGTTGTGGGTTCAATCCCTGGTAGGGACACTGCTGCTGTACCCTTAAGCAAGGTACTTTACCTAAATTGCTCCAGTAAAAACCCAACTGTATAAATGGGTAATTGTATGTAAAAATAATGTGATATCTTGTAACAATTATTATTATTATTTGTTTATTTAGCATTGTAAGTCACCCTGGATAAGGGCATCTGCTAAGAAATAAATAAATAATAATATTATCTTAGAAGCAACAACTTAGATTTGTCTTTTTATTCGACATATTTTATTCAAATGGCATCAGAAAAAGTAACAGCTATATCGTACTTTATCTTCAGCTAACTAATATAAAAGAGCATTCAATAAATGACATTTCTCTTCAGCTAACCTAAATAAAATAGCACTCAGTATAAACAATTGCGAGAGGTGGACTGGGCTTTCACTGCTGTTTAAGGACTGCATGAAAAAAAGAAAGCATTTGTTGTTTGCAACTGTTGGCAGAGCAAAGAAAATTTAATGTATACATGAATACTCAAACATCTAAAAATCTATTCTCATGAACTAGAAGTCATGAAAACAAGCATAAAGCAAACAATAGGTGGACGACCTTGGGGCATCATAAGCTGGGTAGCAACCCTTATAATAGTTTACCATAGAAGAGGCATAGCATAGTGTAATAAAGCATAGTGAAAGCATTGGTAAGATTTGTAAAGACCAGCAAGATACAGTAAACAGGGTTAACTATGGTAAATGCAGTATAGTATAACCATAGGAAAAAACGCCAAAATACTGTGGCCAACTTTCATAAGGGAAGGTCAGAAGAACCCTCAAACAAAAATAAAGAATAATTGCTTCTGAACCCCAAAACTAAGAAACTTCCACGGTTTGGCATTTAGTAACCTGTTTGAATTAGCAGTCCAAGAAATCAACAGTGGGAAATCCAATTTTCCTCTATTACTTCTGTTCAAGATGTACCAATAATAATAAGCCATAAACCACTCAAAATGCACTAAAATGATGCTTTCCATTTCTCCTTCATGTTCCATATCTCACAAATGAAGTACTATAATACAGTGAGGTCATTGTGACACAGGCAACTACCTGTACTGTAAGTGACTGTGGCAAAGTGGTTAACTGCGTGCAGGTAATGAACAGACAGACAATGTCCAGGAGCAATGGTGTTTATTTATACAATCCAACTGGTCTGATGACCCAAACACAGCAAATAATAATGTTAACAAGCAATACAGCAGCGTGTATTGCTTTGTTGTAATCCACGGGTTGGTCCCAAAATAATAACAGTCCTCTACTTAAACACCCACATGTAACACAAAACACATACAGAAGTCCACCGTGCGTGCTAAAGTGCTCGTGGTGTATTTACAGTTTATTCGTGAAACAGTGCAGTGATGTCTGGACTCTAATAATAACACAGTGTATTTTTTAGATGCAACAGAACTAAAACAAAACAAACACGATAACAATTCTCCCGTTCACCATTAACCATACAAGGAACAGATCACTTTGCTCCGTCCCCTTTTGCACCATCAATCATGACCCCTTGGTTAACGAGTGCAACACCTCCTCCAATCCACGGCTGCCATATCGTTTCCCTTCCAGGTCGATGATTTAGTGTACCGGAGCGCCGCCCCCTTTTTAGATGACCACCTTACGCCTAACCCTGGGAATGAATTGTCTGACAATCCAGTCCAGGGCACTCTGTTCCCTTTACATAGTGCCCTCACAGGTCAGGAGGGAGATGTATCACCAAGAATCATTTTGTCTCTGTCACAGCGACATACAAGGATTATGGGAAACTGATGTGTTTTTCACAAGGTACAGTGCAAGTTTACCTTTTTCCAGATTTAGGTTGGGTCTAAATAATTTTTTGTGGCAAATTTCAGAAAGCTACTGGCCAAGGGGACTTTTCATCACTGAATCCTGGAATTTCCAAATTCAAACTGGTTTATATATTTATAATTTACTGAAGGACAACACTTGGAAAATGTTTAGTTTTGGTGCATCCAAGGGCATTTTTTTATATAGAACACCAGAAAGATATAGAAAAGGTTAACTATTTTAAGTCACTTAAGCTGTCAGTCACACACATACTGAATTGTTATTGGAGAAGGCCTCCTGCAACAGTTCCATTTACTTAAAAGACAGGGTTCCGAGTGCAGTGTATTATATAACTTACCATAATGTTTTGAATATAACACGCACCTTATCAGCTTTTACTGGCAGTTCAAAAAAATGGGTTGGCTTTCATTTAGGTTTCGACTTGTGATGCATAAGTAAACTGCACTCAAATATACTGAGCACACTGTATATAACGTGCTGCAATGCTTCTAAAATGTGTAAAAGGGGGCATGATATGTTTGTAAAATTACAGACATTCTCCTACCAAACTACATGCATTAGTGTGAGCTCCAGTTTTTGAGTTTTACCTTCTGTGCGTTTTGTTTTCATATTTTAGCACGTGATACTTGGCAAGATTAGAATTAAACGCAGAGTAGTTGCAAGTTACAGAAAAGCAAGGCACATGCATGTCCTTTATATTTGTAAATGTTTTTATTCATTTATGTTAACTTTGGATTGAAAAACAAATCATACTGTGGTGCAATATTTAAATATGCGTTTTTATCACACTTTGGAAACTTTAATACTTTAATAAATACTGTAGGCTTTGTTGGAATAAATAATATGATTGCGCCCTTCACTAAGTCTGTGGCAATTTGTATAAAAAATACTTTTTTTATGCTGCCTGGTATCAACTGTGGTTATTTGGTTTGTAATTACTTAATTCATTACAATTTAATAAGTATAATACCAACAATTTTGTATGAAGTATCTCAAAGGTGAAAATATGAAGTTGCAGCTAACACTTCTGCCTCTGTTATGCTAAAGTTATTTAAAACTGGATAGGAACAGGTTGACATGTGGGGCATGTTGCCTGTATCCTCCTTTGTAAAATGAGCTTAGAGGGCAGTCAAACAGAGGGTTTGTTTAAGGTGTCAATGGTAATACTAAAAATAAACTAATATTCCAGAATCTCTGATATCATTATACTGCACAGTCTTGCAAATAACACTTTTAGCTTAAGTCTTAATTGTATACTGTACAGTGTAATGTACATTTCCAACATTTTATAAGCATTAAATGTATGTGCCATCTTCTACTTTCCAAGTCATTAGTAACTTGTATAAGCCTGTGTGATTTCAGAAAATAGTGGTTTTGGTTTATTGTGTGCCTATTATCTGCTTGCCTTGCCTGTCCTTGTTATGGTAATTATTAACGGAAAAACACACTCCAGAATGCGAATAACAGTAGAGTTTGTTTGTTTTCTTTCTTTTCTTTTTGTTTGATTTCAATAGTCAATACTAATGACTTGACCACATCCTTAGGATGCCACAGATCTGGTTGCTGGCTACAGTGATTCCATTATCTTGTAAACACTTGGTCCTTCAGCTTTACAACAGCTATTACTCATTCACCACAAATCCCTCTCTGGGTACTTTACAAGACACTTTCTGTTTTTTCTAATTTTAGCAAATCTGTCTTTTATAATTATTACATTTATTCTTGTCTGCCTATTGATCACAAGCCTAGCACTGTGAGGCGGAGCTGCTGTGTTTTCCTAACCTCCTTAAACATGCTTATTAAAAAGGGAATATAACCTCACATAATACTTATACCAGTAAATTCCAAAAAATATAATGCTTGGTAAAAAAAAATATTATATTTCTCTTTTTAACGTACTCTCAGTATATCAAAGCAAAATTGAGATTTTACTACTGTGTATCTGTAACCCTTGAAAAAAAACTTTAAAAAGGGTACATTGTAAACACAATGATGTTTATTTGAATGATCTTAAGAGTGGCACTTTGTAATAGCACAAATTCTCCGCTGTTTGTGAACTCAGCGCAGGATTGCTGGAAAATAATGTTTCTGTAGCAGGAAAAGGCTAAACCACATGTTGCTGAACTTTCCATACATTATGTTCAGACCTTTCTCCCATGTTCCCCTAGGTTTAAAACTGATGAGGATGTGAAATCATGTGTCCTGACCTGTATACAGTACAGCTTGCATGCAAACACTTATGTGTTCCAGGACAGTGCATGCAATTGGAAGGAGAGTCAGTGAAAAATGACTGTACAATTTACTAAATGTGAACACTTTACAAAAAGTTACTCACCTGGAGCTGGCCATACTTCTGCATTCAGAAGATTTCAGTGAAAATCGAATAAAAGCATTCCCCAGACAACAAACAGAAATCTGCTGCACAGTAAATGTGTTCAAACTGACCCATTTGAGAATGTTTACCGCTAACTAATTCAGTTGGGAAACTAGGGCTATGATGTTTATTTAAATATAAGGTATTGACTTGCTCAGTTTTGTTACACCAAATATTTTTAACAGGATCATCAAAATTATACAGACTTATTAAGTTACCCTTTAGTTAAATATTACAGTGGTACTGCCCTTATAGCAGCATTTGAAAAGCACCAAATACAAACTGTAATAACAGCAACTGATTGATATTTTGTACTTTTAAAAAAACACGCCTCCATAATTAAATGTGTATATATGGAAATAACATATTCAAGGAGTACTAATAGGGGCACAAACACTTTCTGTTCAACTGGCAGTGACCCGTTAAGAGACTTTCCACATCAGAGAACCTTTGTTTCAGGAAGCCAGCATAACTTTGTAACAGGATTGCCCTCTCGTCTCAGGGGCACATAAGTTATTTAAGTAAGTTTACCAGCCACACTACAATAAGAAGTAGACAGGCTGGAACGTCATTGAAAAGAAAGCTTGGGTTGCCTTTGAATATCAGAATCTAGCAGCTGAAAATCTTTTCACTGCAAGGCCAACTGGGGAGAACAAAAGGTCAGTTCACATATAAAGGTTTCATTTTCACATACTGACCTCCACTGTCAAACTCTAATGGTTTTGTGGCACAGTAGAGCTCTATTAGAAACACAATGATAATTTTGTTGATGAGAAGCCACTGGAAACTTTCATTATATGCCTGAGTAATAGAAGACATGGAAATGATGTTAACAGCTCATGGTTTCCATTTGGAGTCTGTTTCATTTTCCCAACAGACAAACACCTTTCAGAGTGAGCAATATCGCACTTAAAGCTGTTATTCTGACCTCGTATCACAGGTCAAGCTGTGGAATTCAGTCTCTTGTATTTTATTATTTTGGGATAAACTAACTTCTGAGAAAAAAAGCAGCATTACTGGCACATATAATGGTACTTATGGCCTGGCATCCATCCCACTTTCAAACAGCAGGTTTAATGCAGACTGCCACAGCCACTGTAATAATGGTATTTGCTGATATAGGTGAGATGACATCATATCCCCTGCAGAATCACTTTGAACTTCGTTGACAAGTTTGTTCCTTTCATTGTCTTTAATCAATCTCTCTATTAGTCATGTATACTGTATGTTTGAGTGGCTCCACTGCCAACGTAATAGGACTGTATACAGTATATTATATATAAATAGTCAAATGCTAATCTTTTGGTGCAGGCAACCACTCTGCATGCACAACTTACATTAACATATGAACTTGTAACTACCGTATTCCACAATTTAACACTGCTGTAAAAAATGGGGGCTCTATGGTAAAATAGCTCTACAAAATAACAGATACCTCAGAACTTCTGTACTACAGTACATTGATCAAAATTGCCAAATCAGGGTAATAAAAGACCTGAAATTACCTTGTGTCTAACACAGTTGTATTGTGTAGTAGATCAGTGTTTCTCTAACTTTTTAGAACCTTTAGCAGTATTTACAAGCATACTGAAAATGACTTAACAAAAATAATAATAATAATAATAATAATAATAATAATAATAATAATAATAATAATAATAATAATAATAATAATAATAACAAATACAGCGACATCAAGCATCAGTTTATATTCCTATAATAACAGCATAGAAGTGTCAACTTATTTTTTGGGGAGCAGAACAGTTTAAAGTTGCGTTTGCATTCACTTACATTAGGCGGATAATGATTAAATTACAAATGGTTTCTGTACATCAATAGGTAGGAATGAACAGCATGCATACCTGTACCAAGTTCAGTTCCATCACTCCCTGTGTAAAAGTTATAAATCAGGAGTGGGTCCTAAAATTGTCAGTGATTGCCACTATTGGCTATGTAGAAGTAATACAAATAAACTTGGCAAAATGAACAATTTGCTACTAGTGGTGCAATCGTCAACCTAATTTCATATTCGATTATTGTATAGGCATTTGTCAATAATAATCGATGCATTGACGTTTTATTTTTCAAAATAAAGAACAAACTTTTTTTTTAGTTTTTTACGTAAGATCTAATAACTAAAAACACTGCTGTACATAATAGTTAAACAAAAAGCCACGACTTGCATTCAAATTAGAACACCTCCGATTATAAAAAAAAAAAGAAATACAAAGGACTTGAATTCAACAACTGAAAAGAATATGCGTGCGCCCGCATCAGATATCCCTTTAACATTGTAATAATAATAAAAAATACTATACTTTAACATAAGTCATTTATATCTGAACTATGGTTGTTAACATTTTGGGCTCAATTCTGATGAAACGACGCAGTGGTTAAAGTCAAACGCATCTGCCCCGTAGGGCATTTCATCTCCAAAAGTGAGATTCTGATCAAACTAAAAACCCAGCACAAGCGCGTTTAGTGGCGCAGTGACAGCGCCCTGCCAATCATCAATGCTGAGTAGGTTGGGGAATCTGCTTTCCAATCAGGCTCCGTTTTGAATGTAGAAGTGGCGATCATGTCGAGCGGCAGTAGCACAGAGCAAGAAAAAACAGAGCAAGTCAGAACAGCAAGTAGTACGTCACTCGCCGAGAGAAGACGTGAACCATGCTTCACGACACAGGAGATTGCTATATTAATACAAGCGGTAGAGGCACGTAGGGCAATCATTTATTATTTATAATAATTATACAAGGTATATTCTTTCATGTCATTGACATTACTACATGTAAAGTGTAAAATACTTACTACCCTCCCTGATCTGTCTACCAGTAGCAGCAGCTGATTCATTTTCTAGCGGAATATGAGGTGCCGCATCACGTTCCCTCTGGGCTTGTAATGTACTTGAGTTTCAATATAACCAGGGCTTTAATTCTCATGGAATATTTCCCGGAGCCTAACAGACAACATTCAGAGGGCATGTGCACTATAAGAACGGAGTCTTTCTTTCAACAAGCAGGCAAAAGGTAAAATACACAAATAATGTATTTAAGTATTTTCGGGTGGATTGATTTGGAACAGTGATTTAACATAGTTTGAAAGATAACATTCAAGGTCCTTCATCAGAGATGTAAGCCCTCGTTTTTTCCAATCAAGTTAAAGGAAATCTCTGATCCATTTTCTAATTCGTTATAATGTTTCAAACTAATTAAGCTCATACATTATCAGGCAGCGAAACCGATATCTTTTTTCAGGGCTGCCGATAGTAATGACTTATTTCAATCATGGAAACAAAGCAAAAACATTGTGTTACGTTTACACAGCAGTTAACTCGTTTACAGTTGCACATGATACACGCACACACACAGCACCAGCAACAACCAGGGAAAGGAAGGACAGACATACACATACAGATACAGAAGTGGCGCCCCTGTTATGCTGCTCTCCATATACTGTATGTAAATATTTTCACTTGTAAGAACTGCCATGAAAATAAATTGCTACAGTCCTCGTGAAAATAAATGTAGTACTCCATTGTATCTGCAAAATAGGATTTTTTTTTAAATTCATATATTTGTTTATTATTAATTTATGAATAATATTGTTAGTTTCTTTGTTGTTTTTTCGTCTTAGGTTCATTTTTTCCTTTTCTTTTCTTTTTTCTTTTTTTGATTTCCTCTTCTATGTCGGTCCAAACGCACGCAGCTGCTACTTAGGACTACTTTGCTTTTTACAGTGTGTTCAACTCTTAAAGTTCCTGATTGCGCCTCTAAATAAACCTGGTTTCAGCGGGTCTTAACACAGTGTTCAGTTGTCTGTTTGGGACTCCATTGCGCTGTTATATGTTAATGATATCACGCCCCGAAATTTATGCGGACATGCGGCCATGGGGTAGGCGCTGTATAACGGCGCAGGACATGTCTTTAGAATACCATTTCAGTGCAGTGTTTTGGTTTTTTTCGCTCCATTTTTGCGCCACAGAATCGGGGGCAAGCTCCCTTTGCGCTTGCACTCGCATTTGCGCTGTGATCAGAATACAGCCCTTTATGTCCAAAGCAAAGCAAAACATTTTAATTAATCTCACAAATCCTGACTAATTTAACTACGGTACTAAATTCGCTTCTTTTATATAATATTGCCATATAATTCAAACACAACATACTTTAAAATAAAAGAAGATAATCAGTAGATTTAATATTGCAATTCTTTTGAAATTAATATTATTATGGTCACTTTTTAGGGCAAAAAATGCATCGACAACAGCGATGCAACTCAACTAATTTTACACAGGGTATATCCAACACAAGAAGGAAAAGTTCCATTAATTCAGACCACTGCGTATCCGTTTATGTTATGTGCATATTCTTATTAAAAAATATCAAGATATCAGCCTTTCCTGGGTTAAGCCTAGACCGTTTTGCTGTTCTAATATTACCAGCAACAAAAAAGACCCTCTCACTAGGCACACTTGTTGCTGGCACATTCAGGTGCCTAATTTCTAAATCAAGAAAACGTGAATACAATAGGACTACTTCTGAATTGGCTTGTCCAACGAGAATGTAGAGGCCTAAAGTTTGTATCCTAGCAACACACTGATGTTGTGTATCTACCGTACTAGAACTAAAAGAAGCACATTCTCACACACAAGTTTTTTTTTTTGTTGTTTTTTTTTTAAATAAATGTAGTCATCATTACTTCTCTTATTTCTATCTTAGCTGTTCCTTGTGAGTGTTTATAGATCCTGGGTTCAATTAGTTTTCAGATATGCAATTGAACAATGAGCAGCTTTTTTTCCAAACCTTTCTTTATTCCGATTATTTTAGAGAATACTGAAGTACTGCACTGACGTGTATGTGTCTACTGCAGAAGAACATGCACCAAATCTGATTCTAAAAGAGTCTGAGGAACTACAAAGGGCTACCAGATGAATTACAATAAGGTAAAATAAATTATTTAAACCCACAGCAAAACAACCAGCCAGAAACAGACCCCGTCTCCTCTTTTACAGATCCAAATGTAGTGGTAGAATATTTACACAGCAGCTGCCACATCAGAAATGCACAAGTATGTGGGTTGGAGGAAATGAGCTGCAATGTCCCCAACATTATTCATTTTGCACTGAACACAACAGATTATTCTAATTTGTAAAATGCCTTTCATATATTGGACACCTCAACAACAGAAACAGTTAAATAAGATCTGGTTGTGAAATAAAAATCTAAGCAGAAGCTAAATCAAATGAATATGTTTTAGGCCTAGACTTGGTTTACTGATAGGAAGGAAAGACAATTATGGATTTTGGCAAATCTTAAAAAAAAAAAAAAAAAAAGCCTGCCAGAGATTCTGTCAAACATCTCCAGATCTAATGGATATAAAATATACATTGAGAGTAAATCATTATGGTATCTAAGCACTCAACCATGGGTTATTCTCAAGTACAGTAAGCTGTAAAATGGAATTAGTATGGTAATTAGTATTAGTATGGTTATTAGTATTAGTATGGTTATGGGTCTGTTTTTTTGGTATACTTTTTTTATTAAAGAAGTCCAGCAGATTGCAGTAATCAATTTACTGTTTTACGAGTTAATTGTATAAACATGTATGTTAACAAAGAACCAGAAATATTTCTAAAATTACAAGGGAAACTGACATTCAATAGACAGTAAATGTAATCTAAAAAAACATATTATTTAGCTAACTATAGAATTGTGAACCCTTTTTTCACCAAAGTTTCATTTAAAAAAAATGAAAAGGTTCCTTACAACACCACAGGCTGATGTGTAGATTTCCTAATAAGATATTTTGATCAAGCTATTGTGATATTTATAATTTTCCAGTTGAGCTGCCTAAAGACAGCACTGACAGGCAGAGTTGGGCTTCGTCAGAATACAGTCGGTTTAAATTGATAAATGTATGGCTCTAAAATACCCATGAAAAATGTGCATTTGATACCCTCTGTTAGGGAATGGTCTTTTAAATGGTAAATAAATAAAACAAAATTCTCAATGAAGAAAAAAATAGCAGCTCAGAGGATATTGTGTCCAGATGTCGTGTGTCTCCATAAGGTACAGAACCCACCTGGATAAAAAAAAAAAGTAGTCACTCTCTAGAAGAGGAAGTAAAAAAATAAATAATGTGTTTATAAGAACGTCATTAACAGGTATCTCTGGATTTTCTACAGACAATAGCCAAATGACATTAGAAATCATAAATTTCTCGGAGGAGACACAGCCATTGCAAACTACTGGGATTTTGGTTTGGCAGCAGCTAAAAAACATCACCTTTATCTGTTCACTAATTGTTTTACGCTTTATCTAACACGCTTCGTGGTTTAGAAATTCCCTATTAACATATATACTTTATTTTTCCTCTAAAAGTCAGCTAAAGAAATTATCTGAAACTTTCCACCACTGACCTGCAGTGGCCTTAGCGGATATATGAACCGCTGAACCTGAAATCTGGAAAGACGATAAAGGAAGTAGCGTAGGAGGATATGCACTGAGAACTATTTATCTTGAGTTTTTATATATAATCTGAGCCTGACATGTGAAAGTTGTCACCAGCTAGCTAATGAACTTACTTCTGCTAAAAATAATCTTTATAATAAATAAACGTTGGTAGGGACATCAGTAGAGTTGAAGTTTGAGAGGGAGGTTGGCTAATCTAATGGAAAATACCAGAACCATACACACCAATGATTTATGGGATACACGGTATTCTCTGATATTTTTTACTTTTGATGGGGGAATACACTCCTGTTATGAATCCAGTTTCAATCTGAATTTGTATTTTGTTAATGTTCATGTTTTAGGTTTAGACAGATGTATGTATAGAAGCAATGGTGTGTCATGATGTAGGAAGTTGAACTGTGCATTATGATTATATACCTTTGTAATATAGTATATTGTATTATATCCTGTAACACAGGGATGTTCTTAGTTTAAATTGGCCCTCTTTCCAGGCTTTACAAGCTCACCATTTTGTCAAATCATATTCAGCATTTCACTTAGAATAGCGGAAATCTACTTTCAGAGAAGTCTGGTATACTTTCATAGGAGATGTATGTATGTTTATCTTGTGTCAGTTCTTTCTGAATGGCAAAACACAAGCCTGTTAGAGTAATTGTTCACTTCCTTGAATCAGCTCTTCAGCAAGTTTCCAGATCCTAGTCACCCCAGGCAGGGGTCACTCCTCTCCATGATGAAGAGACACCTTCAGGAGTGCAGTAAAAGAGTCTCTGTGGAATCGTTTACAAATTACAAACTGCCTGCTTATCAGGAATGTTTACTGGCAAGCACTGGTGGCTGCAACTACTGCAGCAAAGCTATTATGATTGAAAAGCAGGGTTCTCACACTAAAGCACATATAGAGAAAGGAGAGGTATTTGTGTTTTGATTGTTGTTGTTTTGGTTTTTTTAAGTCTAGGAACGTTTAATGAATATCCATCAAGACTTGGAAGTTCAAGTAAGGCACTCAGACTTCTGATAGTCACACGACATCATTTACATTATGGGTTTTAATCAATTAATGATGAGTTGATTAATCACACCTGTGGGCTTTGATCGATAATTGATGGATTAATCTTGTGGTATCAAAAAGGCAAATCTTGAAAAAAGGCGGAAGGGTACTTACTGGAAGGGATAACCAATCTTTCACAACATCTCAGAATGAAGAAAAAGACTGCAGCTTGCAACATTTGCTCATCGGTGCATTCCTTTCACGGCAGTGCTACTTTATCGTATCATCTCATTCAAGTAAGTTGATTTTTATTTTTATTTTTAACGTATTTCTTTCAAACGATATCAGAAAATGAATACTGAAAAACGTGTTTGTCTGAAAAACTGAGTGGCGTATTGATTTAACTACAGTGTATATGGAACACTTAAGTTGAAGAAAGCTAAAGATAGTTCCAATGCTGGACAGTTTTTTGGACTTTTAAATGTTACTTTGTTATACACAGTCAAAAAACACAATTAGGGGACTCCCGAGTGGCGCATCCAGTAAAAGCACTCACATAGAGTGCAGGATGCGCCCTATAGTCTGGACGTCGTCGGTTCAGGTCCAGGCTATTCCTTTGCCAACCGAGGACGGGAGCTCCCAGGGGGCGGCGCACAATTGGCCAAGTGCCGCCCGGGGGGAGGGAGGGTTAGGTCGGCCAGGGTGTCCTCGGCGCACCGCGCACCAGCGACCCCTGTAGTCTGGCCGGGTGCCTGCGGGCTTTCCTGTAAGCTGCCCAGAGCTGCGTTGTCCTCCGACGCTGTAGCTCTGGGTGGCTGCATGGTGAGTCTGCAGTGTGAAAAAAGCAGTCGGCTGACGGCACACGCTCGTCTTCACCGCTCCCGAGTCAACACGGGGGTGGTAGCGGTGAGCTGAGCTAAACAAAAATAATTGGACACTATTAGAACATAAGAAAGAACATAAGAAAGTTTATTAAATTGGAGAGAAAACTACAAAAAAATTAATTGGCGACTACTAAATTAAAAAAAAAACACAATTAACCAATTGTGCAAAACATACAAACAAGAATCAAATAATCAAATACACCTCGACATTCCAAACAACCAGACACACATCTTCCCCATCCCACACTTTTTTACTTTTAAAAGCATGATACAGCACCATGGATTAAAAAGAAAAAGAAAAGCCTCCATTTTTAGTTATCCCTCCCTCCCCTTCCAATGAAATGTTAAAATTAAAAAGAGCCTCCCAATACATAAAACACCACAAACAGCAATTACAAACTAAACTCATATTTTAAATGACTCACTTTTACACGTAAGCAAATATTTTCAAACTGTGAAATTACATTTAAGTAAATATATGTATAATAAACATTAGCTGGCATTATGAAACATTTGCAGTGAAGAGTGTAAGATATAATCTAAAGCTACATTCTAAATGTAATCATTTAACACAGTTTGTGTTATAGTTGTAGTACTGGTTTATAATTGAGCTGCTGTAGCTTTAAGAGAGTGGTGTTATGTGTCGCAGTGCTTGCAGGGACAGTGGAGGAGTTATCAAGTAGTCTGTATAAAAGGCAATGAATTCTCACTTACCTCTCATCTTGTCAAAACAGGCAAAAGACATGAATGACCTCCTAAGGGTAGTGCTGTGTCATTTACGTAACGCAGCAACCCTCATCCCCTTCTTTTGTAAAGTGAAAAACATACAAGTGCCTTTCTTTAAGGCGTATTGACAAGCACTTTATGTGATCGGAGGAATTCTACTTTGTGTAAGGAACAAGTATTCCACAAAACTGAAAGATAATTCCTGTTCCTCTCATAATGGAAAATCTGTTTATCTGACCATGGTGTTCTCATAATAGAGTTAATACAGAAAAGAGGTACGCTTTCACTCACACAAAGATGAATAGATATCCTCACTTAGTCTTTCTGTTTTGCTTTGTTAGCCCAAAGAAAGTAGATTACCTTCCAACATCTAATCATGTATTCTTCAAATATACTCTCTTTCAATATAAATAACAGCAACTCTCTAATTATACAGCTTCACAATTTTATAAAGTTAGTAAGGCGATTTTGAATTCCTAACAACCTGTCTCTAAAAAAAGGCTAATTTCATGACAGTTTGCCCTTACCTACAACTATGTCAACTTTGTAACTGACTTTTTAGCCAGTTACTGTTCAACACAAAAGCATGTACAGTGTCATGAATATAATCCCTCGTGATTTATTGTCTTATTGAGAAATTACTGAAGCACACTATGTACAATCTTCGGTACACTATTTTAATAACTGCTCAAAAGAAAGCATGAACAGGAACAGCACATTATGAATCGAACCAGGACAGTGGGTTTGTATTTTAAGAGCTGTACTCACAAATCTGTCCATGTTCTATATTTAAGGGCTCCTGTGTCAGATCTCTTTGAAAACCAAGCCAGTGAGAGGAAGTTAAGATAACCAGCTTGATTTAGGAAACTAAAATCTTGCCAATTACTCAAAACAAAGCATGAACAGGAACAGCACATTATGAATCGAACCAGGACAGTGGGTTTGTATTTTAAGAGCTGTACTCACAAATCTGTCCATGTTCTATATTTAAGGGCTCCTGTGTCAGATCTCTTTGAAAAC
This sequence comes from Acipenser ruthenus, assembly GCF_902713425.1. Taxonomy (NCBI): domain Eukaryota; kingdom Metazoa; phylum Chordata; class Actinopteri; order Acipenseriformes; family Acipenseridae; genus Acipenser; species Acipenser ruthenus. The sequence continues at coordinate 89,732,009 of NC_081191.1, read as the reverse complement.
CAAGCCAGTGAGAGGAAGTTAAGATAACCAGCTTGATTTAGGAAACTAAAATATTGCCAATTACTCCATTTTGTATTTAATTTTGTGATTGCAGCTTTTCTTTTTCTTTTTATCATCTCAATTTATTTCATTATAACGGTTTCAAAATAAAACATCAACATTGTGTATTCAAAATGTTGTTTTTATTTCCATTCCCCGTATCAGCTACACATATAACTCATGTAACCAAAGTCATATAAAGATATAAATGGGATCAACCCTAAGATTTATCATGTGGAAGAAATGGGTGACCTGTTGAAACATCTCCATTAGCAAGCATCTCCACTACAGATTCATTTCTTTAAATATTGTCCTTTCTACTGCTTTAAAATACAGCCTCCACACCCCCTCCACCCCAAGGACAAAATCACACACTAGCTGTTTGAAATATAAGTCAACCCAGAACCTAGATATTACATTGATGTACGGTTCATGTAAAGGTTTTATTCTTACACAAGGGGTCAATAACCAATTTCAATGTCAGAAGCAATTGTTTTTAATATTCTCAAGGACAGGAAAGGGGCTACAAAATAGCTACTGAGCATAATGTCTATTCAATCTGTGCACCATATGAGTTTCGATGAACTTTAATGGGTACCATCTTCATATACAGGTCCATCAACTTTACAGGTCCATGACAGTTGTTTCTTCCCAGATCTCCACTATTTACACTGATCTCAAATAAGTAGTGAGACAGATGGATAAATGCATAATGACTTTCTTTCCTGTTTTACCCTGAGAGCTAATATATTAGCATCAATTAATTCATAATCATCTTCAAATTATGTAAAATATTTTATAAATAATTTGCCTGGGGGTGAGGCATTTATTAGCCGAACAGTATATCAAATTTGATACATCCTACGTGTCTTCTATATCGAAAACGGCATATACCACGATAAACCAAAAGTTTACAATTGTTGGACCTCAGCATAGCTCAGACTCTCGCATCCACTAAATGTAACTACAGTCAGCACTCAAATATCTGTTACCCAGATACACGTCAGTCGCATTTTACTGCCCTTGTATTAAGAATAAAATCAATCCACATTATATATATGTAACAAATTAATGCACTTACCCGTCACATGCGATTTCCGACTCACCAGTTTTCTGATACAAAGCCCATCTCTTCAATGTTAACCGTCACAGCGGCTTTTTTTTTTTTTTTTTGGCATGGCAAATCAGTCTGTCTTTTTATTACTGTGCAGTTGCACAGCACTTCCTCCAAAAACAAAGCGAACAAGAAAAGCTACAGAAATGTAAAAGTTAATCATTAAACAGTTTTAGATACTGTGATGCATTTTTTTTTAATCTGTGATCTTTAGTTGCTTTTATGCATTTTCATTTGCAAGTGAACTGTGACATTAGAGCTGTATCTAGCACTATATTTTGCAATTTTGAATACTGACTTTGGATACTGTTTTAATTCTGGAATCTGGTGTTGTTTTTTTAATCTTTTGCTAAATTGCATTGCCTTTTACATTTTATGCAGTTCTGTGCATGGGTAACATTTTGATTTAATTTTGCTGTTGGGTCGTTAATGGAGAATTTTGCATAATGCTAGTACAATACTGTGACAGAGATCGAATGATTCTTAGTGTTAGATCTCCCTCCCGACCTGTGAGGGCGCTGTGTAAAGGGAACAGAGTACCCTGGAATAAACGGAATGACAATTTATTCCTTGGGTTAGGTGGAAGTCAGCCATCTAGAAAAGGGGCGGAGCTACGGTACCCAAACTCAATGACCCGGATGGGAATCGGCATGGCATCCGCGGATTGGAGGAGCGGATGTGCTCATTAACCTAGGGGTCATGGGGGAGGATATATAAGGGGTCGTAGTGTAAGCAATGTTCCTTTGTAAATAGTTAGAAAACCTAGAAGGATAACAAAGACCTGTGAGATCCAAAATGTGAGTGTTGTGTTTGTTTGTTTGTCTAAATAAAAAACTGTTGTTTGTTATTTTAGACTACTAACACGATCCGGAGCTGCCGCTACTCAGCCAGCATCAAACCCGGACACCAGCACTTTACCTTTGTTCACGGAGAACTGTCTTTGCACCACGAGCACTAATATCACTCACTGTTAACTGTGTTTGTGTTTCGTGTGGGTGTAAATAGAACTGGACTTTTGGTTACGGGTCAAACCCGGGGATTACAATAACAAAGTGATACACGCCGCTGTATCACTTTTACAACATTATTATTTACAGGTGTTCGCCATAAGGCTCTGGACATTGAGACCTTCAATAAACACCCTTGCACCTGAATATAATTGTCTGTTTTGTTCTGTACTGCTGCATTGCATCCACCTGCACGCACTTACCCACTTTGTCACAAATATGTACTGGATTTAAAAGTATGTACTGTATTACAGTCCACGTGTCGTCTATTTTGGTAAGTGATATTTTCAGAATCATATTGTTCTGAATTAAAATACTAAAATACTGTTGAATATATAGTACTGTACCAACAAAACCAACTACTTTTTTGTGTTCCCTGAAAAAAAAAAGGCAAAACAAGTGTTTGCCTTTTACTGCTGTGTTATTCCCCCAATTCATATGCTAACAAATTTCAATGAAAGAATCAATGAAATACCCTTCTGGATGAAAAACAAAACTAACAGGAGGACCGTCTTCAGATAGTTAAACATTCGAGACAGACCGCTGGAAATATCCTGCCTTCACCCTGCTGAATCAAATCTTCCAAAGGTCATGTCTGTATCTATTCAAAACAATAAAAGAAAGGATTAATGGCTCCATAGTAGCTTTTATATCCAAATGCTGAACATTCAATTGATATTCATCTTTTCTTTCTGTCTTTATTTTACATAATAAATCAAACCGTCCAAAAAATTCTAAAAAAATAAGTAGAGTTTTCACAATTACTGGTCTCCGGCCTCTTTTTAAAAAAATCAAACCCACAATATATCCATGACCAAGAGAGTTTTAATACCTGCTATACTTCTCACTGAAGCTGCTGGCAATCGCAACCTGCTTCAAACAATATAATAAGGAGAACACTTTATCACATTATTGCTCACCAACCTCATTGTTAAAATAATATAAATGAGCATAGTTAAACGTTTTTTCTAGCTGTTAATAATACAACTGCCTCTTTTATTTTCATTGAACCATACTGGTTACATCTGGAGAAATAGAAGAACAATAATGTTCTTGATGTAGCTTCACAAAACTAACCATATGGGCCAGATGTAACTTATTACAATCTGCTCCACTGGAATGAAGGGAGGATGATAACCTTCCCAACATTAAACATAAAAGGAAAGGGCCTTTAAAATGATGATGATGATGATGATGGATTATTATTATTATTAGTAGTAGTCGTAGTAGTTTTAGTATTCTGTTTTGAAATCTGATTCAGGCTGTTTACAGAAATGAAAATACAAAATGTTTGATATAGTGCCATAGTTGCACCTACATTATCATGCAGTGCTGAATTATTTTTATATATTTTTATTTCCAACTTTAATTCTTCGTTATCAGCTGTTGAAAATAGGTTCAACATACTTTCTTTTCCAAACATTGTACTTGTGATATAAAGAGAATACTCAATGAACGTTCATAGAGTGCTGTGGCTTTGACTCATGAGGAACAGCCGTAAACAATGGCTTGTGTTATTCAACTGTCCTCATTCTGGGAATAACTACAGTACTCTGACTTTTCATGTAGTATCCTACATACAGTGCCTATAGAAAGTCTACATCCCCTTTCAAAATTTTCACCTTTTGTTGCCTTATAGCCTGGAATTAAAATGCATTAAAATATTTATTTTTTTTCATGTATCTACACATTCTACCCCACAACTTCCAAGTGAAAAGAATATTCTAGAAATTTGTAGAAAATTAATTAAAAATAAAAACTGAAATAGCTTGGTTGGATAAGTGTCCACCCCCCTTGTAATAGCAAAACTAAATTAGCTCAGGTGTAACCAATCGCCTTCAAATTCACACACCAAGTTAAGTGGCCCCCACCTGTGTTAAATTGTAGTGATTCACATGATTTCAGGATAAATTCAGTTCCTGTAGGTTCCCTCTGCTGGGTAGCGCATTTCAAAGCAAAGACTCAACCATGAGCACCAAGGCGCTTTCAAAAGAACTCCGGGACAAAGTTGTTGAAAGGCACAGATCAGGGGACAGGTATAAAAAATATCAAAAGCCTTGAATATCCCTTGGAGCACGGTCAAGACGATTATTAAGAAGTGGAAGGTGTATGGCACCACCAAGACCCTGCCTAGATCAGGCCGTCCCTCCAAACTGGATGACCGAGCAAGAAGAAGACTGATCAGAGAGGCTACGAAGAGGCCAATGGCTGGTCAAAGTGCGCATGTGACAACAATATCCCAAGCACTCCACAAATCTTGCCTGTATGGTAGGGTGGCAAGAAGGAAGCCATTACTCAAGAAAGCCCACCTTGAATCCCGTTTGAAGTATGCAAAAAAACACTCAGGAGATTGTGTAGCCATGTGGCAAGAAGTTTTGTGGTCTGACGAAACTAAAATGGAACTTTTTGGCCTAAATGCAAAGCTTTATGTTTGGCGCAAACCCAACACAGCGCATCACCCAAAGAACACCATCCTTACTGTGAAGCATGGTGGCGGCAGCATCATGTTATGGGGATGTTTCTCATCGGCAGGGACTGGGACACTTGTCAGGATAGAAGGGAAAATGAATGGAGCAAAGTACAAAGAAGTCCTGCTGCCCTCTGCAAGAAAGCTGAAACTGGGATGGAAGTTCACCTTTCAGCATGACAACGACCCAAAGCACACAGCCAAAGCTACACTGGAGTGGCTAAGGAACAAAAAGGTAAATGTCCTTGAGTGACCCAGTCAGAGCCCCGGCCTAAATCCAATCAAAAAATTTGTGGCATGACTTGAAGATTGCTGTTGTGAACAGGATGGCTTCAGTGATGACGTCAGACCAGAAACACAGACTCAGGAAGTAGCGAGTGAGAGCTGAAACGCTACGGCGTTCAGCTTCTTTATTAAATAATAAACAAAAACAAAAGATTTGAACAAACAAAACACCAAACACTAAACAAAAAGGCACAAGGGCCGACCAAACAAATAAACAAATAAGTATCATGCTGGTGTAAACCAGCACGCTTAGCAGTTGTTTTTAATAGTTGTTTTAAGCTCTCCTTGCTCGCTCTCCCGTACTCTCCTCTGTACACCCTCTCTGAGGGTAGAGAGCTGCAGGTTTATATACAGTGACCATCTCCCGATTAGCAACAATTAATCAATGAATAAACTCGGGAGATGGTCACCGTCTGCGCAAGTTTAATAAGGATGCGTGACTGTCAGCTAGCTAAATAAATCACTAGCTGATCAGTCACGCATCCTCACGAGGTTTTTAAAAATACAAAAACAATAACAAATACGCAGCGTTTTTATCCGCGCCGCAAACAATAATACAAATAATAATAAAACAGTGCACAAATATATATATAGGGGCGGGACACTCCGCCACACTGTCCATCAACGCTCCCCAAGGAGCTTGAACAGTTTTGTAAAGAAGAATGGTCAAATATTGCCATATCTAGGTGTGCAAAGTTGGTAGAGACCTATCCCAACAGACTCACAGCTGTAATTGCTGCCAAAGGTGCTTCCACCAAGTATTAACTCAGGGGGGGTGGAGACTTATCCAATTATGATCTTTCAGTTTTATATTTTTAATATATAACTTTTTTCCCCTTAACAGTATGGAGTATGGTGTGTATATAAGTGGAAAAAAAATTCTCATTTAAATACATGAAACTCTGAGGCACTGACACAACAGAATGTGAAAAAAGTTCAAGGGGGTGTAGACTTTCTATAGGCACTGTATATGCTTAAATACTACTGAACTCAAATAGCCCCTAAAGTACTTTAAAAACAATATTAATGACATCTACATGCATTTGACTCCAGCAAGTGAAAATTTGTTTTATGCGGTCAGTGGCTGCAGACATTTTGCCAATATGCCCCCCCCCCCCCCCCCCCCCATCCCAAGAATGGAAATATTTCTACAGTAAATACAGTACAAGTACTGTTCAAACTATAAACAACTTCTCAGTTTAACTTCTGTTTCTGTCTCTCCCTTTTGATACAGTATCTGAACTGAAGAAAAGCTGCTCTGTCACTTAATAACACAGACATCTTATTCAGCATTAGTTTTATAGCTAAATAAATATTAGGCCTATGACATGGTTATCTTTCCTAATGTATTTACTTTTTTGCTGCAAGAGGCGCTGTGGCTTTCTCCAGGAGACGAGACGCTTCAGCTTCGCTTCAGACCCGCTCCGGCAGCTGAACCTGGGGCAAGCCCATTCTTTCTTCCCCTCCCCCAACCCGCTCTCCTTGTCGCACTTGGTTTGCTTGTCTGTCTCTTCGAACTGAACTGCTAATTAAAATGATCCATGAGTGGGAATGTTTCAATGTTACCTTTTTTTTTTTTTAATATAACGTTGATTACATGGTGCTTTATGCATGGTTAATTCACAGAAAGTTAGATTTTTGCTTCACTATATATGCATTATAGTGAGAGAGTTATTTAATTTTTTTATTTTAGTCAGATGTGTGTTGTTACCTGTCCTGCGGCACTCCCCCAAACCCCTCCCCCGTTTATAACGCTGTTCGGTTACAACGCTCATATTGTGTGTCCCCCGAGACCTGCGTTACAGCGAGAGAGCACTGTGTATTCAAATCTGAGGCCAGTTTTCAACAATTATTCCAACAATTATGACCCATTATAAAGCACACTGGATTTAATTTAATCTTGTTACCCTAATGATTCTGACACTTATTGATGATTTAAACTTATTGAACAATATATATTTGGTTGACGAAGACCTGCTGTGTCGAAACATGTAGTTCTACTACCTTTTTGTTTGTTTGCTCGGTTTAGTAAAAAACATGTTTTAACTAATAAAATGAAGAATACCTTTTTTAAATGACTACAGTAAATCTTGTCCTGATTTTGAATGTGCGACCAATTGGTCTTTTGGACTTCAATCTATAAATCAAGGTTGGTGGATCGATTTGAGAAGTGAGCGTAAGCCCAAACAGACTTTCTTTTGTTTTAATATACAATTATCTTATATGGGGTTAAGCATTGCAGTGCACATATGTTCTTTTTTTTCTAATACATATATATATATATATATATATATATATATATATATATATATATATATATAATTTTAATCAAAATGATGTGCAGATTAAACACATAGAAAACATGTTTTCAAAAATGAAATGCTAATGAAACAAAAAGTTAATTCAAAAGAATCTGCTTAAAGAATTTCATGCTCCCAGTAATCCCTTTGAAACTAATTGAGAATGACAGTTTTGGTTTTAACAACTCAGTGAACTAACTCTGTGCCAGCAGCACACCGTGTCCATTATGACATGCTAAGACGCTACTTTTTGTCTTCTATAAATAACTCTATTTTGTAATGAACATATAATTAGTTTTTTTTAAAGAAAAACTGTATAATTTGACATAGTTTAAACATGATTCAGATTTTCTTCCTAAATATTATTTCTGATTGCTGCTGTAGATCTAAAGCAAAATCTATTCTTGAACAACATATATCAGTTGCCTTTGCTAGCAGACTGTGTATCCGAGTCTACACATTTTCTCAACAAAGCAAGAGGCCACTCGTACAGCCAAAATCTGCTTACTGTCAAATCTTATTAGTTTAAATAAAAGGTTTGTTTTGGAAAATGCCTCATAATAAATTATTTTACTCACTCATTAATGAGGCTTCTTTCACAAACAACAGACAAACCATTTCTGGAACTTTACTTGGCCAAATGATCAATGGCCTCAAACACAAACATAGTCTATAGTGTCAGTGTTACACCATACATTTGGAGCTCAGCAGGTATTGTAAGGCTCCAGCATGAGATTTCTCCAGAGCATTTACTTTGCAACTGCATGTCTTTTTAAGCAATTATCAGCCCATATAAATAGCAGTTAAACAAGGGAATCTTACTTGTTGAAATTGTACTGACCCCTTGAACAACTTATTTCCTTTCATTAACCAATCCAATCTAATTGCTGCCTCTCCTTATTACCGAGATGTTTTTCAGCCAGTGGCATGCTTTGCCTACAAAGACAGTTGAAATGACCTACATATTTTCATGTATCTGGAAAACTGGCTTTTATTTAGCATTTAAGAGTATTAGATTCTCTGTCTGTCTGTATATGTGTATGACACACTATGTATGTTTGCATATATCTAGAGAGCCATGCATCCAATTGTCATAAAACTTGGCATTAACATTATTTAGCAAAGGTAAATTTATTTATTCAGGTGTCTGTCTGACGGTATATCCATTCATTTGTTTATCACACGTTCATTTTTGCATATGCCTGGATCTATTATTATTATTATTATTATTATTATTATTATTATTTGTTTATTTAGCAGACGCCTTTATCCAAGGCGACTTACAGAGACTAGGGTGTGTGAACTATGCATCAACTGCAGAGTCACTTACAACTATGTCTCACCCAAAAGACGGAGCACAAGGAGGTTAAGTGACTTGCTCAGGGTCTCACAATGAGTCAGTGGCTGAGGTGGGATTTGAACCGAGGACCTCCTGTTTACAAGCCCTTTTCTTTAACCACTGGACCACACAGCCTGGATCTAATCAAATGATGATATATGTCCAGGACATCAACTTTTTCAGAATATTGATCGCTCTTATTTTGAATTTACAGCTGTGACGAGGGATGTATTTTACTGATATAATTGTTAATAATAGCAATATACATAAAAAAATATAAAAAATCACTGCACAGATATATGATGAAAAATGAAATGGCTATCCATCCGTTCTTTTCTGTTAAGTCTGTTCTTTTTTGTTAAGACACGAGGAACACTGCCACAGCTGGTTGTGTGCTGTTAGACATCTTTTCAAAGAAAATGCAATTAGCTCTGAATCAGTTTCAGATATAATTTACAGTTAAGTGGATGTACAACTTCATGTTACTTCGGTGTATTTTCTAATACATATTGAAGCCAGATTTGACAAACTCACACTGGAAACTATGTTGTGTTTCTGAAAGGGGAATCCACCCACTAATCACATACGTAATCAAACTATTCCTATAAATAGCCCTATAGTCTACACCTCCTTGTCATTTCTTTATCTGGTCCCTCTCCTCCCCTGCCTCCACCTTGCAACATGCTTTGTCTAGAGGGAAGGTGGCCCAGAGTGCCACTTATCCTGCCCGCTGGCATTAGTTATCATCAATCAATATACATTACATCATAGTTCGGTCAGTGTATAAGGGCGGCTATCGAGCTCCAATGGACAAGGTCATGGGCCAAATTATATTACGTTTCATTATGGGCATGGTCATTTGTCAAATGCAATAAAGAATTGTTCAAAGGATGTCTCCTTTCTGAAACAAGTATCTGCATGCAAAAAACACCCAAGGCATATGGATTTGCTTAAAACATGATTTAATTTCAATACTGAAGTTTCCAATCATGAATGCTAGTTATCCTTTTTTTTAGTACTAAGAAGAAATACCAGTGTGTCCTCTCTATTTTGATCACAATTACCTTTGGAATAAAGCAGTAAATTGACCCTGAGTTTTCTATTTTAGTAATTACATGGACATCCAATGCATTTATTATTATTATTAATTTCTTAGCAGACGCCCTTATCCAGGGCAACTTACAATTGTTACAACATATCACATTATTCAGATATCACATTATTTTTACATACAATTACCCATTTATACAGTTGGGTTTTTACTGGAGCAATCTAGGTAAAGTTACTGGCATGCTTTATAAATACAGCCCTTAAAATGATGTATAATCAAGGTAAAGATATTCTTTAACTGGAGACATGGAGTGTGTATTTGTCTGTTTGCTTTTATCGTACAACGTTTAGTGAGCTCAAATCAATTGTCCATTGCTCCATAACCTGTACATTTCCATATTCCCTGTAGAGGAAAATGTATACTACTAGGCTGCAACCACTACTTCTTTAAACTCAAAACACTTTTTTACGAGAATGTTTTCTTTAGACAGTAAAACTTGTATTCAGTGGGGCTGTGCACTGTTAGCTACAGCAGCATAAACATACTGCATTACCTAATGAATTCTGCTTCTGAAACCCCCTTGGAATGAATCACAAGATTCAGAGCTGATAAATGAGGTAGTATGTTTGTAGGCAGTCAGTATATCTTTGGATACAAGATCGCATGGCGCCTCCAAGTACTGAGCCTGACTGTAGCCAGTGCTATTGTCTCTCACCTTCCATAAGTACTAAAAGTTCACAAAAAAGGGGTGTTTGCTGAAAGCATGGCTAAGCAAGACTGTGACTGCTTTTCAAAACTATTAGTTCAGACTAGGTGCAGGTTTCTTATTGCTGCTAATGTTTCAGTTTGCTATAGATTTGAAACTGTAGATTCCCTTTGTTACTTTATTTAAAAACTTGTCCTGAAGCTCTTTAGCTCTTATGTCTACAACATGGACGGCTGTGTAAAGTTACAATAATGACTTCAAACTGCTTAATAAAGTGAATCCTGTTCTTGCCGAGTTGTTGATCTTAGATGGGGGACCACAGGGAGTTTCAGCAACTCTTACTGGTCAGGCTCCCCACAAGGCTCGCCAGACTAGCAAGGCTGAGCTTTTGGGTCAGAAACTTGGCAACATTTGTTGCTTAGGTTCAGCCGCTGAAAAGGAGTGATGACAGGAATGGAGGTCACCCTTTGACCTACAGACCTCTTGATCAGTAATAGGGGCTGCCGTGGTGAGGCAACATTTTGAATTGGTCATTTCAAACAGGTAAAAAAGGGGGTTAAAATAAAAAATAAATAAAAACATTGATAAAAAGGTATGGCAGGAGATAAATGAAAAAGAAAATTACCCAATAGCAACACAATAAAATAATAATAATAAATAAAATATTTTGCCAAAAGGTATTATACAGAAATGCAATAGTGTATTGCAGTAAAAATAAATATTACACATAATCTAATTACTTGCATTGCCTGACTGATGTGTGTATTTATTTAGTCAGGAGGATACAATGTAAAAAACAGAAAATTCCAGCACTGCCTTAAGAAAAAGTCATATGAATTACGAGAAGCATTTTTTTAAAAATAAAGAAATGTTAGTTAACACTAGAACGACCAAGGCGGTCATTTTGACCGCTTTTGGAATTTAAATTTAAATTGTGGTGTGTGTGTTTAAGATACAGAGCTGTGCTTTCCTGACCTTTCCTATATATATATGTACTAATTATCCTGACAAAAAAAGAATCGTGTAGCTGCAAAAATTAGTGAGATAAAATACTGTCATACCTATTCTGACAAGGAGCGGTCAAATTGACCGATACATATAAAACATATTATTATTTGTATTTATCAGTCAGGACTTGCAGCCTGCATTCCTCAAGTGAGCGGTCTGCTGGCATTTCTACTCTTTCAATGAGCCTCCTGATAGCCCATCAATCAGCCTTGACAGCTCATGGAACCAGACTGTCTGTCTGCACTAGTTACTGTAAGTGGCTCATTTTTCTAAGAAATTCATTGTTACCCCAATACACATTGCAAATGGATCACTAAGACACAGGACAGTAAAGCAGTGTTTGGAATTACTGCACATTTTACCAAACATTGATTCTGTGGCAGCAAAGACGGACAATGACAATCTGGCTCTGAAGCAGACTGGACACCAACATGATCCGTGGTCAATGCCCTTGGATTAATTAGATGCTTTCATTGTACTGCTATATGCCCGTGGAACATTTGGTGCCAGAAGCCTGGGTTACTGTTGATAGCTGTGCCAAATACCCAGACAGCCTGCGGTAAGTGCACTGCATATTTTGAAAAGCGCAGGATCTCTGTGATTTGTGCCAGCACTTAGACTTTGTAAACGACTGTAAATGAAGCACATTCTGTTCAAATGTTTATTTATTCATGTAATTTCGATTATAGTATGTCTGTGTACAAACACATAGCTTCGGTTGCGTATATGCTCTTTGTTATGTAGGCAATATAAACCCATTTATTAAAAATAATTTATACTTATTTACATAATTTCAGTTGTACAGTTTTGTATGTTCATTATATAACTGTATATACACAAATTTGACTTTGTAAATGATTGTACATGAATCCCATTCTGTTCAAATGTTTATTTATTCCTGTAATTTAGATTATAGTATGTCTGTATATAAACGCATAGCTTCAGTTGCGTATATGCTCTTTGTTATGTAGGCAATATAAAACCATTTATTTAAAAAGTTTGAAACTTATTTACATTGTTCCAGTTTTATGTACATTATATACCGGTATATACACAAATTTATTTTCAAATATTTGTTTATTTAATTTTTTACAGTTTTTTCCCTGTATATCCCTGTCCCTGATCTATTGCACAATAGAGAAAATCAAGCATTCACTTTGAAAAGATAGCCGTTATCTTTTCTTTCTCGCTGTCTCATTTCTTGCACTCTGGTTCACCCAGACCACAGCATAATAAGGGATGTTATTTTCTTCCTCTACCGGGTATCTTAAGGAGGACTGCTATTTGTTTTTTAAATTTCCATATCATTCCAGTGTTTTCATTTACAATCTGGATTTATATCCATTTGGTGGTATGTTCAGTGGGTCTATAAGTGTATCTGGTTACGTAAACAATCATTTTCATTACCACAGTGATAATTCACATATGCTTTACTGGTCTCAATGTCTTGAAAAAAGAATAACTAGTAAAATGTAGGTATTGTGTCTACAGCTATGGCCAAAAGTTTAGCATTTTGGGCCCTAGAATTTTAGGATTGAGACAACAATTTTTTAAAAAAACATAATGTAGATCTTTTATTTAACATCATGTAATTAACCAAAAAAATAAAATGATATTGCAAAAGTCTACCGGAAGCCACAATAGTAGTATTTTATTTCGAAATGTCCAATATTTCAATTTTTGTCGGTTATTTCATTAAGTATGGAAAACTACAAAGTGGTATGTAATTCAATATGTTAACGCAACATTATTCAGCAGGTTTCATTCGACTTTATGAAGCAAAATGTGTTAATTCTTTTGGCCATAGCTGTATATTCATAGAACCTGGCACGAAAGAAAACCTTTGAACAATACCTTTCTTATTTACATAACAAAAAGTATTGTCTGACAGATTTAAGGACAGGGTTTAAAGGGTAGAACTACTCATTGTGGAGAGAGATAGAACCGGAACATTTGGGATAAAATGTTCCTTCACTGCAATGCTGTATTTTCCTATTACAATACACCGGTAATAAAGTCCTTTTAATGGAGCACTCTTTATGCTGCAGGTAGTAATAGAGTGGTAGAGTGGGATTCTCTATTCAGCATGCTTCTTCTTTACCATGGCTCCGGTCTTTGTTTTGCATTCCCTGTGGCACAACCTTAGTCTTCTTCCTAACCTCTATCCTATCTGAATGGTGAAGGAACTGTGCTGGAAACTTGAAACTGGCCAGCTCACTGGCTCCAAATGCTAAAGTACCAACCACATCAACCTTCTGCATGTTTGTGTTCACAACTCCATTATAGGGTCATATAAGTCTGAGACTGGAGGATGAAAGCAGTACTTAGCCAGCCACTGCTTCTCATTCAGGGACGTTGATAAGTAGAAGCTGCATATACTGTCAAATATATGATAGTAAAACAGTAAGATGTGTACAGTGTATATTGTAGGCCCCTTTATTTGCAAGTGAGGATGGGCATGTTTAATTTTGGGAACATGGATAGAGTGTAAGGATCCTATCCTGTACAGACAGATAGGAGTATAATCTAGACTACATGGAGGCGCCACAGGAAGTAGCCTACTGGGCTTACTATATCATTATCTAATAGTGATATTTTACAACTTCCCTTCACATGTTGAGTTAAGTTCATCAATAATTCAGTGTCTTTCAGTGTCTTAATATGTACAGCAGTTTGCTCTTTTAAATACACAACGCAGTGCAGAGTAGCATAATGAATATACTGAGACAGAAGGAGGTCTCTCTGATTATGCCGTATTTTAAATAAGCAACACTCCGACTATGTACCATCTGCAGAACACATAGGTTAATCAAAGTCAAGGTAATATCAGTGTAGCACACATCACAGGTTACACATGTGAATGCTATATGTTCAGCACATAATTACACAATTTCATTACAACTTAAACAAGTTCATCTCAAGCACAGACGACACTGACCAGAAAATTTAAACCCATTGAGGCTTGACAATGACACAGTGGAATCCGGAAGGGCATTCCATAACCCCAAGGCTGTGCCAATGAAAGGATACTGACAAAGGAATGATTATCAGAGCAACTCTGTGCAGACCTCTCAAAAGTGAGCTAAATAAAAACAAAACAGGACCTTCTGCTGCTTAGTGGTTTAAGAGAGGAGCGACTAAGTAAGCTATTGTGCTGTTAGTAGAATCCCAGTCCCAGTCATTCAATACAACCCTACAAGCAAGTACTTGTACAGACTCTTAATATTGTATTTTTGGAATGGGTCCCAAACAAAAGAGTTATACTCTAACATAGATTTTACCAAGCCCTTGTAAAGAATCTGAAGGGGCCTCTCTGAAGGAACAAAAATAAACCCATAACTCTTCTAGCTTTACCACAGACATAATCAACATGGTGTGTCCAAAGCAAGGTATCTGATACCCAAACCCCAGGAGTGTGTAGCAACTCCCCACACCAATTGGGACAATAATCATACATTTAGTTTTGGAAATGTTCGGTTTTAAATAATGAATTCCAAACTAATCATAAACAAGATAAATATCGTGCTGAAGAGCTACTGAAGAAAGCTGTCCCTGGATAGCAACACTTTGCCAACTCCCAATAAGGTAAAAAGAAAACCAACCCAAAAAGGGCTTCACCAAACCCATATTTAGAAAGCATTGATAAAAGGGCATTATGTGGGACTGTGTCAAAGGCTGTGGAGAGGTAAAAAATACAGCAGCTGTTCCATAACCGGAATCCACAAATAATAAGTAATAAAAGTGCACCTGCTGGCCCAGGAGGTCAAAAAACCAAACTGTGATTTAAAGGGAAAATCTGGTCAAAAGAAAGGTTACTTAAACTATTGACTCTTAAGTTGGATAATTATTGTTCCCTGTGTAGAAAATTACATGTTCTACTTAATAGAAGTGTGTGTACATAGAACATGATGAAAACTGAAACAGACTAGATTACTCAGTTTATACTACAAATTGTAACATTTTCTGAAAATATTTTAAAAGTTGAATTTAATATTGTATTTTCTATAAGACATGTGCAATCAATTTGGGAGATGCATTCGACTGATATATCATCATAAAATGTGAGCTGACAGGCTTCTACAATAGCCGGCTGGTGCAAGATAGGGTTGGCATGTCTTGACCTACAAAGAAATCTCAATGAGTGATATAGAAAGCCAAGTCTGTAGTAATGTGGAAGAGATAACAGCACAAAACTCAGGGACCCGGGATGCATGGTCCAACCTATGGTAACACACTGCTTTGTTATTGTTTATAAAACGGATAGTTAGAATGCTGCATGCTGATTGGTCCATCAGTGTTCCAAGCTGTTATAATATCCAGCACAATGTCATGATTAGGAACTAAATCAAATCACTGCACCTGTGCTAACCACGTATCACTGCACCACCAAAATCAAATAAAACACCTGTCAAAATACCTGCTGTCATGGAAGATACTAAAGACATTAAGGTGTCTTTTCATATCCTCCCATTTATATTAATTTGCACTACAAACCAGTTTGCTATTTTAAACAAGATGCTGTTTTGGTATTTTATTTGTAGTACATACCCGTCATTTTCTGTAATTTCGGTCAGATCCAGTTGTCACATATTCCGTTTTATTTTACTCCTTTTAGTTGGTATGAGCCATTGAATTAGAGAAATTTACTTAGCCATTTATAATGCAGTATTTAGTCAGTGAGGTTACTAGTAAGTTAGCTTCACACAGAATAAAAAAAAAAAATAATAAGTTAGCATGTATTGGAAAAAAGAATGATGTACTAACCTGGCACAGATATCTGTCCTGCAGAGGGGTGGTCCATTTCCATTATAAGACCATTGTGGATAACCTGAAAATAAATGAGACATAAATATATTTTTTAAAACATCACACATATTAGTAGATATTTAGTTAGGAACATACTGCAATCAAGGGGCTCTGCATTTGACATATTAACTATATGCAGCAGCAGTATAACTGCAGAAGCCTTTAGTAGTTTTATAAAGGTATCAAATATATTAAAAAATACCAAAGCTTTCTGAAAAAAAATAACATACCATAATAAAAAAACAAACATTTCCTTAACTGACAAAAATATATTTTAAAAAATGAATGAAACCATAAGAACAACCCTGTAATTGGGATTGTTTTATACTATCACCCTATACAGCGCTACGAATGAGTATGACATACATCTATTTGCCTGTATAATGATTACAGTGTTGGTGTTTGGAAGAAAGTAACCTTTCCCATGGAACACAACCATTCTGCATAGTGTCAAGTGAACCCTGAAAAGCTGCCCGTCAGTAAAATGTACCACCAAGGACCAGGGCTGGATTAACCTATACGCAAACTATGCCATAGCGTAGGGCCCCCAGCAGAATTTGGGCCCTGCGAGTTTGCAGTTTGTTTGGGACATTTCATAAACATTGCATGCGGGCAGACGAATGGGCCCACACACACAGGAAGAGAGGCACACAGAAGCTTGCTTTTGGTTAATTTTGTTCTTTTATGATGGCTAGGCATTTCTTTCTCGATTACAGCATACCTGGTCTCTGAGTCTCTCACGCAAGCAGCTTCCTGCTAATGTGCAATACCAAATGCCCCACACCCTCTACCTCCTGGGAGAGATCTGTCCCTAGTCCTATGTCAGAGGCATCAGTCTGCGGGATAAAATGTATGAATCGGGCTCAATTTACGTATTGACTTATTTCAGTTTTAGGGCCAATTTAAAAACCTGTCCTGTCTCAAATGTGCATGGTATGCCTCTTTACATTTTAAAAACCTTCATTTTTCATTTGGGGGTTGGAATTTTAGAAACAAAAGGTGTGTAAAAGTAAATGTGTACAATGCAGGAGGCTGAAGGAAATTCAAATGTGGATGTCTGCAGCCAGCAAGAACGGTTTAAGTCCATAGTGGTTTTTTCTCTCGCTACAAAAGAAGTAAAGCACAGAAAAGTTATTCCCTATTTTTTTTTAACTACATTGTTTTGTTCTATTTAATGCAATGATACTGGTCCGTAAAAGGGATCTACGAACGGGTTTGAAAAAAAAAAAAAAGAAAACATTGTTTTTGTTTTGCTATATATATAATTCTAATGCTATTAGCTGCTGGGCTTTACTAACAAAACCACTGACCCACTAACCTCAGTGGATGTTCTATTATGCACTTGCTGCTTTTGTACTTTACTGCTGAGACTGAAGCTTTTTTTATGTCTGTGATCCACATTGCATAATTTTTTGTTCTATGTTCCCACGGATGTTTGAATGTTAATCAATAACAGTGAGATTTAATTATTATTATTCGCATGTAATTTCTGTCGTATGGTACAAGGCAATAAAGGCATACACAGTTTAATAAGCCTCATGCCCAGCTATGATCAGCAAAGAAAAAAGCCAACATAAAGTGCTCAAATAATTCAGTTCAAAGACCCTTTCTCATTATTACTGATTGGTACTGAAAAAAATGGTTACTGAAAATAAAGTAAAAGTTAGAAAATATCACCTTGCAATTAACTGGTTTTAACTAGGTTCCTACGGTGCACTCACATATTCCAAACTTTACATATGATTCGTATCAAATGAGCTTTATACTGGGTATCTCATAGGGAGCTCAAAGCAACCCATGAACCAACATGAGTGAGTCTCAATGGGGCTGACAGACCACCCTGTAGTGTATGAACGATCCTTAGGAGTGCAGAAAATATAAACCGTGTTCACAGTGCTGTATTGGGGCATAGTCATAGAATTGTACAAGGACAATATAGGCTATGTAATAACCCCAGACATATGGACACACTGATGACGCTTCTCACATTTTTATATGGCAGCTCCACAATCGGGAGAATATATATTTTTTCCTCCGTAATGAATTATAAAGTGCAACACCAATCACATTGAATAAAAAAGTTTTAAAAAAATGCAATTCTCAAGTCTACAAAACATAAAAGTGCCTAATTTTGGTTTGAAACTGGAAAATGAATGGTTACCATGCACAGGCATGATGGAAAATACTATAAAGTAACTGTATCTGTATTTGTCACCCCCTTTTTTTATAACTCTTTTGTGCAAACTCCTTGGCCAAACATTTATTTAAGATCGCTCACTCTCTGTCCCCAGTGCAGGGCCGGATTAACCAATATTCCAATAACATCATTCCCCATAATATGCATGGGGCCCCAAAAATATGCGTTAGCATAGGGCCCTCACATCCTTTAATCGGCCCTGCCAAGAACATTTCAATTTTAACAGGAATGCCAAGGGTTTGTTTAACCTTTTCTCCACATGAGCCTTAATAACTAGTTGCAAATTGACACAAAGTCATCCAAAGCTATCTTGAGCTGTTAAAAGTTACAATTAAGGGTTCATTCACACTCCATTAGATTTTACCTCGTAAAAATAAAGTCTGATAAACAGATTATAACGGCAGACAGCTAGATGAAATTATTTTACTACTACAACTACGCTGATGACTACAACTATTATTAGAATTATTGTTATTATTATTATTGTTAATATTATTATTATTATTATTTATTTCTTAGCAGATGCCCTCATCCAGGGCGACTTACAATTGTTACAAGATATCACATTATTTTTTACATACAATTACCGATTTATACAGTTGGGTTTTTACTGGAGCAATCTAGGTAAAGTACCTTGCTCAAGGGTACAGCAGCAGTGTCCCCTACCAGGGATTGAACCCATGACCCTCCGGTCAAGAGTCCAGAGACCTAACCACTACTCCACACTGCTGGAAATCTGTATTTCCCTTCATACGGAGTTACACTATCTTGATCTGAAGTGTCCTGCCAAAGGCGACTGACAGACAGTGATTGACTAGGTTCAACCTTAATCCATGAACAAGTCCACAGAGTGAACAGAGCTGCTGCAGACTGTCGCCAGCACAAATCTACTGTTATTTCAACAGGATCACTGAAACAGCATGCGTAGGCCGCTGCACAAACAAAGACCACTGAAGCAAAGTACATCAAAAGGAAAAAAGACGCTCATATCTTGTATGCCACTTATTGTCCAGGTATGGTATGCAGGTAATTTGGTTTGTACAGTATCCACTATGTTTAAGCAATTTTTAAGATCAATGGTGAAACTTTAAATCACTTTAAAAATATATATTGACTTTATGGGGGTTACAGCTGCTATAAATATATTAATTTTTGTTCTTGTATTTTTCAGAACGCAGAATCCGCAATGGGAATGATTTATTGATTGCAATTGACAGACAAATTAATGATGGATGATAAATTTGGCCGGACCTTGTCCATGGGTGCTCGACAGCTAGCCGCATGCTGGCCGACTAGGCGAATACACGAACGATATGCTGCATCTTAGTGCTGCAGATAGGAAGTGGCACGTAGGGCCACCTCCGCCCAAAAGACGAGGCCACCAAACCATGAATGGATAAAAATAATAATTGAATGTATGATTAATGCAACGAGCCACAGTGGTGCACTGCCACATAACCCTAAAAGATATGGGAAAAGGATAAATGAAAAGAGAAGCAGCTAATTTATTATTATTATTATTATTTGCTTATTTTAGCAGACGACTTTATCCAAGGCGACTTACAGAGACTAGGGTGTGTGAACTATGCATCAGCTGCAGAGTCACTTACAATTACGTCTCACCCGAAAGACGGAGCACAAGGAGGTGAAGTGACTTGCTCAGGGTCACACAATGAGTCAGTGGCTGAGGTGGGATTTGAACCGGGGACATTCTGGTTACAAGCCATTTTCTTTAACCACTGGACCACACAGCCTCCACACAGCTAAGACATGCATTAACCGCACTGAGGGATAGAGCCCAGCCTCTCCAGCCTGACCACGCACCCTGCAGAACTAAATACAAACTGCTCAGTACTCGGGCAAGGAAAACCCCCCTACTCACATTATTTTTAATTTTTCCGATGATAGGGGGAAACCTCAGGGAATCCATGGCTGAGGGTAGCCCTTCCTCCAGGCTCTAAAACGGTCGTCTCCCGTTTTGGCCTCATTGCGTGTGACTGAGAGGCCAAAACAAAAGAAGCGACATGAGTGAAAGCCACATGGAGTTTTATGGCGCTTGATGATGACATGTTGGTTAGGGGTGGATTCTCCTTTCCAGAAACGCAACCAAGTTTTCGAAGGTGGGTTTTCATAGTTCCCTTTGTTATTTTGACTGGGAAAACCAAACAATACAGAATGTGCAAGAATTAGGTCTTAAGCATACAACAAAGTTATATGTAAAGTAACACCAAAGAGATTTTTTCAGATGCTAAGACAGTGATACTAAAGTTTCTACGAAAGAATGTAAAAAATGTATTATTTAAGAGGCTGGAGAAATTTATATTCCATCGTGGGTTGCTATGGGTTTCTATCTAACCCACCCTTCATAAAGTAAGAGTCACATCCAGATGCTAGTCAGACAACATTACATGCTTTATAATTAAATTCTCAATAACAATAGACTCAACCCAGCCAGTTATATAAGGTGAATTAAACCTTTATATGTCTGTATAATTATTCTTTCAACACAGAGGTGTCCTTGATTTACTGTACATATTGGCCTAGCAGAATACATAAGTATGTAGTGTGTTTACTGAGGGAATTAAAATACTTACATAGTCTTAAATATTAAATTCAGAAGAAAAAAAAACATGCACCATGCATGTTATCCAAGGTTAAATCAGAACTAATTTTAGATACAACTTTTAAATGCCCTAGTTAAGAAGCAGTATAGGTGAGAAGTTCATTGAGGTAAGCCAAGTAGTAAGTACAGTGCTGAAGTAATGCTTCCAAAGGAGTTTCCACATCCATGTTTTCAAATCTTGGGAATATGGGAGTCAGAAAAACCTTGAAACTCACATTTGTTCACTAGTTGAAGAACCTAACCTATGAATACAAGGGTGTGATTTTCATGAACTTATTAAAATCATAATTTTAATAGAAATTTTAATATAATAACTGTACAGTTTATTTTCTTTTTAGAATGGAAACAACTACATAATTTTAATATGCACAAGGGCTAAGGCAATTTTCTTAGCAAGGAAAATAGTTGTACTGTATAAAACAATTATGGAACAATAATGTTACTGCTCCTTCCTGCAACCAAGATTGTTGCTGGTTTTATTCTCTTACTATTCTTCATCTAGAAAATAGGGCCCTTAGATCAGACCGAAAAAATAAACTGTTATTTGACTTTTGGAGCTATTTTCAAGCAGTCGTGAGAAAAATGTCTTTTTTTTTAATTATTAATAGCAGATTTCATGCTTTTAGTTTCTTTAAGCACATGAAACAGTCTTGTCATCATTATAAAAATACCAAACCCTGTTTAACTTGTACATATACCTTTTACATACATAGATACGTTTAACTTATTAATGCTTTGCTTAACTGGCTGATCAAAGTGTGCTTTTTAAAGTAACACATGCATTTGTAACCCAGTACCTGGCAACCATTAGAAATAATCCCCATTCCAATCCTCAAAAAAGAGTAAATCTACCATCTTAGTTGTGTCTTGTTTGTAGAAGAATTCTTTAAAATTAAAAATATTTCCGCTGTCAAAAGCCTTCCTCTTACTTTTTTAACTTATTGACTTGGGTGTCTTGGCATTCATCAATTTGTGTTAGCATTCTCCTGGGTTATTAGGATTACTGAAGCACTATCAGCAGAACTAGGCCCGGACGACTTTCCTCCCTAACCCCACAGGTCAGAAATGACAAAGCAGTGCTGCCTATGAGTCTCCAGCTTTAAACTGACTTGGGTGTCAACTCAGCACAAATGGGATTTGACCCAGCATGCTTTTGGCCAGTTGACTCACCATGCACTACATGCAGTAGTGTCTTTACTGGATGAGCATTTGGGGAGCCCCTCAGCAGTATTTTATTCTTATTTACAGCTCTTTTAAACCAAATCTTTGTCAACTTTAAGAGATTTTTGTAAGGATAAACTATTTATTTTAATGTAATTTATTAGACACTTTTACTTTAGGTAAACTGTAGGAATGCCTGAATGATTATTTTCTTAGTGTCTACCTTACAATCATTAGCTGTGAATATGATTTTGTCTCGTGTCACTGTGGTACTTTATCCCTTCTTGGCACTTGCAATCTGGGGGTGGAGGATAGTGATGATGGAGCAGGGAAATCTCTCTAATTGACTGAACCTACAGGGCAGTGATAATAAACAAAATCCCCTAAAGATAAGTACTTGAGCTCCTCTGTTCGGAATAGTCACTGAACTAGTTTATGTAAAAACCAGGCCTTAGCAGAACCAAACCCCTGATAACATGAATTTTAATCCACGGTAACAATTTCTCTCTTTGATCTTTCTTTAAAAACAAAATAGATGGATTTGTTGATTGAGTGGGCATGTGTCAGATTATCGGCCTTGTATCTGGGGGGACCTGCCTTTTACCTGTTGCAACAAGATTTATAAGAAACTTTTCCACAACACTTAATCACAAGTTCTGAGGTAAAACTACTGGCATTAGCCGATATGTTTTTCTACTTAGTTTCTTTTAATTTTGCCTTAGAATGTATGGTAGTTTTACACAGAATACTAGCTGTAAATAACACATTAACTTAGAAACTTCCAATAAAAAAAGATAACTGTGACTTACACCCATTTAATTTAAATTAGCATCTCCTAACAAATGCCCATGTATAGTTTAATCAGTCAGACAAGTAGAGCCATCGGTATAGCTTTAATAACCAATCACACAAGATACCCTGACCTGCATGCACAGTATCTCAATAGATTCCTTATTATGAAGGTACAGGCTATAGAATGCATGGTCAATTAGTATTTCAACCGAAGACTGTTATAATTAGCAGACACAATCCTTCCTTTAAAACCGTGCACTGTAAACAAATCCAAGCTCCTGATGCTATGTGAGTTAAGTAGCTGCTCAAGTACTTGTTTGACAATCTAGCAATTCCAAAATTAAAATAATCCCTGACCTGGAGCACAATGAGATAGTTCAGGCCTTACATTTGCAACATTTCCATGTAAATCAGAATGAAATGAAGCACTGAGATTTACATAGTGCCTTGAATAGGAAACAAAAACTGTCTGAAACAGCAGACATATGTATTTGTTATCACAACAAAAGATTTAAAGATAGCATGTTTATTAATGCACTGTAGTTTGAATTGCATACGTAAAAAAAAAAAAAAAACAAAAAAAAAAAACACTTGCAATTAGTATATCACAATTAATTGAATGGGACTACTTAAAATGTACCGTTAACAGTTTTATGGATTTCTCAGTATGATCAGAAAAGATATAGACATGTACTATACAAGACAGTGAATCATGTAAATACAGTATTAAAGTGAAATCAATGTACTGTTGTTTATCTGAAAATGAAATACTGTATGTTGAATTGACCATTCATATATAAAACTAGTAAGTTGCTCTGTTGTACAAGATCCGTTTTTAAGGTGGTTCTCCACAGCTGTTACAGTGCATCTTACTCACGCATCATCCTAAAGTAAATACATAAAATGACATACCGTATATTTCAAAAATGAGTAAAGGTACCTTCATTTGTTTTTCATGGGATAACCATGTTCAATTACAAAAAAAATAAATAAATAAATGACATTTTACCAAACTGTAGTACTTAGATTAGAGGCAAGGATCAAATTAGGCAGGTCGCTGGCGCTTTTATTTTCTCCTTCTGTAAAGGTAACCAGTATTACACAGGCATGTCAAGCCATGTTATTTCTGACACATTGTCTTTCTTCTTTTCAAAGATACAAATTCCACACAAAACATACCTCAACATGATAGCTACAGGTGCAGTACAAAAGACCCTCTTATAGTAGAAGCAAGGGCCTAATAATGACAGTCAAGCTCAACAAATCTATTTCTGCTGACTCTCAATTTTAACTACTTGCCAGTCCCATGTAGCAGATAAGATTAGCATATGAGCAACAGATGTGAAATCATACTGAGTTAAATGTTATATATATATATTTTTTTTTTACTGGATTTCAGTATGTACTTCCATTCATATGTATACATTCTTAATTCATTTATATCTCTTTCATTTTAAACAGCTGTGCTCCAGTATAAAATATTCTACACGTCTATGCATATTACGTTTAGTGACTTTGTGGTTCTTTGAAATGCGTAGAAGTATGTACACAAACTAACATTGATAGATGGCTTTAATTTAAAAATCATGAAACACAACCCTTTTAAATATTATTCATCCATCCATACATGTGTAACATGTTTATTTTAGACTTCATGTTTTGTGTCTCTTCATATACATTTTAATTTACAATATCCCTGCCCAGTCTTAACCCTTTGCATTAAATACTCCACTTCATCTAAATAACACCTCGAAGAGTATGAGCTGGATAAAGAGTGTTTAATGTTATACTATAGAATACACAATAATCGGTGGCTGAACGTTTTCTGAGACATCCACATCACACCTGGGACGTCCACATACCGTACCTTAGCATAACAAGACTGAGGTATACAATTAAACAACAGCCATAAAGCAGTCCCTCAGGTATGATCTTCAGTCCAGGTTTTCATTTTTTTTTTTTTTTTATTAAACTTGGTACTTAAATAAACACTGTATTTAAAATGCCAAGGTCTTATAATGATGCACACAGATTATTACCCGTGCAGTGAAAATTTAAAATCAATATTGGTCCTGCTTTAAATAAACACTGGTCTGCTTGGCGGCCCTGACCATATCTTATTTGAAATGATGAAGGAAATGTTATTATATCTAAACATAATATACAAGGTGGTCGTTTTTTTCTACAAAAGCATTCAGTTTAACACAGTCTGTTTCAAGATTAGATACACTAAATTAACAATATGTAGTTAATTGCACAATGTTATTAAGCACCTTAGCATGGTAATTTACATATTATTTAACAATTCAAGTCTAATTTCACATAGGATTCTGTCTTGCCATAAATCAGGATGTGTACTGCATTTTTGCTTGGAATCGTCCAAGAACTACATTTCCCTGCCAAACTTAAGTTAGGTGTTGGCATATTGATGTGTGAAGTTGTATAGAAAGAAGGTAATGAGGAGTACTCTTTTTCAAGTAATTCCAATACTGGACTGAATACAAGAAACACATCAAAACTTAACAGGAATGGGTAAGAGAAATAACACGTATCAATGTTGTATTTGATCTACTTCCCCAGCAAATGTACAGTGACTCATACTTCTGGTCTTCTATTTTCACACATGCAGGCAAGACAAATAAATCATGCCGAACTCCAGGTTAGACAGGTTCTGGTTTACAGAGTGGTTATACAGGATGCTGATATGCAAAGAGGCTGGATTAAACTGAAGCTCAAAGTAAAGCATTGTCCGCTGCAGTTTACACAACACTGATACACTTCACCACAGTCAGCCTTGAGGGGTCATAAAGCAATTTTTGCAGGAATAGTTAGTAAGCAGTTCTGTGATAGTAGTAATCTAGCAATTGTCTAAACAGAAACAACAACTTTCTTCTTTCCAAATACATTAGCCATATGCATCTTGGTACCATGTATTATCTTGATTTAAATGCTATGCTGTGTCTATGTGGAATACCTCTGCATAGTTTCTTTTAAAGTATTTCCAATTTGTCTAACAGGGCAGCATGTACCCTCTGAAAATGATGCCAGCTCGCCTTGGGTCATTGTACTTTTAATAGGTTTACTTCCAAGCTGGGTATTGGTCTTAAAAGCCTTTGAATTCAAAGGCATCAGTGAAAACCACAAGGCCAGTTTAGTGGTACTAAACAAACAGCTGGTGGGGGGGGATAGAAAAAAGTTGTAAAACAAATAAAAAAAAGTCTAGCAAAATGCAAAAGCAATTACTTTTATGGACAGCTTTCTAGTTTTGCACAAGCGCATATTAACTGTTTGAGGAATTTGAAGGCGAGTGTGAGTGTACAGAACAGATTCTTCTGCAGACTGTGAATCAAAAGGAAGGCGTCATCCAAAAGTATTTAAAGAAGGCTTTTTTACAAATAAAACCTGCTTAAACATTTCAAAAGGTTGAGATGTGTACCCAGTTTCTGGAAGGCAAGAGCATGTTTATGCTGAGAATGTTTGCCTGCTTGGCTCAGTTCAAAGAAAGACCTGCCTCCCTGTGTTTTTACTAGCTGCTCCATACATTCGTCGAGTTTCATTAAATCTGCCGAGTACAAATTAAAGATATCCATGGCTTTGCTTGTGGAGCGTTGGCTCTGGTGCGAAAATGTGGTACTGATTGAGAAGCGTGTCAGCAGCGAAGCCAAGATGGTTCTAAAGAGACAGCTGCTATGATTTATAACTCATCCGTTTTCATCTGAACTTTTAGAATTAAAAAATAAATAAAAAAGGAAAGACAATGTGCAAACTGCTCATTACTAAGTGTGTGCCAGACGCTTGACTTCCGGACTAAAATTACGTAATGACATATTATTCCCAGGAAGCAATAGTTAAATATCCGAAACCATCACATGGAGTTAATATTTTAAAAGCTGTCTCTAGAAAGTATGTCATTGCTGTCTATAAAACTACCCAGTCATTTTTCATTTTCATACAGAACTCAACAGGGATCATGTGTTCATCTACAGTTTAAGAAGTAACTATTTGTCAAATACTCTTAACAATTGTATATACAGAATGTTAAGTAAATAATTACATGATAAATAGAAGCAAATATTTAACAGCATTACCTTGCCTAGTCAATATATACTCTTTAACAAACCCTAATACTGATCAACAACAAGAACCATTTAAGGTATGTATGATAATGTCTTGTGGTTTATCGGGGACACTTAAAATAGCTAGTAACTCTTCGAAAAAGAAATGTTTCATCTCAGTGTTATTTTCCATGGTAAATATTTTTACCATGGAAAATATTTCCCCTGTTAAATCACCAAACTGATCCCATCGAAATAATTAATCTAATGATAGGTAATAAGAGGGCAATAATATTTATTTTGACAGTAATTTGAGTAATAGGATAATTGATTGAATCATATGTTTGAACTTAACCAGAAGAATGAACAGATTGTTACTGTAGTGAAATATATTAAGCGATGAACCTTTTTAACCCCAGTAAAACTCAAGACAAGTTGATTCCTATTACTCTATGCATGACATTCAAGCACTGTATTACAATTCCACATTGCCTTTTTATATTACCATTAAATACCAGCGGTGCAGACCACGTCCATATAAACCAGACAAAACTCAAATAATACTCTTTTGAACAATACATATTTTTCTTTGAAAAAAGAAAAACATATCAAATGAGCATAAAAAATGACAACAATACATTGCCAAGGGCACCATATATAAACATGTACACGCTTCAGCTGTTTCCCAAGTTTATCTGTTCCCCAAATAAACAGAGCAGCCACTAATTGATTTAGTATGTTATTTATCTGCTTTCTTTTTTCAGGAACAGTTCATTTTGGTATACTATGCATTGAGCACGTTTACAGGCAGGCCAGTAACGATCTGGATTCCAAATACTGATCCAGGAGATCAATTCCAAAGGGGGTTTTCGGAATCCGAAGGGTGGAATACCCAATTCAATACTGAAAGTGAAATGCATGTAAATCTTCAGGTGGTATTGAATCGGTATTCGCACATTCTTGGGTCCTGACTCCCAGCATTTGGGTTATCAACAGACTAAGCATCATGGCTAGACAAGACATAAGGGTTACTACTGGAGCGATGAAAACAAATTACTTATTTACTAAATATTTTTAAAGAAATTAATGTAATGACACTCCTTAATGAGAACATCTATAGACAGCGATATATTTAAGAGACTGATTGAAAGGATGAGGGCTATGACAGAAAAGGAATATCACCTTAAACATAACACGTGTGAACTTTCAATACAATGTTCATCTGTTTGAAACATTTTTAAACAGTTATTGTATGTATTTATTTTAAATTCAGTGCATACAAAATATGGTTTAAGTTGAGAATGTCACTCTGAGGAATTCTGTTATCGTGGAAAATTGTTAACCCTAGTTACTACAATGTTATTTAAAAAAAATATTTTAAAAAATATTCTTGTATACAAGTCAGGTCTCTGGTAAGCCTTGTCGTTTTTTAGAATTCGTAATGTTTACCTTTTTGTACACTACACTTAAAAACAAATTAAACATACAGGAACAAATCTTGTGAAAGATAGTGTTAAATATGCTAATCTTGAAGGTACAGTTGTGGGAACTTGCTTAAATTCCAGCCATTGTCCTTTCCATAGATCTTCACACTCAATCTTCCATACTTATTAGGTCTTAGAAGCTGAAAAACATTAGCTGTTGAACAGACATAAAGATCATTTCACCCCAAACAAAACTCGGGAGGCCTTAAGCCATTAGACCACAGCAATATTGGCTAGAATCCTTTCTGACAGTTCGATTGCATTGTGGGATTATATTCAAGCGGTTACAATCAAAACAGTAAATGCAAATTGAGACAAATTGTATCTTTGTCATGATCTGTTATTTGATCAGAAGTGACATTTCTTACTGCATAATTAGAGCAGGATTTATTAGACAGCTAACCACTCTTATTATTAGCAGTGCTTAAAAGGAAAGCCAAGAATGTTGGCAGTTTAAGAATTCTCTATGGTTCTCCAAAGAAGCATCTGCTTGCTGATGCAGTCTCACAATACAGGATTCATTTATGAACTGAGCATGAATTGCATCTTCAGCAGAACAGCGTAAGTTCATGCTAACAAATGGCACTATTTTACTTTTATGCGAAGAAACCTCAGCTGCCCTCTTAGACAAACAGCATTTGCTCAACATACTTGCACTCTTGAAGCTGGAAGAATCCGTCCCCTATTGGCTAGAAAACAATCTGAGGTATGCTTATCCAGTGAAATGTGGACTTGACTCAGGAGTAATAAAAGCCAACAAACTGTTTAATGAGAAGCCATTTTAATAGTCTTGGAAACTTATCAAAGAACAGCGGCTGTGACTTCCTGTGGTTAGGTAACCTTTTTTGTCAACTTCACAATGGATGCTATTAGTAAGCTATTTTACAGCAAAATGCCACGTAAGAATTCTTGTGTTATTAGCTTGAACGAAAGCATCTAGAAAAAAGGGCAGAGCCAAGATCATTAAAAGAAATGAGTCAAAATGTTAACAAGGTGGTGGTTTACATTAAGCCTGTGTTTTATTTGACTATCTGAACACTTCTAGTTGTCCATAAAGTTAAAAGTAGCAAGTTAAAAGCAGCATTGCCTAAAGCACCCCCATCCAGCGCCAGCAAATATCTAAGGCCCTCACCGGTCCAGGGCATACCACTTGCACGGTGCACAGCACTGACAGCAGTGTCTGGGGGTCATGATAAGTGATCAGTACAGAGTAAAGTGGGTCGGGCTTGATGAATCAAAGAGCATGCAACCCCTGAAGCAAATATATCCTAGGTAGGTGAATTGAGCAATGTGAATATTATGAAATTAAATCAAGAACATTTGTAATGTATTTCATCAACAGTCAAATGGTACGCAAAATGTAAAGGCCAAATGTAAGTAACAGAGGCTTTAAATCATTAGCTCCTTAATAAATGCTTAGAAGCCATGTGCACTTAATGTCTCAGACTGACCCAGGAGCTTTTCATGTCAACATTGACCCCTAAATTTGAAAGAGCTACTGCAATTACAAAAAAAATAAAACAATAACAACAAATGGCAATCTCTGAAGAGCACTTTGACACAGCCTTTACATGTAAAAACCTCAGGTTACCTTCTACATCATGTGAAGTAATTACTATGGTTGGCTCTGTGGGAAGATCATAAGATGATCATTTAGGTTAATAGGTAAACATAGATGAAAACTCAAGACTCAAGCTATGGTAGGTTTTTTGAGTTATTACTTTCTTACTTTATCGGGTAAGGAAACTGAAAAACAAATCAGCTTTATTTATTTATTTATTTTACCTCTTTTGAACCCTTCAAGGGATTAGGCTTATATCCAGCAGACAGTGAATTTTCAGCAAAGGCTGACATTTAAACTGGGTTGACTTACCCTGTATTTCAGCATGCAAGTTCTTAACTGCACGGGAGTCGGTAGCACATGATTTTATAAGGTTCAGTCTACCAATTGTCTGAATGAAAACGGGCATGCGTTAAAAAAAAAAAAAAAAAAAAAAACTTAATTTCCAACGGATACATAAAGTTCAATAAAGGTGAAGGAGTCTGTGAACCCTGCACTCTCCAAGCCGGGGACAGAAGTTAATTCAGGACAAGATTAGAGAAAGAGCTGCAACAGCTACTTGGATAAATGAGGCATCTATTGTTTAGAGTACATTAAAACAACTACACACCTAATTCTGTGTACGTTCAGTAGCTGTACAATGAAATGCACTTGTGTTGATAATTAAGTATACAGAATAATGTGAGAAATGCTCTGTGTGTGTGTGTGTGGACAGCTGGCTAAGTACTACTTATGCTTAGAGTTAGTAAGATCAGATTTCACAGGGCAAGAAAATTACCTTCCACTGCATTTGCTTGGCACTGTGTCTGACACAAAAGAGCTTAATCATCTGAAATATAACAAGTGTAATCACTCAAAATGAAAGTGTTTAGTCAAATGTAACATAAAACAGAGTGGAAAATGAAACGATTGTCTCTTGAATTACAAATTCAATATACAGCAATCGTTTTTTAGAAACATTTTGAACAGGTATTGCTTGTGGTGATTTATAACTGCCATTTTACATGGTTGCTTATGTGATTAATATTAAAGTAATTGAATCAAACAAAATACCTTTGAACATCCTTTAATTATATATATTTCAAATGTGCTGTTTTGAAAGAAACATGTGTTTTATCAAACATGTATTTTCACTTTAAAACATGATATCTGGTACTAGTAGTGACAATATCTAGGTTAATGACATTTCTGTTTGCAAGCCATGCTTTTAGACTGTCCTGCACTTCCAGGTTCATTTCACTTGGATGTTGAAATTGTCCCCACCCCCACTGGTTTCTTTCCCGTCAATAACCAATAAGCTGCTTTCCCTATTGACTGACATGTTTTCAGCCAGAAACATGCTTTGACCCAGAAGACCTTGCTGGGCTTAAATGAACAATGAAGTAAAGCAGTAACAGACTTCCTGGAAGGCAGGCCAAGCTGGAACTGCCCTTTACCTGGCGTATTACTAAAATTAAAATACATGCCTGCTGTAACATGTGTTACTTTAAAAAACAATGTAGCTAATTTAAGTGCAAAATGGCTAAGATTTACAGAATTATTATGTTATCTATCTACAATCACTTTAAAGGTTTTTAACATTGTTCAACTTTGTTTTGTGCAAGTTTTCACTTTACTCTTATACATTGGTTTACTCTCTTGGTTGCAGTTTGCACACTGAAATGACCAAAAGCAACCTACCACCAACAAAGAGTTCTCAGTTTCTTCAGATGTAAACAAACCTGCTGAATACTACAATTTATTATATAATCTTTTACAGACGGCAATGCAGCACGCAATGCAAATCACAGTAGTAAACCTGAATTGCGATTTCTTTCCGTAGCAATTGTTGCTATAGTAGCTGTAGCTGGATCAAAATAACCAGGACTGGTAGAAGCATACGGTTGTACTATAAACAGATCTGTGGTACAGAGCTACAACCTATGCTTACAAAATAATATATTTAAAGAGATATATTTGTGTGTTATTGAGGGGAGCACTAATATTAGAATTATTATTAGCTGGATTTCCTGTATCATAAACACAGATTATTCTGTATAGATCACAGTTTTCAAATGTACAAATATATATATATATATATATATATATATATATATATATATATATATATATACAGACGTGCTCAAATTTGTTGGTACCCTTACAGCTCATTGAAATAATGCTTTATTCCTCCTGAAAAGTGATGAAATTAAAAGCTATTTTATCATGTATACTGGCATGCCTTTGGTATGTCATAGAATAAAGCAAAGAAGCTGTGAAAAGAGATTAATTATTGCTTATTCTACAAAGATATTCTAAAATGGCCTGGACACATTTGTTGGTACCCCTTAGAAAAGATAATAAATAATTGGATTATAGTTATATTTCAAACTAATTAGTTTCTTTAATTAGTATCACACATCTCCAATCTTGTAATCAGTCATTCAGCCTATTTAAATGGAGAAAAGTAGTCACTGTGCTGTTTGGTATCATTGTGTGCACCATACTGAACATGGACCAGAGAAAGCAAAGGAGAGAGTTGTCTGAGGAGATCAGAAAGAAAATAATAGACAAGCATGGTAAAGGTAAAGGCTACAAGACCATCTCCAAGCAGCTTGATGTTCCTGTGACAACAGTTGCAAATATTATTAAGAAGTTTAAGGTCCATGGAACTGTAGCCAACCTCCCTGGGCGCGGCCGCAAGAGGAAAATCGACCCCAGATTGAACAGAAGGATAGTGCGAATGGTAGAAAAAGAACCAAGGATAACTGCCAAAGAGATACAAGCTGAACTCCGAGGTGAAGGTACGTCAGTTTCTGATTGCACCATCCGTCGCTTTTTGAGCGAAAGTGGGCTCCATGGAAGAAGACCCAGGAGGACTCCACTTTTGAAAGAAAAACATAAAAAAGCCAGACTGGAATTTGCTAAAATGCATATTGACAAGCAACAATCCTTCTGGGAGAATGTCCTTTGGACAGATGAGTCAAAACTGGAGCTTTTTGGCAATTCACATCAGCTCTATGTTCACAGACGAAAAAATGAAGCTTTCAAAGAAAAGAACACCATACCTACAGTGAAACATGGAGGAGGCTCGGTTATGTTTTGGGGCTGCTTTGCTGCGCCTTGCACAGGGTGCCTTGAATCTGTGCAGGGCACAATGAAATCTCAAGACTATCAAGGCATTCTGGAGCGAAACGTACTGCCCAGTGTCAGAAAGCTCTGTTTCAGTCGCAGGTCATGGGTCCTCCAACAGGATAATGACCCAAAACACACAGCTAAAAGCACCCAAGAATGGATAAGAACAAAACATTGGACTATATATATATTGTGGCAGAGTAGGGGGAAGAAAGAGGAAAAATGTAGTCCACGGGTTAGTACAGGACTACATCCCCCAGAATCCTCTGGGCTATTAAGCCAGAATGAGAATCACCTGACACTAATTTAATTAGGTACATCTGCCTGTAATTAGCAGGCAGGTATTTAAACCAGTCCCAAACTGGATACTGTAGGCTGTGTTAAGGCTAATGCCTGGGTGGTCAGTCCTGGGTGGTCAGTCCTGGGTGGTCAGACCTGGGTGGTCAGACCTGGGTGAAAGGTATTGTTATACTTTTATGTTTGGTCACCGGTAAACGGCGTAGCTGTCCGGTTTAATAGTTAGAACTTGTAGAAGTTTAGTTAGGACTCCAAAGAGGGAGTTAGGTATTTGATTTAGTTTATTTCGTTTGTGTATAAATAAATATAAAGGCACCATCCTGTTTAAAAACTTATCATTCTGTGATCCAGAGAAACTTCATTTACATTAAAGCTCCCAATCGTGGAAAATAAATCACCACTTTGCCACAACATATAGTAAATATGGGCTGGAGAGGAAGGTCATAGTGGAAAATTATTGCCCCCGAGGGAAGACTGACAGGGGGCTATCATTGCACCCTGGACAATAGTCTTCCCGAGGGGCATTTTCATTTTCCAGTCAAGAAAACATTAATTATTTAGTCCAGAGGTTGAATTATGGCCCCACCTTCAAGTTTTTTTTTTTTTTTTTTACTTGAAGCACAAAATCAGTGAATTATTTACCAAAATTCCAGTCATCTTATCCTGTGCACATATGTCATCCCTTGCATAGAACTCTACATCTAATTCCAATGTTCAAACATCAAAATAAATACAAAATAACACATGACTGGTATCTTTTGTAAAATGGATCATCCTACTAACTTCACTCATTTTTACATTTTTATGAACTTGGGGCCTCATTTACGAAAGGGCGCTAAACTTTATGGTGCACGATAATTGCAATTACTGCGCATGTTAATGATTTCTGTATTTACTACTGCAATTGTATTCATTATCACAGGAAATAGTGGGCATATTAAGGTGCACACTAATTTTATTGTGCCATACTATGGTAATCAGAATGAATATGTGATTTGTATGGTAATTCATGATAATGTGTTTAAATGAGCATCCAGCTCAGAATAATGAGATGAGCTGTATTCACATGGTATTTACTAAAGTGTGTTAATTTTAGTGCGTGCATTAAAGTGATCATTTATTAGAGCGTATGGGAACCAGGCTTTAGCTACTGATAGGCACACTATTTTCCTGGCCTGAAAACTAGTGGTGTGCTGTTAGATTCTTTTTACTGGACTGGACTTGTTTGATTCATTCAGTTTAGTGAATCAATTCAACAGATTTGTTCGTTTGATTCACTGATTCCCTAACGTGAAATAAATACATCTTGTAGATTTACTTATTTATGAAAATTTGTTTGAACGAAAATATCTGGCAGCAAGGGCCATTTAAGTTAAGACTGGTGGGCCACACCGTATTATATATTTTTATATAAGTCACCAGCAATAGTGTAAAAATGACCATGGGGAGTGCACTGGTAATGTCTTTGCTTGTTAAACAGCGAGTTGGTACATTTTTAAAATGTAAATCTTTTACAAACTCACTGCATTATGGGAGAATAAATTACCAAGGTATGCTTCACTGGATGAGCCTCTGAGCCTTTAAAAGACATCATTATGATTCACCAAGGCAATGAACCATTAATAAGGAGAACAAAGTACATACCTTCCTTTTTCTCATTTTAAACATTATTTCTTTTCTGACATAATATCCAGTTCCCGAAACACGCATTTGAATTGTTCTTTCACAGAAATGAGAATTGGCCACATAAGCAAGGGGACTTGGCTAAGAAAATATGTGCTGGGTCTTTTTTTTATTTTAAAGACCTGCAGTAGATCAGGACTCATTGGAAAAGAAAACAAACATAAGGAGGAAGATTTATTTAAATGTGGTCCATATCATAAAACAGAGATCTGAAACATTTTAAAACTACATCGGATGCCTTTGTTTATGTGCGATTGAGGAGTTTCTTTTGGCTGCTTCCTTGTGAGGTTAATAGTGTGTTCTTCTTAAGTAAACACAGGGATGGCTACAGTTATGAACAAAAAAGGTCTGGAGCCATAAAGCCCTGCAATATAAGTTTCATTTGGAAAAGGCAAACAAATATGAGAATACATTTGAGCAGATGATTTCCAGAATTGGAGCAACAGAATTAAACTCTACTTCCTTTCTGTTACTAATTATGCCTTCATTTGCAAACCATGTAAACCCCCTGCGGCCTTTAAACAAAGCTGGTTTGTGTTCTGCACTTACAATGTCAATTTTACATTTAGTCAGAAAGATAAATGGTATGGCTGTCTTCCTTCTTGTTAACTCAGCATCAAAATGATTCTAAAAATAGGTAACTTTGTCATTCTTTAAAATATACAGTAAGTAGTTCAACAATAAACCTTATTTGGGTGTTGAGGGTCAGAGGTCATCACCATAGGAGAGTTTTTGGTTCCACATATATCATAGTAGGCCTGATGGGAACAAACTGCTAATATACCTTTTCCATCCAGTTTTTAACCAGCTAGCATGTATGCACACAAGCAAAATTGCTAAAAAAAAAAAAAAAAAAGATATGAAAACTGTTTCATTTGACTTGTTACTTGCATGACTAGCTTATTTATATATTTATTGCGAGCAGCGACATTTTGTTTGACATTTGCATAGAAAACTGTAGCAAGTATATTTCTGGCCCGAGCCACCATCCTTCGGCATTCAAGTGACATCGAACTGTTTAATGCATGCTTTCTCCATATTTGTTTTTTTTTCAGAATGTTTCCCACAATACAGTGAATGTTGGTCTTGTCATGCAGAAACTGGAGGTGCCAGTGTCTAAGCACATCTACCTCACACCACCTCTGAGTGTGGTACTACTGCCATGTGTCAGGTGAGGACCAACACCAATACAGCCAACATCTGCATTGGTATTTGTAGCTTCTTGCAGGGCTAGTCTTTGCCACCACTCTCATTTTCACGGTGGTGACAAGCTGGAAGAGGAACAACAGTAACAGTCTCCCAAACACATGCATCCTTTGCTGTGGATTTTCTGTACAGCAACAAGCTGTTTACACTTTGTACTTTACATTATATTGGAATAGGGGCTATACCAGTTTCTAGTGTGGACAAATAAGAACATTTGAATTCGCTACATCAGAGACTATATTATTTTCCTTCTGTGGTAAGCAGCTTGTTATGTTATACTTTTTGTGCACGGATATCTTTAATTTCTAATATATATAGTTTAGCCTATGCTTCATTCCCTGGCTTTAGCATGTTAGACTTGCGAGCGAGTAAAAAACTGTTATGGAAAATCACCTAGCGAATATATTTCATTTGTGAGTTACAGCTAAAACACTTGTTTTTTCTTTCTGAATTTGCTCATCATATCTCAGAGGCTAAGCCATTGTCAGGTCAGGTTAGTAATTTAAAATACAGTTTGTTGTTAATGTTGTCTCACAGTTGATTCTGCATTCATGGTAGCTTTGTCTCTGGGGTAGATTTGATCAAATAAAACCAGACTAATGACATCACACAGGTGGAACACTTACATTATGAAAACACAGTAGCCTTGCTATAGTGGTAACTTCACTGCTTTGTAACTGCATTGAATTGTGGCCTAGACTCTAATTCCCCAACTAGTCAAGCAGGGGCAGGATATTCCTGGAAATATGTTGTATTTCAGGGGATTTATCCTGTTATGAATCTTATCTTAATTGACATATTTGGCCAAAAAGTTATAAAACACATCCAGAATTCACTACATATTTACACAGGTGCTGTTATAAATTGTATCCCTGTAGTGCAATATCAGTATTACAGTCTGGTGTTCTAGTCTAGTTGGGACAAAATATCAAATCATTGCTTTGGTATAACATACAGCATATATGGTCCATTTTCTATTCAGGGATGCCAAGATATTTAGTGAGAAAGTTGTCTGAGTGTAGTTATCCGGCAACAAACCCAGTTGTACTGCTTTCCTAGAAAAAGGAGAACATTTTAGGGTACCATTCTACTTATGAGATGTCTTGCTCATTAAATTATTTAGCATATGTTTAAAGAGGTGGGACAATTATCTATTCAGAAATACCAGGGTCTGAGAGAGGAAAAATGGGTAATACAGTTCACACCCCTGGTCTTGCTGTAAATCATGTTGTTTCTAAACTTTTGAACATTACTGTCTGTATGTCGCTTATATGTTTAAACATATCTAGAAAACTGCTTATTCAAATGTCAAACTTACATTTTCACACATGCATATAGTGACTATACTGTACTGTATGTTGTGGATCACAGTGATCTAGTTTTTAATTTTACTGAAATCTATCATTTTGAATTTAAAGAATTGACAGAATATGAATTTCACTGACATGCTTGTTGAATTCATAAAGGTTAATTGATGCTGCAATTGCACTCACTGTAATCAGACCTGTTTCTGAAATGACATTTAACTTTATATTCTTACCCTAATATGGGCTGTTTATTTTAGGGGAATCCTACATTTTTCTTTAATTATATCCCACTGGTAACAGATATCCACTAAATGTCTAGCTTTATATTTACGGTTAAGGCTCATCGTTCTTACATGATAAGCACTTTTGTATCTTTAATCTTATGAATGTGGAATCAGACAGATTCCCTTGTCAAGCTACACTGTGCACATTTCTCAGGATGGGGTAATTAACATCAATGTAACAACCCCAACAACCATAAGCAAATATTAACAACTAATAAAGGTGTCATATATAATCAGAGCTTCATCTCTTTCAGTAATCCTACTGGTGTGCATCCAGCTTTCAAGGTGTATTGAATGCTCAAGCACAGAGTGTGGTTCAATGAAATTCACCTTTTGTTTCCTTTTGTAATCACCTTTTTGGGGTAACCTTAAATAAACAAAGCTTACTCTAATGAGTTACGACTCGAAGGCAGGGTGTTGACGGCACATTGGAACACTAGGCGATCTAAAAGACAAACAAAATAAAACTCTTAAAAGCTAAATCCTAACATACCAGTATTTTCCATTAACTTAACGCAGTAATCTGAAGACACCATTAACCATGTAAGAATTTCCTCCGATTTTAATTATAAAGGTGCAACAGGTAAGAGCGGCTGGCAGAGACTTGTTTAAACTTGATTTTGAGGGGTATGTTTCCTCAACCGTTTCAAAACGGATCAAGACGGCATTTCATATGTTCCGTGTCCACGTGACGGATAATTTTTTTTGTCCAAGTAGTTTTTAAATTAGAGAATGTAAATGAATTCAAAAGCAGCTGTGTGTTTATACACCATATGTAGCAGACGGATAGTACTCATTGGCTAGGAGTGCCTTTTTTTGGAACAGAAAAAATTGATAAAGTATTTAGCAAGTTATATTCATTTTTCTTCGCGCAGTCAGGCTCCACCACCAAGAGTAAGTTAGTGGTTATTCGTCAGTTTAATAATTCTCTGTGGGTAATTTAATTTGAATTCCTTACGTCACTTATTTATGTCTTGTGGTTCTTGTAGATCCTGACTTTATCCATTTAATTTTTTACGACTTATTTAAAAAAAAAATTTAAATGCTTCCGACCTTAACTCTGTGAAGCTAAACCCTGGATGCAGTACCACGACTGACAGCGCTATCTCCAATGGGGGCTCCAGAAGTTGATGTAGCAACAAATGAAATTGTACCTGCACGATAAGTAATATTACCAAATGTTTGAGGGTTTGTTTCCGAACACAACAATCACGTAATAAATTGCTCACAAACAATTATGGATTTGCAGCATTTGACTGATCATTTATGTTCAAAACCCTCCATCCTTGTGTGTGACGCACAATACATACAGTATAGTTGTGAATTCACTAGAATAGCTGCATTTGAACAAAAAAAAAAAAAAATGCAGCGCTTAAAAGTGTTTTTGTATTTTTTTTTTGTATGAATTACCCCGGCATTTTTTTTACATGTTGAAATCCCTAGTTAACGGAGTTACAATTATCTGGGAGATCCTGTTGTTCATAATTATTAGGCTATTTTCTTGTTTATATTAAGCAATGAAATAGTTGAATCTATTGTATGGAAATGTGCTGTTCAACTCCTAATTTGAATCAATATGCATTTTTAAACCAGGTATAAATATAAATATAAATACATTTATGAATATATTCACGTTGTTATTAATAATAATATCCTTTAGAAGTTTAGAAGAGTCTCTGTCATAAATGGATAGGAAAGATCTATAAAGTTCATGGATTGATTTGTTGGAAAATGCTTGTGTAACATATTATTTGTCTCCTTTCAATTACTATGGAACCCCTAAAGGGACATGGTGTAAATTAAAGAGGGAGGCTACTATTTTGTGTACATGACTTACTAGCTTGTGAGCACAAGATATTATAGTAAGTCGTGCAGACAAGATGTTATGTCCTGCGTACAAGATAGTGAGTTGTGCGCACGATATAGTACCCTCCCATTTTAATTTCTACACCATGCAACTTTACGGGTTCCATACATTACTGTGCCACACATACACCGCATTTATTTTCCAGCATATCAAACACATGTTTTTGTGTCCTTCATAAACAAAACCAAAAAAAAAAAAAAAAGAAAAAAGCTGAAATGGTTATGACAGATGAATATTTGTATACTTGGAAAAGTACACAAAAATAAATTGTCTCACTCCACATGTGTTAATATTCCAGCTATTCTAATTTGCTTTTCCAATTCACATATAATTCTATGACAACATAAAAACAACCATGGT
Organism: Acipenser ruthenus; assembly: GCF_902713425.1. Lineage (NCBI taxonomy): Eukaryota > Metazoa > Chordata > Actinopteri > Acipenseriformes > Acipenseridae > Acipenser > Acipenser ruthenus. Next base: position 89,691,896 of record NC_081191.1, on the reverse strand, counting down.
TGTTATGGTTTTAGACTTGACCTGCCCTGCCCGGTGGTGACAACACATGTTGTATGAAGTGAACCCACCTACTGTACCAGTTAAGCAGTGTGTAACTGTAACCAGTTTAATTTCATGAATGCTTTCTTTGTACATAAGAAAACGATCAACCTCCTTATTATTGCAGTAAGCATCGACTTACAATATCTATAAATGGTTTGGAATTGTTTAATTTTTTGTACAGTCAATTTAAGACAATATATTAAAAAGATACGAGTTGACAAGAAACTATGTAGACATATTTTATGTATGCATTTTTATCATCACAGAACAAAAGCAATCTCTTAAAACCATACTTCTATAGAAACATTGCATTTTCCTGTCTGTGATTTAATGACATAAGATGACAGTTACTTTAAAGGGGGAATCAGGCTTTGGAATTCTCAGGAATCCCCCTACGTAATGTAGATTAAGGTAGATTACAACCACTTTTTTTTTTTTTCCGATTGAATGCAGTACTTACAGGCAAAGGTTACATAAGATAAAAACTTTGCAACACAATTTGCATTCTGTCGAAACACACGGGTTACCATTGTAAAACTAATTCTTCCACTGCAGCATGACTCCCCTACCCACGACAATGGAACTTTCCATGTAATGATTTGCACCTGTCACCTGCAATACCAGGCGGTCTTCATAGCCTTCAGTTTAAAGTGAGCATGATTACACTCCATCCAAACAGCGTATTTCTTAATGTGCATCCTTGTGTTTCCAAAAAAAAAAAAAAAACCAAAAACCCCAGTGTCATAGCAGTGACCCTGGAAGGCGCAGCAATTTGGTTTTTGGTTCAAAAGAAATAGTTCCTTTCCCACAGTTTCTAAAAACCATTGGAATTATTTTCTAGCCCTCAGTTGTGGGCTTTCTTGTGTGATGGTCATAGCAAAGATGTGTTGTCTAACATTACAAGCTAGCCACAAAGAATCTGATGTGGTCCAACGTTATGCTATAATCTTTTTTGTTTGCAAATGTTCCGTGTGTATGTGCAATTACAGACTATTGTAAATGATTCTGCTTCCCACTAATCTTCCTGCTCTAGTGGGACTCATAACACTCAAGCGCTGTTTGCATTTCTGAGAAAGGTAGGAGACAGTCATGCACAACTTCTGCCTTGTTGTACCCTGCAACTAATAATGTGTGTGCCACTTCCTTTTGCAAATTAAAATTCAGTTGGTTAGAAAAAACACTTCAGACAACTCCATAGTGATTAAGATATACTTCATATCATCTATGTATACAAAATATTAGATTTATGATCTATTTATTGTTGTATTATGTGTATTCTATTTAATTCTCTATAGATAGATTTTTATTTAAATAACCACTAGAGGTGTGCAGCTGCAATTTCTGTCTCCTCTGCAACTGGAGGCTTTGGTCCAGTGGTTAAAGAAAAGGGGCTTGTAACCAGGAGGTCCTTGATTCAAATCCTGGCTCCCTCACCGACTCATTGTGTCACTCTGAGCAAGTCACTTAACCTCCTTGTGCTCCGTCTTTCGGGTGAGATGTTGTTGTAAGTGACTCTGCAGCTGATGCATAGTTCACACACCCTAGTCTCTGTAAGTCGCCTTGGATAAAGGCATCTGATAAATAAACCAATAATAATAACTGTTTACTAACTCACAGTTGCCAAAGATGCAGAGGGGGCAGCTCAAACCATAATAATGATCGAAGAAGAAACAAGGCAAACAAGGTATTAAATTAATTTTCTGAAAATGCAGATGGTATAAAGTCATTTTGAATTCGCCTCCTGGGTTGTGTTTTATGGATAATTATTTTACATTCAGTTCCTGTAGTAATACACAGGTCTCTGTAAGTCGCCTTGGATAAAGGCATCTGATAAATAAACCAATAATAATAACTGTTTACTAACTCACAGTTGCCAAAGATGCAGAGGGGGCAGCTCAAACCATAATAATGATCGAAGAAGAAACAAGGCAAACAAGGTATTAAATTAATTTTCTGAAAATGCAGATGGTATAAAGTCATTTTGAATTCGCCTCCTGGGTTGTGTTTTATGGATAATTATTTTACATTCAGTTCCTGTAGTAATACACAGGAAAAATGCCGATTTTTCTCAAGATTGTTTGAAGCTGCAAAGAGACCTTCATGATGTCAAATTTGTTCAAATCAAGGTACTACCTTTCATCAGACAAAAAGCAACATGTATGTGTATATGCTACACTAATATCAAGTGCAGTGTCTCTACTTGGCAGAATATTACCTACTCAGGCCAACATCCCTAGGGTGTGATTGGGAGGGATTTGTATTAACAGGACAGTAAAACTGGTATCAATCATCTTGGTTAATGTTACAGGACTTCAACTGATTTTAGCAGTAGATCAGGCACAATTGTTGAACATATGCTTTGAGTAAAAGATAGAGCACAGCCTGAACTTCAGAAAGCTTTCATAAATGCAGAACTTCTGCTTGATTTTGTGGAGATCTCAGAAATACATGTTTGAGGGAAAGGGATCAATGGTCTGTGGTCTGTTACACATCAATGAGAAGTTCAAAGACTAAAGACAACAGCAAATAAAATGAAAAATCGGTAATAGTCTGGATTACAATTTTGATTAAACTGCAGCACATTTAGAGCAGACAAGAAAGATGTCTCGGTCATTACTGAAAATACAAAGAAAAAAACTATTTTTTTTAAGGGTAAATCACATCTAAGTCTACTCACATGTCAATTAGTCCACAAGTAATTTAGAGTGTGATTGGTTTTATAATGCTGACAGACAACACCTACTCTCAGGGCCCAATGGAAAAGCTCTTACTTATTATAATCCACCTTCCCTATGAACAGTGTTGTGAAGTAACTTAAAACTTACATGTACATCACTGTAATCTAACAGTACCTTTTCTTTTTCAAGCAGGTAACAAAATGAGTTAAAGGATTACATTTTATGTGAAAAAATAACATTTTCTTTTTTTATTACATTTAATGCATTAAAATGAATGCATAACGCGGAAATCAGAAAACGCTTCAATGGTGATTTGTTCAGGTTAATATTCTTATCTATTTTCTAAAACCATTATTCCATCCTGACACAAGGTGTGTGTGAAGGGATCAAGCATTCATATTAACAGTGTGCGAGAACATTGCGTAGTGGAGGTGACCTAGCTGAATGCATGACCAACAGTGCGACAGTACAGTACAGTAAACAGATCAGATCAATAAAAACACAAAACAGTTTTGACAGATGCTACAAAATATGAAAAGAATCCTGCATCAAGTGTCAATCATTTTAGTTCACATCATTTTTGCAACTAGGCCAAGCTGGGTAAAAAGTTACCATAACTGACTAACTAGCTACATACACAGCAATTCTTTTTTAATAGGTAAATCTGCCAACTCAAGCTAGCATTTCCTCACCAAACAACTTTGGGTACAGTAAATTCTATATAATCTCCATTTCTTTCTCAAATGTTTGTACCATGGATAAAGGATCTATCGCATTATTTATATTCCGTAGACATTCCTACCTTGTTAGGAATCTGTTGTGTACTGTATGAACATTTCTGCTAAAGAAAGTGTTTTAACTGATTGAGCATCTATATTAAATACTGTATCATGTTAAATACTGTAATGTATTAAAAAATAAACATGTTGACCGTTTGTTTCAAAAGTGGACCTATTTGTGAGGTTTGTTGACCAGTAATAGCCGGTGACCAATTCAAGTGGCTGCTAGCGATTGTGTTGAAAGGTAGTTTCTTTGTGTGCCTAAGTGTCAGTTATGTGGTTTTCCATGGTCTTGCATTCAAAACTTGTTAGGAATTTCTTAAAGGATATGGTAAGCTAATACTTTAACCCCTCCTTACCTGTTAGGCTGATATTTAAGAAATTCCATTGCACATTTCTGTCTTGAGGAGTTGACTAAATGGTATGCTGTAGCTATACAGTGTGGTTGCATGTACTGTGGTATAATAAATCAATCTATCCCAGAACAAACAGTAAAGAAAATGAAAACAAGTGATGAAAAGTTTGTGTCAAATTCTGCACATATGAAAAAACTTTTTTTTGTTAACGTGGGGATGTCTTTTCTTTCTTTTGTATCAGGAGGCCATCAAACAAACCTTCTCTCTTACAAGATAAAAATGTTCTTATATGAAAAACATAGTGATTCAAATCACTTATTTTTAGAATAAATTTGTATAATACATATTTAAGAATATTATTCTGATAGGCCTACTGTTAAGATGATTGCAACAACCTGTTTCCAAAACTGAAAGTAGCACTTAAAATTATATAACTGCAGACAGCATTAAACATTTAAAAAGTGATCTCCTTAGAGTCTGCCTATTCCTGTTCAGCAATGAATTACCAGTTGAAGGATTTAAAATAGGCATGTCTGCTTGTCACCTTGATTATAATAAAATATGTAAGAAGAGTTGTTTTTTTGGACCTTTTTCAGCATACACCAAGCACCTACAGTGCTATCCCCCCACTGTGTACTGCCACAACTCGTACCTGAAGAACCACCTGTGAAAGTAGACCTGCTAGCTTAACACATGTAATATGATTTTGATCACCCGTTTGTTAAAATATGAGACCACCAGAACTAATTTCACATAGGCTATATAGTACATTAGACTGTTTGAAAAGGGAAGTCTACATTGCTGTGCTCTTTTCCAGCTGTTGTTAGAACACAGGTGGCCTCTATGGACAGAAACTTAGATTACATTACAGAAAGGATAAAAGAAGATCCTAATGTATCCTTACCTACACAAGTTCACATAAAGAACATCTGAGATTTATTAAAACACATTCTTACCGATGCATATCAAAGCTGCTCCTTTCAGCTGAATATTTAAGACACCAAGTAATGGTCATTGCGATTTCACTTTTAAACGCTTGCAATATAATTGTTTCGAAACAATGGCATGATGAAACTTTGCAGGGCAGTGGCTGTGGGTGGTTATTATTACTCATTTACTATCAACTTGTATTGTTCATCACTACACAGTGTCGATAGCAATACGGGAGTAGTTTAAGCTTTGCTACTGGATACAAATCTATTTCTTCTCTTATGTTCATCCATCCTTCTTAGAACAGTTGCTGCATTTGCACTAACACTTTGTCTGTATTTATGGATATTGTCAGCACTCAAGGTTACTGTAGTTGGCCTTTTTGCAAAGCATCATAATGTAATTTATACTGGGGGCAATCAATATGTAACAATACAAACTGTGTTCCATGTCTAAGGTTTAGTACGAAAGGCCCCTTGAGACACAGTGCTTTTGAATTCCAAATGCTGCTCAACAACATCCATTTAATACAGTAAATGGGAAACCTACTCCATTATGAGCTGAAACAGGAAGCACTGTTATTAAGTGTTTATGCACAGTTAGCCATGAAGCTAAATAACCTGCCAAAGAATGACAAGTGAAATAAAGGGTATTGGCTGAAACTTTAAACCTGCAGCACATCCCCATTAACTTCCTCTACAAACAGCTGTGAAAACTATATCCCATTTGTTAGGTCATTAAAAAGATGTGTTCAAGAAAGGCACCTGTGCATGTTTCAGGGTATTAAAAAGTCACTTCAATACATATGTACAGACGTGCTCAAATTTGTTGGTACCCTTACAGCTCATTGAAATAATGCTTCATTCCTCCTGAAAAGTGATGAAATTAAAAGCTATTTTATCATGTATACTTGCATGCCTTTGGTATGTCATAGAATAAAGCAAAGAAGCTGTGAAAAGAGATGAATTATTGCTTATTCTACAAAGATATTCTAAAATGGCCTGGACACATTTGTTGGTACCCCTTAGAAAAGGTAATAAATAATTGGATTATAGTGATATTTCAAACTAATTCGTTTCTTTAATTAGTATCACACATGTCTTCAATCTTGTAATCAGTCATTCAGCCTATTTAAATGGAGAAAAGTAGTCACTGTGCTGTTTGGTATCATTGTGTGCACCACACTGAACATGGACCAGAGAAAGCAAAGGAGAGAGTTGTCTGAGGAGATCAGAAAGAAAATAATAGACAAGCATGGTAAAGGTAAAGGCTACAAGACCATCTCCAAGCAGCCTGATGTTCCTGTGACAACAGTTGCAAATATTATTAAGAAGTTTAAGGTCCATGGAACTGTAGCCAACCTCCCTGGGCGCGGCCGCAAGAGGAAAATCGACCCCAGAGTGAACAGAAGGATAGTGCGAATGGTAGAAAAAGAACCAAGGATAACTGCCAAAGAGATACAAGCTGAACTCCAAGGTGAAGGTACGTCAGTTTCTGATCGCACCATCCGTCGCTTTTTGAGAGAAAGTGGGCTCCATGGAAGAAGACCCAGGAGTACTCCACTTTTGAAAGAAAAACATAAAAAAGCCAGACTGGAATTTGCTAAAATGCATATTGACAAGCCACAATCCTTCTGGGAGAATGTCCTTTGGACAGATGAGTCAAAACTGGAGCTTTTTGGCAAGTCACATCAGCTCTATGTTCACAGATGAAAAAATGAAGCTTTCAAAGAAAAGAACACCATACCTACAGTGAAACATGGAGGAGGCTCGGTTATGTTTTGGGGCTGCTTTGCTGCGCCTGGCACAGGGTGCCTTGAATCTGTGCAGGGCACAATGAAATCTCAAGACTATCAAGGCATTCTGGAGCGAAACGTACTGCCCAGTGTCAGAAAGCTCTGTCTCAGTCGCAGGTCATGGGTCCTCCAACAGTATAATGACCCAAAACACACAGCTAAAAGCACCCAAGAATGGATAAGAACAAAACATTGGACTATTCTGAAGTGGCCTTCTATGAGTCCTCATCTGAATCTTATCGAACATCTATGGAAAGAGCTGAAACTTGCAGTCTGGAGAAGGCACCCATCAAACCTGAGACAGCTGGAGCAGTTTGCTCAGGAAGAGTGGGCCAAACTACCTGTTAACAGGTGCAGAAGTCTCATTGAGAGCTACAGAAAACGTTTGATTGCAGTGATTGCCTCTAAAGGTTGTGCAACAAAATATTAGGTTAGCAGTCCCATCATTTTTGTCCATGCCATTTTCATTTGTTTTCTTATTTACAATATTATGTTGAATAAAAAATCAAAAGCAAAGTCTGATTTCTATTAAATATGGATTAAAACAATGGTGGATGCCAATTACTTTTGTCAGTTTCAAGTTATTTCAGAGAAAATTGTGCATTCTTCGTATTTTGTGGAGGGGTACCAACAAATTTGAGCACGTCTGTATATATATAAAATACCATTTTACTAATCAATAAAAACACTTTGTACTATACTCTAAGATAATAAAAGGTAGTGTCCTGTAAATGAAAGCCAGAATACAGAGATTGCAATGAGCTGTCAAAGTTTGAACTTTTTGATTAAAAAGTCAATGGTAGATTATTTCAGTAAGGATGGGAAGGCTGTACGACAGTCACCACACCTACAGTGATGTATAGTGGTGGACTTGCATTTCACAAACTATGATTTGTGATTTGGTGAAAATTGACCATAACCTGACAGCTGCAAAGACAAAGTAAATATTGACATATCATTTAAATCTCCTAAACGTGCCTACTGTAATTCAACAAAGGTTCACAGGGCAATATCACATGAAAACAATTTCAATGTGCTTTTTTTCTTTTACATATTTTCTCTTCAATTTCAAAAACATCCCTGCTACACACTTGCATTGCTCTGTCCTGACATTTGTTTTATTATTTAACATTTTAAACTTGACATTTTCATCCAAGTGAGTTGAAGTTTAATACATTAGAAGCTAATGGATAATTTCCTTGGTCATTATGCATCGAATCCCTATCACTTATAATGTTCATTATATATATTTTTTTTATTTCCCTTTTCTCATACGGAATTGACCTTTAATTTGCCCTTTTCTAAATACCATACTGAGATGTTATCTTACACACAATTGCAGACCTCTATTACTAATATTTATTTATTACTATTTTATCTTTTTCAAATACCTATTTGCACGACCATTATGACCAAAGATGCAAATGTTTTAGTATGAAATATATCTGATTATTATGTAAATTATATATACCCTAGGGTGGAATTGTCATTTGCCCAACAATAACCAATGTCTTAATTTAAATGTTGCAGGAAGGTGGCCCACATTGACGAAACTAGGTACAGAAGTTGTGGAAGGTTTTCTATGTAAATGACCACAGTTTCGTGCTTGTGGTGCCACCAGGAGGTGTGTGGTACACAAACTAGTGTGACCACGACATGTGGAAAAGGGTACCAAATAGTGGTACCAAGTACAAAGATCCACAACTGTTGACAGTGCTGGATACGCAACCCCTTACCCGTGCAGTTGTTGTAAGTTCATGCGTGGCATGTGCCTCTGAAATAAAAGGGTAATTTTATTTTCATGTTCTAACTGAAAATTGCTGTGCTTAGAAATGAAGCATATATCTACCTGAATACTCAGTAGCTTGTCTTACTTTAATAATTTGCAGGGCATCTTATTTATAATTAACTGCCAGCTACATATATATAAATAGCTCAGCTACTGTCGGTTTTGTCAGGAAATGTCTTGTCAGATGTAATGCTTAGTATCTTCTCATCTTCACAGAAATAAGGGCAAAGTGCATTCATTCTCCTTTCTAGTACAGTATTGTCAACTCCAAAAGTGCTTCAGATTATAAAGATGGATCCTTCCTAGAGCAACACATTTAAATCTCCTATTTCAAATTTGGATGAAGAAAAGCCTTTCTAAAGTAACCATTTTCAGATGTGCTTTTTGAAGCAGTAAACTAGTATGACTATCAAACCTCTGTGTTTATTTAGGCGATTAAAACCAAGATTTTATTCAAGTAAAATATTAGAGGAGATCAAATTGTGAGATAAAGCAGCTGCTTTTGAGCGACTCTTAAATCACATCATGGATATTAGTGGAAGTGTGTACTTTGTGCGAGACTCTTGAGTGTATTAAACATCCATTTCAAGTAATATACATCTCCAAGGATGTCCTATTTGTATTATTGAAATGGTGGCATGATTTAGATCGGTTTAATTGACCCTGTTAACCAGAAGCAAATACGGTTAAAGTTAAGATACATAGGGCCCTATTTAGCAAATATGTGTGCAGCCGCTTCCGCTCGGGCAAAAATGACAGTGTTAGCGAACAGAATTGCAAATTGTGGTGAAATGTAAAAAATTGCCTAAACACACAAAAACCCTAGAAGAATATGCCCACGACCACAATGATTATGCTGTGGAAGACAGCAAAGGAAAGAAGGTACAATTGAAGTGTACTGTCGAGTTACTATACATAGTGACAGAAAAAAACAAAAGTAACCGAAAACAGTAATTTCATACAGTATATAAAAAGCAAAAGCCCTGAATAAAAATGATTTACATATAACTCAATGAAATGAATAAAAACCAAAAAACAGAAGCCCTATTTATAATCAGCTGTCAGCTACGTACTGTATGTATACCTAGCCATCGGATAAAATCTAATTCAGTTCAAGACTACTGTCGGTTTTGTCAGTATTAACATGTTTTTTATTGATACAAAGCATCTACCAAAGTCTTAAATTACACCTCTTGGCACTGGAGTGACACTTCAGACAACGTTGGCCATAGTTTGCAGTCTTTAACTAGAAATGTGATATTTTGGAGAAAAAAAACAAAGCACCTCCAGGGGTACAGTGTCAAGGGAATAATATCCGATACAATGTTCTGCAAACATGTAGTAAAATGGATATGGGAATACAATCAGTAGTGGATATGGAGTACATTTTGTTAACAATATATGCTTCCACATTAATGTGGGTTAAAGCCTTGCTAAAAATAAATAAGGGTTCCAAATACTCCCTAAAACCTTTGAGAATTGATTGACACAAAAAATGCAATGCATACTCCTGAACTTCTGCAGTGCTTGTTTCTTGTTTCATTGTTCAACTCATTAGGCCATGCTGATGGGGAATGTAAGATTAAATGAAATGCAAGTCAGTGGATCTTCTCAGAAATTCTCAATTTCAATTTTGAATGTGTATTGAATTTATTGAATATCACCAGGCAATTGACATTAAAACACATACACTAATTGTTAATTATTATGATCTTTTAAATATGTTTAACTGAGTTGTAAATAAACATATAAATATAAACTCAAAACAAATTCAAGTGGGCCAAAGTTATAGCCCTGAATTGTATCCTATGAGGAGTCAGTACCATGAAACACTGACCTACATTGACAGTGTGATTCTAATCTGCAGATGAGATCGCTTGCCGTTGTCATAGCTGTGAAAATTTACTATCTGAGCCCCTGTGAAAGTTACTTTGACTGGAGCTCTGTTTGGCGAGTACTCACTAAATGCAGCAATATCTATTCCCAAAATGTAGCGTAAAAAGAGTTAGAAAATGTAAATTACATTTTATGCTTTTGGTTATTCCATTATAAATGTTATACCACAGTATTTTTGCATGTTTTATTTTGCAGTATGTTTAAAAAAAAAAAAAAAATCTTTCTGGGCTTTACAATGCTTGAACTATGACGCATTACACATTGCTACGCTTTTACTATGAGAAGCTTTTAGAAGCTTGTTTTTAAAAATATTTCCTAATATTGAAGTGCAGAAGGGAGTGTTTTATGTCAACTGTGAAAAAAAAGATTATACCGAACAGCATGGGTAAGCCTGTCTGCCTATGACACCTCTGTGAAATTTCCAGGAGGACAGACATTGGAATTGTGTATTTTTAAATCTCCTCATTCATCACTTTTAATAAGCACTAAAGTCCAAAAAACAGAACCCAGGGAATAGATTGGAACATACTGTTTGTTCGTAACATGTTCCAAATTGATGATGCATTAGACTAAATAAATAAATAAAGTTCAAATTTGTAGGGTTTAATTGGTTAGCCTTTCCCAAACGGATTGCAACTGTGATTTTGTGTAAGCAAATTAATTTAAATGAGGTTACAAGCTGAGAAGCCCTAAAGATCCACATAGAATTCTAATGTTCAAGAGTTTTGCCTTGTCAATAAAAATGCAAATCAGTTTGTTTTTAAAAAGAATGAGTTTCAAAACAATATTGTGCCCTGCACCTTTTAAAGTGAAAAAATACCGAGTACAAAAATACAAAAAGGCCTCAGTGGGGATCGTATGAACTATTCCAAGACTAAAATATATGTCTAATTATCCACTCAAAGCCAATTTGGCTGTGTTTCAGAAGTGAGTGTGTGCGCACACAGATGTTTGTTAAGAATGAGTTGGAAGTAGACTGTTTCTAAATCTATTTGAATAAACACAGGATTGCACAAATACCTTAAATGCAGTCAAGTAAAGCTATGACATGTTTTTGATTTATATTGTGATAAACAGACTTTTTTGATTTATTTAAGTGATAACTTTTGGGCTGGTTGATTGTAAAGTATCAGGAAATAAACTGACTCCCGGGTGGATAAACATTTATACCAGCGAGGGAGACAGTTTTTCCTAGATACTCACGACCAGCATTAAAGTTACTGAAATTATGCAACAAATGTTTTCAACATACTTTTAAAAAGTCAATTTTGTTGATACAAGGTTTGATTTGTGACGGCATTGGCGCCAGTCAGCAGTAGAATATTTCAACACAATATAGACATTTTTGACAGCTTAATTTAATTTTGAAAAGGAAAAAAAGTGTATTTTTTTAATAAGATTTCAGATCAAAGTATTGTATGTTATTATTCTTTCAATATTATATAGCTATTGTCAAAGTACAGGCCAAGTGTCAGTTTCATCTGATGGAGGCTCAGTTCAATAAGTTGTGTTGAGGCATACCGTCAAGCCTTTATGACATTGGGTTGGTTTACTGTAGCATATATATCAAATTTGTACTGTAGGATATACTGACTTTGAATTCAAGTCCACTATTGTAAAAAAAAAAAAAAGAAAAAGAACATATTTAAGTGTACAATATGTAGGAGGCTGTGTGGTCCAGTGGTTAAAGAAATGGGCTTGTAACCAGAAGGTCCCCGGTTCAAATCCCACCTAAGCGACTGACTCATTGTGTGACCCTGAGCAAGTCACTTAACCTCCTTGTGCTCCGTCTTTCGGGTGAGATGAAATTGTAAGTGGCTCTGCAGTTGATGCATAGTTCACACACCCTAGTCTCTGTAAGTCGCCTTGGATAAAGGCGTCTGCGAAATAAACAAATAATAATGTAGCATAGAGGTGTTTACTTAAAAATAATCTACAAGTAATAAAATAATTGTATGATTTGTGTTTATTTATTGTAATTCAGCTAGAGGTGGTTGACTGTTTGAAAAACACAGGATACAATGGAGGCTTGCTGTAGGAATGGTGGCTGCCATGGTTGGTGAATACTGGTTGAAAAAGAATAGCAAGTATTAACAACCCTGCTTTCTTAAAATACTATTCCGTACAGGTCCGTACGAACTTTTCATTAGTACACATATTGTTCTTGAAGTGTAAGAAAAGTTGAACTCAGAAGGTTTATTAAATTCGACAAGCCCATGCTTATAAATATTTTATTATGTCATTTCAGACACTGTACAAAATATCTTGTCAAAATAATTGTCTTTTCCCATTCATTCACAGATCTAATTTCTTGATGTTAGTTTAAAAATGTCTAGTTGATCATCTAAAATAAAAACATAAATGTGATCAGCAAATATTGCTGCCTAATGGGACAACATTATTAAACTGTACCTAACAGTGAATTTCTACAAAATGTTAAAATCAGATCACAGGTTACACTTTGGGAATTTGTCATGACCTCCTTTTTCCTGAAACTTTGAAAGCGATAGGTGTCAAGTTTGAAACTATCCAAACGTTTATCTGTATGCTGCAGGATGACTGTTTTAAACCAATATGGAATCTAAGGAGTGGCCTAGTATGTCTTGAGCATGAAGTCAGTGTTCCCCAGAATCCTGTATATGCCATGTTGTAGTTTACATGAGTGTCAAAGACCTGCATGGTGCACTAGATGCAGATTGTGAAGGAAGGATGGACGGTAAGCATTATTTAAGAAAATGTCATGCTTTGCATGGACTTTCACTTAATCTAAATTGGATTAATGAATTTCTACTGTTTTCTGTGAAGGTGTCTGTTTTTTTTCACTGAGCACGTTTATATATGAGAACACTATCATCAATCTGTCTGTGATACCGCAGTAAGATGCAGGAAATGTGCTGCAGTCCAAATCGTCTTGGAAACATTTGCAGCTTCAAAGACCCGCTTAAAATAAAGGACAGTGGTTTTGACTTGAAATGGGAGTGAATTACATGTTCCTCAAAGATGATCTGAGGAATCCTCCGACTTTCTGGAACAGATTATAGAACTATAATCTCCTGGAGCCAAATCAGTTGGATTTCCCATCATTTAGATCTTACTGTTATAACACTAGAATCAAAAGATTGTTCCATTATGTATTATACCATGATGCTGCAGAGAAGTTCAAAGAGTAACTGCACTTGCTTTGCACATTCAAAACTGTAAGTGGGTACACTAAATATACATAGCTTAGGGTGATGGACTTTTTGCTGACAGCATATAAATCGTGCAGATAACAGCTCTATAGTTTGAAGAGGCATCATAATTGCATCATAAAGTAACTGAAATTTGCATTTTTGTTACACACGCAGGTTATGATACAAGAAAAAGGTCTAAACCACGCACTGAGTTTGTGGTTCATGTATTTATGGATCAATGCCAGTATGTAGTATGTTTAGAACAATTATCTATAAGAAACATGAAGGGATCACAATTTAAATTTAGAACTGGATCAATCACAAAATGTGCTGGTGGTGAATCGCTTGTACAGCAATGCTTTCTTTCGAGATATTAATAACAGGGTCAGTAAATCTCCTACTGGAGGAAAACACAAGCAAAAATTGGTCACTTCATTAAAATACATTATCAATGTATGGTAAGTAAACTTGTGAACTAAAATAAAAATAAAAATAAAAAAAACACAAGATTGCAGTTATAATTGTAAATCAATAAGGGGTATATCTATAGATCAATAAGATAACATGAAAGTCAGAGGATGTGTCATATTTGAATAAACATCTTGTCAAAAACGCACCATTTTTAAAGAAGGGCGTGCTTTAAATGCTCATGTTTTCACCAGTTGGTAAAGTATTTTGTCACAACTTGCATTGTTTTAGTGTTATTTTTTTCTTTATGAGTAATTCCCATGAGTGTGTGCCATTTATTTTCCTGGCTGAGGTGGTTTTAAAAGTGGTAGTAAATGTAATATGTGAAAATGTTGACATATTTAAATTTAGGACCTGTCAATCACTTTAGTCCCATTTAAAATATCCTTTCTTTGACAGTTTTAATCATTATGGATGTATGTTAGCCAATAATTTTGTCCACTGCATTTTTAGTAATACATTTGACATGGAAATATTTAAAGCAAAAGTGCTTCCATAAAACATAGCTTCCACAAATAGACATGCACAATATCATTTGCATAAAGTTACGAGGGAGCCAGTGTGTTCTTATCCAGTCTGGCCCTTTATAGAGTTCCTGGTTTCTGGTTAAAACTCAAAGGAAAACATATCACAAGAACATGAAAACCTCCAAAATTATTGGCACCCTTGATAAAGATGAGCAAAAAAGACTGTATAAAATAAATAATACCAGTACTGAGCTATATTGTAATTTTCCAACATGTGGAATATATTTGATCAAGTTATACATTTATTTCCAAAAAAGTGTCACAATTATTGGCACCCTTGTTTTCAGTACTTTCTGCACCCTCCCCTTGCAAGGATAACGGCACTGAGTCTTTTTCTATAATGTTTAATGAGATTGGAGAACACATTGGGAGGGATCTTAGATCATTCCTCCCTACAGAATCTTTCCAGATCCTTGATATCCTTCGGTCTGCGCTTATGGACTGCCCTCTTCAATTGAAACCACAGGTTTTCAATGGGGTTCAAGTCCGGAGACTGAGATGGCCATTGCAAAATATTGATTTTGTGGTCAATTAACCATTTCTTTGTGGATTTTGATGTGTGCTTGGGGTCATTGTCTTGCTGGAAGATCCACTTGTGGCCAAGTTTCAGCCTCCTGGCAGAGGCAACCAGGTTTTTGGCTGAAATGTCCTGACACTGGGTAGAGTTCATGATGCTGTTGACCTTAACAAGGGCCCCAGGACCAGTGGAAGCAAAACAGCCCCATAACATCAAAGATCCATCACCATATTTTACAGTAGGTATGAGGTTCTTTTCTGCACACGCATCCTTCTTTCGTTGCCAAACCCACCGCTGGTGTGCGTGGCTAAAGAGCTCTATTTTCATCTCATCTGACCATAGCACCCTGTTCCAATCGAAGTGCCAATGCCGTTTAGCAAACTCCAGGCACTTACATTTCTTGGTTGCTCTCAATAAAGGCTTTTTTCTGGCACCCTTCCAAATAGCCTATTAGCATTGAAGTTGGCATCTAATTGTAGATTTGAAGACTTGGTGACCACAAGATGCAACCAGGTTCTGTAATTCTCCAACTGTGGCCCTTGGATTTCCCTTTGCCTCCCGAAACATCTGCCTCACTGTGCGTGGGGGCAAGATACACTTGCATCCTCTACCAGGCAAGTTTACCACTATTCCAGTGGTTTTGAACTTCTTAATTATTGCCCTAACCCTTTGCGGTCCATTGTTGGACCTGGTCCGACATTGCAATTATTCCTATCAGGTCCATTGTCGGACCCTGTCCGACATCATTATAGAAACGCAAAAAATGGGTTTTAGTCGTTTTTTCTCCGGAAAAAGTCGAGAAAACCATTCAATGGCCGAGTGGGAAGGACAGGAGCCGAGAAAAGTCGAAAAAAAAAAAAAAAAAAGGCGTATCTCATGAATAGTCATACATGGCCCTGGTATCAGATAACGGGGCTGTTGTAAGTAAACAAGGTGGCTGCCTGTGAATCAGCGCACAGAGAACATGGACATTTGCAGAGCTTTTTTGAGATGTTATAGTAATAAAATAATGACTTGGATTGCATTATTGAGGAGTTTGGTGATAAAACGAGTAATCAGGAGATGATTGATTGGTATGTATGACTATTATTATTATTATTATTATTTATTTCTTAGCATATGTGAAAGCTATAGCGAACGAAAGGGTGGGGCGGGGCTGGAGATGCCTAGTGAGTGCTTTGTTGATATGCAGGGCCATTTAAACCCGTTTGACTGTGAAAAAAAGAAATTTTAAACAGCGCGTCTAAAATTAACTGCGCGTGTGAAAATAAATTAGACCTGGCGTGCCTGACGCGCATTTAATAAATGGACCGCAAAGGGCTAATAGTGGTAAGTGGTATATTTCGTTTTTAGCTATTGTTTTGTACCCATTGCCTGATTTATGAAGGTCAACAACCATTTGTCTCTTTTCATTTGTGAGTTCTTTGCCTTTCCTCATGGTGATGGATGACAAATGGATTTCATATGCGTGTTACCTCATTTCTATACCCCAGTGAAACAGGAAGCCATGGAAGGCCACAATACAGTTCCTTAAGACTGAGATGAACTTAAAGAAGTAGAATGTTAATGCAGATTTAATTTTGTTTGATTTTATTTATAAGAATCTTTAGGGGTGCCAATAATTCTGACACCTATCTTTTTGAGAAAATGTTTTATTACTGGTTAATAAAAAACTTTTTCTCTGAGCAATTGTATTTGAATAAAAGAATATGGTTTTCCCATATATTTGAGCATAAAATATAGCTAATTACCTGTGTTGTTTCTTCTATACAGCCTTTTTTGCTCAGCTTTATCAAGGGTGCCAATAATTTTGGAGGTGACTGTACATCCTGGTGACTTTTTTTTTTTTTTTAAAGTAATTTTTATGTATACTGACATATTTCTGATGTATTTCTCACATCCACCAGAGGCAGGTGTTTAAGGGACAGGCTAACGGTTACACTTTGGTATACCAGAAGTACTTAAAAGTTTTGACATAATTCTGAGAGCTCTATGGAGCCCAGAGGGCTTTCAGCTTTGGAGTTTTAAAAAGTCACCAGGATGTGATCAGCATGTGATGATTGACACAGAAAACTGAATCTAGTCAGGATGTGATGACTGAAACAGAAAAGAAAAATATACATTAATTAATACAACTTTGATAGTGCATGCCCATAGCATTAATTATACATGTTTCAATGTTTCTGATTGACAGCGAGATAAACTGTGTTAATTATGTTTCTGTCAAAATGCCAAATCAAATGGTTTTATTTTTAAGATCACCAAGACCCTCAGATCTGGCTTTTCTATATTTAACACATAACATTACATTTAGCAATAAACCAAAAAAGAAAAACAATAGATTAAAATATTTTGTTTAAAAACTTGTGCAAAAGCACATTGCTTTCAAGAATCTGACCTATATTTTCCATTGTGTGCAAACTGCCCACCATAGTAAACGTATGATGTGGGCAATTTGACCACCATGGAATCAGGCCCTTAGAGAAGGTTTTCTAGTTTATCTAAATAATCAAAAAATGTAAAGTAAATTCAACTTAAACTTTTCTTGCTTATAGTATTGAATCACTACTACTGTATTTATCCATGTTTTATTATACCACTGCTGTGGCATTTGTGTCAAGTCTTTTGGCTGGTATTGTACAACCTCTGCGCTCTATGGCCTATTACAGTCCCTCAGCTCTTTTCATCATGTTATGCATCTATGATAGGAAGGACCCTGTTGCTGGTTCATCTGCGCTGCTGCTTGGTAAACAGGAAGGCTTGACCAGGGCTGATCTGATCGGGAGGTCCTGATTGGCTGGGGGGGGGGGGGGACTTGCCCGGGGAACCTACACCTGTTTAAGAATGCAGCAGCTCCACAGTTCGTCAGGACGTCGGGACTCCAGGAGCAACATCACCAAGTCAGTTTAGGAGAATTCATCCTAAACTAAGTATAGTGGGGGTTAGTTCAGGTAGTAGGTTCCTGGAGCAGGACGTTCTTTTTAGTAGGACTAGCGCTCACCATCTGTGAGCAAACTTATTTTTAGCTTTGCTTTCTTTATTAAATCCGGCACTAGGATTACCATTGTTGGTACCCTAGCGCTGGCGCCTGTGTTGTTATTAAATCTGCATGCCTGTACGGCGTGTCAACACCCACTGCTATGTGTCTGACTGATTCATTATTATTCAGTGACGACCCACGCAGGTAGCATTCCACTATTGCTTGTAACCTAATTTCAGTCCTGCTTTCTCTAAAGAAAATATCCCACAGTTGATTCAAATCATAGACAACAGTGGGATCTTTGAATGACCCTGTGGAGTGAACCACATCATTACATGTATTTAAAAAAAAAATTGAAACAATTGAAAAAAATTGGAAACTTCTAGGCTGTGTGTTTTTTTTTTTTTTTTTTTAGCAGTAGAAATTTCATTGATATTTTAAACCATCAGAACTTTGTTATGGGAAACAATTCAACTTTTCTCTACTGAAGCTTCTGCTGTCATGATGCTACAACATGTAAACCATAGCAAATAAACCACAATGAAAAAGAAACAAAGTCTGAAAGCTTAACTTAACTACCTGGGAACCATTAAACAAACCAAAAAGGTAAAGATAAGCAAAGACTAAAAATATAAACTTAATACAAATTGAAATACCACAGAAAATGATAAAACAGTCATTTGGCGTTACCAGCTGTTATTAACATTTATTTCCTGGACACTGGTGGTTACCGTGTCTGCATTTTCAATTATTAGCTTGAAATCTGTAAATATCTGTAAAGGATTGATAAATCTGCTGTTCATCAGTGTTGTGTTGGGTTAATTACTTCAGTTCAGTGCTCCAGAGGAACATGCACATAAAACTCTAATGTGGTTTGAGGTGTCTTTAATAAAAAATACATAAAGGACAACTTTTTTAAATTTAAGAAACAATTTTATTTTAGTAGGTACTGAAAGTCAAACTGTACCATAAAAATATTTAATATTTTAGGGGGATTTTTTACTTTGACTACCAGCACAAAAGAAACAACCACACAAATGAGGAGAAGAATCACGAGATCCAGTATTTGGGGGAAGCAAATCATACGTCAACAACCACAGGAAGTCATATTCTCCTTTAGTTTGTCTATCATATCCAAATCACTGCTGGGTTTAATTTGGGTTAGCGACAGACCCAGATCTAAAGGATTTTGGCCAACAAGCATGAGTGAGTACTTTTGTGCTGCACACTCGATTGAAGCTTCTGATGAAAAAGGATATCTCGTAGATGTTGCTGACCCAGCTGTGATCAAGTTTTTATGGATACCGGAGATGCAAACATGCTAAGGCAGTAATTCTTTAAGTTATATATATATATATATATATATATATATATATATAGATTATAAAAATAGAGATAAAAAGGTCAAAAGAGTCCCATTAGTAATGACTTACTCTAAACTTTTGACCAATATTTCTAAGATAGTTTGGAAACACTTGCGGATTCTACATAATTCAGAAAAATTGAAAAAAGTATTTCTTAAGGCCCCAGTTGTAGCATTCAAAAGAGAAGCTAATTTAGGTGATATTTTAGTTCACAGTAAACATAAAAGAATAATTGACAAAATAGGTTCTACGAATACTTGCACTAGTACATGTAAAGTGTGTAAATACATGGACAAAAGTAAAAATAGCAATGTTGTTTATGGAATAGCCTGTGAAAAATGTGATGAAATAAAATATGTTGGAGAGACTGGAACAATTTTATATAAAAAAATTCAGAACCACCTTTCATTAATTAGAAATAAAAAAAATGAATGAACCAGTAGTAGAGCACTTCACCTGTCAAGGTCATTACATAAATGATGTAAAGTTTGTAGTTTTAGAACAGCTAAAATTAGACAATGCGACATATAGAAGAATAAAAGAAAGTAAATGGATAAATAGACTGAACATGATTATGCCAGCGGGACTCAACAGAAAAGAATGAACTAATTAACTTCAATAAATATATAACATTTAAATAAATAAACAAAATTAATTCAAAAGTTGTGCATGCGGATGCGCTGGGGAGGCCAAATCAAGACTGATCCTCAGAGCCAGCATTGCATGATAATATAAATATAAGTTTATATAAAGTAATGTTAATTAGAATTAATACAGATTTAAAGATAGAAGTAAAAATGATGTCACAATATATAGAACACCATTACATCATGTAAGAATAAATCATGGATTTGAATATAAACAATAACAAGTAGTTGTCATGCTATCAAAAACCTATAAATATCTCCAATGTTTTGATTGAAACACATGCTCCCTTGAGAAAGATATGTACAACATATCGAAACATTGGGCAGCTGGCTGTTTGAGCTAATATATATAGATATTATATAAATATATATATATATATATTTTTTTTTGATTGAGACGTCATAAATATACATTATCTGGAACATAAGAGACATACTAATTTAGAGGTTAGGGATGTCATAATATAAGAAGCATGAACCACAGAAAATGTGAGCAGACATTATGTGAATAGAAACTTGATTTGTATTTTATAAAAAGAAAAAAAAAAGAAAAAAAATGGATTGATCTAGTTCCAGAGTGGCACTCATGTTTTCCGCTTCTGAAGAATCATCTTAAGTCTTTCAGGCAAGTATCCAATCTAAACAATACAAGAAGCCTGTCTCTCCATATCACCACTATTTGTTTCATTAACATAAACAGACACACTGCTGGGGCCAGACCAGATGCCAAGTCCCTGTTTCCTCATTGTGTCTGTGGTGCTCTGTGGGTGATCAGCACTGTGTGATATGTGCAGATGTGGCCAGCAGTGGAAACACCCTTTTTTAGGATGTGGAGATGGGGTGTCCTGGTCATGTAAACAGAATAATTACTCACGGTGAGTGCCGTTTCATAAGCCTTGAAAAGCCTTGCAGCTTTAATTAGGGTAAACCCTGGTTAGGAAAACTCGGACTGTTGGGAACCACTTGGTTACACAAAGTATTGACCTTCATCTGACATCACACCTTATACAACCCCCTGCTCTTTATCCCAACAGTCTGTCAGGTGCAGTTCTGTCTAATGTCTTGTGCACCCTGCGACCACTGAAATGCAATTTTACAATGTGCTGTCATATGATACTATTTGAATAATTCCTTCAAATCAAGAAATGAAGAAAGAAAGAAAGAAAGAAAGAAAGAAAGGTATTACGGTACTCAGTAATACCAGCAACATGTATGATGTGGCTGAAGAAGTTAGACTGTACATAATTTGCAAAATGACTCAAAAAAAACGTAAAGCCAGAAAGTGTTAGAAACTAAACACCATGTCATTAAGTATGATTTTACACAGTGGCTATAAAAGTTCCTTTGCCATTTCGTGCTTTTGCTGTGGGGAAAAAAAATAATTTACCACAGAGCAAATGGTAAAGGGCAGATGGAAGTACCAGACAATGGTTCACATTATTCAAATTTTAGTGTAATTCAAATAGTTGTGGTGAGACAAACAGCGGACATGTTGAGCAGCTCACGCAATAACACGTGTAGGTGTTGTCTGGAGCGATAGTAGACCTAAAATCATGTTGCCCATTGTCTGGTGCTTCCACCTGCCAAAGCAGTGCAAATTGGCCCTGTGATTTTATAGCCACCATGGACATGCAGTATAAAATGTCCAAATATTTGTAAAAAAAAAAAAAAGACATTTGTCCTATCATAATAATACAAAAATAAGTATACTCCAAGGGCAATAATTCAGAATCAAGTAATTCCATAAATCTTACCTGTCACGGTCTTCCATTCACTATATAGGTCTTAATAGTGCAGTTTTGAATGAAACACACTTTATATCAAACATGTATTTTAAAACATGTTATCTGCACAACAGTCTCAGTTTGCTTGCCATACTATCATGAAATATTTTACCAATTCACTTAAGGTCATTTCACCTCAGCAATGTTGGATTAATTGTTTTGCTCTTGCTCTTAATTGTATTAATACTTGTACTGTGATTCTTTGAAATGTATTTTTGTCTACGACTGTAAGTCGCCCTGGATAAGGGTGTCTGCTAAGAAATAAATAATAATAATAATTAAAGTGTTTTACTGGCAAGCAAAGCATTATACTGTAGTTCATGGCAAAAAAGATGGAGTTGAAGGGTTGGGGATCATTTCACTCTGCAGTGAATCAAGACAAGATTTGCATAAATATATTTAATTTAGCCAAGTGTAGTACCAGATATCATGCTTTAAAATAAAAAAAGGCATGCTTGCTAAAACTTTGAATGGAATGAAAGAGCACTATAGGTAGGATTAATAGTATAATTTTGTGACATACTGCCACTTTAATGATGACCTGTATCCATTGGACAGCACAAAAGTTAATGCTTGCCAGATTACACAATCTGGATCACTTCATGTTGACGTTGAATATATATTTATTTTGCTATGGTTGTATGACAATAAAATATGCATCGTGTTAACTGACCTGGGGATCAGAGAAAACTTGCTGTATGCTGTTGATTGGGCCATAGGGCACACCAGTGTCTTCAAACATTTGCAACCAATCGTCAGTCTTCTTTTCGGAGAATCTAGGAACAAACACCATTTTGTGGTTTGAACTCTTGTGTTACAGTTTCAAGAGATGTACATGACTGCACTGTTTTAATTCCAACAGTCAGTAATAACAACCACAATGTGATGCACATGTGTTTCTGAGAAGAACCAAACATTGCCCTCAAGGAAAAAACACGGCTTAAATCACATCATAGCTCTGTATATTTTTCCAATGTTTGCAGCCACCAAAATTAGCACAATTCAAGTAAGGATCATTGCTCTAACTGCAATTTTCAAAAAACTTCCCTCATTTACATAGTTTGTAGACAGCAAAATTTCACTTTGATGTTTTTACTATTTTGCTAAACAGCAGTATGTAAACCAGGTATTTGTCTTGTTAGGCACTCATATTTATTAACACGGGTCATTTACTTAAATTTACCTAAATTATTAGATCATTTCCTCAGCTCTTCATTCCAGAAAAAGTAAATCATACCATTTGAATTTTTTTAATGAAGATCTTCTTGCTGATTAGGACAAATGAACATCTGCATTTGTGGTAGCTAGATAATTTTTTCTATTGCCACGGAGAAGACAATGAGTTATTTAGTCGTTCCTCTAATTGCCAAAAAACAGTAGTTTGGCTTTAATGCTGTGGTTTATAAAATACACGTGACCTGCAGGCTGTGATATTCAACAACACCAGAAAGGAGTGCATTGTAGAATCATTACGTTTCATGATGGTACAGTAGTCTCCATGTATAGGAACACCTCCTAAGAGAACACTTCGGCTTAGGGAACAACCTTGTGGTGAAACAGAATTTTCCCATTGGAAAAGCTCTGCCTAAAGGAACAGGAACTTTGTTTAAAATAACACCTTTTTGGCACCGATAGTGATTCATTGCTAACCAATTAAAAAATGATACAGTACTGGTTTGTAACCTGATAACTCATCATCATCAAACTCAAAAATTATTTATTTAATCTTTTCAAAACTGACTTGTCCTCGCGAGAATAATCTAGAGCTGCTGCTGCTGCTGCATTTTTTAACGTGTCTAGGGGTGCTTTGTTAACCCTCTGGGTACTAAGGCACAGCCACTGCACTGTACCCTACAGGACTATACATGTCACACACAAATGAATGCGCTTGTGACAGAGCAGCAAATTACTTAATTTTACACCAAAAATAAAAATGATTGTATGAAACCTTGTGAACAAGATGGCTTGGGGGTAACGTCCGACCAGGAAGAGAATGGACACAGTACAGTGAGTGAAGCGCTGATGCGTGTATTTAATAAATAATAAGAATAAACAAACACTAGACAGAACAAATTAACAAAATAACCAGCGCAAGGGCCAAAACAAAAGGACTATACAAAACACTCAAGGAGTAAATAACACAGGATGAACAGCACAGCACAGAACACGAAAAACACTCACCACATACCTCTAACAGCAACATTACTTTTAATACACTAACCCTTTCACCACCTGTGATGACCTTATCTATACACCTGTGTTTGCAGGGAGGATTTTAACTCCATCCCTGCCACCCAATACTTCCCACATATACAACCCTTCCCATATATACGTACTTGCCCTCAAAAGCCATTTCTTTTTTATTTAATAAAAGTTGTTAAATGTTTATACCAACATAAACATGTATATCAACACAAACATAAGGCATTGGCATCATTTCCACAATATTATATACATTTTACTATAACAGGAATAAATAGTACTGAATAGCAAAACTCTCTGCTATTGGCTGGCACATTTTGTTGCTAGGTAAAATAGTCCAACAAATACATTTCTGACAGCAAATGGGAGGGACGATCTAGGGCCGACCATCGGCCCTTTAGTGCTTTAGCAGCATACATCACTGGGCCGATTATTGGCCTAATAGTACTCTAAGGGGTTAATGTTAATTTATTAATGTTAGCTTGTCAGTTAGTTTATTATTTTAGTTCACTAACATACATTTGCCTATTGCCTTTTTCTTACTTATTCTGTTCATTTCATATGTTGATGCACATGCGTCATGATTCATATCATGATTGGCCTTAGCATATTGTGTCCGGCGGTCAACACTGTCTTAGAGAACACTTCGGTTAAGAGAACACTTTGCTTGCTTCCCGAGGGGTGTTCTCTTAGCCAGAGACTACTGTATCAAAAACATTATTTTTCTAATCTTGCTCTGATTAAGTTTTCCAGTCAAAAGTGAGATCAACATTTACCAAAATGTATTAATTGTGGTAAATATAATACAAACCACAGAACTGTATTTTTTGATACACCTCAGAATTGCATTTATTTATCAAAATCAACCAAAACTACTTTCATAGCATTTAGCGTAATTTGGAGAATACTGTGGAAAAGAATACTGGACAGTGATTAGGAGAAACTGTGGGAATTTCAAGAGGAAAAAGTAAATGACTTTGTGTAAGCATGATAATCCAGACTTTTCTATGAATGCCACATTTGTTGACATTCCAGTGCAAAGAGCATTTTGTTTGGTTGGTATTCTTAAAGCATGTCTTAGTTCTCAACAATGATTCACATGTAAACATCTTGGGGGTAAATGCAGGCATGTCATACTGAAAACAGTTTGCAAGCTAAATATTTCAGTGATCCATCGAAAAGAATGGAAGTTGTGCAGCCCCTGGGTGTTTTTGGTTTATTTGTATAGTGTGGGTTATGTAGCATGGGTGATTGGTATGTGGGCACGGGGAAGTCACAATTAGTTCATGTGGAGACTGTGCCGGGATTCAACTCAATGATTAATTAGCAACCGAGTCTTGCCACAGCTGTAGATAAAAGCAGCATGAATTTCTCACTCTGGGTTGGGTGTTCAGAGGAGAGAACGTGAGAGACAGGAGAAATAAAAAGTAAGACTGCTACTTGTGCTGGCTATAAACCAGCCCGTTACTTGGTTGGCTTTGTCTGTTTTGGCCACCGTGCCATTTGATTTTGGTATAAGTGTTTTGTTTTCTGTTTAAACCTTTTATTTAATTAATAAAACTTGCGCACCAGCGCATTCAACACCAGTACTGTGTCCTGTCTTCTTCCTGGTCTGACGTCACCACACAAGCTAATCCAAGACAATTGCATTTTGGCAAAGTATTTGTGAGCGTTAACTTCAGGCATGTTTGGTATAATATACTGTAAGTTTCAACAAATCTGATTCACTGGACACGAGCGAGGG
Source organism: Acipenser ruthenus (assembly GCF_902713425.1). Lineage (NCBI taxonomy): Eukaryota > Metazoa > Chordata > Actinopteri > Acipenseriformes > Acipenseridae > Acipenser > Acipenser ruthenus. The sequence continues at coordinate 89,666,225 of NC_081191.1, read as the reverse complement.
CTGCAAGGAGGAAAAAACCTCAGGAATTGATAATATGAGAGATGTGCTTCGTAACTTAGAGTTGAGTAAGGAGATTCCCCTTGGCTCGCGGAGAGCCGTCCCCGCGGAGGTGAGACTGAACCGATCGGTCTCTGACGCTGGGAAGCAACAGATACTTCCCCCAAGGGGAACCTAGAGGTGAGAAAATGGGAAGACGACAGAGAGTTAGATAGATTTGGCCAGGGGTCCCCCTTGTCATGCTGAGAACCTTACTGGAGGCACTCCGCAACTGTGCCACAAGTGCAAAATAATGAATATGAATTAATATATATATATATCACCGTTCAGTGGACAGGAAAACCCCCCCTTGGGAGGAAACCATGGCCCCCACTCCAGGCATACTAGCTATACTATGTTGGGCATGGTAGTGAAGAGCTGATGTAAGACTCTACTGCTGTAGAGAACCAGTGACCCATTTTTTTTATTAACTGCTGGTTGGCGTTATTTTTTGCTGCTGAAGTTGCTGTGCCAATACGGAATGAATGTGGGGTATAGAATTGGGGGGGGGGGGGGGCAGGGGCAGACCAGCTTTAGAAATGAGAGAGGAAAGAGGAGTAGAAAACCAGTTTTTTGTTACAATAGTACTGCTTCCATTAATGAACAGGGGATCAGAAGGGTTGGAGGGGCTGCTATGAGAAAGATAGTGGGACAGAGAACAATAAGGACAAAGGGGGGTGTATTGGCCATGTATTCTTGAGAGGATGAGAGGTGATTGTGGAGGGATGAATTTAGCTGAAAATCAGGTTGCTGATTTGAGGAACCGGCAGAGGGAATAGATGAGCACAGGGAATCAACTGTCTGAACCGGGGAATCTGTAGACGAGAAAGAGCATCAGCAGCATTACTATTGATCTCTGGAAGGTAGTAAAATGTAAAATGAAGTTATTGGTAACGGATATCCAGACGAGCCAGTGGAGGAGTTGCATTATTAGAAGAGATATTGTGTACAGTGGCTTGATTGTCACAGAAGAACAACATGAATTCTGCCAAGATTTTTCTGCTACTAGGTGGGCCAGAGGAATGCTGTGATGACAATAGGAAAGATGCTCGAGGAGGGCTGTGGATTTAGACTGTGGGGAGAGATTTTGGATTTCCTGAGGCCATGCACTTGAGAACCATTGGTGATGAAAAATACCGCCAAAACCGATGGAGGAAGCGTCAGTACGTAAAGAGAGATCGTGGGGGGGCAGATATGAAATCGTGATAGAACAGAGAAAGGCCATTCCACTGCTGCAGAAGGGAAGTCCACATCCTGATGTCTTTCCATTCTTCTGAAGAAATATGGAAGTTGAGATTTTTTGCTGTGGTAGAGAGAGCGAGGAGACGACGAAATATGAAAGTCGTGCCTTGAAGAATGATGCAAATGGCGAAATTGAAATGCCCCTGTAGCGAAAGGAGATTCTGTTTTGAAATGATGCGGCTGATTTTATCAGCCGGGAGGCTTGTTTTTTTTGTAAGCACAGAGCACTGCTGCAGAACACAGAGCTCGGCGGCCGCTCCTGTAAAGATTTCTCACAACCTATATCACATTTTCTCACCACCAAAGCACAGAATTTCTGATTATCCCTCAGCAAACAGCTTTTGAAGGAGCCGTTTCTGTTGACGCTCGGCAAGTAGCTTTTCTTGGCAAGTAGCTTTTATTTCCGCTGTACTGCAGGGGCGCAGCGAATATTGTCAATCTTAGACTTAAAAAACTCTAAAAAACTATTGCATAGCGTCTAGGATTGTCTTGACTATTAGAAATAATATTTGAAAAATAGCTAGATCTGGCAGTTGCCAAAGCAGCCCTATATTCAACCAGAGATTCCTTCCAGGAGTGTAGATGGACAGTAAGACCAGAATCCCGCCATCTACGCTCAATTTTACGACAGCCATCCTTGAGAAAGCGCAGCTCCATGGTGTACCATGGAGCACGCCGGGTGTAGGAGACGTACCTAGACTTGACTGGGGCCAGGGAGCCTAGGGTATTGGCTAAGGAGCTATTGAAAGACTGCACCTTCTCATCCAACTACACTGCGATGTATATATCTGGGTCTGCGCAAAATCCCAAGTTCATAACAATTACTGTAGACAAAAGGAGCAAGAGTGAAGTTTTGTTTATAGTGCAGTAGTAGAGAAGAAGATTACCTTAATACCATAGTGCAGATAACCAGGTCGAGGGGGTCAGAGATCGGAGATCCACAGTTGAAAAATAGTGAGCGACTGAACCAGCCACTGCAAGACCAGGGACTCCTCACAGCAAGGCGCCGGCGATGAGGGATAGCAAAGGCCGGGCCACACAGGGAGCAGCAGAACTAACAACACAGCCCGCATTGACCACCGACAAGCCATAAGGAAATACCCAGCCAGCATCCAGCTCACCGGACAAGCAGGAAGGAGCAACTCTCTAGAGACTGATCCAGCAGAGATAGCACTGCAAACAGGCAGGCGGAGACAGACGAAGGACAGGCAATCACGTCAGGCAGGTAGCAGCGGTGAGCAAGACAGCCGGGCAAAGAGACAGCTGTCCAGGCAGGCAGCAGCAGAGACAGCCGGGCAAAAAGACAGCAGTCCAGGCAGGCAGCAGCGGAGACAGCCAGGCAGAGGGACGGCAGTCGAGGCAGGTAACCGTGGTAGACAGGGCATCCACGAACAGACAACCAGCAGGAAGGAATCGGTGAAATCGATAAAATTGGAAAATAAATAAATAAATAACTAAATTGAGCATAAAGACTACTAAAAAGGCGAAAAACAACCAAACATGAACAAGCGGAGAAGCGGCAACCAGGACGTGCACAGCGTACTCTCCACCCGACAATAGCCGTGGCTTATTGCTGGTATCTCTGGTAATAGGGCAGCCCTGGATATCCTTGATAGCGGAAGCAGCTGGAGGGGCTGATGAGTGCATAGGGAATGTGGCCGAGAGGCGGTTCTTGAAGTGGAGAGGTGTCTTGGAAGCTGGCAATGGGAAATTTGAAGATGAAGGTGGTGGTAAACTTCACATAAAACATCTATATATACTGAAAAAGCTATTACAAATTTGCCCAGAGTTAGATTTGTTAAAAAGCAGTGGATCCCTGGCTTACAGCAGGGGTGGAGCAACTGCTGAAGATTCTGGTTCTCTGGGCTGTCGTGTGGGTAGGAAATACAGGCTCTGCTGACATCGGCTGGCAGTACAAACAAAAATAGAGAATTTCGATCACTCCTTGCTGGAACTGAAATTCCTTTTTTAAAAAGAGCTTTCAGAAGCTTATCGGTGGGCCAGTCTTTTAGAAAAAAAACAAAGTATCCCAGGGCGAATGCATTTAGAGTGGCGGGGAGGCTGGGTTACATGGGAGACCTGGATGACTGGGACAGCAGGAGCAGGCACGGCAGGATCAGCAGAGGTTGAAGTGGCGTGTTAGCGGAGGCCAGGGTGAATGGGTCAACGACGTTGCCGGGTGAAGAAAGAGCGGTAGGGCGGATGGATTGCTTTAGAAATGTATTACTTGGATTAATGATGGGAGAATGCAGAGAAATACAGTCTTCATCCGATAATTCTGTTTCCAATGGGGAAGACAGCTGCTGTTAGTGAGTAGTCATTTTGAAATTATTCTGTAGTCTTGAGTCTGCAGGGCTGTGTAGCGAGGCACAAACAAAAAACGCAAGACAGAGAGAAGCGCATGGCTTGGGGTTTAAATAGGGGTTTAGCAGATGTTATTGGTAGGAAGGAAATAGGGGGGAGGAGCCCCCCGAATCACACAGAAGGTTACAATAATGAAACACCACAAAAAACTAACACAAAAGAACAAAACCCCCAGTCTGCCTGTATGGCACACACACTTACACATTTGCCAACTGAAGCAGTTAATGACAAACAATTTAGGACATTAGACATCAATAGAATAGTCTAGCAGCTGAACTGTGCTTGCAATAAAACAAACAAATGTTTTACACCACTTCAAACATAAGATTTATTTGGCATGAGTGTTGGTGGCATGTGAACTGTGGAGATTATACTTGAATCAGACTTTGCATATTAAATATATCATCATGCTTGATTAATCCAAAATTATAATCTTCTTTAATACCTTTATTCTACTTTGTCAGGCAATGTATCAGACTTAATACTACCAGTACCATATGTACATTTTGTAAGTTGCATACAATTTGAAATGTGTTTGATCATCTGATTTTAAGGAAACTTTTTTTGTCTTCTTGTAATTAGAATGCAACTTTATATTGTTTATTTATAATAAATGATACGCCTGACTGAACACTGGAAATGAAAACAAGCACTCTCATTGGTTCGTGCACATATTCTTTATAAACAGCTGGTAGAGAAGAAAATACTCAAGTGAGCTTGTGAAACAAACACTGACCAAGGGAAAAAAGTTTTACTAAGATGGGAATACCGATCTGACCCAGGGCATTTCCTGGGGTATTAATAACCAAACCACCCAAATCTCAGAGTAATCCCGAGGTAATGCCCTGGACCTGGATCAGTTTGCTCGGATGCATAATTTATTTACATAAAATAATATATCATCACATCACATGTATTGCCTCAAAACACTTTGCGTGACCAATTTTATTTAAGTACAGGGCGCATCGATTATACTGTACTAGGCGCCAACAGTCTTACAAGTGGATAAAATCTAAAACAATCTATTCCAGAGACTGTACACTCAATGTGTCCTCTATTTATTATATTATATAACTGTTTTAGTATTTCATATTTTAAATTTTAATTTTAAAAAGTCAGTCATGTGTTGCCTCCACTCTAAGTCTAACTTCAACTGAATCAGTCATCCAGTTCGGTGACAGGCAGTTGTCACTATGCTTTGTGACTGTTTTTTTTGTTTTGTTTTTTTTTCTATCCAAACTATACACGTTTTGGAATCTCAGTAAAAGTAAATGCTGGAGAGATTCCATAATATATGATCATTTATCCCATCTAAGGCTGTCAAAAATGTTTATTGTCTTTTTTTTGTAAACGTTTAATTAATACCACCTGCATTAAACTGAACTGCAGTACACAGCATTTGAAAATACACATGATCAGTGTGATACTATGATTCGATTGTATCATGGAAATAGGCTGTAAATATTGTCATTTGAAAGAACAACTCTTAATTAAACTTTGTTAACCTTTCCTTACCTTGTCCCCTGTTCTAATTAGAGAGGAATAATACAGAATTGCTTTCAAATTTTGACGACTGCATCATGAAAACAAGCAAGATAATCTGCCTAGTTACACAATGCAAGTCTCAACGTTTTATTAGGCATGAAGTTCCTGGAGCCCTGTCAGGTGCATTGTGGAGGCCGTCATTTCAGAACATATGTTTGCACACGTTAAAACACTTTTCTATTAATTAAAATAAAATATAAACACATAATAGCTTAACTTCAGCTAGTGTACAATGGCCTCCCTCTCAAGGATATCCTCTATTCCATCTGGGATTCTATCCTTTCGGAACACTGTTATCTCCTCATACACAAGAAGAGCAACCAGAATTATCCCAGGTTTAAAAGGCATGTCGTATGCAGACAGGCTAAAAGAATTGAATCTATTCAGTCTTGAACAAAGAAGACTATGCGGCGATCTGATTCAAACATTCAAAATCCTAAAAGGTATAGACAATGTCGACCCAGGGGACTTCTTTGACCTAAAAAAAGAAACAAGGACCAGGGGTCACAAATGGAGATAAAGGGGCATTCAGAACAGAAAATAGGAGGCACTTTTTTACACAGAGAATTGTGAGGGTCTGGAACCAACTCCCCAGTAATGTTGTTGAAGCTGACACCCTGGGATCCTTCAAGAAGCTGCTTGATGAGATTCTGGGATCAATAAGCTACTAACAACCAAACGAGCAAGATGGGCTGAATGGCATCCTCTCGTTTGTAAACTTTCTTATGTTCTTATGTTCTAATGCATCCTCTGGTTATCACTTTAATATTCTATGCACATGCACTTAGATATTACATTTAAATCATTACATTATTTTGAAGGACTATCTTAAAGGATTCTTAAATGTTTTACATTGCTAGCCACACCCTACCACTCTCTGTCACCCTTACCCAAGCAAACCGATCCTTTGGAGGAAAACTATTAAATACAGTGCAGCACTGCAGTCTATCTAACTTACTAGCCTAGATTTTATTTGTATTCCATCTTGAGAAACATTTCTCCTGTGAAAAATCCCACGAGGCTGCCAACGTTCTACAATAGAAAATATTTAACGGCTGAAAGACGACAGAATGCCCCAGAAGCTGGGCTTTGTTTTGTCAACAAAGATTTGGCAGTCTGAGCAACTTTTTAAAGGGCAGTCACCATCAATTTCATGAATGCTTGCGTAGATTGTCAGAAATCGATATCCTTTATTGGGTTACCTGATCAACTTTATAGTCATTCAAGGTAATTTTGAAACTGCACCTCTGTTTTCAAAAGCTACCCCACTATAACACATTTGTTTTTTTCTCAGTGCATCAACAGTCTCTGATGTACAAAACAAAAAGCTATTTAATTCCACTTCACTGCGGTAGATCTACGCTTCAGACCAGAACAACAAAAGTAAGCGTTTGTTGTAGCTGAAGATTTATTTTTGGTTGTACACTGCTTACAGAGCCCAGCACAATAAAACAAAAAAGCACAGAAGAAAACAAATTACATTTGTAAAGAAAAAAATGCTACAGCGTGAAATGTGAGAAATAGCAGCAGCAGAAAATAACTAAATTGAACAATAAAATGTACCACAATGACTCCTGCTGGGGTGGGTGGCACCGCATCTATTTTAAATAAGCTGGCCAGCTTCACTTCAAACATACTGTGATCCATGGCTTTCCAAGGACAAGCCTCTCAACGTTTCAACAAAGTGGATCTCCATTATCCCAGTGTGTATGCCATGTCTTACCACAAGACAACATAGACAGGGTAAAGAAACAACGATGTAAACCCACATCAGCACCTGACCAATGAACCACTACATTTTTCCCTTGTTAGAATTGCTAGAGTTTCAGGATCTTAACTTTGTTTTTTTTAACAGCATCTAACTTTGGAAAGCTCTACTCATAACCTGCCTGAGGGGACAATTAGGATTATAATGATCTATCTATTAAATGTAACCAATATGTTTTACTAGATGGAACAGTGAAACAACAGACAATTAACTGTGCTGTATCGTGTTTAACCTGTAGGAGATTCTGACTGGATGCTTGCCCCAGAGAAGAAAGAAATGCATCTGGTTAACAAAACCCACCTCGCAGACACAATTTCAAGAAGCTCTTTTCTGTTCTGGACCCTTAATTTGTTGGTTTTATATTTTGGATCTTCAGCCAGTCTCATTAGGTTCAAGATCTGTAAACCCAAAAGGCAAAAGCATGTTCAAGTGACACATAAAACTAGAATGGGTGTCTTTGAGAAGAAAAAAAAAATCAGGGATAAAAGCATTGTTTTTGCCTTTTACTGTAGCATGTGTTTATTGTATTGCACAAGTATATTTTTTTAATATAATTGCTTTGATATTTTAATTCAGACATCATGGGTTATAAATAAATTTCACTTCTCAATGTTTACTCAGGGACTCTCTCCAGGAGAGTTTTTCTTATGAGCATCATGGTGTATCCAGATCAGGATCCCATCTGCAACAATGCTGATAATACTGATGCTCTGAAATGATCACTGTTGCAGGAGGAAGCCAGACCTGAATGCACTATGATGTTCATAAGAGAAACTCTCTCTCTCCTAGAGAACAGAAATGTATTGATATGGTTAAAATAATGTGGCAGATAAAACTGGCGAAGAGTGCTATAGTTAATGCTGAAGCACAATCCGGGGCTTTTTCCCCCCACATTGTACTCGCACCAGGAAATAAAACTGGCTGATAAAGGTACAACTTTCTTTCAGAGTTCCACATGCACATACATAATTGCCAAGTTATTACATGCCTCTTTGGTACTATTGACTACTACAGCCTCCTAAACATAAAGCATTATTCTGACAAACTGAATTTTGTTTATTTGTTTGCTTGTTTTAGGTTTTCGTTCTCCGGGAAAACTAAACAAACTGGAGAATTGATGTGACTTTAATTAAGCTTAGTACAATTAAAAAATAACACCTCATTCTGCTTTGCTGTCCAACACTGAGACATGTCAGCCCAGACAAAGGTGTAAGCATTACAAGAGTATGATATTCTTGAATCAAAAAATACTGTTACTAAGACACTAAGCACACTGTTTTTATTGCTGGCCAAGGTGAAGCGTTCTGTGAAGAGGATTAGGGATAAGTGGTGTGGGTAATGGACTATCTTTGGAGGCCTAGGAATGAATCTGTCTTTAGTCAAGTGAAATAAAGTATGGATTAGATTGGAATGGGAACTTGGATCAGAGTCTGCCCCTCAATGAGGGTGGTCCCTCTAGGGCATGCTGAGGTGTTCTTGTGGGGAAGCTCATAGATTCTACAAGATTTTCTCTGTAGATAAATATATGAATTCAGTCCCCAGTGACATTATAAAAGTTTACCATGATACATTAGCAAACTTTGCACTTTTACATGTTTTGCCCATGCTGATACTTTATATTTACCATAGTTTTCATGGTTTCCTAATGCATCTCAAATATTTCACTTTTTCTGTTTTTACCATAGTATAACTCAGTAATGATTTATAGTGTGATTATAGGACCATTTTCTAACCTCTTATTAGCTCTATGAATATTTCTACTGTTTACCCTTTTCTGATGATATTTTGGTTCTTTGCTTGTATTTTATACTTGAATTTGGAATATTACTGGCCTGGTAGCCACCTTGGTGTTTATTATTTACACTTGATTATGTGATCACCCTTCATATAAAACTTGAGTTTGTTTGTGTTTCGGGTCCAATCAGAAAGTGTTTTTTTGTTGTTGTTTGTTTCTGATAAGGAAGTTACTAACCTTGCATAATTTGACAAACTGATGGTCATTTCCAGCACCAACAACTAAGTATCCATCCCTTGTCTTGAAAGCCTGCAAAGAAAGTAAAAAAAAAATTATAAGGAATGTTTTTAATACATTTAGGTGGATAATCCCTAAGATAAAACCTATATTGTTCCCTATTATTTATCAAGAATATTTCAAAACTTATCAAATCAATAACGGATGTGGTTCATTTCCACAAAAACAATCAACACACTAAAAAAACGATAAAAATCCCCTCATATTAAAAAAAGCACAGCTGTTAAAGACTCACAGCATGCACTAAAGGACAAACAGCTGAAAACCATAAACAACTGCATCCTGTAACTACTGTAAGAACCAAGTTCCAGCAATTTTTTTATACTCATCCAGATCAGTCTATTTTTCCAGTACGTGTCACATAGCAATTCTATTTTTACCTACAGTTATTACATGGTGGCAGTTTTTGTAAAATGATTTTGGTTGTCTTTCTGTTTTCAACTACCTAATGGTTAGCAATCAAGCACATTTCAAATAAACTGAAATAGCCACAAATCTGGGATGGCACTGACGTTGAAAACTAGGCTCACGTGGCACAGTAAAGACCCTGCACATTAATACATGTATCCATTTTAGTTGATTTTGCTGAGATGAAGTTTCTATCATTATGGCAGTACCAAATGACAATACAACTAAGAACTATGATAAAGATAACTGGTTTGGGCTTTGGGGTATGAAGTGTTAGTATTAAATAACTGCACACAATTAGCATCGTTTTGATGACTGCTTTTTTTTTTTTTTGGAAAGCTGCCATAATTCAATAGGATTGGTGTGGCAGGGCTGAGGCTTGCCCCTGTAAAATATGTTTTTTGCTTGATTATAAATAGCATTGGTGAGGTTTGTAACAAACAATGTGTTTGTAATTTGCCTAATTGAAATGAATGTATAGCAGGTGGCCAGGTGTCAATTGAAGAATTGATAATCAATTAACCCTGGTCACCTGCCTTAAAAAGGGTCTGGAAAGCCAGTCCTTTGTGCTGTTCCATGCTGTGTTACCCATGTAAAGAGATTATTACAGTGTTTAATTACCACTTTAGGGTAGGGGATTAATTACAGGGATTTTAATCCCACCAATGTTTGTGTTAGGGAGAAGGTTCCTGGTGCGGGACCTCCCTGTATCGCGGGAGTAGTGCATGGCCCGAGCTTGGCCACCTTTTAGTTTCTAGTTGTTTTTGCCTTTTTGTAAATATTAATGTACACTTGTGTATATATCCTCCCGCACTAGGGATACCATTGTTGATACCCTAGTGGCGGCCACATACTACTGCACCTGACTGCCAAACCTGGACGCCTGAGTGGCGTTTTCAAGCTCAAACCCTCTGTGTCTCTCTCGTCTCTCAGCGGATACCCACACGTACAACCCCGTTACAATTGGTTACAAAAAAATTAATCAGATGCTTCAACTAGAGACCTTGGTCCAACTCTTTGGAGACTGGCAAAATGTTTCTCATTTTATACCTACATTTCTTTTTGTACTACTAAAATAAAACATGAAAATAAAACTGACAGAAATTTAAGTTTGAGAGAAACAACTCTAAAAAAAGAAATGGTAAAAAACAAAAATTGACTTGATTCAGAGATGAAAAAAAATGACAAAGGAGAATAATCTAGCAAGTTACAAGAAAAGTAGACCAGAAGTAAACAATTGTGAGAAAGATTAAAAGGGGGATGCATCATAATCCACTAATATGTTAAATATGCATGTGGGTGGCCGATAGAGAATGAATACATTCATTCATTCTTACTGTAGGTTCCTGTTATGGTAATACAGGGAGTCACTGCCAGCTTTAGCTTGACTAAGCTGTAATGCATTCACAATTAGCTCATCTTATTATGTAATATATTTATCAAGTTGTCTTATTATTTGTGTACACTCTTATAATCTTGAAAGTAAAATGCAACTGATTTTTTTTCGATCTTTACTTTTCAATTCAAGCAGAGCATGGGTGAAATCGACCTTTATGCTTTTAAAAAAAAAACAACAGGCTTTTTATGCCATTGAAAAAGGTCTCATTGAGCAAAACCCCTTTATCATATTCAACATGCAACAGAACCATGGTTACCAACATTCTAATTGAAATAACGTTTGGTCACAGCGGACTACACTTTGTAAAGATAAAAATCTTAACGTCTTAATTTAACGCAGCATATAAAAGTGTATTACACAGACTTTTATAGCATGCATTTACGAGTAAAAATAACATGCACAGAACAAAACATTAGATAGTTGAACAGAACTAACTTGCTACCTCCTCTTCTGCTTCAGAACAGCTGGACTCAGCAGACGGGCCCACTTCATCCTGCCGTGGAGACTTCAGCTGTCGGCCAGGGTACTGTGCACAATATTCATTAAGTGTTTTTCTCTTGCGCCCCATTTTCAAATCAGACTAGTAACTGTCACTGTATACCTAAAGCAAAAGCTTACGTACACCTTAACCCGCTAATTTCAAAGTAGGCGTTTTGAATGACAGGCGCTGTAGCTGGCAAATGAAAGTGCACAGTCGGTGCAGGTCTTTATGATTGACAGTCATTTAAACAATGAGAGCATTCTAGCACTGCTTCAGGTCAACAAGATCTGTCAGAACAGGATGAAACTACAGTACTAACGGACCACTGAGATGACTGACAGTGACCCCCAGCCATTCATAGTGGAATAGAGGCGGGACAGACAGCAAGTATAAAAACTAACAAACTACAGAGGATTTCTAAATTATTATTTTTGGTAAAAAACAGTGAGTGGTTTTACCTACGTTTATCGTTTATACATTTATTTCAGTCAAACCAAATATTTTTGGGGAATTTGACGTTTAACAAGCTTTACCGATTAATATCGAAAAGTAGCAAGCCTAGTTATCGCATTCATTTTGATGTAATTACTTGGATCAGTAATACATTTGGGATAACTTTGACTGGACCTCAGGAAACTGAGTCATACGTACTGTTTAACCCTTTCAGGACCAAGCATTTTTCAGTGAGATGCTCCCCCAGGACCAGGTGTTTTTTAGCTGTAGTTGACTCTCTTCCTATACAAATTCAATAAAAAATCTATTTTTTACAGTAGCATCTTGCAAATGGTGGCCTTTTTTTAGGACACTTTGGAGAACAGTACTTCAGAAACCATATAACCTTTTTGTGTTTGATTTTTTGTTTGTTTTTTTTGTTTGTTTTTAAGTTAAGTAATTGTTATTATGTATTCTGCTTAGAGATACATATATAAAAACATGCTATTCTATGACAGAGGGACCTTACAATACTTCCTGAAAGTTTTGTTGAAAAATATTGATGTTTGGGCAGATAATAAACATTGATTCAACTGAGTGATTGCAATGACATAATACACTTTTATTCTCAGGGTCTTTATAAGCAATAATGGACACTACTCTCGATTTATTTTCTCAAAATAAATATTTATAAATTAAATAATAGTCACTCATTTCATTATTATCAGTGATAAAGAAAAAAAAGTACCTGATACATTTAGTTCATGAAATGCTGATACCCACTTGTTTCTTGATATTTATAAATGTTGTAAAAACACATATATTAAAACATATGAGACAGAATAAATGGTCTAATATAATTATGCCAAATACATCAGATTTACAGCATTTCCCTTTTTTTTATTAGTTCTAAACAAGTTCCTGTGATGTTTTGTTTCTGCTTTTGTCTCTGCCGAGCTGCTGTAAACTGTCTCCGCCCTTTACACTAAATGCCCCTCTCAGTGACGTCACAAAAAAAACTATCAGGAAGTGAACGTCAGTCCCTCCCCTATCCATTGATGTGTCTTTCAAGCCTGTACTGCAAAGTATGGTGGCCCTGTAAGTCATCAAAACAAAGTGCTTTTTTATCGTGTTTACACGATCGTAGTCCTAGAAGCCTACTTCAGTATGATCGTGTTAACACGATCCCAGTCTTAAAGGGTTAACTTTCAACACTGCAGACCTGATTCGCGTGATAGGAGGTGCTTTCTGACATAGACATGAGTAAGGGGATTTCCCTTGGCTCGCAGAGAGCCACCCTCGCGGAGGTGAGAACGAACCAATCAGCCTCCGAGGCTGGGAAGCAACCAATACATTCCCCAAGGGAAACTAGAGGTGATAAATTGGAAAGACGAAAGAGAGTTAGATAGATCTGGCCATGGGTCCCCCCTTGTCTCGCAGAGAAGCTTCCTGTCAGAGGATGAAGCCAGTGCTGCTGGGCTTCTAAGGTTGGGAAGTGAGCTTCACTTACCCCCCGATGGAGAATGTTGCAGAGGTGGAGCAGTGGTGCTGGGCTTCTAAGGTTGGGAAGTGAGCTTCACTTACCCCCCGATGGAGAATGTTGCAGAGGTGGAGCAGTGGTTGCAGAGGCAGAGCGGCAAAATGGAAGAGGAAAGTGTAGTGGAGTTGGAGGGGAGGATGATGGAAAACAAAAAAACGCAAGACAGAGAGCAAGTGCATGACTTGGGGTTTGAATAGGGGTTTAGCAGATAGTATTGGCAGCACAGAATGGGGGGGGAGGGCTCGCTCCTGCCCCCCGAACCACACATGGGTTACAAAGGGGTCTATGTCCACTCAAAACAGTCCACTGTTGCTTAGTGATGAAATACTTCAATTGCTCTGGTACTGTACATAGATATAAAAAGGAAATACAGGGTGGTAATGACATACCCTGATTCCAGTTCACGCCGTGCTCGGCTGTCTTCTTTTGTTTGTTTGTTTTCCACAAGAACAGCACGAAATGGCCAAGGAACCTTTCCAGCCATTCTATAAACTGCTACTTTATGACATGGTGTTTAGTTTCTAACACTTTCTGGCTTTTGCTATGTTTTTAAAGTTTGTATGTGTCACTTTGCAAATTATGTACAGTCCAGCTTCTTTAGCCACATCATACATGTTGTTGGTATTACTGGGTAATACATGTATTTATTTATTTATTTATTTATTAATGTATTGATTTGAAGGAATTACTCAAATAATATCATATGATAATACATTCTGAAATTGCATTTCAGTGGTCACAGGGTGCACAAGACATTAGACAGAACTGCACCTGACCGACTGTTAGGACAGGAGGCTGTGTGGTCCAGTGGTTAAAGAAAAGGGCTTGTAACCAGGAGGTCCCCGGTTCAAATCCCACCTCACCCACTGACTCCTTGTGTGACCCTGAGCAAGTCACTTAACCTCCTTGTGCGCCGTCTTTCGGGTGAGATGTAGTTGTAAGTGACTGCAGCTGATGCATAGTTCACACACCCTAGTCTCTGTAAGTCGCCTTGGATACAGGTTTCTGCTAAATAAACAAATAATAATAATAACGAGCAGGGGATTGCATTAGTGAGGTGTGATGTCAGATGAAGGTCAATACTTTCTGTAACCAAGTGGGTCCCAACAGTCCAAGTTTTCCCAACCAACCTAATTAAAGCTGCAATGCTTTTCAAGTGCTTATGAAACAGCACTAGTCTGTTTACATAACCAGGATGGGTAACTAATACTCCATTTCCACTGGTCCTAAAAACGGATGTTTCCACTGCTGACCACATCTGTTCATTTTTCTGGCCTGGTGTGCTATATCGTACCCGATGTGGCCAGACCTGGCCACAAAGGAACTACATCACCACGTAGCAGTGTGCTGGATAAGAAGACGACAGGGGAACAGAGCTACACATTTCAAGCTTAACGCTGCATTATTGTTTTACATTTAACAGCATTAAGCTTTTAGTTTTTTAATATTAAAGCGAACACTCAAACTGAAAACAAAAGTAAACTTACAACATCTGCATTACGACGTGGAAATCATCATCGCTGCCTTCTGATGCAGTGCAATCAGATTCACTTTCAATCTCTCTTACTTTAGTGGGTTTGGACAATTGGATCTTGAGAAGCTGTCTAAAATTGTATGCACCCATTGCTCTGGCATTTTTTTTCAAAGGACAAAGGCCAACACTGCAAATGTCTGCCTTTGAGCTCACTGGGCGTCTGGCCAGCAGGGTTCGCTGTAGCACTGTAGCGTCAGAGTGGGTCATAATGTCATTCTGTGTATGAAATTGACAGAACTGGTTTCTGGTCACAAACTCCCTGCTGACAAGGAATGCTTTTAAAAAGAGTTTTAAACTAAATACTGGACAAGTGGTTTATCTCCACCATCGCTGAATGGATCATTTGGCGACGCAAGCCAGACAGTTTTGGGTGCTTTGACACCTAAGACAGAAAACTGTCCATCTCATAAATCCAGCCGACAGGGGACGAAATAGCGGACCAATTGAGAACAAGGGGCCATCTAGGAACGAGAACAACCAATGGGAAACACTCCACGTGGACTCAGGCACCTCTCAAAATGAACAAACTATCCAATCACAGGAGTAAAGACAAATGTTACAAAAGCATGAGTGTGACACTCAAACAGGGATCCCGACATGAAACCCAAGGCTCTTGACACACAAACAAGTCTCTGAACTGTGACAATCTGAAGATCCAGCCTGCGACCAGCTGGAACAGAGACACCGTTTTCGGACACTGTAATACGAGATAACTATTCTAGTGTTTGCCTTGTTGTGGGAATCCACTGCGTAAGATGTCTAAAATCCTAAAAGTACTTGTAATCAAATCTCTAAGTTAACCCCGATTGATCACCGGAGAAAGAGTTGGATGAACATTTGAAGTCGACTGAAATTGAAATATATTCCATTTATTGAGCTAGCAGTGCTGGAGTTTTGCGGTGGAATATCCCAGACATAACCGGATGAAGAGTGCACATATTGGTGGAGGAATTGCTGTTTCAGTGGAATACCTAAATAGTTAATGACTCTAGTTCTTTACAAAGACATTTCTTTCGTACTCTAAAGTGGAGACGAAAAGTAAGGAAGGCAGACCCCAGAACCTGGACCTGTCGTTGCCAGCAGGAGAGCCTTTGAGTGCCTGTATTGTTGAAGACACGGATCAGCTGGATGAGGTTACGGACGTCCGTTAAGTATTCGATGAGTAGTGTTTTAATCCTCTTATGAATTCGAGAATAAACAGACCTTAAAGTAAAATTAATGTTTTGTTTTAAGTAGAATGTAAGTATTACTGTTTTCAATTCATGCTTTGAGTTAATGAACACTATAGTAATTGTTTGTATGTGATTTATACAAATTGATGTGGGTTTTACAAGGCAACTGTCATTTTGCATTAGAAGCTAGAATCCAAATTTAGCTGTCTTGATAATAGATCATTCTCGATAGGTTGTCTGGACACAAAGTGCGTCTATCTTGCAAGAGTGAGAATTGCCTTCTGAACCAAAACTATATATATATGAGACTGATTTAACAATACTTTGATTGTCAAATATTAAGATTGCTTTGGATCGCTAATCAACCAGCGGGAATGGGGTGTCATCGTTTACATTTTCTTTTTTGTACTGTTTAGTTTAGTTAATTCTTCCTTTCTGTATTACTTTAGCTTAGTTGTTGCACCTTTAATTTTTCCTTTATTTTGTTTTATTTCTAATAACACTGTTTCTTTATATTCACTAGAAGCGTTGTCTAGTCTGATTATTTCGATAAAGGTGGGTTCTACATGATTTGAATACAAATAAGGTATTATATTATTACAATTTAAACTAGTCCAAATACAAATATACCTTGCACACTACAGCATGGTGGGGAGAAACAGTCCTTGCCGGGTTTTCCACCCTAACCCACGGGAGCGCCAGTGCCAATGTGACGCTCCCTGCGGTATCCCCAATGAAGACCGGCCTACTTCGCACAGTCATTGTCTTTTGAAGATAAACAATTCATTTTGATTAGAAGCAATACTCCCAACCTCCATGCATTCAGTGGATCTGCTCAGAATCTCATATTTTTTCTCATTTCCTTTTTTTTTTCTTTTTTTGGTAAGACAGAACTTTTCCTCTTTTTCTACTTTCACTATACTGTTCTCTATCTGTTCCGATATTTTCTATTTTTATATGTTAATTTACAAATTATTATTCAGCAAATGTTCTTTTTATTTGACATTTGTTTTTTGTTAGCTTTTCTCTTCCTATAAATTTGCATTTTTAAATAAAAAATAAATCCAACCCATTGCATCTTTTGGATGTATGAATAAGCATTTAAAATGTTCAATTAATGTTATGCTTCAAAAACAAAATCGGCCACGACATCTTAACAAAGGAATTGGGCCTTTTCCCATTATAATTTTCAAGAGACTTCCTGTCATCCATTGATTAGTGCATAATTTATCTCAAATTGTCAGATGAAATCACCATATTCCTGCTGCTATTCTTAGATGTCTCAGTATTACATTACAATGGATACAAGAGAACCTAACCTAATGACTGGTAGATAAACTCCAAGAAAAACAAACAAATATATTGACAGCCATTCTAAATTCAAAACTGTGTTCATTAGCAGTGTCTGCTTCGGTTATTTTCTGCTATGTGTGGGAAATAAAACACTGCTCAGCACTGTCTTCAAAACTCTGAATAATTAGCCACGTCTGTGTTTACAAAAACAAAGTTAATAACCAAGGAAACGGTAGCAACAAAACTATTTTTACCAATGACAGCACAAATTATTTAAGCCCCACTGTCCTGCTTTCAGCAGTGCAATAAGTGTGTATTTTACCATCTCTTCTGGAATGCAAATGAATATACTTCCTAATGTTATTAGCAAACAGTTTCTTTCCTTTCAGTTCCTTTCTTTCCAAAGCATTTTTTTTTCTACCCCAGAATACAATTAAGGCCAGTCAGCTTTAGAGGATAAAGGTACCTGAAATAATTTCTTAAAACTATAAAATAAAGAATTATGTGTTACCCTAATGTGAGCTCTGTCCCTGAAATCAAATGATTCTTAAAAGCACAGTTGGCTGGTGTTGATACCAGAGTACAGCACTGTGGTCTGACACATTCAGAGACAATGTGATGAGAAGCATTTACAGAAACCAATGTTCTTGGGAACCATCTAGCAGTAAAATGATATGGCTAAATGTACAATGGCACCTAATGACTCCTTCCCTCTGTCCTTAGTCTGTCGCCACTTAATTTTCACCTGTGTCCTTTGGTCCTGGTTTCTGTACTTTACTTACAGTATTGGTTCAGGTTAACCATGTCAACTCCTTGTAAAGTCTTAAAGACTTCACTCATCCCCCAATAATTTTGCTTTGTTCTAGGCTAAACAAACTCAGTTATTTTAGCCTATCTTCATAGGTCAGTTCTTTAAGCCCTGGGATTAGTCTGGTTTCTCTTCTTTGGATTCTCTCCAGGGCTACAATGTCCCTTTGGTGCTGCGGTGACCAGAATTGGACACAGCAGAGTGTACTCGAAGTGCGGTCTCACCAATGCATAATACAACCACATCATAACCTCCTTGAATTTGTACTCTACACTTTTGGCTACATATCCAGGCATTCTGTTTTCCTTTTCGCTTCCCCACACTGTGTGGTTTCCGATGAGTGTTTCTCTTGGTGTGCCTTAGTGCTGAAGAATAGTTGCGCACACACGCACATTGTGCACCAAAGGATTTGGTCGGGACACGAAGATTTTCTTCTAGCTATAATTTTTCTGGAGCTGACAAGAACATTCTCATGTCAGCATCAGCTGCTGCTGCCACTGCTGCCCCCTCCTTCTTCATCTCTCTCCCTGCTCCAGTAGCTGTCTTTAAAACTTAACATACTGTGTTATGCTATAATATACCGCTTTTATTAACAAAGTGGTTGCCCAGAATGTAATGTTTACTTGCCCAACAAATACTTTATATTTAGGTCCTGGGTACAAGGTGATACAAGGTATTGCAGGTTAAGTCAGGGAGCTGACCAAAAAGCACTGTTCTTATACACCGTTACTTCATTGGAAAACCAGAGACCGTTTCCTGAGCTTTACCACTCCATTCTGCCATGGATTTAAGATGGTCACAGGAAACCATTTAAAATGAGTTTAGAGGTCTATTTAAATGAGTAACATAACATAATGCACAAGAACTTGTACTTGTTGATAAAGCAGAACGCTGTTCATCACCATAGCCAGAAAGGTAAGATTGTTTTTAGTAATTATGTGATGTTGTATGTCCTTTTTAAATCCTTGCTGCATGCTTACAAACACTGTGTGAACTCAACTGAAGAATATTGTATTGGAAGTTGTGAGAATACCTTTGTTTTAACAGTTTCTTTTAAAAATGTTTGTTAATTTCATTTTTTTTAATTTAAAATGACGCCTTGAAATAATCAGAGAATGAAGTGTGATTACTGCAAAAAATAAATGAGACAGGATAAACATGAAGGCAAGCCCCAAACTTTTCTGTTTATGAAACATATATTTGTTTTCAACGCATAAAGGGTCTTTGGGCCAGATTCATAAAACTATTATCAGGATGGTGGGTGTATATATATATATAATACTGTATTCTATAAAGCTGTTCCATCAACAACGTTGATTAATCACACCTGTGGGTTTTGTTCAATTAAAAAACAATAGATTTTTTATGTACAGGTATGTTTCTTTTCCCGTCTGTACAAAAGAAGTCCTGTACGACTGACTGACTACAGAGCTAATACATCCTTTTTCAGTGTGCCGCTATTTATACAAGATAAGATTTGCATTGCACATAGCCACATGGACTTATATTGTCATTGAATAGAACACTATCGTAATTTTTCCAAACAGTGGATTTAGACGTACCCTTTCCAGCAGCTGAACTTTCCACTGCTACACATTCCCCTGTCGACCATTTATTTTTAACAGTGTCAGCCTCCATAAATAACTTAAATTAATATACAAAATTACAAGGGTAACTTCACTCATGTAGGATGATTAACAGACCATGTGCACAGAAGAAAAACTAAATGAAAAAGTAGGATGACTCGCAATCTTAAAATTGCAAACAACAGAATAATTGTATTTGGGTTGGGTTGCAAGGGTTCACTTACGAGAGCCTGAATGAAATGTACGAGTTGTTCCTTTTCCAAACCCACCTGAGAGGCTGACGAAAGAAGATGAAACCTTCTGAACGAATGGTTTATTTAATCTGCAGATAATCACATTAGTTTTTTTTTTTTTTAATCACCTATTCAGTTATCACCTATTCAGAATTAAGTTTTGTTTATTGTGAACAAATTAATTTATGTATAATACATTTTCCACCAGCAAGCCCACTTACAATATAACAGTCTGGAACTTGTCCATATTTTCCAGAAGGGTGATGATAGACATGGGAGATGCACCACAATGCTCACAACTGAATTGGCCCACTTTGATTGTACACTCCTCATATAGTTTGGCATGCTCATATAAAAAAGAACGACACTCATTTTGGCAGAAATTTGCATCCGGGAGAGGTAGGAAAAATATGGGGATAATTGTTTCCTGATATGTTTCATATTCAGTTCCATAGGAAACAGTTTATCTAAAAGATAAACATTCAGGATCCTCAAATGAATCCTAAAGCTGGTATCCAGATTTTTAATTTATTTTTTATTTACAGACATTTTTCGGTTGTAAACAAAGTACAACCAAGTCAACATTTCAAATTCCTACGATGCAAACAATAAACGAAATGTCATAAGAATAAATAATCAATTACAAAACAATGTTTACAAGTGCGAAGGATCAAATACGGTTTAGCAGGATGAAATGTAATGAAAACATTTACATTCAGGAGGGCCGAGGAGTTGACTTACAGAAAACAGAACACATCCCAGGCTGCTTGTCCAGTTTAATTATTCACTTTTTAACAGCTTACAGCACAAAAAGGTGTTTTAGTCACCTAGATAGTACCTTGGCCTTGTGAGGACATCATGAAGGTACAGTATACTCCAGGCCAGTGTCGGTCATACTTTCAGAATTAAGCAGGCCAATTGGGATTTTTGAAGAACAATTGAAAAAAAAAAAAAAAAACAACAACAGGATACTCATCAATCACTACAAATACGCAATAAAGAATAAAAGTAGTTAATACACTGATAACTCGCTGTTTAAATAATTAGCTACAATGTTTTGGCTTCCTCTCCTGTCACATATTTTTGCCAACCTCCCAATCTTTGTAAATTGTTAGAAAGCTGAATTAAAACAATCCATCATAAATCCTAGATCTCACCACTGTACCTCAAATGGATGCACTACCTGGGATCATCTTGAAGAAACTGTTACTTTCAATAGCACCACAACAAGTAGAACCTACAGTATAAAAGGAAATATCTCCTGTTGATCTACCAACGTCACCTATGTATACAGTGCAAACGTCTTGACTGCAAGAAACAGTATGTGGGTAAAACCACCAACGACCTGCGTACTCGTTTCAGAAACCATGTTTGCCATAATTACCAAGCTCAATCAACCTGTTGCAAAACACTTCAACTCTCAAAACCATAGACTTGCTGATATAAAGATTCTTCTAATAGAAAAAAAAGTGTACAATCCTAACATGTTACATAAAAGGGACAACTTCTGGATTCACAGACTTGAGACTTCATTTCCCCATAGACTGAACCTGGAAGACAATGCATCCTTATAGCATCGGAACTCCACCTCAGAACTGTCTACTGTTTGTCACGGCATTCTTAGAGCATTCATCTGTTAATCACTGTGCAACTTTCAAACTTAAACAACATCAGTTTACCTAACTGTTTCTACCATGATATCTAAAGAAGGAGGAAGCCAAAACGTTGTAGCTAATTATTAAAATCGTAAGTTTTCAGTTTATCCATTACTTTTCTTCTTCCTTATATATACAATATATGTAAGCAATAAGACCCACCACACAGGGCTATTACCAGGCTGTATGGAACATTTTGGGTAATGAGGCCCAAGACATAATGACTGGTAATGTCTGATGTGGAGGATTTTATTGTTTTTACACTTCAATGTTACAGCACAATTAATCATAATTTGTATTTATTTTAACTATTTTTTCATGTATCCTTCCACATAAGCACACTAAAATTAACATTCTACAAAATAAAGTTCCCCATTATAACGTTGCCTATGAGCTTCTCTATAAAATGAGTGTACAAACAACGTTTTTAAAAACTGTATACTTTTATTTGAATACACTGAGAACAAAGATAAGAAAAAAGATTGTGCAACTGTTCATTATTATTATTATTATTATTATTATTATTATTATTATTATTATTATTATTATTATTATCCTTTGTAATTCATTTGAATATTTCCAGATATTGAGCGGTTATTAAAAATGCTTCTGGGAAAGTTGCCTTGTGATTGGACAGTAGAAGGAGCGTGACCTTTGGAAGTGGTGCTGCTTGCTAAAGATGGTGATTGAACGTCTCCCGCAGCAGACAGAGTGCGTGACCAGGTTTTGCATTGCTCTTTGTTGATGGTCCAGTAACTTTTAAGACTATTTTCACATCGATGATCAGTCACAGAAATGATTTCCCTGCTTTGTAAGCCAGCATTGGACAATAACTGGACTGTTGTGTACCTAATTGAAAGATTGCTGTAGCGATGGCTCAAACCTGCAGCAACACACGTTTTTGTCATCATGTTACTGATTTTATTTTATGGCCTGCAAGTATACCAGATATTTTTATCACTCACATCAGTTTTAATCATGAAAGCATTATGATGTAATTCTCTTGAGCCTTCTCTGCCTCTCCATCCCAAACATATTTGTAAGTCAAACCACACTTTATAAACAGGCCTTGTGGAGTGTTCGTATTTAAAACATTAGAAGACTTTAGTTTTGTTAGGTCTGATCCAGAGTGATGTATTATTTTCCGGGAAGCTTTGACTTAAAAAGATTGAAATTTACTTTAAATGACAGTTTGCTACAAATAAAACTAGCAGAGGGATATTGTTTGGTTTGTTTTGTGAGGAGGTTACAAACATTCTAAGGACATGTACTAGGGCTTATATCCAGAAACCTTAATGTTTTCATTGTTATAAACTGCAGTTATACCTCCTTATAAATCTCTATATATCTAGTAAATACTCGTTAAAACAAACTCGGATTAGACTCATTTCCTGATACTACAAATGTTCTACATCATCCCTGCCAAATTTAGCTGTTGCGAATTGTAAATTACTTCTTATAATACAAATTATCTTAACATGTATTTCCTGTAAGTGCAAATTATTTTGGAGACCCAGATTTCAACATTCTCGCAAACACTTTGTCAACCATTCAGAAAAAACTGCATACAATATAAGAGGCCTATGAATCGCAAACTGTGGATGCAAGGCCTCCGCGTGTCTGATTTACTCAATACCCTGACGACACCTTGCTTTTGCAGTTTAAAAATGCCTGTGATCAGAATGGGACATGCAGGTTAAGTGCAATTAATTTGCAATGTACTTTCAATAAAACATACAGTATGTTTCCATTTATAATACTTTTCATTGTTCAAATATGAATTAACTAGATTGTCGTGAGAACAGTACAGAAAAAAATGATACATTTTGTAAAGACTGCTTTGATTAACTAAATTGCATTCTCTGATTTTCATTAAACAAAACATGATACTACATCTTAACATAAACATACAAAATATATTTACAAATTTACTTCAACCATCACAGACTGACTATAGATGCAATAAAGAATCAGTCTGTTTTAAAAAAAAAATTCTCAATCACATGTGATTATACAGATACAATGCTTGTTTTTTCTTAATGGATTAGCCTCCAATTTCCACAAATGAGAAGAGGCATTTTGTATGAATTCAGCAACTTTAGTCTCCAATGAAAGCCATAAGCTCAGGACATTAATCAACAACTCAAGTGAAGGACATGCAAGAAATGCTGGTACAGTCGCCACCACTCAGAACGGGTGCATTTGTGTTAACGTGATTCACTCGCAGTAAGCGATGGACGGTATAAACTCCCACACAATAACATTCAAAATGTCCCCCAATCACCAGTACAGTAATCAAAACAAACAAGCATGTATGCGGTTAACAGTCTTTATTAAAAAACTCATTACACTAATAAAAAAGATGTACCTAAACCTGTGAATGTAATGAAAAGTACAGTAATCCGTCATGTATCTGACTGTGGTGGGACCAGAGTAAGGGCGGATATGTAAAAAGGCGGATAAATGAATCCTGTTTTAAATACCATTATACACAGCTGTAACAATTACTGTACTATATTATTATTGTTTTGTAATTCAGCTTTTATTAGGGACCTCCCCTAAATCCCTTGTTTAGAAAGATACAGGGTATTAATGCTTGTGACAGAGTAGCTGTCTGCCGTGTGGATGCGTGAATTCGCTGCTGAGTAACAGGCAGGAGATGGAGACGGAGGTTGAAGTTGATACGCCCCGCAGATAAACAGGATTTATTTACATATTGTAGCGCTGAGCTGCAGGGTTTCCAGGATATAATGAGACAGACAACAGTTGCGGTTCAAAGCAGTAGGAAACCACTGTATTTATATTTGTTTTAGCTTTTAGTGAACAATGGCTCTCATTCCTCTCACTCACAAACTCAACCTCTCAATCTCTCCCAATTCTCCTGCCGCCAGATCCCGCTTCTTTCTTTCAAATGGTCATCTCCACACACACACCCAAGTCCCTCCCCCTAACTCACTCATTGGTCCAACACTCCCTATCTCTGACTGGTCGTGTCAGACCTGCTCCCACCCCCCTCAGTGACGCACTCACACACAGGCAGTCTTTCAGCTCTAAGTCACACAAGCACTAAAACACACAGAGAACGCTAACAGATCTGAACACGAATAACACAGTTTACAAACACACATTATTTACAGAGTGCTCCCATCCCCTTCCCCAGTCCATAATCTGGTCCATTCCCACATTGTCCCCAGCATTTTGAAACAACGTTGCATTGTTTGCTGACTGACAAGAGTTCCAAGCATGCTTTAGCAAGAGCACAGCATCTAACAGAGACATTTTATTTACACTGAATTTTCAAGCTGATGCTCATTGCTTTTCTCTTTCCAGCCATGCTTGCTTGCTGTTGCAGTCAGTGCTGTTTTTTCAAACTGTAAATAAACCTGACACTGCGTACAGGGATTACATAGCCAAGGTACAGTACAGGGGTAATCGGTAACAAGGTGTAAACAGCTGATTGATCGATCAGTCAAGCTTTTTTACTACAGCACAGTTTTTATTGAAATCTATGTGAATGGCAAGGTAACAAGGTGAAAACAGCTGATTGGTGGATTAAGAAAATAAGAACATAAGAACGTTTACAAACGAGAGGAGGCCATTCAGCCCATCTTGCTTGTTTGGTTGTTAGTAGCTTATTGATCCCAGAATCTCATCAAGCAGCTTCTTGAAGGATCCCATGGTGTCAGCTCTTCTTTGCACTCTTTCTAGAGCAGCAAAATCCTTTTTGTAATGAGGTGACCAGAACTGAACACAATATTCTGGATGAGGTCTTAATGCATTGTAAAGTTTTAACATTACTTCCCTTAATTTAAAGTCAACACTTCTCACAATATATCCGAGCATCTTGTTGGCCTTTTTTATAGCTTCCCCACATTGTCTAGATGAAGACATTTCTGAGTCAACATAAACTCCTAGGTCTTTTTCATAGATTCCTTCTTCAATTTCAGTATCTCCCATATGATATTTATAATGTAAATTTGTATTGCCTGCGTGCAGTACTTTACACTTTTCTCTATTAAACGTCATTTGCCATGTGTCTGCCCAGTTATGAATGCTGTCTAGATCATTTTGAATTACCTTTGCTGCTGCAACAGTGTTTGCCACTCCTCCTATTTTTGTGTCGTCTGCAAATTTAACAAGTTTGCTTACTATACCAGAATCTAAATCATGAATGTAGATTAGGAATAGCAGAGGACCTAATACTGATCCCTGTGGTACACCACTGGTTACCTCGCTCCATTTTGAGGTTTCTCCTCTAAACAGTACTTTCTGTTTTCTACATGTTAACCACTCCCTAATCCATGTGCATGCATTTCCTTGAATCCCTACTGCGTTCAGTTTGAGAATTAATCTTTTATGCTTATACTGTAGTAAGAGCGATTACTACAGTATAAGCAGCACCTTTGTTATTGAAATCAATGGGAATGGCAAACGGCAAACGCCATTTGTCCGATAAGCGTCTGCCATAAATGACCCTGTATGGCAGCGCTACTCAATAGGTGGCCCAAAATGGCCCGCCAGCTCACCTTAAAAAAAAAAAAATGCTATGATAATAAATTATTCAGGTCTCATCTAAGCAGTAAGAGTAAGCATATACAATTTACAAACAGTATAATGCGCTGCCTATCAATTTGCTCTATCACTTGCCTATTGGATCTTATGCTCTCGCGGTTGCATCAGACAGTATGGTCAGCTAGGACACCGCAAAGTGGACAGCATTTAATCCAAACTGAACGGCAGATTTTGTTTTTATTATGCCATCTCATATAAATGCAAAAACAAGAGAATTTCACCAGATACCTGAAAAACACCTTTCAGTAAAAAATACAAATGGAGAAGACTTTGAACAATGTCTTTACTTTGAATGTATTATTTGTTCTTTGGTGTATTGTGCTTGTTATAGCAAGAGTAATAATAGTGGTGGTTTGTTTTTAAATGTTATTCACTTTTGTAAGCTTTGTGAGAGACAAAATAAACTGTCATCACAAGCCACACCTAGTCAGGGAGATGCTACTGTAGTTACAGCGGACTATGATATGAATATTCAACAAAACAAGCAGCCATGGTAAGTATTGTGTTTGCTTAATAACCATCACTTCTTGGCTGATTTTCACTGTCGACTGTACAGTGGAACGTCACATATCTGTTCTGATCAATTAACCGCCTCACTAAATAAATAAATCAATAAATAAATAAATATTAAAAGTAAGCTACGAGAGTAATGGTATTGGCAGCAAGTGCAGCGTCGGTGATAGAAACAGAAATAAAGCGTTATAGCAATCTTCCTTAATGCGCTTTACTTGCTCTTATCTGCTCCAGATTTTACTGCATTTAACCCTATACTTTAGAGTACTGTAATCTGTCACAAGTGTTATTTAATCTGTAGTATTTCGTATTTAATTATATCCTGATGTAACTATCACTGGCACTGTTATCTGCTCCATTATTGAATCGTATTTTGTCATATATATATATATATATATATACTTTGTACTTGCTAGAACCGAAGTCATTGTATTTTATCTTGCTCTTAATTGTATTAATACTTGTACTGTGATTCTTGAAATGTATTTTTGTTTACGACTGTAAGTCGCCCTGGATAAGGGCGTCTGCTAAAAAATAAATAGTAATAATAATAATAATAATAATAATAATAATAATAAGCCTTTTGGTGTGTTCCCCTTTAAGAGAGACGGGCTGTATTATTATTATTTATTTCTTAGCCGACGCCCTTATCCAGGACGACTTACAATTGTTACAAGATATCACATTATTTTTATATACAATTACCAACTTATACAGTTGGGTTTTTTACTGGAGCAATCTAGCTAAAGTACCTTGCTCAAGGGTACAGCAGCAGTGTCCCCCACCTGGTATTGAACCCACGACCCTCTGCTAAAGAGTCCAGAGCCCTAACCACTACTTCACACTGCTGTATGTGTGTGTCAATCAGCTGTGTGTAGCAGTGATTTTTCAATACACCAGTTGAGAAAGCTTTGTGTTTTACTCTTTTTTGTGCAATGTGTTTATATGATGGAGCGCACGCTTGCAGATATTGGCAGCGTGTTGTTGTAGCTTTTAAATGCATTTGAATTAAACAAAGCAAGCTTCATGGTTACCGGCAGTTTGTTTAAAATAGCCGAAGCAATATTTAAACCAAGCTTCTTATCGGCTGTTGGCAATATCAACAAACGCAAAGTACCGTGACAGAGATATTAAGAAAGCAGAACCAGGGAGGCAGGGACTTCTAGAGTTAAGAAAGAAGACACCATTTGCAGGTTACTGTACATTTACCGTTTGCTTTGTGTTTTGTTTTTAAAGCTTTGTGTGTAGATGGCTTATGTAAACCGCATAGCAACACTGTGCATTGTAGCCTAATTATTTTATTATTTGTTTATTTAGCAGACGCCTTTATCCAAGGCGACTTACAGAGACTAGAGCGTGTGAACTATGCATCAGCTGCAGTCACTTACAATTACGTCTCACCCGAAAGACGGAGCACAAGGAGGTTAAGTGACTTGCTCAGGGTCACACAATGAGTCAGTGGCTGAGGTGGGATTTAAACCGGGGACCTCCTGGTTATAAGTCTGTTTCTTTAACAACTGGACCACACAGCCGTCTGGTCAACAGACAACAGATATAGACTGATGGTTGAAGGCAGACAATTCCACTATTCATTCTTGCTTTTGCTGTTCATCCCAAACATTCTTCACTGGTACATGCTCAGCTACTCTGGTCTTATCAACTCCTCCCAGAACTATGGGTGTTATTTAGTGATCTGTTCTCCAGCCTATGCCTGAGCTATGTCTTCACTCGCTGCCAGTTTGATCAGGAGCCTCATGTAACTATATTGTAGTTTGTAGACCAGTTATACACATACGTTGTGCTGGATGCTACTAGCTTTGGACACACACTTGAAGGCTTAAAAAAAAAATAACACTGCAAAGATGCGTACAATCACTACAGCAACTGAAAAAAACAGTAAAACTTACAATAAACCAATAAAAAACCTACAGAACATTAATATTATGCAACAAAAAATGTACATCACATATTTGCTTACAGTGAATTGTTATTTATTTATACGACTGAAGTGCTTAAATGAAAAACAGTTCATGAAAACTTAATTCCTTAGTAGTAATATCAACTGTATGCAAATAAATTAATGTTATGTTTAAACATGACACAGGTTTAGGAGCATAAACTTATTTTTGTTAGTCTTTTTTTTTAATTTGTATATGTGTGTGTATCTCTCTATATATATATAGAGAGAGAGAGAGAGAGAGAGAGAGAGAGAGAGAGAGAGAGAGAGAGAGAGAGAGAGAGAGAGAGAGAGAGAGAGAGAGAGAGAGAGAGAGAGAGAGAGAGAGAGAGAGAGAGAGAGAGAGAGAGAGAGAGAGAAAATTAGGAATAGCAAACCTATTGGATGAATATATACAGTAACACAGCCTGTGACAAAAACATGATTCTGTGCTGTAAATTCATACTCCACAGAGGCAGAGTCTACAAATCACTATGTTTGAAAATCATTGCACAACCCACTTTACTCCCCCCTGTAATCAACAGGTTTTTAATTTGCAGTTGTTCATCCTCAGGTCACTGCTTGTGGGTGTTCTTGTTGATCAGCCATGTGAATGGGTCCAAGAGCAGTTAATCTAGTGAAGATCAGTAGTAAAAGGACAAGACTATGGAAGATCAAGATTAAAAGAAAAGTATGCTATGATTTGGTAATTCTGGAAAACAATTTCAGTCGCAGCTACTCAATACAAACAGGTGGTGATTATTAGAGCAATTGCAGTACTGTGCTCTCCCACACAAGTGGACAGAAATACGTCAAGAGAAAGTACAAGTGCAGTCCTGCTGTTAGATTGCAAGACTGACCTCTAGTGCGTGATCAAGCTAAGCCCTGTTCACGGTTTATTTCACTGCTTTGCTCCTCTAACTCTTCTGACTCTAAGACAGAGCACCACTGCCCTCATCTGAGGATACTGCTGCTCTTGCAGCTTCTGTTCTCAAAGTCATTTTTTGAAGATTTCAGAAGTAATCACTTACAGTAGAGTTGTTTTGTTAGTATGTCAAAAAGTACAGGTGATGAAACACCACCGATATGTGGCTCACAGTTTTGTGTAAATGGAATGTCCCTCCTAGTACATGATTTGAAATGCAAATGGCATCTCTGACATGTGTCCTGTAATATACTGTAGAATACGCTGAATCGCCCAATTAACATTACATTTGAGTCAAGACAGGTAGGATAGCAGTTACATTTTAGTCAAGATAGGAAGGATAGCAGTTACATTTTTTTGATCTGCTCCAGGTTAAAGAAAGCTATTTTCAGGTGGCCTGGTAATGTTGGGAATTCACGCCATCTCTCAAATGCCTTCTTCCTGACTGACATGCTTGGCAACTACTGACATACTTTGGCCATAAAGACATTGCTGATGTGAAGTGTAAGAGACTGCAGAAAGGCATGCAAACTGGGAGCTGTATTTAAATTACTATGGTGCAGTTATAACTTGTTAAAATTAAAATATATGTTTGTTGTAACATGTGCATCTTTTATAATCCTTCATATGAGACCACTACAGCAAACAGTGGTAGAGGTACGGTCAATGGAACGTGTCTCATAAATTGGCACTTGGTTGTCAAGCGTGTCTGTACCTAAGACTACAATTACACAGGGATTAGTCTCAGAAGTTATGACTCTTAGGCCAACTCAGGAGAGAAAAAAACCACAACGCCCCTGAAGGATTTAGAGGTGGTATTCATTTAGGAATGGTCACTTCAGAAAATTCAAATCAGTGCTGTTGTGCCTGGCCTTGGTGACCCAATTGATAGGCCTGTGGTACTGTAGGTGTTTCAATAATAAGAGTATTCTTTATGAAAAAAGTACATGTTCCCATCTTAATTGCATTTCCTGCAATAAAAGCAGATTCAAATGTATGACTGCAAAATACCAAAATCAACCCATAGTGCTTTTGAGAGACATGACCAGACACCATATCACAATTCAAACAGTTAATGTCGTACATGTGTTTTCTTTTTAAATCTGAATCATCGCATAAAGTTTTTTTTAATGTTTTTTTTTTTTTTTTTTTTTTAAACTAGAGCAGTGTCGTTTCACATCTGGCACACTTGATTTAACCAAAAACTTTTTCTTCACTGAAATTAAACTTTTTCCAGCCTTAAGAAAAATGTCCTTAAAAAAGTTAAACATTAAGACAAGCAACTCTGAAGGACAAGTATATATACAGCATATGAAACTCTAGTCTTGTTAAAATATACAGCTATACCCATGAATCAATGTCAGACTGAATACTGTGATATACAGTTTCTTTGTGGTTGAAAAACCTCAAAAGGTTAGCAGTAGCATTTAACAATACTAAGCAAAAAAGTCAAAACTATATTTTAAAATTCAACAGCCAGCAAACAAAACAACTGTGATCTCAGTGATAAGGTAACACAGATTTAAAAGTTGCACAATATTACATAATAAATATAATGTTGTATTCATACCAGCTGAATTTGTCTAATATAAAGAATTACAAAACAGCTTGGAAAAAGTCTACACTCTGATTGGATAGCAACATTCCAATGCTTCATGTCTACAAGCTGTCCCTATATCTCAGTACTACCAGACACCCTGTTGTGTTGCTTCAAGAGCAGTTAAGCTCTGTCACTTTAAAATACGTGTGTTACATGACTCTGCTTAAAGTAACTGTAGGTAACAAAATAATCCCAGAAGTTTTAGCTATTCTGCACTTATATTAGCTATAGTACATAGGTGTCAAATGTGCAGTTTCAAAAGAAATATGTTATACTTGTATTACCTGTGTCATTTCACCTTCTGGATCATAGTATGTTCCTGACTGAAAGAATGTCAAGCAGTTTATTGGTTATTGACAGGAAATACGCTATTGAAAGATAGGGGATTATTTTATCCTCCAGGTGAAATGACCCATGACATTCACAACAGTCTAAAAGCATGGCTTGCAAGCAGAGATTTCTTTAACCTGGTGTAGAACCAAATATCATTTTTTTAAATGAAAATACAGTATCCCTTTGAATTTAAGAAGCGTCATTAGCTTCCTGAGGAATTCGAAGAGAAGCTTTTACAATCTCAGCATTTCATTACTGGGCTCCGTTCTAACAAACAGCATCAGCTTGGACAGATCGGAAATGTTGATCAGACCCCTGTATTTTTCGACACGTCAAGCAATACCACAGTTCACAGGATGAGGTTGTATCTTTGTAAATGCATCTTTATTTGGCGTTTTATTTTTTTCTCAAATTGAGGGTGGGAAATTTGGGCTGTGTCTTAATTCGAGGGTGTCTTAAATTGGAAGGAATACGGTACATGTATGCTTTCCAGCAAATGGCACCGGAGACCATCTCATAAAAACTGTGATCATTCATTATTATTTAGGGATTTTCAAATGTCTACAAGCATGGTCTATTGTGTGCGAGCTTTTACATCTGCTTCATAAATGTGGCTTTAATATTTCAAATCTCATCTACGTGACACTTTTAACAACACAGATTCACACACACTTCAGATGTCTAGGTGTCCATTTAGCCACACAAAATCTAATTATCAAGGCTAGTAAAAAAAAATATATACCCATGAAGTATATAAATGGTATGATCATAAACCAATAACCGACATATAAATATTCACAAGAAAAGGAGATAATGCAATCATACATTATGCCAAGCCTGGTAATACAATGCTGACTTAAAAAATGCATTTAAAAAAAAAAAAAAAAAAAAAAAGTGGTTTTAAAATGTCTTGTTGTAACCACCTACTCAGCCTAATTCTGCTGTTGCTCACCAACGCACAAACTGCCAGTGTTTTCTTATTTAGCCGCTAACAGGAAACATGGGGCCATAGATTACACACGTTTTTTAGCAATCAAGGAATGTTTAACCCAGCACACGTATTACCCAATAACAGTACACTGGTACTGACTTTACTATTTAGTAAAATAGTAAATTCAGTAATCATAAAAGGTCACAGTTTCCTAATGCTTTTAATTAGCAGAGGGGCACAGTTAATTGCATGCACAATTTAGAATTTCTGATTAAACACTGGCAGGCTTTGGTTAATACCCTAGTGTAACTGTGGTCAAAGTCCAGTCACGCAAAGAAATGCAGATGTTAGAAACTATTTATATTTTAATAATGCCATTTTCTTTCCCCCCCGTTTTCCTACAAGATTAACCAAATGCATAAGACCCACAGCACCTGCCAACACTGTTGATATGTCATGTTAAAAGGCAATATTTCCACATTTGTCACTTTTGAAGGCAAAACCAAAATGAACTTCTACAAACACTGCAATAATACTTTTTTAAAGCAGAGATTAAGCTAAAAATGAATTCCGCTGGTCCGCTGGTCTGACTGAACTATGTAAAAAGCTACAAACCACAAGCATACCCTAAATAACCTTGTTCAAAAGCCGACCTAAATGAAATAAGCACAGTTTTATATTCATGGTTAAAGAAAGAGAATATTGAGTGTGTGACAGGAAAGTGGTGGAGAACAGTAATATCCAAATATGAACCATTTCCACTACACTCCTCAAATGTATTTTAGTTATAACATGTGCATTTGAAGTGCTGGACACAGAAGTGGCATATCTCTAACTCTAAATGTTCAAGTAGGGTTTGATTTGGGAGGAAACTTCCTATTTGTCATATTATTACATTTCTGTCCTGACACCCTGGCATTTAACACTTTTGTATAGTAAAAGTGATGTAATCTTATCTGACCACATGTTTCAGCCATTTTAAAGCCATTAGAGAAAACTAAAGTCAACTTGACAGATTTTTTATTAAAAAAATCAATCAGCATTGTAGTTAATTAGGTATACCATTTATTTAAATATAAATGAGTCTCCAGTCGCCCTCTCAGGGACGTCAAAATGTAAGAACTGAGACATCATATTTAAGTTCTGGATCACGTAGAACTCGGATTCCCTTGACAATAACCAACATTCACACAACATGTCAGAAATATAAAACAATAGTTTATTTAAGAATAAAAAGGGATGCACAACTAATCTAATATTACAGAAAGGAAAGGCTATTGGTTAGAGATATGCATGAATAGTATACAGTTCATTGATTCCATAGTCAAGCAATTACAACGACCATAACATTATTAGCATACATGGTTAATATATGAATATTAATTATGGCTGATCATATGTCATCATGTGTCTACTTTGCATTAGTATTTTCAATACTCGTTTCTCGCTGTAATCGATCATGTTTCATATCAAAATGCACAAGAATTAAATCAACTTCCCATTCAGAATGGAATCCAACATTCCAGTACCTAATTTAGCAAATTAGTTTTACCGTGTTAGTTTAGATGTGATGTACCAAACTAATAATATGTTATCAACCTCAGTTGATTATATATTCAAATTAACTCAGAAATGGGGCAATGATCAAATTCTCTGCATTTATGATGTAACTCCTTTGAGTTGCACATTTCAACAAATAAAATATATTTCTTACACACTCTAAAACAGGAAGTTATATGCTATTCCTAAAACAGTTTATCCACTAACTTGATAGCATTTGCTACAGTTAATTACTTGATTCATAAAGTATTTAATATGCTGAATATTTATCGATTTTCAACAAAGAAGTCAATCTTTGTTGTTGATGAACATGGCAGCTCTCTGGATCTGAAGTTCTAATGAAAGAGGACTGTACTTTGCTTGAAGTACGCATTGTATTGCATCAGCTCGCAATAAACAAATAGTTATTTTCAAATGGAGATCAGCTTGTTGATTTCCAATAGTCTGGCAGCATTATCTTTGTTGTCGGCAGTTTTCCAACTGCAAATAGTTCATTTGATCAGGCGTAACTCAGTTCAGATAATGCATTGCAATTGAAAAGTTATGTAGTTCGTAGAAGTGTTCTCGTTGCAATTCTTCTGTACGGCTAGTACATGACCTTAGGCCCAGCTGCTGGTATGCTTCCGTTTGTGCCGTGCAGCGACATGGAAACCAAGAACCGCTTTCAGATCAGACAGTGTCCCATTTACTGTTTCAGTCTCTCGTAGGGCAAAGAGCTATGGCTCTCTTCAAAGCTGATTTTAGACATTCTTCAGAACATCGGTTCTTCCTTGCCTTCCGTGAATTCAAGCACTTATGCTCCCATGACTTCAGAAACTTTCCTCAGAGCAGTTTAGCTTCCATTTCGTTCCTCTGAACTCCGAGCCACTTCCTCTCAGCACTCCTCCTGAGGTCAAAGTTCAGAGACTTGTTCCTTGTGTGGAGCCTTAGGTTTCATGTTGGGAGCATTATTTCTCTTGCCTGAAGTCCTGTTCCTTCTGTGGGGAACATTTCTTAGTGTGGGAAGCGAGCCGTATGGTAAGCACAACCTTTGAAAGTCGCGCAGCTGCTTTTGTAGTTCTCACTTCCACCCTGCGATTGGTCAGTTTGTTTATTTTGGGCTGTGTTCTCGTTCAGAGATTACCCCTTGCTCTCAATTGGTCCGCTGTTTCAACCCGTCGGCTGGATTTATGAGATGTACTGTTTTCTGTCCGAGGTGTCAAAGCAACCAAAACTGTCTGGCTTGCCTTGTGCAAGATACCACTGGCGCCAAATGATTCATTCAGCAATAGGGGAAGATCAAACACTTGTCCAGAAGTTAGTTTATGACTCTTTCTTAAAAGCATTCTTTGTCAGTGGGGGAGTTTGGGACCAGAAACCAAGTAGAAGCAAAGAATGGCTTAGGAACCCCCTCTATATACACAGAATGATATTATGACCCACTCTGATGCTACAGCTTTAAGTTATATCAGTTTATATAACACTCTACCATAGGTAATTTCAGCCAATGTGGGTACAGAATGTCATGAATTTATTACGCAGCAAGAATCCAACCTTTTGCACATTCCATGCAACGCAGTTATAGTACAGCCCTGGATGAAACCTGCAACTAAGCACAAGCTATGTGCCATGTGCCTTTAGCTTGTGTTTATTAGTATTGGCCATGTGGAAATATCCCCTCCATAACCAGGCACTACTAATTGATTATTTAAGCGATTAAGTGCCCGTTGATGAAGGCTCTAACGCGTGGTAGTTGACTGCGACTGGAGTTATGCGTTCCTCGTCAAAGGCAGAGCTACTTACAGTTTACCTGGACAGTGCCAGACATCTGAATGTAGCAGAACTACTGAACTGTCCATGTCTCAGTTTGTTGTTGTTGGAAGATGCTGAGCTCCAGTCGAGCGGATAGGCTGCCACAGCTAATTCTGCAGTTGTGGATCCAGGATTAGTTGCTTTCGTTGGCGCAAAGTATTAATTTGGCTGGTTTTGGCGGATAATAAAATACATTTGGACCAACTGTATCTGTTCAGTGTTTGCTGTTGAATCGATATGAACTGAGCTTTCAATACGGCAAAATAAAAAAGCAGGCATTTGCAGAGATTGATTTTAAGTCTGATTTACAGTTTTTTCAGTACATGCATCATCTTGTACTTGCACTTAACTGGAGAAGGGCGTCTGCTAAGAAATCAATAATAATAATAATAATAATAATAATAATAATAATAATACAGTTGGGGGCTCCCGAGTGGCGCATCCAGTAAAGGCGCTCCTCGCAGGATGTGCCCTATAGCCTGGAGATCGCTGGTTCGAATCCAGGCTATGTCACAGCTGACCGTGACCGAGAGTTCCTAGGGGGTGGCGCACAATTGGCTGAGCGCTGCCCGGGTAGGGAGGGCTTAGGTCGGCAGGGGAATCCACGGCTCACCGCGCATCAGCGACCCCTGTGGCCGATAGGGCGCCTGTGGCTCTGCAGCGGAGCCGCCAGATCTGTGTTGTCCTCCGGCACTATAGGTCTGGTAGCATTGCTGTGGATCTGCAGTGCGAAAAATTACGGCTTGGAAGGAGCACGTTTAGGAGGACGCGTGTTTCAGCCTCCGTTTCCTGAGTCGGCGGGGGGGTTGCGAGCGGTGAGCCGGGGATACAGATAATAATTGGGCATGCTAAATTGGGGTGAAAACCGGGGTAAAAATAATTGGCGACGACTAAATTAAAAAAATATATATAAATAAATAAATAAATAATAATAATACAGTTGATGCTGTGATGTTCCAGCTGTCATCTACTATCTGATATAAGCCTGCTTGAGCTGGAAGCTGATTTTGCTGATGGTGCTGAATCATTTTCTAATCCATATTTAAAAAAGCAGGTTTTAATATATCTCCACACACTTACTTTAATTGACCCTGTATGTGTTAACAGCTCGTGAACAGCTGGCTTTGCAGGGTTGACGTCAGACCAGAAACACAGATTCAACTCCAGGAAGTAGCGGGGCAAATAATAAAATAATAAAAGATTTAAACAAACACAAAACACCAAACAAAAAGGCATGTTGGCCAAACAAACAGAACCAAAACAAGTATTGTGCTGGTTTTCAGCCAGCATGTATAGCAATTGTTTTCTTTAGCTTAGTTTTTACCTCCTAACTCCTCACTCGTTCTCCACTCTCGAACACTCTTCATCAAGTGCAGCCAAATGGCAGATCTTTTATAATTTGTGACCGAGGGCCTAACTAACTATCAATTATTATATTATCCCTCGGTCACATTCTGCATGGGTCTACCAAGTCTGCGTGACTGTCAGCTAGTTCAACAATCAGTAGCTGACAGTCACGCATCCTCACGAGGTTTTTAAAACAATAATAAATATAAAACAATACCATGGCGGACGGCATCTCCCTGGTCCTTGCCAAACAATAAATCAAAAACACGGCTTTTCACTGTCATATATAATCCAAATCATAATACAAAAACAATAATAAACAAAAGGGCGGTACACTCCGCCACACAGCTAAATAGATTCCAGGCTACAGATGTGCTTGATACTTAAGCAGCTTTCCATCTCTCTTCATACAACAAAGTGAATGTTTACACTGCTTTAGATAATGCAACTCAAACCATGGGGCAACACAGGTTAATCAGACAAGTCACCAGAGAATGTTGAGTTTTGTGGTGGCAAGTCAAGACCAATGCTAGATCCTGGAAGCTAATTTCATGTGATTAGTGGAAGTGGATCTAAACATTTCAAGGTATTGCAAGAATTACTAAAAGAATGTGTGCACTGTTGTTGAAATTGGATATTGGTAACTGATTTCTTAAATCAATTTTCAATAGAACTAGTCAGAACTAGCAAATATAGTTGTTGTTATAAGGTTGGACAAGGACAAGATTTACCCTGCCTGATCTCATGATAAGAGACAATAACACCTGTGTTTCCTACAAGGTTCAAATAAACAATTAAGGACCTGGTGGGAAGAAGGCTCTGGAAAGCTCAATTAAATAATTGAGGACTGGGCAATAATAAGTCCTGCAAAGGAATGTCCACAAGTGAGTGCCACTGATGTAGCTTCAGAACACCAACACCACTGATAGTTCATTTCCTGGCTTTGTTCCTCCAGGATGACAATGAGAAGTAACAGTCTGTCCTTTGTTATTTTGAAGAAAGAAAAAAAAACCCTCACAGTAAAAAAACCCTGGTTGGTAATATACTGTATATCCTTCTTTTCTGAATGTCCACTATGTCCAGAATCTCCCTTGAAGTATAAACAAGCAACACCAGATGTAGAGGAACATTTCCCACAGAGAGAAGGTGGGGTAAAAGAAACAGGCTATAAACATAACCCAGTAAAATAAACTGTAGGATCTCAAAGGAGAAACTCGGCCAAGTGGCAAGTGGGAATAGAATCCTCTCCTTTAAGAAGTGATTGGAGCGTGTAAAATAAATCTTACTTTCAAAAGAATTTTAAGAAGTAGAAAATAGGTTGACAATAATATTTAGTTCTTGGAATAGCTTTTCAGGGAAGTTCTTGGCATGGTGCTTTTATCTTCCGATAAAACATTTCCCATTACAGTCAAACTGAGAGTCTAAAAGTTATTTCCGACAACCACTGGGTGCCTTAAAGATATGGCTTCTTGTGGTTGCAGTCTAGTTTGAGCTAGATTGTGAGAACCTCAAGGAATCTGTAAGCCAAGATTCATTACGATTCAGTAAGTGGTTCTGAAGGTACAACATTTTTAGTTCGCCAGTATGTATACAAAATGAGAAATGCAAAACATTTTTTTACATAAAAACATCTACATAATAAAATGAATGTACTTTGAACTTTGCAGAAACTCAAGGGTTAATTGTATTGCACAGATGAAGTGCAAGACTTGAAAGATGTGAGCGAAAGGAATGTGGAAGCCACTTTAGACAAGAGTACAGAATGTGTGCTTAAAATCTGTGTGATCCGCTAATATATGTAAATGCAAAGACCTGGGCTGATCTTTGTCATATTTTCACAAATTATCTTTTCCTGATAGCTATTTCTTCCAATTCCTCTAGGTGGTTCTACCAGTTTAAAGATTGCATTATGATCAAATATAACTCTACAAATCAAGTTAATTGCCTCCCGTTTCAACACGATTTTGGTCTAATCTCAATGCTAAATGTCCTTTGCCTATTATAGTGGTTGCAGCAATCTAAACAATTACATAAATATTACCTGTTGTGCACTTTCAATGGATGTATATGTTTAGATGTTCAAGCAAACATGTCATTCCATTTTAAACAAATATTTATAGTGCAATACTAGGTGAAGTATTTTATTTTTGCAAGCCTTGCACCTCCTGTTAAGTGAAATTGTTCCTGTCCCTTTAAGAGCTTCTTTCCAGTCATTAAACAACTAGCTGCTTCCCAATTGAGGGGCAACTGCAGCCAGTGTCATAATTTGAATCCAACTGCACTGCTGACCTAGAAAGTGGAAGTACGGCAAGTAAACAGGCTTGCTTTAACCCAGTGTAAACCAAGACAGCACATTAAAAAATGAAAATAACATGTATTTCTTTCAAAACTATTTTGTTAGCTACAGCCACTGCAAAGGATTAACACAACATGTTACAGAATGTTAATAAAATATGTGGTTAACTGTTCTAAAACAAATCATGTTGTGCAAAGAGTGCTGTCAAGCAATTCAATAATAATCAGTGTGTGTTGTCATCGGTTCAGATTTCTATTGTCACCTGAGCTGCATTTTTAAGTAATGAGTAATAAATAATTTAAGTAATATTCCTCTTGTAATACATATTCATTGTCCCCTACAAAAATATGAATCATAATGGTAACAAAGTTGGCATATCCCGTTTGGTCACAATTGTTTATTTACATTTTTAGACATTTCAAAACATTTGAGAAGTTGCCCTGCCAAAACCTTGAAAAAAACACATGTATGCATTATAAAACAGATACTCAGATAGCAAACTTAACATGGCACATAAATATATAATTATACAAATACAGCTCATACCTAATAGTTAACTTCCTGCCATCAACGCATGGCATTTTCTTTTAAGAAAGCCTACAGTTCATCTTCTTAATAGTAGCATTCAAAATGCATTGAATGCTTCTGTGAAAAGCATGTAAACAGCCCTTATATAAAGCAAAGTTGTAGATTTAAAGCAAAACACCTTACATTTAGACTAACCTGCAAGTTAAAGACCCAATTGTACAGACAACAATGCATAAACAAGCAACTGAGTAACAAAGAAATAAGACCAGTGATATGTAGAAAGATCATCATACAGGCCAAGCACTGTACATGTTAGCATTGGGTGTTTGTTGAAGTTACTTTAAATGGAGCATTTCTTTTTTTAGCATTAGATAAAATAGCACATTAAAAGTGAACACATGTTTATCGTGTTATTGGGATTATAACTTAATCCTATTTAGAAACACATGCATGATAAAATGATATGCTTAGGAAAAAAATAACAGCAAAATATACCAACCTTACAGAAAAAAAAAATTTAAATTCAATACTAATGAAACTACTTAGCATGTCCATGTAATAACGGACAGAAAAATAACCTTTGCAATAATGGATGTATCATTTAGAAATAACTAAAATAGGGTTGTAAATATTGGTACGAGCAAGTCGGTTTTCAGAGGGGCATTTGTCAGATTTTGAACCTTTAAAACCCTGTAAATTAAGGGATTTAACTAACACGCACGCACACTTGATAAACATCCCTAATGACAAGGATTAGTATCAAGAGGAAAAAAACACCTCTGTGTTGAAACAAAAATGTAAAAATCACCAAAACAAACTTTTTCAGTCAACAGCAGGCGAAAACTATACTAAAATAGTCACTATGAATGTAATTTTGCAATTAATACTAACAGACTACATATCATAATGTTAATGTCAAATTAAATCGTATTAGGGTATTGTACAATAGAGTTAGACAATTTAAGAGCTTTCAAATAGTTTCTTGCTGATTTGTAACATTACAATTTTTACAAATACAAACCTGGTGCACTTCTCACTGGATCAAATGCTTCATGAATCTGGCCCATTGTCTTTAAACCTTTTAAAAGCTACCTGCAGATAACACTAGATTGGGTATTTTTTCCTGGATTAAAGAGAGGGGGTGGGGTTTGTAAAAATGATTTATTATGTGATGACACATAATGTAAAAGCAAAGGGTAACTTGAAGAGTCCTGCGAAGATCAAGATCAAACTTGTCAACACCAACAGGATTCCAAAGTTTGTGAAAAAATAACGATGGAGCAGTAACAATAAGGTATATCATCAACTACTCAATGCTGGTGCGGCAGAATCACTTGGATCCTTTAAGTTTTGAGATCAATCAGCTACTAGGAACAGGACAGGCTTAGATGGGCCGAATTGCATCTTCTTGTTCGTAAATTTACTTATGTTCTTACAATTTCCCGGAACTATTTTGACTAAAAATGTCAACAAGCTATCTGTGGTGCACAATTTTCTGCAGGGTAAACAGACAAGGAAGTTGAGTTGTGTAAGATATGTCTGTAAGGCCAAAGCTTCTAGATTTTATTTTAAATTTGAAAACAAAATAATTAAAAACTTACCTGGTAAGGAACTATGCTTTCATGTGCTGTTCCCCATCTTTTAGCTTCTTTTTGACCATTGAGATAATTTGCAGCTATGTGAGTAAGACAGGCAACCTGAAATAAAGAAATGTTTCTTTAATGCAGCAGTATTATTTATTTTGTGATACCAGTAGCCTTGTGTAGATTGTGTATAAGTGTGTGCCAATAAAAAGTCCTGATAAGACAAAGGTTTTCGGAGGATCCGTGAGGTTTGTCTAAAAGAGCTGTACACTGTAGCTACCAGTTGGACATTTTTATCAGATCTCCCCCCATGTCTTATCAGCAGACCTTTCTACTGTATGTAGGCCAAGTTTATAATTCAGTTTGAAGGAATCTGTTCTGCCATATCAGAGATAACTACAGGCAGTCATTTGGATAGGAGTGCAAGGCCAGATACAGTATGTCTCAAGTGTGTATATTATACCTGCATTGTTTAAAGTTTGTGAGACAAAAACAGTTTTAGAGATATAAGCAATTAGTTTTGCTGCACACTAAACAGGAGGAGGATGCTTAAATACAACACTGTACATACTTATCATGCTGACTCCTCACTGAACTGCTACTAACAGATTTGCTTGTTATTTATGCATTGTGAAATCAGTTACATTTACCTTACATGACTTGCATTTGAAGCCCAGAATAATAGCATGACGGTGCAGAACAAAATTACATGGTCAGCCTTGAGTGTCCTTTAATTTTTATTTCATCAGCCAACATCAACTTAACAAAAACCATCAGGAAAAACCCAACAAAACCTTCAGCCAAGACACACTGGCCTCTTCTACAGTGCATCACCTTACCAGTGTAGGCCAAAAGCCTATTGGTGCACACTTAAACAGGAATAATGTTATGTTAACATACTGAATTACATCCCGCTTTGTAGTTTTCCACATACTTAACTAAAAACTGAAAGAAAAAAAAAGAAAAATGTGACATTTCGAAATGTAACATGAAATACTGTACTGCTATTATGGCTTCTGTTAGACTTTTGTGATATCATTTTGTAGTTCATTTTATTACATGGTGTTAAATAAAAGATCTAAATTATGTCTATGTATTATTATTATTATTATTATTATTATTATTATTATTATGTCTCAATCATAAAATTCTAGGTGAGGCCATAGCTGTACATAGAAGTGCCTATATAACATAACCTCACTCCAAAAACGCAACTTTTGCCCTGGATTAGTAAACAAGTTATCTGCTTCAGATCACAGCTAATTGTACATTCAGTGCAGAAATATGTAACCTTCTGGCCTTTTGTATTGTGACAATGGAAACAGAATACATAGTATTCTGTTTCCATCGTCAACCTAAAGGAGCTGAGATTATTTTTACCTTACCTTAAAAAGTTACCTGGGCCAATCTTTTGTGTATTTTCGATTAATAATAATAATAATAATAATAATAATAATAATAATAATAATAATACAGAAATAAAATTCCAACCATCAAAGTGCTACTTCACGAGAGTGGGCCTGCGCCTGCAAACTAAAGAATGGAGGAATGAAGATTTAACTGCTCACCTCAGCAGAAGTACCCTGCCATTCCAATACTGCCCCCTTGTCAGTGGAGGAGAACCACACTCCCGTCAGCTTTTTTCAAAAATGAAAAATGATGATGGAGGTTCTTTGAATCATATTTGATATTGTTATTTGTATTATTATTTAATTATTTAGCTGACGCTTTTATCCAAAGCAACTTACAGAAATTAAACACAATCTAAATCACAATCTAAAAGTATGTCAGTTACAGTTCTTCAGGGAACCAGGGAGAGAGGCAGATAGATAA
The DNA here is from genome assembly GCF_902713425.1 of Acipenser ruthenus. NCBI lineage: Eukaryota > Metazoa > Chordata > Actinopteri > Acipenseriformes > Acipenseridae > Acipenser > Acipenser ruthenus. Next base: position 89,622,949 of record NC_081191.1, on the reverse strand, counting down.
GTTCCTGCTTTTTGTAATTGTAACTACTACATTTGGTGACATTGTAAGGTGGTGTTTGAATTGGCTGAGTTTGTGTGTGATTAGTACCAGGTGAGTGGCTAAATTGATTAGCAGTTGATTTTGCTATTTGATTGGTTTCCACACAGTTTAGTTGGTTCTTTTGCCAAGCAGGGGTAACAACATTTATTCAAGCAGCTTATTTTAGCGCCAGCACGAAGCGCCAGCCAACAGAAGAGCCTCAACAAAAGAGCCGGGAGTCTAGCTGTGGGAGTCCAGCAAGGGGAGGCCTGCGCTGAGACGCTGTTCGACTAGATCCGAACCTACCAGCGCTCTGGAAGAAGCCATCTACTAGTCAGGTCTGTATCCTCCACCCCACTGCTCCTACTGTGCCTTTTGTCTTGCTTGTCCTGCTATGACTGTCTCTCACATCCCTGTTCTGTCCTCCCGTCCTCGTCCTCTGCCCTCCCTCCGCTACTGCTCCTCCAACCCCTCTAACCTCATTTCTCTGCCTCTCCCCCCCTCCCGCACACTCTCTGGTGCACTCTGGAACTGTCACTCTTCTGCTAACAAAGCTGATTTCATCTCTGCCTTTGCCTCCCACCTCTCGCTCGATTTCCTTGCTCTCACTGAAACCTGGCTGTCCCCTGATAACACTGTTACTCCTGCTGCCCTGTCCTCTCTCTACGTCCTGTCCCATACCCCGCGTCTCACCGGACGGGGAGGTGGGACGGGTCTTCTCCTCTCTCCCTCCTTACTCTTTTCTGTCCCCTCTGATCTCACCTCCCTCTCTGTCACTACCTTTGAATTTCATGCAGTCCAACTAACCTCTCCCTGTCAACTCCTGCTCATTGTTTTGTACCGCCCCCCTGGGCCTCTCACTCACTTTCTGGATGAACTCGACTATCTACTCTCCTCCCTCCCCTCTCTGTCTACCCCGACTGTCCTGTTGGGTGACTTCAACATCCATCTCTCCAACCCCAGCCACTCTGCTGGATTCCTCCCTCTCCTTCACTCCTTCGACTTCTGTCTCTCTCCGTCCCCTCCTACCCACAAAGCTGGCCGTCAACTGGACCTCACCTTCTCCAGGGCCTGCTGCCCCTCCAACCTCTCTGTCACCCCCCTGGACCTCTCTGATCACTATTTCATCTCTTTTTCTCTGTCTCTCCCCCCTCTCCCTGCTCCTCCTACCCCCACTGTCACCTCTCGCCGTAACCTCCGCTCTCTCTCCCCCTCTGTCCTTGCCTCCACTGCTCTCTCTCACCTCCCTCCTATCGACTCCTTTTCACAACTCTCCGTAGACTCTGCTACCTCCACCCTCTTCTCCTCACTCACCTCCTCCCTCGACTCCCTCTGTCCCCTCACCTCCCGACCCGCTCGCCCCTCCCCTCCCCATCCCTGGCTCTCCTCTGTGCTCCGCTCGGCAAGAATCACACTGCGATCTGCTGAAAAGAAATGGAAGAGAACCAAACTCCCTGCTGCCCTAGACCTTTACCGCACTCTTCTCTCCTCCTTCTCCTCTACTCTCTCCTCTGCTAAATGTGCTTATTTCCAATCTGTAATCCAAGCCTCCACTAACAACCCACGTAAACTATTCTCTACCTTCTCCTCCCTCCTAAACCCTCCCCCCCCTCCTCCTCCCTCCTCTATCTCCCCTGACGACTTTGCCTCCTTCTTCTCTTCTAAAATCTCAGATATCCGCAAACTCTTTAACACCTCTCCCTCCCCCGCACCCCCTCCTGCTCCAACCCCTACACCCACTACATCCCCTACTAACTCGCCCTCCCTCTCCACCTTCTTGCCCCTCTCAGACTCTGACCTCTCCTCCCTGCTCCAGGGTCACAAACCCACCACGTGTGCCTTGGACCCCCTCCCCACTCACCTCTTTCAAGCTGCTGCTCCTGCTCTACTCCCCTTCATCTCCTCCCTCCTCAACACCTCTCTACTTTCTGGCATCTTCCCCTCTGCCTTCAAAAAAGCCTCTATCACTCCCCTCCTCAAAAAACCTACCCTCGACCCCACCTCCCTCCAGAGCTACCGTCCTGTCTCCCTCCTACCCTTCCTCTCCAAAACCCTCGAGCGGACTGTACACCGCCAGCTCTCTGCTTTCCTGTCCAACCACTCTCTGCTTGACCCTCTCCAATCTGGCTTCCGCTCTGCTCACTCCACTGAAACCGCCCTTCTCTCTGTCACCAACTCACTTAAGTGTGCCCGAGCTGCCTCTCTCTCCTCTGTCCTAATTCTCCTCGACCTCTCTGCTGCCTTTGACACTGTTGATCACTCTATTCTACTATCATCTCTTGCTGACCTGGGGATCTCTGGCACTGCTCTGGCCTGGTTCTCCTCCTACCTCTCCAACCGCACTTACCAGGTAACCTGGCGTGGAGCAACCTCCACACCTCACCCTCTCTTGACTGGAGTCCCCCAAGGGTCAGTCTTGGGTCCTCTCCTGTTCTCTCTCTACACCCGCTCCCTGGGCCCCCTCATCGCATCCTATGGTTTCTCATACCATTTCTATGCTGATGATGCTCAGATTTTCCTCTCCTTCCCCACCTCTGACTCCACCATCTCCTCCCGTATCTCTACCTGTCTGTCTGCTATTTCCTCCTGGATGCACTCGCATCACCTCAAACTCAACCTCTCTAAATCTGACCTCCTTTTCTTTCCCTCCTCCTCCCCCTCCTCTGATCTCTCTATCTCTGTTCCTCTGGAATCTACCACACTCTCTCCCTCTTCCTCAGCTAAAAACCTTGGAGTCACCCTGGACCCCTGCCTCTCTTATTCCCAGCACATCTCCACTCTGGCACGCACTTGCAGATTCTTCCTGAGCAACATCCGAAGAATCCGACCCTTCCTCACCAACTATGCTACCCAGCTCCTGGTCCAGGCCCTGGTACTCTCCCGCCTAGACTACTGCAACTCCCTCCTGGCTGGCCTCCCTGCGTCCGCCACCCGTCCGCTCCAGCTCATCCAGAACTCTGCTGCTCGCCTGGTGTTCTCTCTACCTCGCTTCGCCCACGCTACTCCACTACTCCGCTCGCTCCACTGGCTCCCGATCACCGCTCGCATCCAGTTCAAGACTCTTGTACTAGCCTACAGATGCCTTGATCAGACTGCACCCAGCTACCTCCAGACCCTCATCTCTCCCTACACCCCCACTCGACCTCTCCGCTCCGCCTGCACTAGAAGACTGGCTCTACCTCCGCTACGCTCCCCTGCCTCCCGAGCCCGCTCCTTCTCCACCCTTGCTCCGCAGTGGTGGAACGACCTTCCTACAGATGTCAGGACTGCCCAGTCCCTGACCACATTCCGGCGCCTCCTTAAGACTCACCTCTTCAAACAGCACCTGTAGAACTCCTCTGTTGTATCCTGGGACACTATCACCCTTCATTTAAATATGCTTTATTTTGCTCTTATCTGCCCCCTATTTTACTGCATTTAATCCTGTACCTCAGAATATTGTAATCTCCCAAGTGTTTAATCTGTAGTATTTTGTACTTAATCATATCCTGATGTAACTATCACTACTTAATCATATCCTGATGTAACTTTCACTATTATCTGCTGTATTATTGAATTGTGGTTTGTCACACTTGAGAATTATTGTATTTCTTGTTCTTATTGTATGACTTATATTGTAACACTTGAATGTATTTGTATTTGCTTGCGATTGTAAGTCGCCCTGGATAAGGGCGTCTGCTAAGAAATAAATAATAATAATAATAATAATAATAATAATAATAATATTTATTAAGAAGTGCATTTTCAAGATACAGGGTCTTGTCTTTTTTTCTATTATTGCAGTAACGTTACTGTAGCAATGAACTAATAAATAAATTAATGAATTGTATATACTCAAAATGCCCATCATCCTCCATTGTCAGTACAATACTACAGTTCAGAATGACTAACATTGTGGTTCTGACCTCAGTTCACAGCCACCACGGTCTTGAAAACACAACTCTGATCTTGGTATTTAATCTATACAATACCAATTTAAAAATTACTCTTTAATGGTGTCTAAAAATACAAAGATAAAACATGTCTAAAATCGATAGGCCATTGAGTTCATTCATCCCAGATGACACTTCTGCATGTGACACCAGGCAGACTGTAGTCCAGCAACGTGAGAAGCTATCTGTAAAAGTTAGCTCAGGGGAACTCTTGAGTGACAATAATGAATAGGGGCATCTACTGACTTTTATCAGGGTGCACTCTGTGCTGCTACCTGACTGGAAAGAATGATCACGCCAGCCAAAGATGTAAACAATGCTACCAAGCTTCAACACAGATCAGATATATCTTACAGGTATTGTTATAACTTATATAGACAGGAAACTGGCTCTTTAAGAGCAAGTTGGTAAGGGGTACAAAATAACATTATAGTTAAAGTTGTAAACAGCCTCACGAAAAAACAGTATCATACTGTGACACGGTGAAGGACATTTAGTTGTGATGTTCGTCTTCCTGACAGACGGAGGGGCTAAAGCCACTAACTTCCTTCCTTTATCAGGATGGAACAAAGGCTGGTTTACAGCAGCCATCTTTATAAGGTCAGCCATTTAGATGCTTCCAACATTCCCTTCTCCAATATAAGGATTAAGGGGATTAAGGGGATTAAAGGGGGGGGTTGATGTATATAAAGGGACTGTGATGGCTTGGAAGTTTGTTGTGTTTGGGAACCAAAGGAAAAGGAGGGGGCAGGGAGTGTATAAATTACAGCATTGTGTAGTTCAATAGTTTAGAATACTTGTTCACACAAGAGATTATAAAAGCAGTTACTGAATCTGAACCTAAAATCAGCAAGTTAAAATGCATTTGGAAATCTTAATATCTGGTCCTCCATTTATTTCCAATGCATTTAAAACACATTTGGGGGAAACTTAACTCCAAAATTATATTATAACCAATAGAAAAACACATGTTAATGTTACCAAACTTGAAATAAACTAATTAAGAATACCTAAGAGTGCTTGACCTAAATTCATGATTTTTTTACTAACTTAAATGGGCATTTTTCTCCTTTCAGAAAAACTGGTGCTAACGACACTAGAGTAAACTGGTTCATGAATTTCCCTCATGCAGTCATGCTATCGGACAGAAAACTACATTGACAGACGTATGGTGCCACATTCACCTTGCAATTACTCTAGTGTAAAGTTAGCTAATGTTAACAATTGTTTTGGTTTGCTTGGTTGTTCTGAAATGCCCTTGCCTAATTTGTGCCATGTTGGTACTGTCTGCTTAAACATCACAGTTATGTTGCTTGTTTTTAATGAAAAACTGCACTTGTTTTTTTCAATGCTGAAAATGAACAGGTGAAAAAACAATTTAAAAAAACACACTGCAGAATGTTTTGATATACACTCAAGTGCTGGCTTGCAGCCAGTGTATTCCTTGGATGAGCTTCTGGCCATTTGCTTCCCTTGCAGGGCTTCTTGGCTGGTCGGGTGTCCTCAGAATCACTTTGCGAAGTTTGTGCTGGGTTTGTCTTTGTCTATCTGAGAAAGCTCAGAGTATTATCCTACAAAATACTAAGTATTTTGTAACATCTCAAAACCTTATACAGGTGGTATACCGAATACCTTCCTCTCAATACAGTGCAGAGTATTATTCTGTTCTATAGCGGTGGAAAGCCAGGCCATAATCTTCCACACAAAACAATTGTGAGATATCAGGTGGTGATGCAACAACGTTGTACTATTTTGTGTCGCAACACCCAAAGCTTTTCTATAGTCTGAATGGCTTTGATCATTGCACAGCTCAGTTCAATTGGATGATTAGAGTGCCTTTCTTTCAGCAGAGTTGCTGTGAACTCTTTCCTGCATTTAATGTATATTCCACATTACTAGTCAGTTTTCATTCTCTTCAGGTGCATGAAGACTCACATACCCTCATAAAAGATAACAGTCTTTCCCGGTTTACCTTTTTATACATTTTATACATTTTATAGCATTAAAGTCCTGCTGTGTTACTTGTGGACCCCTATAGCACGAATGAGGCTCACTAATGATGTTCACATGGAAAACTTGACTCTTCCAGGGTTACTTATCTTCACCTGTAGCATCGTTGTGCTAATTCATAGATGACAACATAGGGTTGCAGCACTGTGACTTATCTAGTCCCTGAGTAAGAAGACTGGTTACTTCTTAAAAAGCATTTTTGTCAAGCTTATATTCAACACTAGTTTTTTATTTTTTTATTTTTATATTTTCTACCTTGTTTCTCTTTTTAATTGCTTAGGTTATGATAATCACCGGAAGCCATGAGTACAGTGTATACTAGTTCAGAAAGCTCTGTGTGAAAAAAAGCACTTTTTTAGAATGGGCCCACTTTACTACAGTACACCAGAGCATAGCGGAATGCATAATTTCTTGTGCCCTTTAATCTTTTTTTTTTTTTGCTCTATACAAGCCTGTGACAAAGAGCAAAGGTATTTGAACTGTAAATCTCCCTCCCGACCAGAAAAGGCGCTGTGTAAGGCTGGTTGTGACATCCTGTCAAAAAGCCCCAATAAAAAGACACCTTCGTTTGTTGATGCATTAGGTCAGTCATGATGGAAGACAATAGTAATTCATCAACATCCATAAGGAATGCATATTCAATTAGCATTAGCTGTCACAAGGAAGTGTACCTAGATGCCCAAAAAGGTTTATTAATGGAGATGCAGCAGATCATACTGTCCTGTCATCTTTAAAGAACAGCTTGACAGTTCTAAAGTAATTGTAAAATGTTTAAATCTTAGTTCTGTCTGTACTTTAATATGTGTCAATGATTTAAATGTCAGTATTTAATAATGTCCTATTGGAGCAATGGTCTTTACACCCACATCAGCGAAAACAATATGGCAAGAGCAGGCTGCTTTGCAATATGTGCTGATTCAGCATTAGCAAGTAAGTGTAAAATGGCTTGGACCCAGTGCAAGCCAAGTCCAGAAGATGTTTATATTTTAAATCATTATTGTAATGTCTTCATTGTTAACGTCCCAGCTTTTTATAACAGACTAAAATATGTATAACAGTTTAACATTTTGTAATAAGCTAAAGCATCCAAGAAAGAATTGGTTACCTATACAAACAACTTCTTGCTGTCTGTGTCCAAAGGCAATTAAATGAAAATGTCTTAAATCTAAAATGTCTGAATAAACAATAAACATCCAAAATATAAGCGCATTAGTCAAAATTAAGTTACATATAAAACAATTTAACACAATCTGCTATCAATATATTAAACCTTAGTTTTAAAATCCATCTTGTGATTCATTAAAAAACTATTATGCAACATATTTTGGTTTGCCTCTGAAGTCCATAACAACAGCACATATTCATAACAACAATATAGCATTGGTACATACAGCAACCCTCCATAGCAACACCTCTGACCTCTTTTTTTTCTCTGATTTCTGAAGACAAGCTTAAACAAATTTTAAATCAAAAAGATGTTTACAACATGAAAGCTGTAAATGTATTGTTATCTTTCAGCAATACCTGCCTTTAGCTTTGGGCAATATAATCCCCTGTCAGACACTATATCCCCCTCATGTACACAAATAAGTCCTTTGAATTGCGGGGGTGTTAAGTGGATTTCAGAAATACATTTAGCTCTTAATGAACGGGTTGTAGAATTCTGTTTTAAAACCAGGAGAATGAAAATGGAGGAAATACTATAAAGCTGAATTTAACCCGTGAATATGTTCAGGGCTACTTTGTGACCCTGTGTAATTAGGTATAGCTTGTTCTGTCCTGTCATTTATATGTTAGATACAATGTTCAGCAGGGTCGCTAAAGCAAATCAATGTTTTGTTTTCTCTGTATTTTGGGCACTCAAGCTTTTACTGTATCTGTCAATCGCCCACATTTTGCTAACTTAATTTAAAAGAGGGGGCAAAAAGTGTTTTCAAATGTAATGCATTTTGGTTAAACAAAATGCACTATAAAGAAAGACTACACAATGCTATAGACAGAATATAGAACTATATAGAATATAGAATACAGAACTAACTAAGGTGTAAAACAATGTTGTAATACTGCTCCCTCTGGTGGAGTAATGTAAACACTGCTTAACGGTTAGTTCGTCCAGGTCAAAGGAGAAAACCAAACCGAAACTGGAACCAAATTTTTTGTACAATGAAAAGGTGTTGGCAGTTTCAACACTAAACTAGTGGTATTTTCAGGAGCTCATTGCACACTTTGTTGCATATAGACAGTTCATATTAACATCCCTTAATAATTGTAATATGGTACATAAATCAATGGCAATATTTACCTGATTGATTTGGGCAGCCCTCAGTAGGGATACCCATGGTTTATGTATATGTAGTCTGTTGCAAAATTACTCTCTGTAGACCTAATAAAAAATCAACCAATGCCTAAAACAGCCAAATGCAAAAGTACTGAAAGAAAATATAATGTTGGTTTAGGTCACAAACAAGCATGAAACTGGAATAAGCAGTGATCTGGGCAAAGCTGCAAAACAAGCTAAGGGATGCGGTGGACAAATATCTGAAAGCTGCTTTAAAAACATAACCGACTTGCATCCCTAATAAAATAGTGGCACAGTTGAATGGCATAGTTCATTAACAATGCATAAAACAGGTACAAGAATGCACCCTGCTGTCCAATTACATGCCACACTGACCACTATGGACCACTATCAGAACAGCCTTCATTTCACTGTACTCTGTAGGGCTTCCACGACTGGATTGTTAAGACCATGTACCCTTTAATGTTAGGGCAGGGCAGGATTAACTGAAACCTGGCTCCAGCAAATGTATTTTGGTCACTTCTAAAGAACAACATGATTAAAGTAATCATAAGATATTTAGATAGAAACTATTTAGACAGGTGTCAATGCCCCCTGTGGGATTCAACCTCTATATCCAAAAGTAACAGCAATTAGTGCTGGTAAGAACTGTATGCAAACAAGTATGTCAATTACATACATCCCCTTCTACAGTAAATTCAATCTGACATTCTCAATAAATAATGTTATTATCAAATGTCATGACAATTGGATAGCGGTTCTCCAGATCTATGCAAAAATGTAAGTGTGACAAACAGACAGATGGAAAGATGTACAGACAGACACCACCACAGTATACCCTGAGTGTCATACTCTCAATATAGTATGCTTAATAATGTAAACACCAAGTTCCATCACAAGTGAGTAACAACTGTCTTTATTACACTGCACATACATTATATAAACTGTCATTTATTGTGCGTGAGTCTGTCATCACCCTTGATTGTGCCAGATTATAACTGTTGAATCTAAAACAATAATCCCTGATGGCAAAGGGCATTGTCAAAAAAGAACAGAAAGAACAGACACTAAAACCAAAGATCCCTTTTTGGTCAAGTTAAATGTAGACATTACACCTACTGCACACCTACTTAAAACGTTTGATACTTTTATACCAAAAATAAATACTAAATACTGATTAAACTAACTCAATATAGTAATCTTTTTTAGAGTCCTGGTTGCAATTAAAATACAGGAAGGATAGCCAAACCTCCAAGAGAATTCTGAACCACAACAGAAGAATACAAACAATTACATAATTAGAACCACATCCCAATCCCACATCCTTTTTATTTACGGGTATCATCCAAAGGACACTGTTCAGATGCAAAAGTTTCAAGGTCTTGAATTATAAATTATGATCAAAATGACAGAAACTTGAAAGGGTTGTGGACATGTAAGGGTTTACATTTTAAATAGTGTGACAAAGAAACCCACTGTCCACTCTGAAACCACATCCAGACAGCTCCTCCGTGCCTTCCATTCTGCTGTACATTCATTCAGAGCTATACAGAGCTCACACACAGAACAGGCAGTGTTGGGAGGCAGTGCTAGGCACATCTCGGAGTGCACGCTTCACTGTCTATATACTCAGTTTTCTATAGCATATTTAACTTATCAAACAGCAATTTAATTGTTTTGATGCAGTCAAGCTTAATCCTGTAAACAGGATCCTTAAATGCTTTAATGTATTCCTCTTGTTAATAATAATAACAAAATGCTTTTAGAAACTGACCAATAAAGGGCCCCCAACAAACTTATGCGTACGGGGCTTTATAAAGTGATACATTCAAGATGTATTTGTGACGTTTTTCTTGGCATATGTTATAAAATCACTGTATTTTATTTTAAATCAACAATCCATTAACCATTTTAAAACAAATACTCTTTGAGTGGAAAAATGGTTTGGGATTAATCAGACTTACATTTTATATAAGCAGTAAACCTCCTACATATTTCCTTTAATGTTAGAATCGATTTTAATATATTTAGGAGCTTAACTTTCTGCTGTTCATCAGAATCATTTTAATATAGGAGCACATATACTACGGAGGTTGCGTTTGTATTTTAGAGACAAATGAGTTGATTATTATTGGCTTCACTCCTGTAGTAATGTCAGCATTTTCTATTTCTATTACAGTTGCTGTGCATCCTGCTGTATGTAATCATCCGAGTCCAAATAAAAAAAAAAGTTGTTTCAGGCTTTTTTTTTTACCAGCAAGACATTTGTGTTATTATACCCTGGTGATTTAAAATATGTGTCGTTTATGTGGAGTGTTTATTGATCAAGGTTGTGAAACTGTCATAGATTTTTTGTTTAACTTATTGCAATGTCTGATGCTACAAGACTGCCTTGGAATCTTTGTGTAGCTCAAGGATTATTCCAAAACACCTTACAGCTTTATTAAGCCTACTGCTTTATACTGAAAAAAGAATAATCACAGTGTTGCCACATGTGCACAAGAATATATACTATATGCATGCTAAGACAATATATACAGTGGTTCCAACAACACATAACATGTTTTTTCCACAGGTGAACTATCACATTTAGCCTGGGAAACACATGAGAATAGTAAATATTATCCTACATATTAAATCAAGAGCAGCAAATTGTTACTGTTTGCCTGTAATGCAGAATAAACAGGATGCAGCACTTAAAGAGGTGGAAGATGGAAAGAAATCCCTCCTGTGGCAATATATACACATAGCAAACTGAAATTCACTTGGGGGGGTTCATAGGACCTTATTCTCAGAGAAGGATTGTCTTTAAAAACATTTCAATATGTGAAATAAGGCAGCTTTAACCTGTGCAGTTTGTTTAAACATACACATCAGCAATAGACTTCAGTATCAGTCTATTTTAACCTTCATAACTGTACCAAGTCCCTAAATTAAGCCACCTTCAGTGCTGTAAAACCTGATTTTAGAAAATGACCTGCGATCACATAACAAAGTGCACCAAAAATGTATTTTTAAATAATATTCATACATCATTCTTGATGTTAAATTATAATGCCTCTTTTGTCTGTTCCTGATGATGCTCTTGAAAACAAAAATTATAATAAATGTGTGTATACTTCCTAAACGCACTTTATCATACACTCCAAATAAAATAAAGGGTAATATCTGTATTTATTGAAAATGTGTTTAATTTCAATGCAGACATAGGTTTCAATCATTAGATGGTGCAAAATTAATTTGAATTGATGAGACAAAGGAGGAGTGCCAAACTGGAAAAGAATAATGACGTAACCAAAAATGCAATACAGTTACTGATTCAATGCTTTGAACTTTACTAGGCATGAGCACACACATCGACAATCCTAAAACAGTATATTAGATCGTTGTGTACCTGGGATGAGAGTAGATTACAGTCAATGTGTTGCCCCTTTCCTGTCTTGTGTCTCTGTAGTAATCCAGCCATGATCGCTCCATGTGTGTACAAACCAGTGGCAAGATCAGTCATTGCCACCCCCGGCCTGACTGGATCACCGTCCTAAACAGGGAACATGAGGTATGAACATCACGGCATAAACATAAACCTGTGCTCAGTAGTCAAAAGGCTCTCAGTCACATATTCACTCTCTGCTGTGCAGTCTAGTGACATTCTCAATAGGTTATCGTCATATGAGAGACTGTGCTCTATACTGAAACACCAGGTACAGACAACATCTCATAATAAAGCCCCATGCAAAATTAAAAATATCACCACTTACACTATTAAACTGTTTCATGCACTGCACAATCATTTGCTTCAAATGTTCTTAGAGATTTCACACTGCAGCAACCTAAATTTATATTACAGGCTGTATGTGTGCAAGTGCAATCATAGCTGTCATCTCTTTTTTATTATGAGAAGAACCAGTATGGCACTTTAAAACCTAACCTGGGGGGGCTTTAAAACCAGAAACCAGTTTTCAGTGTTTGATCACAATCATCAAGAGAATCAAGGAATGCTGCTGTAGGTGGAGCCGGCTGCCTAATAGTGGGCAATGTCGCCTATAAGATTAGTCTATGACCCACAATTGTATAGAGAACATTGTGATACTGAAGGAGCCACTGTTAGAATGAGGCATTAAACTGTGGTCTACTTTGAGTACACTGAAGATACTCTGACTGTTTTAAAGAAGGTCCTGGGTGAACCTGTTGCCCTGATCAAATTTCAATACCCAAATTCTGCCTTGGCTAAACTCTCGCTGCCCTAGAAAACATAAACAAGCATCCAAACATCTTTAAAGAATGGTCATTTAGTAAACTATGAAAAACGATAACATCGACATGCAAATAAATCTACATCCAAAGGCAAAGGCACATTTTATGAGAAGAATAAAACAATTATGAAGGAATACAATTATCAAGACCTCAGAGAAACTGTCATTTCTTCCCCAACTGTTGCAATGTTGAATGGAAATGGAAAATGGCTAGACAAAAACACAGTTTCAGGGGGACAGAAATTACAGCTGCACACCCAACTTCAGATAATCAGCTTTTAGAGTTGGCTGGAATTTTTTTTTTTTGTTTTACTAAAATAGTAAGAATGGAAAATTCAGAAACAATACAAGAATAGGACATTAAACAGGTACACAATTAAAGGTTATGAAAATGTAGATGATACAAAGTTCCCCTGAGAAAACAATAACTTTGTGGAGTAATGGTAATAAAGAATAAATGAGGTTCTAACCTGTGGACCAGTTATGTGCATAAGTCCTGAGACAGCACATGCTATTGAGTCATACCCAGCTCGGTGGGACATTGGTCCTGTTTGTCCATAACCTGGGAACGCACAAGCAATTACGAATGTTATCTTATTGACACTAAAATAGAAATGTCCAGCCACTCTTCTGGCTAACAACATACACATGTCATAAAAATAAATGTCTTGTTCACTTATGAATACTGTAATTACTTAGCACGCCACCTCACTGGGGAAGAAATAGCCAATAATCATTTATAAAGAGAAGTGCTAAGCTTCTAGTAAAAGTCACTGTAGGTATTACAAACGAACTTCAGATGTAGCCTGGTTGATGGAGAGGGTCCACAGGTAAGAATTATTCTGATATGCTGCCTTCGTGAGGTTAAATGTATTGTCTGCCTACTGAGTGGAAGCTCAGAGCACATTATCAGCCCTAAGTATGCTGATAAAATGTTACACAAATAATAATGATAACAAAGGGTTAAGCTACTGTATTGTTTTCCATCAAAAACTACAACCAGTTTAGTTATTTATTTTAAACCCCAAGTAACTGTGGGTCAATTCCAATCAAAATTATGAGCACAGTAGATTTATTTTATTTCCCCGGTAAATTACTTTAAATAACAGTGACTGTGGTAGGAAACTTGGCACAACACTTTACACATAGTTTTGGCAGAAACTGTATATTTTGCACAATAGTTACATGATAAGCTAGTTACGGTTTAAAACGTTCTGATAAGAAGAATAAAATTGAGAAAATACAGTATCCCCTGCACATGACAAAGAAAGAGTTTTTTAAGAGTTCTTGGAACACAATAAAACACTTTCTATTTTTCAAACCTACATCAGGTTTTGCTCCATCAATTTCTACACGGCAAAATCGTTTTATTCAACCACATAATTTTAGGAACATGGTGTTAATGGGAACCATATGTTGGTGCAACTTGAGTGTATTTGCACAGTTAACTATATGCACCATGAAACCCAAACCATCAAAAAAAGGGAAGAAATGAAAGTGTGTTTTATATTATAATGATTAAAGAGCACAAACTGTACTGATTTTAACACGTGTGGATTATATTAAAACAAGTTGTACCTCAGTCAATTGAATTTATTAGCTTTTCATCAAGCTGTACTTTTGAAGCCTTTATATGTGAACATATAATTCCACTGCTGTCAACTACTGATAACTTTGCAAAACTGTAGTCACCAATATCTAAAATCGTGTAAGTCAACTAAGTTCCAACTATAGAAAATATTTAGGCATCTTACAAAGATTGTAAAGATTAGTATAAACCATCTTAAAATGTTACTAGACAACTGATTTGTGATATTTTACAATGTGAATATGGTCCTGGATTATTACAGAATTGCTTTGTGCAATGTTCTGTGAATTCAATGTTTATCATTGTTAGTCATGCAAGACAATATATACAGTACATGTCAAATTATAAAAGGGGACACATGACAGATGTACTTCTGAAAGTGATCAAGTGGAAATGAGGCAGAACTAGTTTTGTTTTCTTTATATATATAATCAGATTTCTCTCAGATGTTTTATTCTTCTTTGTCATAAAAAATGCTATTGATGTTGTAATTCTTGATAGTATTATAATGATCTGTTGATGTAATACTGAAATACTGATAGAACTTTTTTTTTCCTTCACATATGCAAATTTAAAACAGAAAATAATAATTTCTGATCAATTTTACTCACAATTGGAATTGCGTTGCCTTTCCTCGAGTGACATACATCAGTTTAAAAACATAGCGTGTCTGCATGTAATATTACTTGTTCCTAGATTGTGACTGGAATATTCTTGATATCCCCAATGGGTAATAGGAGGCTGTGTGGTCCAGTGGTTAAAGCAAAGGGCTTGTAACCAGAAGGTCCCCGGTTCAAATCCCACCTCAGCCACTGACTCATTGTGTGACCCTAAGCAAGTCACTTAACCTCCTTGTGCTCCGTCTTTCGGGTGAGACGTAATTGTAAGTGACTCTGCAGCTGACGCGTAGTTCACACACCCTAGTCTTTGTAAGACGCCTTGGATAAAGACGTCTGCTAAATAAACAAAAATGGATATCCCTTTGATAAAGATTGTCCTTAGCAAGTTTCATGATAATTGGATAAGTGGTTCTCCAGATAGTGTGATAGAAATGCAATACAAAAGTATGTATTGCATTTCTATCACACTATCTGGAGAACCACTTATCCAATTATCATGAAACTTGCTAAGGACAATCTTTACCACAAGATACAGAGACGCATCAGCCTTGTCGATTCATAGTACCTGCGACACATGTTTTCATGTATGGTGAATGTTATCTACTTTAAGTTTTTAATTTACTGACAATTGTTATCAATATTTAGATTTTACACATATGGTCTGTTACAGTAGATAACACAAAGTTAGATCTCCGTGCTGAATTATAGAAACGACAAAATGCGAAAGTAACAGGGTGAAGGCTGGGCACAAACTGGCGACCCCGCACACCGCAAGCAAGGGTGTTTTTTTAGAGCTGTTAACCTCATCTTATCTCACCGACAGCAGTGTATCACACATCACTGCCCATTACAGTACATATGCATCTCTTTTGTTCATGTCTGTAGCCCCCAAAAAATTTAAAACAGCAGGGAATATCTTTTGCAGTGTTTAAAAGGATTGGAGATCTGCCACCTAGATCACACCCCAGCTTCACTCCAAAGCTTGTTGTGTTTGTCATACTTAGACCACACAAACAGACTAGTTTTTTAAAAAAAATAACAATTACAAATTAAGTTTTTGTTGGCGTGATCTCTCTAAACGTAAATACACTTTCTTTTTAATGTAATTAATAATGATTTAAATGATCGGCACAATGTAAATAGGTCATTTATAACCTTTGTAAGAAACAGAGCTCTATAAAAGCTATAACCCAGGCAGACTAAGTACTGGTAAATGTGTGGTTTTTTTTTTTTCTTTTGTAAACAAAAGTAGAAAATATGCCACTGATCAAGTTCAAACGATTAGTAGGAAAGCCAAAAACAAGGTGATTATAAACTCTGTGTATAAAACATTCCCTTGCATGTATAACGTACACATTAAATCTGATCTGTGTTTTTTTTTTAATAGACTTAAAAAAAGAAGACATTCAGCTGCTGTTTAAAAATAAAAGAAACATATGCTGGTTAAAAAAAAAGAGAAGATGTACAGTTTCTTTAAAACTACCAGTTTCCCATTACTGTTTAATTCCTAATAAAGCAAGTTTTAAAATCTTTGAAACGAAACCATTTCTGTGACAAAATTAATGCCCGGGGTCCTTACTCACAGAGATAATCCCATGAATATTTCTTATGTGACAGTAGATCAGTATAGTGGCTTAAATATTTGAAGTTTGTTACTTTAAAACTTTGCTGACAGAAACACCGGTTACTTCTCTATTCCTCTCTCCCTGGAGTTTCCAGTAAGTTTTCCCATTCCCACGATCATATTTGCAGGCCATTTTGTTACTGATCAAAATTACTCATAACATGAAGTACACTATGGTAGTATGAAGTACAAAAAAGAGAGTTCAGAAAGACCAACTTGAAAACTGCATTAACAATAGCTAAACAGACTCCAGGAATACTTTCGATATTAACAAGGAATTAACAAGGAATCAACAAGGAATGAGTACCAGTATACAAGAATTTGAACATGTTTATTCCTTATTTTTAGTGTTTCTTACCTGAAAGATAATTTACTTTACTTTTGCAGGGACATTACACACCTGAAGCGACAATGATGCAATGCGACAGATTGGAAAACCACCTGATCCCAGAAGCATATGTATATACATTATTTTAAATACATATTTTCAAATGAGCTCAATTTCATCCCAAAACAAATATAAAGCTATTAAATTGCTATTGACAAGACTACGATCAAGACGGGTACATATCCGTCAACACGATGTGAAAATCATGAGCGTCTATATGGCAATAAAATCATATATTCCAGGCATATCCCGTTCCTTCGAAATGGACGCCCATAAATAATCTTTCATCTCTATCTTTATAATTGTGATGACTTTTGTCATAAAGCTCTGGGTAGTTTTCCCCGGCAAGTATTATTATTCCTCCATTATTTTGGGTGCTGCTTCACCCTGGTGGACAACATGCATTGAAGCGGTTCTCTGATTGCTCAACTACCTAGATGACCCCGCAAAGAAATCAGTAAAAACAGGATTCAATCCTTTGCGTCGCTGCGGTGTCGCCTGTCGTGTAGCCTAGGGTGTGAAAGATACTTATCAAAAGTATAACACATGTGCAAAAGGCAGATTCGATATAAAGTGCTCCCTCGATATAAAGTGCGGATTCGATATAGAGTGATATAAAGTGCTCTCTCTTAGTATGAAAGACAGACAGACAGACAGACAGACAGACAGACAGACCAATGAGCCAACAGACGGACGGATCAGCGTATAAGGGTCTGTGACAGGCACCTGCCGTGTGGGTGTGTGCATTCGCTGTTTGTGACAGGCAGGAGCGCGAGACAGAGGCTATAGTTGATACGCCCCGCAGGCGAACAGGTTTTATTTACACAGACTATAGCTCACTGTACAAAAACTATCAAATAAAAGGGGCCTTGAAAATGGCGTTCGCTGCTCCTAACTCATGGAGATCCCGCTTATTCACCTCACTCTCTATACTTTGGTGGGATCTACAATCCCTGAACTAATCTTCTCTGTTCAATAAACAAACCCTGACTCCAGCTACTTGCCCAGCCGTCTGCGGTTTCGACTCCTTGCTTCGGCTCCGACCCCGGTTTACCCTAACAGCGATTGGATGCTTTCAGCAAGATGCTCCACTCTCTTTGTCTCTCTCCACATTTGGTAATCACACACAGCAGGCAAGCTTTCCCAGGAGCGTCAGGTACTTCATTAATTAAATACTTACACACATTTTACACAATACTATTTACAATATATACACACACAAACAAGTCTTCATGTGCAGGGCAGGAAGGGTCCCTTATTTTCTTTAATTATAGTAGTACAGTTTCTATACATTTGTATTGGATTAACAAGCTTGCATATGTGCTCATAATCAACAGTTTCTCCCAGTCTATCACCATTTTAGACAACCGCTTAAGTCTTGTTCAGTTATAACTTTAATTAAAGTTATTTACAAGCAAAGCGTGCAGACAATAATTGGAATGTGTTTTCAATAAACCGGGCATTATTAAAATAAAATTAACAGCACACAGATGTATAATTAACATACTTAATTATAAAATATAATGTCCCACCCCTACCCTCCATCTCTGTTCTGTAATAAATGGCAATAAAATAGTTACACCCATAAGAGAACAAAAAGAACATCTTAATATGTTTAAGAACATTAAGGACCTGTTTAATCTTCTGAATGTGGAATTAGTATTGGCATACAAAACTACCAGGCAATAAAGCAAATACAAATGTGTGAGCACAATTATTTCCAGGTTTATAAACTAGCCTTGCGTAATGTTAAACATGGCCATACCTGTAATTGAACAGTATACAATTTGGGGAGCAACTTTCTTGATGTCTTCATAACCTAGTCCCATTTCTCCCAGTTTACCCGGAATATAGTTTTCAATGAAAACATCACAAACACTTGCCAGCTGAAATCAAAATGAGATTCAAATCATAACTTGATCCAGCATGAACAGGCTGAGACTACAGAGACTGGCCACAAATGACAAACATTTCCAGGATTATTAGTTTGTTTTTGTTTTTTTATGCTTTCTGCGGCATCATTTGTTTTGCCGCCAAGTTAATCCACAGCAGTTGCAGCAGCGGTTAGCCCCTTATGATTTTGTAGCCATTAATCGAATGACTGAATAATATACTGTAGTACATTAAAGATATGTCTCCCTGTTACCAAATCACAACATAGAAGAACTGATCAACTTTATTAGAGGGACAATGGCAGTTATTAGCTTGGCAATTACTTTAAGATTTCACAAATGTTTCATAAGGAAAAATTAAAGAGAGATGATTCTAAGGACTTGCTGCATTTGAAGAGAAATCTTCAGCACTGTATCTTCTGTAAAATAATTTACTGTATTACTAGTATCTTTGTTGCTACATTGAAACTTACTTTAGCCAATATTAAAACACTACTTATTTGTCCCTGCATTTGTTCATTAGCTGTAACCCATTATCATAAATAAGTTCTTCTTACCTCCTTGATTATAGTTGCTCCTTTAGGATCCTTAAGATTTACTGCAATACTCTAAAAAATACAAATGAAATGTGATCATGGGTGTTGGAAGTCTTCTTCTATGAGCTGCTACCAGCTAATGCCAAAAGCCATCAAAAAGGGAAGTCTTAAATATAAAAGATGTGTTCCTAGAGCTTACCTTTTTGTTGCGGTTCACACTAAGGAAATAGGCACTTTCTTTTCCTACAAACGGAGGACCCCAGGCTCTCGTATCATCACCAACTCCTAAAACCATAAAATGTAGTCAAATTACTTTGCACATATAAACACACACAGCCTTTTCACAAAGCATTTACCCCAGTGCTAAGTTTACAGTAATTTTAAAAAAGGAGGTGAAAAAAACATGCACCACATTTGTTTCTTGCTAGTTTTAGAGGCTGGGTTTTATACCTAAAACAGCAAAGAATTAGACAACCCAAGATACAGAAAAATATTTCTGAAACTCACACACACAATTGGTCGTCATTAGTAATTTATTACAGTATATATTTTAAACTGACTGAATGAAATCAGATTTTCTAAACAGTCTGTAAAAGGATGGCTTTGTGGTTATAAATGTCCTACCTGGTCTCTCTACTTTAATTACTTCTGCTCCTAGATCTCCTAAAATCATACTTGCAAATGGACCTGCCAACACCCTGGAATAAATAACATACAAATGACAATATGAATGAATATATTTTCATGTAATGCATTACAGTACATGTTTATACAGTACAGCATTTCAGAATAAAATAGTACAATATTTTAAGCCACAAAATATATCGTTTACCACCTAAACAGAGTTTAACTCCACAATGTGGGGACAGGTTTGACAGGCAGTAATGATAAGCTATAATGAATTTGTTCTAAACACTACAAAGTATTTAGTGAGAATGAATATTTATTTGTATTTAAAGGTTTGTTCCTGTGTAAATGGTTGTTTACTGTTTAAACTGTCACACACACTTTCACATACATTCATTTTAATGTATGTGTGTACATCACAGCTTTTATTACAGTAAGCTTTTTTTTTTTTTTTTTTAATGAAGGAGCATTAACAAAAAGCAACAAACCTGGTCAGGTCCAATATTTTAATCCCTTCCAATGGTTTTATATCCACATGACCTACAAGTGTAAAAAAATAAAATATCAATTTAAGATTCTGTGCAATTAGTGTGTATTTATGTTTTTTGGCATTTCATTTCACCTGTGCTCTAAAACTGGAGTGACTGGGGAGGGGCGATTTAATTTGCTGTATGTTTTTCTGCTTTAAAAATCTTCAGGATAAATAAATGTCATGCTGGTTAACTCCAGCTGAAACCCTAGCTCTTTTAAACTCTTACTACTCAGCCACTTCAGGAAGAGATGTTTATTCAACAATGCTGTATTCCCCTGCTTAGCTTTTGCATTGACGTATCAGTAGCACAGTATAATTTCCCTTTAAACTTGTTTAATTAAAAAATGGGATTTGGATTGGTGAACTACTGTATAATTAAATTCACATATGAAAAACAAATGATATTTTAACTTACTACCCTTTTCTACCTTGTATATAAACCCAGTTTGTTTGCGTTGTAATAATATTCTTTATCGCATGTTTTGCCGTGATCATTGCTATTCAATACAGAATATGTACATGTCAATTTTGAGTAGCTTACTTTTATCTATATATTATCAATCCTAATAGAGATCTTAAGGGGTTCAAATGGATCTTCTATTTGGTAAGATTAAAAGGTTACTCTGAAAAAGTTATGAGTCATGCTTGGCCGGTTCCTAGTAGCCGACTGATCCCAGAACATCCAGCTGGCTTTAAAGAATCCCAGTGATTCAGCAGCAACAACGTGGTTTTTTAACCAATCCATACACTCACCACTCTCTATGTAAAAAAAACTCTCTGTCCTTGGTCTGTCTCTACTCAGTGTCCAACTGTGTCCTCTATCAAGTCTCCCTTAAAGAGAAAGTAGCTTGAAATGTAATTTAAAATACTTACATACATCCCCTTCGGGGCCCCCACCCTTTGGGGCCCTGCGCTTAACCGGACTGCCGTGAGATTTAATGTGTTCGTTACGTCAGGGGTGCAAATGATTTTAGCGTTAGGCAGCTATGTTTATATATTTTTTTAATTATTATTTTTTTATTCCTTAGCAACAATAGGTGATGATAGTTTCTTATTAGGTCTGCACTACTCACATGACCCATCCACATACACAGGAGAGAAGGTTCGTGTTGTGTGGGAAAGTGATAGCAAACAAGTCGCAGTGCACTTTTAAACAGTTATCAATTAAATCTTTGTTCAGCAAGTCAAAATATCATATGGGCAATTAGTAGACTTAACAGGTAACAATACATTGTTAAAAAATATTTGCTATCACACAAACACTAAAATCTAAATTGAAGGGGGGGGGGGGGGGCAAAGTGGCATCACACACAGAATGTCAAAGAGGGATTTTATTTGCCTGGTTATTCTCGCTGCTGACCTGTCAGAACCCACTTGTGACATCATTAATATTATTTACCATATCTTAACGTTAATATACATAGGTGCATATGACTACATGATGCACCTATATACTAACTTTAAGATGCGGTTGCTGCTGTAGCATTCATATGACCCTGCACTTAACCATCACCGCCTAGGGCCCCCACACAGCCGAAGGCTGGCCCTGATCCCCCTCACATGTGCAGTCATTCTGGTGGGTTCTGGGTTCTGTTGTTATTAGACTGAGTTGTTATCATTTCTGTTTGTATCTGTCTTTACCTGGCCCTGAGCTTGCTTTGAGCGTGAACTTGATAAACAAACGTCCTCATTCCAATTAAATTATGTGAAAATTGGATTTTTCAATGAAGAAGTCTGCTCAGTGCCAGCGATTAGTATACCCTGGCAAGCTCAGAGCCAGGGAAAGACAGACAGTGAAAAATGGTAATAATTAATAACACTATAGCAATGGGAGCCAGAATCATCCGGAATGATTGCATCATAAAAAATAAAAAATAAAAAATGTAAATCTATATAAAGAACATTTGAAGCTGCTGTCTTTATTTGTTAACACTTCTTTGTTCTTGGGTAGTGTAGATTCAGTTCCCTCAGTTGTGTTCGTTGTACTCTCTACAAAACCACAATAACCCTTTTTGTAATGCAGGGACCAGTACTGAACTCAGTATTTTATGTGTGGTTTTCCAGTGCATTCAACAACCACATCACAACCTCCTTTAAAGTAATTATAGCAACAAAATAGTTTAATAAGTGTTCACTATCATGCACATCCATTCACAATAAAGGTCTCAAATGTGCAAGTTTTAAAAGCATCCCATGTTTTAGCAAACACTTATTTTCTTTTTAAATTGTGATATCTATCAGTACACTAGGTTAAAGAACTCTCGCTTGCAAGCCATGCTCTTAAACTGTCTTGCACCTCCCGGGTCATTTCACCTGGAGAGTTTCTTGTTTCTGTCAAAACTCCATATCTGAGACCGATATGGAAGTGCATGGCAGGTAAGATTTACGGAATTGTTTTGTTAGCTACAATTACTTTAATTTGTACTCTACATTTTGGACCTGATTTTCAGAAGGGGCAAACTGAAAAACAGGTCGCAAAAGTCCTGTAAATCAGCTGCGCAATGGCATTTCAGGGTGTGCGCTCTATGAAAATGCACTCGCGTTGAAGCTTGTTAAGCAGTTGAAGTCCGTAATTAGTTCTATCTTCTAGATAGCGTCTTATTTTCAAAAGGTGGAAAACATTGATGTGCTCACTTTATACACTCACTAATTAAGACACGCCCCCTCTTGAGTCTTACTTAAACTGTAACCGCTAATAGGACTACTGAGCTGTAATCGACAATGGAGGATATCGAAGCGTTTCCAATTCGCAGATGTACTTAATCAATACTTTATACAAGTATTTACAAAGGAGGATTTATACAATATACCAAGTTTAACAGAAAGTACACAAACACCATTACCAGAGATAGTTATAGAAGAGAATTTTTAAACCAATATGTTATATATTCAATAAATTTATAAATAATGGAGCCATCCTACATGACTGGAAAATTGGCAATGTTGTTCCTATACTTACTATAATAAGGACCAAAATGCAGGAATATTTATATAGTAACAATATTATAGGAGACAGCCATCATGGTTTTAGGAAGGGTAGATCTTGTTTAACTAATTTACTAGACTTCTTTCAGGAGGTGACTACTAGAGTCGACAAGGATAGTGCCACATAATCTACTTACATTTTCAAAAAGCATTTGACAAAGTACCGCACGAAAGACTAGATCTAAAGATTAAATCAGTAGGAATAAATGGTAAAGTAGCAGCATGGATTCATAACTGGTGTTACAAGATAGGAAGCAGAGAGTTATAATTAGAGGTCAGGCATCAAACTGGAGCAATGTAACAAGTGGGGTACCACAGGGATCAGTATTGGGACCATTGTTATTCCTAATCTATATAAATGACCTGGAACAAGACATAACCACTAAGCTATGATGATGCAAGCTTGGGCTGATGCATGGCAGATGAAATTTAATGTGAATAAATGCAAAGTCTTGCACATAGGGTGCAAAAACATTAGAGGCAAGTACAGCATGAATAGTAACGAAATAGAGGAAGCTATGTATGAAAAGGACTTGGAGGTAGTAGTGGATGAATCTCTTAAACCAACTAGACAGTGCGGAGAAGCTACAAAAAAGGCAAATAGAATGTTAGGTTATACAGCTAAGACAGTTCAATTCAAATCAAGAGAAATTATATTAAAATTATACAATGCACTGGTACGACCACACCTAGAATACTGTGTCCAGTTCTGGTCCCCGTATCATAAGAAAGACATCTTCTTAATAGAGGCATTTAAAATTGTCAAGGGGTTTAACAAAGTAACTACTCTGAATTATTTTTCACAGGTCACAGAGAATAGAACCAGGGGCGATGGGTGGAAGCTGAAGCAGGGCATATTCAGAACCGAGGGAAGAAGGAGCTTTTTCACAGAAAGGTGGATGAACCATTGGAACAGGCTGCCGGACAGAGTTCTTGTTGAAGCAGAGACTATTGGATCCTTCAAGAATAGACTGGATGCTGTCATAAACAATACTGTATAGCCCTCTCTGTGTCCATAATAAGACCTTAGCTAGATGCCTGGAGGGAGGGCGGTCCATTTAGCCACAGATTCCCAGAGGTTTCATTTCCCCTACTAACTAAATGTTTAGGGTTTTTTTTTTGCTTTTCCTCTCCTGAGTGTCCAGCAATTTATGTAGACTAAAGACTTGTGGTATCATACTAACTGGAACAAATATGAATAATCCCAAATTGTATTGCCAACTTTTATGAAACTGAACTATTCATAACCAACAATTATATAAAATTATTTCAAAGCTTCTGAAAAACAAAAACGTGTCAAAATGTTTGCAACAAAACATTAAATAATAATAATAATAATAATAATAATAATAATAATAATAATAATACATTCCAGTACAATTTTCCAGTGTCTCTGCTTTCAGCCTCTTCCACATTTTTTTTTTTTTTTAATTTGCTGCTGTACCTGCCCGCCTCTCAGGGAAGGCAGCATTAAATCTGCTAACACGTGTATGCCATGCAGTTGTGCGCTGCAGAATTGCTGTGGAATACTTGCAGCCATGCTCCACACAGTTCCAATAAAAAATGTTGTACACTATGAAATAAAGTTTTTGCTCCATTGTATCATTTTGCACACGACTACTGGCCATGATTGCCTTCAATGGATGTACTGAGAAATTAAGCTTTTATAGCCTATACCTGAAATATGTAAATAGCATTTCTGATTCGATTTACACCTTTTATAGTCTACAATACACCTTTAGTCCTAAACGAATGTATTTAATGAGAAAAAAAACATATGGACTATTTTGGCTTAATGTTATGGTGTGTAACGGGGTGACGGTCCGAGCTTACCCCCACGCACAAACACATTATTCTCTTCAGAACACAGAGGGATTTAGAACGCAGGAAACAGCAACTTGCTGGTGTTCACAGGTATAAATATTTATTTTCGTAATGGGTACTTCACTCAGATTGCAACTGGCTATCAGGTTGTACACAATGACTGATGTTCACAAGGCAAACTTATGACTGACCACATAACAGTACTACTGCTCCCTCCTAAGGAAAGACATGGCATTAAATAATGTTAAATGCATTACACATGTTTCTTCTCATTTATATGTACATGTTTAACCTGCATGAATACCGTCTTTGTTTACAAACACGATTGTTAAATTATTCTATAATTTACTCGTTATTATCATCATTGTCATTATTATTCTCTAGTCCCTAACCATTACCAGTAAAGACTGAACATCAGCATTACCCCTTCTCTTGGAAGATTACCGAACATATATATATATATATATATATATTTTAGCTCAAAGAGCCAGCTGCCCAACGTTTCGATATGTTGTACATATCTTTCTCAAGGGAGCCTGTGTTTGAATCCAAACATTGGAGGTATTTATAGGTTTTTGACGGCATGACAACTACTTGTTATTGTTTACATTCAAATTCATGATTTATTCTTACATGATGTAATGGTGTTCTATATATTGTGACATCATTTTTACTTCTATCTTTGAATCTGTATTAATTCTAATTAACACTACTTTATATAAACTTATATTTTTATTATATCATGCAATGCTGGCTTTGAGGATCAGTCTAGATTTGGCCTCCCCAGCGCATCCGCATGCACAACTTTTGAATTAATTTTGTTTATTTAATTAAATGTTATATATTTATTGAAGTTAATTAGTTCATTCTTTTCTGTTGAGTCCCGCTGGCATAATCGTGTTCAGTCTATTTATCCATTTACTTTCTTTTATTCTTCTATATGTCGCATTGTCTAATTTGAGCTGTTCTAATACTACAAACTTTACATCATTTATGTCATGTCCCTGACTGGTGAAGTGCTATACTATTGGTTCATTCATTTTTTTATTTCTAATTAATGAAAGGTGGTTCTGAATTCTTTTATATAAAGTAGTTCCAGTCTCTCCAACATATTTGATTTCATCACATTTTTCACAGGCTATTCCATAAACAACATTGCTATTTTTACAGTAGGTATTAGTTTTTAGTGGATATGTGGTGTTCTTATGTTTAATTATATTTTTACGTTTGTCTATGTATTTACACACTTTACATCTACTAGTGCATATGTTCGTAGAACCTATTTTGTCAATTATTCTTTTATGTTTACTGTGAACTAAAATATCACCTAAATTAGCTTCTCTTTTGAATGCTACAACTGGGGCCTTAAGAAATACTTTTTTAAATTTTTCTGAATTATGTAGAATCCGCAAGTGTTTCCAAACTATCTTAGAAATATTGGGCAAATGTTTAGAGTAAGTCATTATTAATGGGACTCTTTTGACCTTTTTATCTCTATTTTTATAATCTAGTAGATCATCTCTTTTTAGTTTATCCACTTTTCTTAACTCCGTCTCTATAATTCTTTCTTTGTATCCTCTTTTTTTAAGATTTGTTTTTAATACATTTCTTTGTTTTACATAGTCACTTTCTTTTGAGCATATTCTTCGTATTCTTATTCCTAGACCCTTTGGGATTGCCCTTTTAGTGTGTATCGGATGTGCAGAGGACATGTGTAAATACTGGTGCATGTCAGTAGGTTTACAGAAGAGGTCAGTCTCAATTGAACCTTCTTCAAGTTTTACTATGGTATCTAAAAATTATATTTCTTTCCTTGTCCATCGAAGGTCCACCTTAATATTACTGTGTATTTCATTTGCCATTTTATGAAACTGGAAAAGAGATTCTTCTCCATGTGTCCAAACCCCAAAAATATCATCTACAAACCGAATGTATTCTAAAGGTTCTCTTTTTGATTTTCTAAGTAATTGTTCTTCCCATTTCCCCATGTATGTACTGGCAAAATGCATTCCTAATTTAGATCCTATTGCGGTACCATCGTTTTGTTTGTAATTCTTATCAACAAATGTAAAATAACTGTTTTCTAAAACTATGTTGATCATGTTCAGTACCTCTGCTGTAGGTATTGATTTATCTAGTCTATTATCTAGTGCTTTTTGACAAGCTTCTAAAGTTTCTTTACGAGGGACACTTGGGTACAAGGATTTTACATCCATGCAAAATAAAATTGTATTCTCTGGAAGGTTGTGTTTTATTGATTCAAGTCTTTTTAAAAATTGTGTTGTATCCTTAACATAGCTTGGTAATTTCTCAACGTGCGACCTAAGTTGTTTTTCTGCTATTTCAGCTATTATGTGTGTTGGATTATCAATTGTACTGACTATCATTCGCATAGGGCGATTTTCTTTGTGCATTTTAGGATTTCCTCTTGTATATATATACAGTACTGTGCAAAAGTTTTAGGCAGGTGTGAAAAAATGCTGTAAAGTAAGAATGCTTTCAAAAATAGACATGTTAATAGTTTATATTTATCAATTAACAAAATGCAAAGTGAGTGAACAGAAGAAAAATCTACATCAAATCAATATTTGGTGTGACCACCCTTTGCCTTCAAAACAGCATCAATTCTTCTAGGTACACTTGCACATAGTTTTTGAAGGAACTCGGCAGGTAGGTTGTCCCAAACATCTTGGAGAACTAACCACAGTTCTTCTGTGGATTTAGGCAGCCTCAGTTGCTTCTCTCTCTTCATGTAATCCCAGACAGACTCGATGATGTTGAGATCAGGGCTCTGTGGGGGCCATACCATCACTTCCAGGACTCCTTGTTCTTCTTTACGCTGAAGATAGTTCTTAATGACCTTCGCTGTATGTTTGGGGTCGTTGTCATGCTGCAGAATAAATTTGGGGCCAATCAGATGCCTCCCTGATGGTATTGCATGATGGATAAGTATCTGCCTGTACTTCTCAGCATTGAGGAGACCATTAATTCTGACCAAATCCCCAACTCCATTTGCAGAAATGCAGCCACAAACTTGCAAGGAACCTCCACCATGCTTCACTGTTGCCTGCAGACACTCATTCGTGTACCGCTCTCCAGCCCTTCGGCGAACAAACTGCCTTCTGCTACAGCCAAATATTTCAAATTTTGACTCATCAGTCCAGAGCACCTGCTGCCATTTTTCTGCACCCCAGTTCCTGTGTTTTCGTGCATAGTTGAGTCGCTTGGCCTTGTTTCCACGTAGGAGGTATGGCTTTTTGGCCGCAAGTCTTCCATGAAGGCCACTTCTGACCAGACTTCTCCGGACAGTAGATGGGTGTACCAGGGTCCCACTGTTTTCTGCCAATTCTGAGCTGATGGCACTGCTGAACATCTTCCGATTGCGAAGGGAACTAAGCATGATGTGTCAACTGCTGCAGTAAGTTTCCTTGGCCGACCACTGCGTCTACGGTCCTCAACGTTGCCCGTTTCTTTGTGCTTCTTCAAAAGAGCTTGGACAGCACATCTGGAAACCCCTGTCTGCCTTGAAATTTCTGCCTGGGAGAGACCTTGCTGATGCAGTAGAACTACCTTGTGTCTTGTTGCTGTGCTCAGTCTTGCCATGGTGTATGACTTTTGACAATAAACTGTCTTCAGCAACCTCGCCTTGTTAGCTGAGTATGGCTGTTCCTCACCCAGTTTTATTCCTCCTGCACAGCTGTTTCTGTTTCAGTTAATGATTGTGTTTCAACCTACATATTGAATTGATGATCATTAGCACCTGTTTGGTATAATTGTTTAATCATACACCTGACTATATGCCTACAAAATCCCTGACTTTGTGCAAGTGTACCTAGAAGAATTGATGCTGTTTTGAAGGCAAAGGGTGGTCACACCAAATATGGATTTGATTTAGATTTTTCTTCTGTTCACTCACTTTGCATTTAGTTAATTGATAAATATAATCTATTAACATGTCGATTTTTGAAAGCATTCTTACTTTACAGCATTTTTTCACAACTGCCTAAAACTTTTGCACAGTACTGTATATATATATATAAAACAAAACTCTTGTCCCACATGTAAACGACAACTTCACTAAGGGAAGCGCTATAATCTAAATACAGCAATACACCATCACATATCAAATACACTTTGCTCAACAACATGCATGATACATAATAAACCACTGCTCTAGCGCCAGTAGAATAAAATTAACAAAAATAATCACAACTAGACATTGCAAGCAACTTGATGGCTTCCAAGGCATTCTTGTTCCTATCCGTGTTCCATAGTAACCATGACTCTACCTGCACTCTCTAAGCAGTTATATGCCACTTTTGCATTTGACCTTAAGGAGAGGTCAAAGGTCACAAAGAAGTTTTTGATAGAACATATATGGGTTCTTATATGTGTTCCATAATAACCATGATCCTATCTGCACTTTCTCAGGAGTTATAAGCTAGTTTTTCATTTGACCTTAAGGACATGGTCAAGGCAATTTTTGAATAGAGCATTTATGGGCTCCTATATCTGTTCCATATTAGCCATGACCCTATCTGCACTCTGTAAGGAGTTATAAGCTAGTTTTGCATTTGACCGTAGGGAGAGGTCAAAGGTCACGGTCAAGGCAATTTTTGAATAGAGCACATGTGGGTTCATATATGTGTTACATAGTAACCATGACCCTATCTGCACTCTGTAAGGAGTTATAAGCTAGTTTTGCATTTGACCTTAAGGACATGGTCAAAGGTCACAGTCAAGTTAATTTTTGAATAGAGCATATATGGGTTCATTTGTGTATTCTATAGTAACTATGACACTGTCTAAACTCTCAAAGGAGTTTTAAGTTTTGCATTTGAGCTTTAGCAAGGTAATGTGTGCAAATATGTGCAATTTGACCATAGCTGAAATTTGATTGGCTCACGGCGGCCATTTTTATTTATGTAGCGAGTTGCTTTGCAGGCTATGTATGCAAAGTTTCGCTCAAATCGGCATAACGGATTCAAAGAAAAAGACGTTTGAATATTTTTGACAAATCCAATATGGCTGCCAAACCATGTGACCAATCAACTTGTGTTGAACAAATCTAAATCTAGGCCATGAGGGGAGTATGTGCACCAAGTTTCAGATCTCTGCTGTAAACCGATTCGGAGAAGATTTTTTAAAATTGTCCAAAATTCTCAAAAAATTCAATATGGCCACCACACCATGTGACCTATGACCTTTATTTTCGCTCTGACACAACTTCCCTTAGGTGCCTACCACCCTACCAAGTTTCATGAGTTTCCGTGCAACGGTGTTGATTTTAGAGCCATTTAAAAAAAAAAAAAGCATGGAAGAAAAAAAAATACTAACAGAAACAATACGCTTCCCAGCCATTCTGGTTTGGAAGCCTATAACAGACATTGAAATATTACAGTGAGGGTCTCATCCTCACATGGTGCAGCAACGATCTTAATATTTGTGGATAAGAACAGTATTTTATGTGTGTGTAAAAGCAAGCAGCTAAAAGAAATGATCGATATTTTAATGTAAAGATGCACACTTCTGTAGCTATGTATATCGTAGCATGCAAAATAAACAATGATGGCTGAATACGCCAAGTCGCCAGCACCATTACTGATCATTATTGAGATCCACAATCCTGCAGTTTTTATATTTATCGCTTAGTTACTAAATAACAAGAAGAAAATGTAATTTTCTTTGCTTAATGACAAATTAAGCATAATTCTGAATGCACTGCAGCTCATATATTATGTGAAAGAAACAACCTGAACGTTAACCCGCCAGATTTTTTTTTTATGTAATATTTGTAATTAAAGTTGTATGGTGTAGAAATAATTACCATTCAATATTGATCCACTGCCGTCCTGCCCACACTGACTCAGCTTTCTATGTACCTTTCACGCTTGTGGGAGTATGGGAGTGTCTACTGAGCTACGTATTGGTCATGTGACACGAAAAGCCGGCCCTAAATCTGCTTTGCGTTCATACATATGTAAAGGCCGGCCCTGGTCTCGGATTGCAGGCCACATCGAAACGGCGGCCTAAATCTGGGCTGGCCCTGGGCCGCCTCAAATCCCAAGTGTGATCAGGGTCTAAATTAGTACGCAGTTTGGGATGATCCTGAGAAAGTACTGTATAAGCTAGTCCGCAACTTAGTACGCAGCTCCAAACTAAATCTACAAGTTCTTTGCAATTGACCGCAACTGGTTTTCATTTTTTTTTAAACAATGAATCACATGACAATTGATGTGCTCTATAGTGCGGTACCTTCAGGTATGTTGAAAGCGGGCAAAATTGAAAGCTTGTACTATACCAGGGATGTTTAGCAAACAAACACCAAAGCAGCTAGCTTAATCTTGAAAAAGCTTGTCTTTATTGAATGCCCTTGCTACTATTTACTTATGTGTTTATTTTGTAATCTAACCCTATTTAAGGTTGTATTGCAATATGCAATGTTTTATTTCATACACTTTGTTTTTTGTGATTGCCTGACACTTTACATACTTCACTCTTTAGATGCCTACAGGCATCACTGGCATGGCTTTTAGCCAGAAAGGTTGGAAAGCTCTGTGCTAAACAACCAACAGGCTTCTGAAGCATATTACTAAATTGATTTTAAGACCTTGCTTTTACACCTTTGATATGTTTTTTTATTTAGCTTCTCTTGTTTCGATTCTCCTGTATTACACTATACAGCTGGTTAATGTAGCACAAAGCTAAGTTACTCTTCATATAACATTAAATGCTGTAATTGTTATATGGTGCATTGCTAACTAGGTTTTCTTTTCCCACAACAGGGATCCATGAAAAAAGCGTCACGTTGCCAACGGCAACAGCGTTGGCACGCAGGCGAGAGCAGCCATAGTCCCAACCCCAACAGAAAGTTCCACAACCTGCATTGTAAATCACCAGATCTGTAGCTACTGATTTACAACGCAACACGTGAGAAAAGTTCACAATACATTAAAAAAAACTGCGAAAAACAGTTGGTTTCACACATGAAGTAGGTTATATTGTAAAATATTGAAATAATAAAAGCGACTTTTTACAATACTGGACAATTATAGTTTTTTTTTTTTTTGTTTGTTTTTTTTTTTTTTTTTTTTTTAATGGAATAAGCACAAATGCGTTATGCAAAAGAATAAATAACAGGTATGTAGCTGGTACCTGGCTGCGAACTGGTGAGCAGATTCTTCCTGTTTCTGCATTGTTGTAGTAAATTAAGATGAAAGGAACGCGAGGAGTTTAAACAGAAGCGTCTTGCAAACCCCTTAGCGAGCGCTGATAGTGATAGTGCAGACATCTTCCCTTACTCTCAAACCTCCAGACAAATTAACAAGGGGGCGGACTGACAGGAAAAGACAAAACCGGGGACCGGAAAGAACTGGACACCGGATCGAGCTGTACAAAGGTAACACGAAATTATCCTGTCAGGACACTGCACTCTGATTGGTTATCATATTATTGTTAATAAAACAATTAATAATC
Source organism: Acipenser ruthenus (assembly GCF_902713425.1). Classification (NCBI taxonomy): domain Eukaryota; kingdom Metazoa; phylum Chordata; class Actinopteri; order Acipenseriformes; family Acipenseridae; genus Acipenser; species Acipenser ruthenus. Next base: position 89,590,345 of record NC_081191.1, on the reverse strand, counting down.
CTCTCCCAACACCGAAACCCTAAACCTAAGGTCAGTATCCTGTACTGCAGCCATTACACATCTGACTAAAGTAGCACATGTTTGGCACTGCCCGGAGCAAAGGGTCGCCGTGGTACCGTACATCATGTAGACTCAATAATATGTGCACATTAACGATTGAAAAAGTGCGTAAGATAGCGTTTACTGCAAGTGTGAACTATGCCTTTCTTGTAATTGAACGATGGTACTAACAAACTAACAACGATTTTCATCATACATAGAATGTGGTTTCTGTGTTTTGACACGGCTTACATGCTTTTTTTGTTTGTTTTTTGTATTTCTTTATTTCTTTGGTGTGAATGTACCTCTGTATTAATACATCGTCACCCTCTTCATCCTGACACTAGCAGGATGTCGGAACGCTTTCGCTCGGTCTTTGTTCCGTTACGGAAGGGGACGACTTCCTATTGCAGCACAACATGGCGGTGGTTTGATTGCGTTCTTGTACACATTGTGTTTCAATTACAATATACAAAGTTTAGACGATAAAAGCAGATCGCCTTAGTTCTGAGAAAATGTACAGACCGGGTTTCCGACACCCACTTCCTCCAGGAAACGGGGGCATGGATCAAAGACCTGCGGGGTTTCGTGGCTCCCCGACAGGGCCCGGCTTTGGAGGAGGTGGACAGGCGGGCTTGCTGCCTCCTCCTAACCGGGGATTTTTAAACGCCACGTCTCCGCCTTATGGCCAGAGACCATGGCAATACTCTGGCAAATCTCCCCATACTCCTCCGAAGAATTTTTACGGCAATAACAACAACGGTAGCGGCGGTATGGGGAGCTATAACGGCCAGTCCCCGGGTCAGACCGCGCAGAGGCCAAGCCCTAGGTACTCGACTCCGTATGCAAAGTCCCCGGGAGGACACAACGATTACCACCACCACCATCATCACTACCAGAAGCACAGCCCCGGACAACAGAGGGGCTATCGGCAGGTAACAATAGGGGGCTACAAATACTTATTTTTTTCCTCGAAATTCAAAAAATAATCGTTGTTCTAAATTCAACACCCAGGGCTAAAATAACTACACGTTCTAATTTAAAACAAGGTGTGTGTGTGTGTGTGTGTGTGTTTTTGTTTTTTTCCCCCGACGCCTGGGCTTTCATCGCTAAATTGCATATGGAGATGAAAGGTTACATGGTTTTGGGAACGGTCTTTATATTTTTAAGAATTTGGGAAGATATTTTAACTGTAGCAAATTGTTTTGTGATTTTACCAGTGCTTCTGTAAAAGGGCGGGCCATAACCTCTTTACGCTGAAGAGTAATTTACCTTTTTGTGGATGGCAAATCAGGTTGAATCTTTTAATTATATTTGAGTTAATTGTTTAACATTATCATTTGTTATTTATTATCCATGGACCAAAAAAATGATGCAGGGTGCACTTTAGAGCAAAGACATTGATAAATCTAGCCAAACGTAGTGTGTGTGTTTTTTTTTTTTTTTTGCTTAGGTAGAATTGTTTGGGGGGTTACGGTATACTTAACTCGCAAATTCAAACATAGAAAATGTTGCCACATGTTTTGGCGTTAAGCATCAAGTCTTTTTAACAACAATAAAGTGAGGAAATTATGCAATACTGTGAAAACATTACTGCGTATTACTTTTCAGTTCAGGGCGTTAAGCGTCGGATGTAGTTGCCTCTGGATGCCGCTAGAGGGTGCAAAGCAAACGGTGTTGAAACAATAGTAACAGAGTTGGTTTGATAGTGACAGTTTAATGGGTTTGATTTAGGGATTAAGTTTATGGGTTAGGTGAAATCAAATATGATGTGGCGCAGACTGAAGTTGTGCATGGACAAATAAATGGTGTTAGTAATTGTAAATGAGGTAAGGTGAATGAAGAAGTAACTTGGCGTTTAGTTCAATTAATTATGTTGACGTTTTTGGATAAAGAATATAATAGTACAGCTGTTTTGTTTTACTATATTTTTATAAATAACTTTTTATAATGTTCTTTATATTAATATAATAAAGGTAAATGATGAGAAATTTGGTAGAATTGTGTTTTTGAGTGTGCAAGTTAAGTGTTAAGTTATTTTGCACCCTCTAGTGGCTACTACAGCCGTCTCTCGCCTCCCTGAACTGAAAGGTAATACGCAGTAATGTTTTCAGTATTTTATAAATTAATTTCTGTATTTTCCTCACTTTATTGTTATTAGAATGACCTATTAACGCTTAACAAATTTGTCGGTAATTTCTGTTTTTGAGTGTGAGTTAAGTGTACCGTAGCCTGGTTAGGTTCAAATCAGAACTTAACTATCCACAGACCTATAGGTATGTTTAAAGAAATGGTAACCAAAGCTTTAAAATTAATTTATTATGGCCTGCTGGAGGTGCTTTTTCCTGTAGATTTTAGTGTAATCGCTGATGATGAAAGAAATGTAGTCGGCACAAATGAGAATAGCAGGTTATATTCTTATAGCCACAAATCTGCTAGTCTGCCTTTACACAATTTCTGTATGTCACACACTTAGTTATACTTGTGTAGAGAGTCATTTAACTTGATTGACATCCTTTACCGCAATATACTTCTGTAGTAGGACTCCTTTCTGTGCAGTAGTTAAAAACAAAACACAAACAACAAAAAAAGGGCCAAATAGATCTTTAGCACTGAAAAGGGGACCCAGTAATTTTAGTGCATGGGGTAAGGGTATTTTAAAGCCTTGGTTGTCCCTCTCTTAAAGCTATGAGCATCTTGTGCTGTCTATCTTGTAGTTTTGCTTTAAAATAAACCAGTATTTGGTCAGCACCATCCCTTTAATGCATGGTCTCCTCCACCTGAAGAAGTTCCAAACACAATAAATTCCTTCCCTTGCCATTACTACAGAACTCATTTAAATATAAATGCAAAATTGATTATTTATCATTACAATTGAAAAAATAAACTTAAATCTACCAGCAAAATGTAATGTAGGCAGGTGGCACATTTCTTGGCCCTGAATAAGACTGTGCTGCAAGGTATGCAGCTAACATGGTTCAGAAGAACCGTAGCCTATATAAGAATTGCTGGTTCCTGCATCACGGAAGTCATGCATGCAGTCTGGATCATTGGATCAGACACTCGAAAGCAACTCGGAAGCAGTGTAATTTGATCATACATATTTTAAAGCAGAAAACTGCTTGAATCAAAATGCAGTTAAAATTCAATCTGTTTCAACATTTTACAAAGTAGGCCTAGGTCTAATGCATAACAAAGCAAAACACCTGTAAATCAAAGTTCAGGACTATAATTGGTTTGCAGTTAATGTTACACAGACTTTCAGAAATGAATAACCAAATTCAAACAAGCCATGCTTGAATTTGTGTGAAGTGCTACATTATATAATCTAAAGCAGAACATATCAGTATGCTGTACTTGGTTTAGGCTAGTAAAGTAGTAACCCTGTGTGGGTTTTTCTAAAGAATTTTACATAAATTGAACACTTATCAGTTAATAGATTACTGATTATAGTCCATTGAGAGGAATTAACAAGCCCAGCCCTTTACAAACCTCCTCAGTATAGTTCAAAGGTGGTGTCCTCCTATTGAAACAAACCCTGGGCATATTTATTAGTCTTTAAACCAAAATGAAACTTGCAGCAAGTTTTGTAAAAGGTCAATTAAACTGCTAACGTTACATTACTAGTAACAAACTTATACACTCGAATTTAAACTTTTGAGTTGTTCCTTTGTTTTCAAATTTGTTGTCTTTTTAAAAAAAATTGGTTCAAGTTGCGTATCGAGGTAAAAGCCTTAATACATCGGGCCCCTGTGTTATAATTGAGCTACTGTAGTATACTGAAAAGGCTACTGCTTGTGTTAATGTGTTATTTTAATAATATGGGTCATCATTTCACGGAAGATGGAGGGAGTACTGAGCCTTTTGTCAATATTGCTTTGTACCAATACAGCATTATGAAAAATATGATTATGGTGAAGCAAGAGGTTTTACATATCCAGTTCAGAGTCTTGTTGGTGGCAGTAAAGTTGCATCCCGAGTTAGTAAACTTAACTGAGCGTCATAAAGCTCAGGGCAGATGTTTTAGCAGCAGGTAATTTACTAAAGTGCTCCATGTTTGTAAATTGAAAACTGATTCTTAATTGAATCCTTATTTAATATTTATTTTGTGTGTGATGGAGGAGGGGGCTTGCTGTCGTGTTTAAATTATTAACCCTTTCTATTCTAGAAACTGTGTGACACCTTTAAGGAAATAGGTAAAGTGTGCCTACCCTTGATAAAGAAAGTGCATACAACTTCAAGCCATTGCTTTAAATGAAAAGTGACCAATTTGCGTGCCTGTGTTCCACAAGTAGAGGTTGATTGAGAATTTTCAGTATTTCATCTGTTTCAGCACTGCAGAACTACAAAGTCTTTCTCCAGTGGTTAAATATGTGATATAGAAAATTGTATGGGGTGCTGTATGATACAAGCTGACATTCAGTCCATGAGGTCAGAACAGCAATGGTATTACTGGTCACACTGAATTTGGGTAAAAATCAGCGTATATATGACATGGCACCCTTTACTATATTTATTTAGCAAAAAAATAAATAATTGAACCATGTAGCTAATTTGAATATGATATAAATAAGCATCAGATAGCTGTAAAACATTAATATCATGGGAAAAATGGGGCCAGGGAGTCTGCTTTAATTTTCTTTACCACTTACAAAATTATGGACAAGCCTATATCTTACTAGGAGAAGATTCACAACGATAGTAAAAGCTAACTTACTCCCCGAGATTCAGATCTCAGGGTGTAAGTCTTTAGAGTTAAACGAGGAGCGCCATTCAATTAACTGTCCAGACTAGTAAACTTAGCACTGAAGTACAGTACTGTTTACATGGACATTTTTCATAGAACCTGGGTCTTGAGAAATATGTTTAAAAATTGCAGTTGGAAACAGAAAAAAAGGTGCTTGATTTGTAATTTATGAATAGCTAGAACTACAAACATGCTATATTAGTATTATTATTTTTATTATTATTTTTTTTTTCAAAGACTCCCGTCAAAGCTTTTGTTTAACATTCACATTGAACTTCATCAAACATACCTTTGGTGGCACTCTAAAAAGATTAGAGGGGAAAAAGCACATACAATTTGGATAATTAAAGCTTAAATCGGAACATAAATGTTGTGTTAAATATTACTTAGTTTTATTTTTATTTAATTTTTTTTTTAACTATGGAATGTTTCTTTACATGATGATTTTCTCTCAAAGGGTTCACCCAGGACATCTACACCGTTTGGTTCTGCGCATGGCAGAGAGAAAAGAGTGTCTAATGATGTGGAAAACTATTACAGACCTTCAATGCTTGAGGACCCATGGGCTAGCCTAGAGCCAGTTACTGTTACAGACACTAACCAGAAGTACAACAGAGAGCAAACAACAAACACTGGTAAAAGAGGGAGGTATTTCAGTTAAAACCAGATACATAGACCCCCTTTTTTATTGCAGCAACGCAGATTAAGAAGCAGGATCACATCCTTTTTTAGGGATATATCTGGACAAAGTACTGTTTACATGAACATGAAAATGGGTTTTAGTTAAACATGTTTTGTAATACAGTATTATTTTATGAGACTTTTTTTTTTTTTTTTTGTTTTTTTTACTGCATTGGGTATTTCCAAAGGGGAGAGATGGATGGTGTTGGGAGTTTTCTTAGTACTCTGGGGATCTGGAAGTGCCTCCCTGCCCTGAAGAACTTAATAATCTGTGTTCTTTAATCACCAGCGAACAGTTAGCAAGTGGTAAAACAGCATCTCACTATTTACCTCTCTTTGAATACCGACAGGCAGCTTAAATGCCTGATTTTTACTGAGATACCATTGAAATGGTAATTTTTTTTATTATATCACAATGTTTTTAGACTGACTTTACAGTGGAATTACAATGGAAGTTTGTACACCCTTGATTGTTTTCCAAAATTGTACATAACATAAAAAAATAATGTGTAGCTAACATTCTTGTCATCTGTAGTTTGTCATAAAAGTAGTGTATATATGGGTATATACTGTATTTAAGATGAATCATGTGTTAGAGTGCTATTATTTCTTTGGTTTGTACATGAAATGAAATATTTGTGTTAGAAGACCAGAAAAGTACCAAACGTTCAACACATTTTTAACCATCTCAGGAAATGTTTTCCATTGTGTAAAATAAATACTGTTATGACAGGTTTACATAGGAATGAAACCTAAACTTTTCTGTTAAATCTCAAATTGTGGAATATTTTTCACTGAATAATATCAAAATAACCATAATGTTGTAGGATGTCTACATATATTTTGTTATGTATTTACTTAGGCTGATTCAAACCCAAATACAGCTTATTTTAAACTGCTATAAAATAAACCTTTGCTTAACAGTTCTTTTAGACTACTTTCAGTCAAGGCAAATAAGTGTCAGCATATTTCTGTAATTTAATCTGGGATGGTTTTTTGTTTTTTAAATCCCTTTCATTAATGTTTGATTAGTACACCATCTCAGCTTTTGCAAGCTGAGTGTTTTTTGTTTATTCTATTTGAATAAAATAACATCAAGATGAACATGAATAATTCTACACTGCGTTTGTTGTTAATGTGCCAGTTTCAAGCCAAACTTCGATACATTGCAAATCAACCTTTTTGGTTTTTATAAAAACACAACACACATTTTAACATGAAGCTATGCATGTTTAAAAAGAGAATTTCAGGGTTACCAGCCAGTTTGTAGGCTGGCCAACCTGTAAAATATAAGTGACTCCAGGGCCCCTGCTAAGTGTGCAGTTGTAGCTTGCTAGATGTGTTTAAGGAAACAACCCAAGGCAAATCTGTTAAGCTAATATATGAAAGTATATGTTTGTGCCCTGAAGAAGGGAAATGACTAAATGTGTATTTAATTGATAAATTAGTTTTCGCCACACTTGAAATGATCTTCAATAGTGACATCTAAGTTTAACTACATGCTCGTTTTAGTTTAAACATATTGGATGCCTCAGTTAAAGGTAATATTAAAATAGTGGCACCTTTCCCACAAACAAATAAATACAGTTAAAACAAATAGGGACTCCAGGTTGTCAATACTAAATTTAATTGGGCTACATTTATTTTTGTTCAGTTCTACCAAGAATATCTATTGCGGCATCTCAATCTCACCACTGCTTAAGACAATATATCCTAACCTTAATCATAATGACCAATGGACTGTTCTTGCATTACAGCTGCAAAGTTTGAAGGTAAGTGTTTTATTTATATGTTTACAGATAGATAGATAGTTTTTAAAGGTTTAACAATTGGGGCCAAGGTGTTTCCATGTAATTGCAGATTCACAACAAACCGTGTACATACAGTAGATGCCATGGTCAGGAATTCATTTCTTTTTTTCAGTTCTCATGTATTTTATAATATTTAGTGAAACGTGTGTGGTGTTTTTTTTTTTCTTTTATCAATAGGTTTTAAATTGTTGTATTAATCATTTAGTATGTTTACCATGCAAATGTATATTCTAGATATCAATACCCTGTTTAGAAGTATTATATTTATAGTTTACTATCTTAATCTATTTTGAGTACTGACTGTTTGGGCATGTATACTGAACCAGTCTTGTGGTTTATAGCTAAACTGCATGTGGCAAAACTAGCTCCTAAGCATTTATTAATGCAAGCTATGAATTGTGCAGCCTGGCTGAGCTGTTCTCTTAAATTTATAAAGGTTGCAGTTCCAAATCTGAGTGTTTCTGTGAAGCATCGGCAACAGCCTTTGACATGTTGCTCAGTTGTCGGCCAATGAGAGAGCAGACAGAAACTGATATTTCTCTTTCGACATTGTTACGAAAATAGTCCAATGTAGTTTAAAACCCAACAGTCATCTGAAGGGCATTTCATTTATCAGTATATTGGACAACACAAATTGATATTGTATTCAGAAAAATACAGGCTACCGTCAGGCAGCTTATACAGACTATCTGGACGTAGTCTTTAAACTTTCCTTGAGTTTAGAAGTAACATACAATTATATTTATATTGTTGTTTTATATTATTATATGTTTGGCACATCAAAGTTCTGAATTAACAAATGCAGAGTACCTGGATGCCCCCAATTTACATAAATACAAAGAAATGTCTGATACATTTGATTGCAGCGAAAAAGGAAATGAGAAAAAGGAAGCATGTACTTTCTACCACTTTTCATCTTTTTCACTGTGCTTGGTTACTGAGAATCAAAATATTTGTAAGAATGATTTGGCTTTGTTTATGACCGGATCTATATGTGTAATGCATTTGTTTGGCATGTTTTTGTTTGTTTTTTTTGCAGTCATTATATAAAACACCTGGTTGGAACTGATTTGTTTGACATCCTGCACACACACACCCTCCCCCTTCAAAAATAAAACAAAACTACAGCTGCTTTTATTTACCTTGAATATCAAGACATTTTATGGTTGAATTGATGTTGGAAATGCATGCATGAAGCATAAACATAAGCTGTAGTCTTTTTTTGAAATTGGCTGATTTCAGTTCATTTTGAGTGCAAGACAAAATACTACAGTGGCACCATATTTAATGTTTGTGAAGAAAAAATACATATTTAAGCAGGTACATGTTTTTTATGGTGACTTCTCGACAACAAATCTCCTAAAATCCTAAGTCCTAGAATATGATAACATTTTCATTAACTAGATTATAAACAACATTGATTTAATAAATGCCCTGTGTAATTGTAAGCTTTGTGCACATATTTACATATAAATAATGGCATATGTACTGTATTCATGGAAAGCTGTTTAATGTATGCAGGACAAACATCTAAACTCTGGGGCCCTTTTAAACCCATTTTTTTACTAGGCATCCATGGTTACAAAACGTGGAGGCTTTGCAGATTAATAGCATTGTTTTTCATTGGGAATGGATGGGTAATTGTCATGTGCTATCAATCTACTTAAAGCTTTCTGGAAATTTTGATTTTAAGTCTTAAGCATATGACATTTACCAGTACTAAATGCACCATGTCTGTGAAACATCCACTAATTAGTTGTGCATAACCTCCCCCTGAGTCAGTTACTTTATTTAGCTGTGCTTTTCTCCTAGGCGTTCTCCATTCTTTAGAATACTGTACTTAACAACTGAAGTTTACCATTCCGGTCTGTGCACATATATGTAAACTTAGTAATAAATAGTTTCTTCTTTAATGGGTAATTTATTGTTTTCTACCTTAGTGCATAGATATTCCCCATGTGTTGAACTTTAACTGCTGGTTTAACAGACTCTAATTTGCACTAGTCTTGGACTACCTAATGTTACCTTTGGTAAGGTAGTGCAAGATTAGTGCTAATCGGGGTCTGAAACAAGCTGTAAAACTTAATTGATTTAAATCCCTACAATGATATATTGGCTAGTTCCTGTAATTGTCTATTTTAACATTTATTATTAGTTTATTTGACGCTTTTATCCAAGGGGACTTACAGAAACTAGGGTGTGTGAACTATGCATCAGCTGCAGAGTCACTTACAACTACGTCTCGCCTGAAAGACGGAGCACAAGGAGAGTAAGTGACTTGCGCAGGGTCACACAATGAGTCGGTGACTGAGGTGGGATTTGAACCGGGGACCTCCTGGTTACACGCCCTTTTCTTTAACCACTGGACTACACAACCTCCTGTAACATAACATTTTTTTAACCATTTCTGTCATTCAAAGTATACGATTTTAGTTCTTACTCTGCCCCACTGCAGATATCATTGACAATATGGTTGCATATTAATTTAGTTCTTTCTTTTCCTCTTAATCCTCAAATGATATTTTAAGTTTCCTCATTTTATTATCCCTGCACGGACGTCAATTTGATGGGTAATACACACCACCGTTGAGCAAGTCTTAGGAGTATCTAAAGTCCCTTTTTTGGCAGAACATGTACGATTCACTTATGTTAAAGAATGCTTGATAAAACCTATCAAGATGTTTTGGAACACCAATCGTGAAAACAGTATTTGCTAGAAAGATAGAGGCATGTGAAATAGTGAAAAGAAGAAATAATCTTTATTACTTGGCATGATGATGATTTATTATTAATTCGTCATTTAGCAGATGCTTTCTCCAAAGCGACTTAGACTAGGGGTGAATTAGGCTATGCATCAACAACTGCTGCTGCAGTTATGTAGGACCTCAGTCTTGCATCTCATCCAAAGGACTAACAGGTAAATGCATTTAAATCATTGTTCTTTGGAGGTGGTGGTGGTGGATAATGTAATTTTGAAACATACAAACATTGTCCTTTTTACTAGGCTGAATGCTCATCAATGAACTGGGCTGAAGATGGAATTGTTTGAACCTAGACATCTCAGTGGAGGTGCTTTTCATGCAACATTACCTGCTGGAATGTTTTCAACATTTTTTTTAGAACCCACGGGAATGATGTCACCATGATGACAACATTCAACTGTGTCGGACGTCAAATCCTTAAAGATCTGTTACCAGTAATCCTATTTATTGAGTTACAAATTCAAGATCAGTAATTGGTTGGATGTTAAAGAAGACCATATCTTCACTGCTAAAGTAAGTGAGCCTCATTATTATTTTATTTGGCAAAAGCCTTTAAGGCAACTAAACAATTTATCAAGTATTTACTTAAGATTTTAAATCCTGGATTTTCTCATATGCATGAGTGTTACAGTGTGTAAATATTTTGCTCACCTTGACGGGTAGCAATAATAATTCTCTTTTGCAGTAAAACATTGTTCTCGCATTGTTTGTTTTGCCTGCGTGAATACTAATTATAGACTGCTTAGGATCTTATAACCAATTAGGTGCATGTTTTGCCTGCTGCATGCCACAGCACATCACATAGAAACCGCATTTGTGACATCAACTGTACCATATTACATTTCTATGGTGTTTTTTTTTTCTCTCTTGGTACAGTTGTCATAGGACTGCAAAGGGCTTTGGTTTATATCAACACTCGTAGCCTGGGTTTGTTAACTTTGACTTGTACCAGTATTCCCTCATACACATATGTTTGCCAACCTATATTAATACCTGCTAAAATGGGCTACTGGTGTCCAACTTGCTTGAGAAATGTCATTAAAAACACTTAACTGACCAGAAGAGGGACCCTCAAACTCAACAAGGCTTTATGGGTGGAATCCATTAACAACTGTAGCCCGACTTGACAAGTTTAATGCTGTACACTCCACTAATCAGTACAGTGCCCTACTTGTTCACACTGCAAAATAAAAAAATGCATGCTTGTTCTGTATTCAATTAAATGACCAGTTTTTGAAGTCAGATCCATTCTCCATTAACATTTTTCATTACAGCAAGGCTTCTATGACATCTACCAGTTCAACGTCGGGAAACCAATTGAAAAGCTCCAGCAATGTAAAAAATAAATAAATCAGTTTAGCTCAAAAACCTTCAATAGTACATTCATTTATAAAATGAAGGCTTCCCAAAAAGGTATTTGTTCTAAAATATTTATAATTCTTGTTTTTCTTCTCCTGCTCGATGGGATTGATGTGCACAGGTAACCCAAAAACAACTCAATCGAAACAAATGTTAGAAATATACTTCCACAACTGTAAATACACAATTAGACCTATTATGAAAAATCTAACCAACATCCACTGTATTTGTAAAAATGACAAGTATTGACTGATTCCATCATATATACTCTCATTTTGATACTGAATAACCTATATCCCTATATTATGGGTAACATAATGAATGTCCTGATCAAGTTTAATACAAATCTAGATAATAAGTTCTCTAGATGCTGTAAATACATTTGTAACTCACTAACAGTGCCTCCAGTATAAATGGCAGTGCTTTGCTACCAGGGTGTTAAGACTTTGATAAAGGTCATTCCAACTCAAGTGAATTCAGGAGAGATGTTGGTTATGCATAAATCACAATCTGATTGAGAAAATGGTGCCAGGGCAGATCTTGTAACTTATGCCTCAAGGAGAGAAAGTGGAGGTGGTAAAAAAAAATATTGACCTTTTGACCTAATTTTCTCCATAAAAGGAATGTCCTAGAAACATATTAAAAAAAGTTATTTGATGCAAGAGGTCAAGTAAACCCTGGTCCACTTAAGCTAGAATGACCCATAAGCCATTCCAGTAACAATACGACTTGTTAATATACAGTTGCAGACTAAAGTATTTTGGCAGTTAAAAAATAAATAAATAAAAAAAGATTTCTATAATTTCTAATTGTTCTATTGAAAGATAGATTCAGCTTTACAATAAAACAAATTATTACATAACATGCAAATTAATTTCATATTTTGACAAAAGTATTGGGCACCCTTACATTAGTGTTTTGTGTGCCCACCCTTTGCTTCCATTACAGATTGCTGCCTTTTTTTAAACCAGTTTCTGGCATCTTTCTGCAGATATTTTTGCCCATTCTTTAACACATACAGCTTTGAGTTCTGCAATTAACACTGGTTTCCTTTTTGCAACAGCATCCTTCAAGTCAATTCACAACATCTCAATGGGATTTAAGTCTGGGGACTGAGATGGCCAGTCCATGTTTATAATCTAGACTAATCTAGATTTGGCAGAATGCTTAGGGTCATTATCCTGCTGGAATACAAACTTCCGTCCAATAAGCCTTCTAGCAAGAGGTAACAAATGAGAGTGCAAATGTGTTGATATTTTGCAGCATTCATTTATCCTTCTACATTACAAAGGTCATCAGTGCCTGAGGAAGAAAAGCAAGCCCATACCATCACACCATCACACAACCTCCACCATGTTTAACATTGGGCATGATGAACGTTTCTTAATTCTCTCTTCCTCCAAACATTGTTGCTTTCTTGGTAATAAAAAAAAATAGTGCATCTTGGATTCATCTGACCATAAAATCTGGTTGATGAAATCATCAGGCTTCAAGTATTCAATGGAAAACTCCAATCGCTTTCTTTTGTGTATTTAACAAAGGTGTGCATCTTGGTTTTCGACCATTGACATTCATCTTGTTAAGGTATAGTTGAATTGTTCGTTCGTGAATTTTTTCACCATCTCCAATTCTTGTGTCAAATCATTTGCAGTAATCCAAGGATTTTGCTGGGCTGCTTGAACGATTCTTCCAGATTTTGCAGAAATAGTTCTTGGTCTTCCACATCTGGATCTAGTTGCAGTAGTTCCTGTTCTCCTGTGTTTGTCAATAATAGCCCACACAGTGCTTTTTGGTAAACTGAGGCTTTCTGCTATTTTTCTGGTAGTTTCTCCTTTTAGTTGTATCAGCACTGCCATTTTGAGATCATTGCTGTACTCTTTAGTTTTAACCATTTTTATATATACAGTACTGTGCAAAAGTTTTAGGCAGGTGTGAAAAAATGCTGTAAAGTAAGAATGCTTTCAAAAATCGACATGTTAATAGATTATATTTATCAATTAACTAAATGCAAAGTGAGTGAACAGAAGAAAAATCTAAATCAAATCCATATTTGGTGTGACCACCCTTTGCCTTCAAAACAGCATCAATTCTTCTAGGTACACTTGCATAAAGTCAGGGATTTTGTAGGCATATAGTCAGGTGTATGATTAAACAATTATACCAAACAGGTGCTAATGGTCATCAATTCAATATGTAGGTTGAAACACAATCATTAACTGTAACAGAAACAGCTGTGTAGGAGGAATAAAACTGGGTGAGGAACAGCCATACTCAGCTAACAAGGTGAGGTTGCTAAAGACAGTTTACTGTCAAAAGTCATACACCATGGCAAGACTGAGCACAGCAACAAGACACAAGGTATTTATACTGCATCAGCAAGGTCTCTCCCAGGCAGAAATTTCAAGGCAGACAGGGGTTTCCAGATGTGCTGTCCAAGCTCTTTTGAAGAAGCACACAGAAACGGGCAACGTTGAGGACCGTAGACACAGTGGTCGGCCAAGGAAACTTACTGCAGCAGATGAAAGACACATCATGCTTACTTCCCTTCGCAATCGGAAGATGTCCAGCAGTGCCATCAGCTCAGAGTTGGCAGAAAACAGTGGGACCCTGGTACACCCATCTACTGTCTGGAGAAGTCTGGTCAGAAGTGGCCTTCATGGAAGACTTGCGGCCAAAAAGCCATACCTCCGACGTGGAAACAAGGCCAAGCGACTCAATTATGCACGAAAACACAGGAACTGGGGTGCAGAAAAATGGCAGCAGGTGCGCTGGACTGATGTCAAAATTTGAAATATTTGGCTGTAGCAGAAGGCAGTTTGTTCGCCGAAGGGCTGGAGAGCGGTACACGAATGAGTGTCTGCAGGCAACAGTGAAGCATGGTGGAGGTTCCTTGCAAGTTTGGGCCTGCATTTCTGCAAATGGAGTTGGGGATTTGGTCAGAATTAATGGTCTCCTCAATGCTGAGAAGTACAGGCAGATACTTATCCATCATGCAATACCATCAGGGAGGCATCTGATTGGCCCCAAATTTATTCTGCAGCATGACAACGACCCCAAACATACAGCGAAGGTCATTAAGAACTATCTTCAGCGTAAAGAAGAACAAGGAGTCCTGGAAGTGATGGTATGGCCCCCACAGAGCCCTGATCTCAACATCATCGAGTCTGTCTGGGATTACATGAAGAGAGAGAAGCAACTGAGGCTGCCTAAATCCACAGAAGAACTGTGGTTAGTTCTCCAAGATGTTTGGGACAACCTACCTGCCGAGTTCCTTCAAAAACTGTGTGCAAGTGTACCTAGAAGAATTGATGCTGTTTTGAAGGCAAAGGGTGGTCACACCAAATATTGATTTGATGTAGATTTTTCTTCTGTTCACTCACTTTGCATTTTGTTAATTGATAAATATAAACTATTAACATGTCTATTTTTGAAAGCATTCTTACTTTACAGCATTTTTTCACACCTGCCTAAAACTTTTGCACAGTACTGTATGTATATATATATATATATATATATATATATATATATAGAATATATATTTTTTTTTTTATATCAAATTTCAAGTTTTATTTTTCAACACTTCATGATTATGTATTTATTTATTCTATAATTATCAGGTGTTGGTTTTCAATCATAATTGTCAATAATTAGCAACGACTGGGTTTCATAATATGTTGACTGCCCAAATACTTTTGTCAAAGTATGAAATTAGTTTTTGCAGGTTTTTATTTATTTTATTTTATTTATTTTTTTAACTGCCCAAATACTTTTTTGTCTATGACTGTAGCTGAATAGGCAATTTTGTTGCTTCCTTGGGACCAGTAAACCCCATAAGCATTGAATACTGCAAAACTGCAGTCCTAGATATCATGTCTGAAGTTGTCATTGCTGAAACACCACTGCTGCATCCTTAATTCCCTTTTATTTAAATGTTGGTGTATTAAATGCTCTGCCCAATTTAAAATAACTAAAATAAAGATCTTGGAAGAACAGCAACATAAACCTTGCACTCGAACCTTAGGGGTATGAAATTGTGATGAAACTTGGTACTAACATTACTTAGCATAAGTTAATGAGAGTATCAGGTTGTGTGGATATATGTATATGTCTGTCATGTTTACATTTTTACATTTGCCATGCTACCAACACCTCATTTGCTTCACTAATCTAGGTCTTAAGTACCACTTATTCAATTTTCATTAAAAAAAAATTAATTGCCTTTCTTACTACATACTATTCTATACATACTTTTGATATGTCATGGTCATCTGACTTCTTGCCACTGGTTTATCTTAACATTAGTAAAAAAAACTAATACAGTAATTGTATTCACCATCAGAAGTATCATCTATACTGAGAAACAAAATAAACTTATCACTTATATTTGAGCATCAAAAGAAACGTATCACTTATATTTGGATAAAATTTATTCGATGTGATCGAAAAATGACTGTTTTAGAGCAAGTGCAGAAACCACCCTCCAGGCCAAAGTTGTGACAATGTAGACTACATTGACCAACTTTACCTACCTTTACTTCACCATTGCTGTCAAGTCTCCACTGGTCAATTGCAACAAACTAAAAGTAGCGTACTAACTGGGGATGAGCCTGTGGTTAGTAGGGAGGACAGTACTAATGATAGTCTGCAAGCTAGTTTCAATTCCAACTAGTCAAGTGCCTCCAGATAGACTGCAGTTATGTTTGGAGATGTTCTTAGTGGCAACGAACACAACGTATCAGTCTGTCTGCTGGATTTCATTGACTATTGTAGTACTAAAAAGACATTTCTGATAACTATTCTTTCCAACTTTAGATAATATATTTGCATTGAGTTACAGAAATGTTATTGACATCTATATCTCACGCTATCAATCTTTTAAAATATATTTGAAAACATACTGTAAAATGTGCCTATTAATTTCCACATAGTGTATTACATGTATTATGGGGGCAGCAGTGTGGACTAGTGGTTAGGGCTCTGGACTCTTGACCGGAGGGTTGTGGGTTCAATCCCAGGTGGGGGGACACTGCTGCTGTACCCTTGAGCAAGGTACTTTACCTAGATTGTTCTAGCAAAAACCCAACTGTATAAATGGGTAATTGTATGTAAAAATAATGTGATATCTTGTAACAATTGTAAGTCGCCCTGGATAAGGGCGTCTGCGAAGAAATAAATAATAATAATAATTATAATTATACACAAATATAGAATAAAGAAAAATGTAAGAAAACATCTGAAATAGAGCTTCAAAGTGATGGTTGAAATATGCAGTACAAGAATGCAGCACTCTTACTCTCCTGTCCCCACACCACTGCTATTTTTCATATACAAAGTAGAAATGATCAGTTTAATCCTGAGGTCTGTACTAAAGTTGGGGGATCAGCTGATCCCTATGTTGCAATTGGTACTAAAATAGTATTGAGCTGGGGATAATCTGCAGATAGTAACATACTAGCTAGTACTCAACTTAGTACAGAAATAAGGACTACATTCTCAAGTTCATTATAGTTAACAAATGTAACTATAACCACCCTGTGCAACACACTGCAAGTGTCTGGAAATTGTGATACCTTTTCAGCCAACTTTTCCTATAGAACCATAACAATTTTCGTGCATTTCTTTGTCGTGAATTGAGGGTCTCTCTCACTTTGTCGCATCACCTACATGCACATCTCTCCAGTGTAAACCTTGCATTCAAGTAATCCTTTTTTAGTATAGCATGCAGCTGGTGGTGGAAACAGGTGGACATTGTTAAATATAGGAATAGTCTGAGTTTCATGCCTAGGGAAAAGAAACATATGTACCAGGAAAAATGGACAATGTGTCCATGTGAGAGAAATACAACAAAACAATAAGATTTGATAGAATGCTTTGTTGATTGACATATTTATTAAATGAATGGTTATTAACTCTCAAAACAGTTCCGTTGTCCAGTATTTACACACACCTGCTGCATTTACCAGAAACCCCATCTGAAAAGGGAAAAAATACAAGTAACATTGGCATTTAACCCCATCCCTATCACTGTCTTCCTGTTTGGAACCCTGTGTGCTCACTCTACCAGAACTGAGGAAGCTTTACTAACCGTTCTTGTTAAGACTTGTATGAATCCACTTGCAAAGACGGGAGAACATTTATGGGCAAGGCATGCACAAGGACTTTCCAGAACGGTAATGGAAATATAGCCAGAAAGAATGGATTAACACAGGAAGAAAGTTAAGTTTCAGTTTTTTTTTTTTTTTTTTTTTTAGGAGAACAATGATTGTGAATCTGCAGCTCCCGGGGTAATGACTGAGCAGCCTCTACTTGCATTGCACTTCAACAGCAGATTGTAAAATCTACAGAAAATAGACATTGAGAAAAGGTAACTCTGACTTTT
Source organism: Acipenser ruthenus (assembly GCF_902713425.1). Classification (NCBI taxonomy): domain Eukaryota; kingdom Metazoa; phylum Chordata; class Actinopteri; order Acipenseriformes; family Acipenseridae; genus Acipenser; species Acipenser ruthenus. The sequence goes on along the minus strand of NC_081191.1, from coordinate 89,572,567 downwards.
ATCAAATATAAATATAAAGACATCCAGTATGATCCTGTATATGATTTTTACATACAGGACTTTCATCCATTTACCAGTCCCAATGGTTTTTACCACATGCCAAGATCAAGCAACATGGCGCCCTCAGGTGGACTCGGAACAAGGAGTGTACGAGTTCCTGACCCTCATTCCAAATGATGTCAGTACTGTACATCCCATGCCACTGCTGTAAATAGAACATTAGAGCTGTTTGATGAAAAAGTAGGTCACTATGACCCCAACCTTATGTATTTGAAAAAGTGTGACACACATGTACATGGGGCAGGTTTTTCCTTTATCCCCAGATTCTGATACTCTGAATGGTAACGTTTAACACAATTGGAGTCACAGAATACATATGTGGTACAGAGTATGAAACCAATATCTAGAAGCCAAAAGTTACATGACCCCATTTTAGGATGACAGGTCAAAATGATAGATTTTGCCTGAACACTAAACATTTAAATGGTTAATGAGATTTAGCAGTAGTTGGTGCTGTGGCATACAAGCTCCCCGCCTTACGGGATGCTTAATTAAAAACAAGCAAGTGTTTTTTAAAGTAGTTGTTCTAATTAATTACAGGTGCAGTGACACTACTGTGGGAGGTAGCACCACTCAAACTAAGCTGTGGTCCAACTTTCACAGGAATCTCAAAATATTATTACTGCAGTAAAGAAATGTATTTATTAACAATTGGTATAGATTAATTCAAGTTGGTGGCCTAAAATGCCTCCAACAGAATGTGAGCAGCCTAATTAGTAACCAGTGACCATCACATCCCAGTATATCCCAGAAGACCTATATCAAAAACTTCATGAATCATCTCAGCCAAAGTATTCCACGTGTGAAGAGCCTACATTTATTTAAGGGTTATTTTTGACTACTGCACAAAGTACCATATTTTACTCACACTTAAGAGTAATTTTAGTAGGGTTCTTCATTTAAACCTCACGAAACCTGTTAATTCTACAACAGGTTGCACGAGCAATATTATCACTACTCCCTCATCTTCACATTGCAGCTTTATAAGCGCATTTGGTTCATATTATGGTGGTTTTGAGTATTGGGTATAGCATTAATGCTTATGATCCGTTTGTTTTTTTAGGCTACTAACCAGATTCGTTGGTTAGCAGAAAAACAGAATATAGATACAGAACTAGAGCTAGATCATAATTAGGGCTTCTGATTTTCGGTGTTTTCCGCCGACTTTTGTACTCTCCTTTAAAATTCAGTTGATACCTGTTAAGCCATTCGTGTATCTCAATCACAACTGAGTGTTAATAGTAAAATTGATTTAATTTACAGGTTTTTTCAGTGAAACAACTAAATAGGCTTTTAAATCGTAAGTCTTACTGTTTCATTTCAAAGCAGAAGTCACTCCTCTTTATTAATATAAGTACGGTCACACAGAATGATTGTAATAAAGTGTGTCCAGCATAAAATACTTTATTTTTCATTACAGCTTTAATAAAGATTAGTCGCTTATTAACATGTTGCGATCTCGTTTGTACATTCTGCTTGTTAATCAAAAATTAAGGCTTGGCCAATTTAGTTGTTTCACAGAAGAATAACAAAACGTAAATTAAATCAATTTTACTATTCACGCGTTTCTCAGTTGTGATCGAGATACATAAATGGCTTGATGTGAATGGTTTCAATTAAATTGTAAAGGAGAGTACAAAAGTCGGGATAAAGCACCGAAAATCAGAAGCCGCAATAACAATAAATAGTTAGGAAAATCATCGTAACATAAAATACTGATTGTCGTGTTCTTGTATGTTTTGCCAATAATTAGATTTATCTAAAATCTAAGTAGGGCTGCAACGAATGGTACATATTGACCTTCGAAAATTCGGAACACATTACCGAAGGAAGGTTCGAATCTTCGATGGTACTCATTTGCATAATATATTGGTGACGTCACCATATTACTTGTTTATATTTGATTGAAAATCCTATTATTTTACAGGTAATCCATATAAATTGAATAAAACATTCACATGTAGTTTAAAAATACGTTACATATAATAGAAATCGTGTTTTATAATTTAAATTAAAAAAAAATACACGTTGTTTATGTATACGTAATTGATGCTGCTTGCGATCTGCATTGCAGCAACACCAACTGCAGCGGACAAAGCTTTATTTAACAGTCACCGCTCCAAGCAGGTTATCAGTCACATTTTACTACTACTAAAACTATCATAATCATAATCATAATAATAATAATAATATACGCTTGTCAAGTGACCCCTCTGATTGGTTATGGCTCCATGATACTCGCTTGCTCAGTTTGCATTCAACTTTTTTTTTTTTTTTTTGGTCGTGTGGGCATTTAACAACAAAATCCCAAACAGCAACGGGTTTCGAGACATTTCTTTCAATACAGCTTACGCTATACTGTACAGTGCTTTGCTGTCGAGATGGCGAATAAATAAATTTGCTTCCGGATAACAAGAGCTGGAGGGGCTTTTTGAAATTAAAATTATTAGTGTTAGCGTATATTTTGTACTTTTGTTTACGTAATATGCATTATACAAATCAAACGATTGCATGCGAGTGACATTTAATGTGTGATTTATAGTATTCACACATTGTCAAACAGTTTCTGTTAACAGGAAGAAGAAGAAGAAACAGTGCGTGAACCCGTCTGACGAACCTTTGAAGGTTTAAAATCAATCTTATAATCTCTGGCTAGCGAACAAACCTTAGAACACAGCCCTAAATCTAAACACATCATACCTTTGCAATGCACATCTTTTTCACAACTATATTCTACAGCTTATTACAGTTAGTACTTGGTGTGTATTGTATTGATGTGAAAGGTTTCACAATGTGAGTATACAAACCAAAACATTTTTTAAATACCGGTAACATTTTAATTTTGAGACCAATATAATGCAGTGTAAATCCGGAGTGTTTTGGTAGCTTTGACAGAGCCGAACTGTGTTTCGAAAAACTGTCCAGTTAATGCTTGAGCACAGCGGTGAAAATATTTGTTAACTCTATTCAGATACCTGCATGTAGCATTTCCAAAAAGGAAAAATAAACAGGCTTTTGATACTTAAGGTAAGTGTGTCCTGTTTCGTGGATAGCTCATGATTATCAATAGATAACATATTATTTAGGCTATTTGGGACAAAACTGTTACAATAAGGAAATACTGGCCACGTGTAGGGCTAATGCATTGATAAGTAGTATGTAGGGTACAGTATGCCCATTTCAAGTTAATTTCCCTGATGGTTTCACATACAGTGCCGTGAACAAATATTTGACCCGTCTGATTTTCTGCATCTTTGCACATTTTTCAGATTGTATTTGGTCAGATTTTTTTGTCAGTTGTAGTAGTATATAGAGGGAGTCTGAGAGAAAAAAATTACACCAAAGTTTGGTGCTTCTTTCATTTGTTTGGTGTGCAAGCTAATTAAACATGCAATCTTCAGGTGTGAAAAAGTTATTGCCCCCAGGAAGTCACAAAGAACCCTAGAACAACATCCAGGGATCTGCAGGCCTCTCTCGCATCGGCTAAGGTTAGTGTTCATGAATCCACCATCAAAGACACTGGGCAAAAATGGGATTCATGGTAGAGTAGCAAGGCGGAAACCATTGCTCACCAAGAACATGAATGCTTGTCTCAAGTTTGCCAAAAAGCACCTGGATGATCCTCAAGAGTTCTGGAACAATATTCTATGGACAGATGAGTCAAAAGTGGAACTTTTTGGCCAACATGGGCCCCGTTATGTCTGGCGAAAACCAAACACTGCATTCCACAGTAAGAACCTCATACCAACGGTCAAGCATGGTGGTGGTAGTGTCATGGTTTGGGGATGCTTTGCTGCATCAGGACCTGGACGCCTTGCCATCATTGAAGGAACCATGAATTCTGCTCTGTATCAGAGAATTCTACAGGAGAATGTCAGGCCTTCCGTCCGTGAGCTGAAGCTGAAGCGCAGCTGGGTCATGCAGCAAGACAATGATCCGAAACACACAAGCAAGTCTACATCAGAATGGTTGAAGAACAAGAAATTTAAAGTTTTGGAATTGCCTAGTCAAAGTCCAGACCTAAACCCCATTAAGATGTTGTGGCAGGACCTGAAACGAGCAGTTCATGCTCGAAAACCCACAAATGTCACGGAGTTGAAGCAGTTCTGCATGGAGGAGTGGGCCAAAATTCCTCCACGGCGCTGTGAGAGACTAATCAATAACTACAGGAAGCGTTTGGTTGCAGTTATTGCTGCTAAAGGTGGCGTAACCAGTTATTGAGTCTAAGGGGGAGATTACTTTTTCACACGGGGGCATTGCATAACTTTAATAAATAAATGAAATATGTATCAAATGTTTGTGTTATTTGTTCGCTCAGGGTCCCTTTTATCTAATATTAGGTTTTGGTTGAAGATCTGTTAACTTTCAGTGTCAAAAATATGCAAAAATGCAGAAAATCAGACGGGGCAAATACTTTTTCACAGCACTGTATGCCCTACCATAGTCAATACACACCAAACTATACGAAAGGGCTCTTTGTCACAGCATAACAAAACAGATTTGTAGGCATGGAGCTGTGTCTTCCTAATTCTTCAGATAATCAAGTTCCTCATTGGGAAACTGTGCTAAAGGTGGCTTGTATTTTTAAGTTACACAAAAAAAACACACACAAAACAGTATTGTATTTGTAATACTGATGTTTTTTTTTTTTTTAGATTCAATATATATGTTTAACCAAATAATTACAGTATGTGAGGGCTTAAAGTTTCTGAAGATTTGTAAAAGCAACAAGACTATGTATTTAATTTGATATTTCTTTAATAAACATTTGCCAGAAAATGTCTTGGTACAAAAGCATTTGTTTTCTTAACTGGGATCATTTTACCAGAGCATCTGACTTTACAAAGGAAAGGGACAGAGGAGGGGGGGTGTTACATATAGAACAGAATTTATGAAATCTGTTTATATAAATAAAGATTCCTGTTATTTTCAGTTCAATTGTAATATCCACAATAACACTGACAGTGGGTCACAGACTGTCAGTAATCTTTCAATACAAAAGTAGTTTTCCCAAAGAAGCGATCAAAACATCCAGTGCCTTCAGTATGATTTATAGGCTTGGTCCAGATCTATAGAATCTCATATCCTGTGCACAGGCTGTCCAGCTTGCTCGCCTAAATTCGGTTCCTGGTTCAGCAGTTAATACTAATCTGCCCAAGACCAAAGTAATTTAAAAAAAATAAAAATAAATAAAAAAAGCTAAAAAGTACAGATAAAATTTATAACCTGGTTTAGTATAATGTACACTCAAAAGTGAACATTTTAAAAAGGTCAGCAGTATAACTGATTAAAAACAATATGAAAAGGTAACAGCATTTTATTTTTTTTATCTTATGCCTCACTGTCTCCCTCATTAAAAAAACAAAGCAATTGTCTTTCACGTCTGGTAAATAATTTTTAAACTCTTAAGCGGTTAAAAAAAAAAAAAAAAAAAAAAAAAAAGAATCCTAGCTTTGAATGTGCCCAAGAGCCTTTTAAAACCAGTCTTCAAGAATTGATCAGTATGGTAGCCCCCTTCCTCTTAATGTTGAAGTGTTCATGTGTGCCCTATAGCCCTGCGAGTAGGCACCACCTTGTGAGGGCGATCCCCAGTTCTGCCCATGTGCGGGACCCCCAGGAAGCATGTTTTCTTGCCTGCTCATCCCGTGGTTATAGCTGTAGATGTTTCCTGGCATGCTAGCAGCGTGAGTACTTTCTAGGTTACTGCTGTTTGCTAGCACTGGCAGAGGGCTGTGGTTGTACTCGAATCTGTGGTCCTTATCCCCGCTAAATAGCATGGCTCCTCCACTTCCTCCTCCTCCTCCACCTGTTCCACACCCAGAGTAGCTGCTGCCGTCGCCATAGTTGCTGCCCACTGAGCTTGAAAAGGATTCTGGGTAGCCTGGGGTACGTGGCCTGCCGGCACCACCAGTGTGAGTTGAAGCTCCGCTACTAAACATCTCCCCCAATGAGTGTGGAGGTAAGCCGCCGGCCAGGAAGCTGGCTCTCTCCCCTGCACCTAAGTGGCTGCCCCTGAAGTCGTCACTGGTGTAACTGCTGGAGGAGAATGAGGAACTCCCAAAGCTCTCCCTGTACTCGCTGCCCGGTTGGTAGGAACTTTCTTGCTGGTACTGTGGCTCTGGTACGCTGTGCTGGGCAATCAGTTGCATCAGGGCTGCCTTCACTCCTGAATGGGAATCAGCAGAGCCCATGGTTCCTCTGTAGTCCAGATCCTCTGTGGTGGGAGGGGGTTCTGGAGGCTCTGGGGGACGCTGGTCTGGAGGCAGGATCAACGGAGGTTCTGGAGCAGTGGCATTATGTTGCAGGTCAGCACTATCGTCCAAACCTAAAAAAGAGTACACACACATTTCTATGTTAAAGCTTGCTTTAATATTATGGGTAAACTGTCTCGTTTGGTTCATTTTCCCACAGCATGGACCGTTCCCATAAAAGGGATAGCGTTACAGATAGACATGTTATTTCTGTTCTCACAGACATCTTTTCTTACCATTAACTTCACACCATCTATCTTGATGTATGACATCTACTGATTATTTTATTGCAAGAATCAATTTAGTAAAGAAAAAAATCATATTGCAGACTTTTCAGACCATGTACAGTAGGGAATCCCAAATGTGTATGTGTGTACTACTATACTGTAGATCAAAATATCTTTAAAAAAAAAAATTGTAGGAGGACACTAACCATAAACAGCGGTTAGTTTTAAACCTAAAGACGTTATCGATCACAAAATCAAAGGTTGCAAACAAAGTTATGTTTTCCCTTGTAGTTTCTGTGCCTTGATACATTGGCATTATAAAACATATTTAAAATGTGTTTAAGTGTTTACCTGGTGAAGGTGAGGGGTTGGGCTCTGAGGGCTGCCTGGGCTCCGGGGGCACATCATTTCCACTGCTAATCTCTCCTTCTACTGGAACACTGTCTTTTTTCTGCATCTGCTGAACCTTTAGGAGCTGAGCCAGTAGAACTGTGAATGCACTCTGAATGGCTGTGGGAGCTGCGTCCCCCTCCACCTTAGGCAGGGCTTGCGGTGGAGGCGTGCGTGGGGCCGAGGGGACAGGAGGCTGGGTTACCACTGGCTGAGGCTCTTGAGGCTTCTCTGTGGAGGCCAGGATCCCAGCTGGTAGGGACATGCTGTTCAGTTGCTGCAAAGTCTCTGGGTTCACCTTGATGTTCATGACTTGGGCAAATTGAGCCATGCTAACTGTGTTCTTGGACTGAAGCAGGTTCAGCAGAATCGCCAGTTGATCCTGGGTTAGCTGGGGTCCAGTGGCTTTAATATCTGAGAAAACAGAAGAACAGAGATGTGTTGAAGCATAATGATGTAGATATGATTGTATCCTTACAATGCATACCAACACAATAGCACATCTGTACCAGAACCTCTTTTGGATTTGGTCATTAAGATTTTCCCTGATACAGAACAAGTAATGCAATACATAGGTTATTAGAGGAAGTAATTCTAATACGTAAATGTTGACTTTTCTGTGTAATCCCACCCCAAAATCAGATTTTTGTTAAATAGTTAAATTTTAACCACATTGTGCTATCATCAGAAAGAAGATAAAAATAAAAAAAAAAACACATTAGCAAAGCGTATATGGGGGAAAAAGTGATAATAAACATGTAGTGTCCTAAAATTTTAGTTTCATACTATTAATTATACAGAATGTTCCCTATTGCCTACTGCATGGAATGCAATATCATACTTCCTCAAATTAAGGTGCTTATTCAGGACAGCAACATAAGATGCCTAAAAACATTTCTACATTCCATAATTCATATTTAGAAATTATAAAATGACTACCTTTAAAGTGTATTGGATTTATTTATTTATTTATTTTTAATAAAAATGTAGTGTGCCCAATTATTTTATCACTGGCCTCTGGAAGACATAGACCAGCCCTGTAGGTGTTCGTCTGAGCACACTAGGTGCCTGACCGGTAGGGTCCGCTGTAGCGTGATGAGGAGAAACAATCCCCGACGGTTTTGCCTCGCTAACCCATGGAGCGCCAGAGCCAATGCGACTCTCCCCCCGGAATCCACAGTGAAGAGCGGCGACTTGTTGAGCCACTCAGACCCCGTGTATTGGAATTCTTCTACTACAGAACATACACAATTATTTCTACTGCTGTGCACATCAAAGTAGCTGAGATGAGGAGAGGCTAGGGAGATATTTCTTTATTTATTTAATTTTGTCATAGCCAATGATTTTTACCCAGTTTTCTCCCCAATTTAGAATCACCAATTGTGTTGTTATTAATCCCGGTTCACAGCTGCAACACCCCGACAACTCGGGAAACAGAGGCTGAAACATGCGTCCTCTGAAACGTGTTCCTGCCAATCCATCATTTCTCGCACTGCTGATCCTCAGCGAAGCCATCAGACCTATAATCCTGGAGGACAACACAGATCTGAATGACTCCACTGCAGACCCGCAGGCTCCCTATCAGCCACAGGGGTCGCTGGTGCGTGTGAACCGTGGATTGCCCTGCCGACCTAAGTCCTCCCTACCCGGGCGGTGCTCGGCAATTGTGCACCGCCCCCTTGGAACGGTCGACAATGACAAACCTGCAATCTCCAGGCTATAGGGCGCATCCTGCACTCCACGCGGAGCGCCTTTAGTGGATGCGCCACTAGGGAGCCCCTTCTTTATTTTTTATCCCCCCACCGATTATCCTTCTTTCTAACCACTGAGAAAACATTTACATTATTTAAACCCCCTTACAGGATGTTGCAGTGTATTACTTACGTGCCAAAGACTCTGGCAGATTATTTTAACCCTCTAGAATCACATTGCTGTTCCACAACAATGTTAAGTTATAAATGAAGATGAATGCGGCTCTATGGGACATGCCAGTAAGTGCACTACAACCGAGCCAGTATGCCAGAACTTTATTAATATGACCCACTGTATTTAAGCAGCGTAAAGAAAAATTGTGTCTTGGGTAAATCAAATCATGAGCAAGATCAACAAGATAAGGCCAAGGTAATCACCAAACTTAATTATGAGCTTAATGTATTGCATATATTTTATTTCTCCAAGCAGGATATTTTTCATGGTGCAATGGATAATACTTTTCATTTAAGATTTAAACTGCATGTAGGTAATGCTAAACAGACACGTCTGCTGAATGTTTTTCACTTTCACTAAAGTATTGCTGTGATTTGATACTTTTCCGACTGCTAGTTTATACCCAGTTTTCTGGTTAAACATATCTAATGTATTTTATTTTGGGATTAGTGTTTCTGAATTTGACATCCACTGTTCAGTTGTTGCAGCCGCACAACTACTGAACAGTGCTTGTGTATCTTCATGACCAGTAGCAGGGCAACACTGATGACTTTCAGCACTCCAGAATTAAATACTAATATATAGAGATAACTGGTTGCCTGATCAATAGGCTTGACTTCTATGGCCCCGTCTCAGCTAGTCTATTTTTAGATGAGTTTATGAATGAGTGCAGCAGCCATTAATTTCAAAACATCCTTACTGCATAATCATCTATTCTTGGGATTCAAATTCAGAATATGGGTTCTATCTGTTGTGGAGACTGGTGGACAGTTTAACACAATGTATTTGACCTTTTTTATTTTTATAATGCACTCAATGCCCAGGCATAGTTTCAATGGACTTACAATACACAATTAGAGAAGCAGTTTTTACTGTGGGAGATGTACAGGTGTATGGCATCTCCATAATATAATAAAGGTAGGCAGAGCAAAATGGGGGGGGGGGGGGGGGGGGATTACATAGCAAGTAAGCAACTTCCGTCTCCTACAGTAATAAAAATAATTTCAAGCAATAAATACACAACTGTGCAAAACTAAAATACAAAAACATAGACACTTCATATCCTGGAAAGTACCAGTGTTCATACTATATACACGATGCTTGATTAAATGCACAAATATACCCCCCTCCTCCTATGCAGACAGGCAGAGTAAGCAGGCCATTTATTGTTACATGTGCAATAGAGTTTATTAGTAAGCAGCTTTATCAGTAGTTTATTTCATAAACAATCAGAAATACAGTGTTGTTTACTGACCTAGTCCTACACTAGAACTGCCCTGAGATTTCTGTTGAGTAGGTTGAAGGCCTTGAGGGGTATTGTTCCTGCTGTCATCCATTCCCAAAGCCAGCTCCTTTCTGGGGACTTTGGGGGCTGTCATCTCATCAGGCATTTGCTTCTGACGCCTACGTTTTTTGCTCCAGAGCTCATGGCAATCCTGCCATAGAGGAAGGCTGTGGGGTAAAATAATTACAAATACATAATTACAAATCTTCTTCATAATAAAGAAAGATCCCATTGAAGGCCACAAAGCTAAACCTTTCAGCTTCAAAAATCAGATTTTTTAAAAAAATATATATTTCAAAGTCATTAAAGTACTTTGTTATACCAGAAATACACCAATAGCATCACTGGAAACTGCATTACTTGTGTCATACAAGTTGGCAGTGTAAACTAGAAATATGTTTTCCCATAGTTTTTTAAACAGATAAATAGTTTTGTTTCATGACAATAATGTTTGGTCATATTAGGTCAGAGGTCAAGGTCAAATGCCTTCTGAGATACCGGTATTAGCAATTGGAATAGCACTGTGGTGGTGCCCGACTGACCATTGCATACAAGCTCCCCTCATAGGGATGATTAAAAAAGAAGCACCCTTAGGTTGATTTGGATTGCCTTTAGATAAGAACTCCAACAACAGAAACAATAACTTATAACAAAGTTACAAGTGCAAATCTAAGCACTGTATAGGTTTAAAAAAGAAGAGACAGATAACATGTTTAGATTCATACTCAGGAGGAGGCATTTTGACAGGATCCACATCCTTCAGGAACTCGCTCTGAAGAGCCTGCTCAGCTGTGCAACGTTTGCTAGGATCCAATGCAAGCATATGATCAAAAAGATCTAATGCAGTTGAAGGAATGCTAAAGAAAAAAAAGGAGAGGGGGGGGAGGATAAGCCAGATTTATTTCAGAAAAACGTTTTAGTGCTGCATTAATGCCTTGTTGGTGTAATTAATTTGAATAATGCATTTCTCAGCTCAACATCTCTCTTTCAGGACCAATGTAACAATCATTTCAATGGGTCAGGCGATGCAAAAAATTGAGTGAAACTTATTTCTGTTTATTTCAGGTTATCAGCAGAAAAAAAAGAGAGAAAAACTTACAATGCAAATTCTTCCCTTAGTCGTCTCCGATACTGTTTCTTTGGTTTCATGGTGTTGAAATAAGGGAGCTTTATTACATCTGGCCAAACTGCGGGACATGGGCTGCCACAGATTCGACTGAGAAAATAACATTTATACAGAAACACATTTATATTTTAATCATCCTGCATCACTTCAGGTATTTAGAAGGACTAACACTGTAATAACCATTAATTCATTTAAACAGTGTAACAGGTAATTACCATATTAATAGCAACCAGATCAAACACTGCCATTTAGTTACATATTTACATCTACAGTAGTTTGTCTTAAAACAGTTACGCACACATACAGAAATTAATGTGTTAAACTGAAGAAAAAAAAACTACAGTTCTAAGACTATTTGAAAGTAGGCATACAGGAATGTTACAAAGTAACATTGCAACATTTAGGCACAACAAAGGCACGTAATGTGGGAATTATTTCTTGTGTTATTCAAACACAGCAAGCAGTATAAAGTGTTACAAAAAATGTTTTAAACATGCCCACATGGGAAATTTGACAGCAAACGGTTAACCCGCAATAAAGATGAAACTTTGTGGTTCTTAAGACTTAACATTTTATGACTTGCCTAATAAGCTCTAGCTGAGCAAGTTCCTGGTTTGCTTGAAAAATAGGCTTCTTTGTGAAAAGTTCTCCTAGGATACACCTGTAGACAAAATGAGACATGACAGTTACTCAACAATTATATATATACAAAAAAAAAAAAAAAGATGAATTATAGCAAATCAGAAAGAGAAGGGTCACGCTTATTTTCTCATTGCAAAGCTTACCCGCAGCTCCAGACGTCAATCGCTGGGGTGTATCTCTCCTCTCCCAGCAGCAGTTCAGGTGGTCTATACCACAGAGTAATGACTTTATTGGTGTATGGGCGGCTGAAATACAAAAAATAGAGAATTTGCTGTAAATGACACACTACTCATGTAAAACATTGTGCTGTTCACTGCCATCTGACAAGGTGCAAGCCAGGCAAAACCTTTAATGCTCACGGAAATACTGATAGTAAGCTTTGCTGCAGTTTAACTGTTTTAACGGATACCAGTGGTTTTAAGACAGGTCCTTAAATCAAAATGCAAGCTTGGAACAGACATCTTGACTGTAGTCAGTTATATCCTGTTAATTAAATGGTTGTTGATTGTGAGCAGTTTAACAAACATCTCCACCTGTCTAAAGATAAAATGTTACGACTTTGAGCTGAATGCTTAAAACTATAAATAACGAACTGTGCCAAACGTTTAAGTCTACATAAAACATATTATGTAGACTTTGCCCTGAACAAAAACTTAATACTTTTTTTCTAATGGCACGGATACCTGCTTTATGTCTAATCACAAATGACTTTATATTCAAAACAATATTGCTTAAAAACTACAAACAACACAGTCAAACAATACATCTGGGGTCACAACAATTCCTACAGTACTGGCAATACTCTTGGAAAGCAACTGACTCCAGTACAATTAAACAGATTTACCTAAAGTCAGCAAGACCGTCAGCCGAGGAGCTGGTAAAACAGACTGCCCAGTAAAGAACTAATTATTATGTACCATACCATTTAACACTCAAGTAACTGATATACCAGCTCATGGAATGTAACATGACATTGAATTATTTACAAGAAACAAAAGAAACAAAATATAAAACATAGGACAAAAACTTCACAGTATCAAATAAAAGGTCAATTTGAACATGCTGAATCATTACCAATATGTCCTATTTATGGTTACAGTACATGCAGAAATACTCACACAAGCACAGTCCTAATAACGCTGTAGTCAGACCAATAGTTTGGGGACTGCAATGTACAGTATGTGCTTCACTGCATAACAACAAGTGAAAAGGCATTATGGGGAAAATGGGAGTCATGCTGGCCATAAAGTAGTAAAACCGTATCTGCTATAAAGAGAGGGCACAGTAATGTGCTGTTTGGTACTGTACAAAATGATAGTCTTTATCAGAACACCAATTTCACTTGAACAGAGACAGCCTTTACCTTTCCTCTGAATTGTAGAGTCGTGCAAGACCAAAATCTGCAAGCTTAATCTGCCCCCTAGTGAAAAAAAATAAAAAAGTGACATTATATTCTGCAATATCGGGAATTTCAATTTTCTGTATGAAAAGTTTATGGCATCATTATAAATTAGTCACAGGATGGATATTTGTCTAAAATACTAACGGTGCATTTTCTGATGATAATCCTTATTTTAATGTGAATCCATGCAATGCTTGGAAAAGTATTTTGTTGCTTGCACGGCATATTAATGCAGTTTCCAATTCTGAACAAAGTATTAAACCTTGCCATAATGTAATTAGAATAAAAGTTCAAAAGGCACATCCGACCTAAAAGAAGCCTTTAACACAATAGTCATGTGTGTATGATTCTAGAGGCATACACTGGGGTCTGTGTAATATAAAATGAAGACCCACCATTTCCTTAAAGATAATGGAAACAAATATAGCTACAGTAAAGAACACAAGAAAACTTTATTGGATTTTTAACAGCAACACAAAGTGAGACCTGACGTGTTAAAAAAAATACCTCCATTTGAATTAAATGAATACATGTATAAATATAATGTATATAATCTATGTTTATGTATATTTTACATTATTTATTTTAGGACAGACAGCAAATACATAAATTATTACTACTTATTTGTGGAGAATGGTGTGAGTATACAGCCCTGTGTTTCAAATACAAACTGTACCTTTAAATTGAACAGTTGTATAAAGTTTCGTTTTTTATGATTAAGAACTTCAACCATAGCCTTCATATTAAAATATATAACATATTAATGGTTTTGTTCTGGTTAAAGTGCTATAGCGAACTACAAGTAAAGTACTAGACTGTTGCTTGTTTAAATATTTTGCTACTCAGATGTAGTTAAAAACCGACACCACGAGCAATTTAAACATTACCTTACCTGTTATTAAGCAAAATGTTTGAACACTTGATATCTCTGTGTAAGAAGTTTTTCTTGTGGCAGTAGTCCAGTCCTTCCATTAGTTGTCTCATGAATGACTTTATGTGGCTTTCATTAAAGTGAACTAATCCTGATTCCAGCAGGCCCATTAGGTCATGGTCCATGTATTCAAACACGAGGTAAAAAGCACCTAAAAGGAAACAGTTAACATGGTTAGAAATTCAACCAGGGCATACCAGGTCTACTCCAGGAAAAGCCTTTGAGGCCAAACTGATTCAATCTGGGTTCAACTATAAACATGGTGGTGCTACGACCAAAAGTAGGTTTTTACATTAAATAAATGTGCCGCATGAACATCCCAATGTCTAAGCTGGAAACTACACACATATACCTTGCTTCTTTATTTCTGCAATGAATAAATCTTTCTGTAATGCATACCCATCTTCCACCTATTGTCTGCTATACACACTTCAGCAACCTATTTTGTTTTTCAAATGTATTGTGCATTAAAAACTGTTATAATATAGTTCCTTTTTTTGCATAATACATACATATTGCTGCTGCTTCTTATTGTTTGTCAGTTAAAACAGAAACCAATGTCTTGGAAATACCTTTGTCCTTCTTGAAGTCCAGTGCATCCTCCTTGTCTGTCACAATCTCCTTCATATTGATGATGCTCTTGTGGTTCAGCTGCCGGAGGATTTTGATCTCACGAATAGCAGTGATAGGAAAGCCTTCCTTTTCGTTATCTAATCGCACTTTCTTCAGCGCCACCATTTCAGCTTGAAAAAATAAAATTATATTTTATTTATTTATCTCTTAGCAGATGCCCTTATCCAGGGCGACTTACAATTGTTACAAGATATCACATTATACATTATTTCACATTATACAGATATCACATTATTTTTATATACAATTACCCATTTATACAGTTGGGTTTTTACAGGAGCAATCTAGGTAAAGTACCTTGCTCAAGGGTACAACAGCAGTGTCCCCCACCGGGGATTGAACCCACGACCCTCCGGTCAATAGTCCAGAAGAAAGTAAATGGATAAATAGACTGAACACGATTATGCCAGCGGGACTCAACAGAAAAGAATAAACCAATTAACTCCAATAAATATATAACATTTAAATAAATAAATAACAAACAAAATTCATTCAAAAGTTGTGCATGCTGATGCGCTGGGGAGGTCAAATCAAGGCTGATCCTCAGAGCCAGCATTGCATGACAATAAAGATTTATATAAAATAATGTTAATTAGAATTAATACCGTTTTAAAGATAGAAGTAAAATTGATGTCACAATATACAGAACACCATTACATCATGTAAGAAAATTATGGATTTGAATATAAACAATAACAAGTAGTTGTCATGCCGTCAAAAAACTATAAACACACACACACTTATAAACATACTGTTTCAGCAAGGCAAAAAGACGTGTGTTTTATTTGAAAACAAGTAGATATTTAAATGCCAGACCCTACTATTTACAATACACATAAATATTATATTTAAATTGCACTATAACTCTGATTCCCATTTAATAAATGCCAAACTTAGTCCCACGTAAAAAACATCATTACAGATTTCCTACATTCTGAATAGGTTTGCAGATATTCATGTGCTGCATAATCCTTGACATTGTTTTGACTGGTACGCGGTTTTCTTTCTACTACAGAACAGTAAAGCAAAATTGTGCCAGTAGACAGTGCTATTAGTGTATGTTAATATTAATGCCTCCCTGACCAACCGCAGCTCTAGTTACACACTAATGCGATTAATATTAGTACAACAGAAAAAAAAACGTAGCTGTGATCTTGAAACTGCGTGTTTCTGGCGTGTTTTTTTTTTTTTTTTTACAAGCAGGGCCATCTGCTGACTGTTTCTAATTAGAGCCTCTGTCCTCCCGCCAAACACAACGTTTTTGGCATGCATATGTTACGTGATCATGGTAAAGAGCTTTCATTGGGCAAAATGAAATTAAACTAAACAGTCTGTATTGATTCATCTACCAGCACACGTTGAATATGCTGGCAGTCTTACACAAGTACATTTTTCAAAGCCTTCACCACCGTGGCGAACTTCGGGAAAAATAGTTGAGCCACAAGGGAAAACGTTTCGCTTGTGGCGACATGGTAAGCGGGAACGTAGTGTAACAAGCTGGGTTAAATAAATAAATCGTTCAGACGAAGAACAGTAATGTGTATTCCAAACAGTTTCTTTCGCCGCCCCTGCTCCCGCCCCCGCTCCTCCCACCACCACCCTGTGAACAATTCCTGGTGAGAACCCTGTGCGCGTGTGTGTGTGTGTATATCTATCTATTTTTGTATTATTATTTGTAGGGCTAATGATTTTTTTTTGTTTCAAAATAGAACGTTTTAAGTTTCACAATTTCTTTCTACTTATTCAAGCTATTTCTATTTATTTTCCTTGATGCAAGAGTTGACTGGAGTGAACATTAAATGAGCTGTTCAAAGCCCAGACTGCATCACCTTTTGTTTGGCAGCATTGAGGTCTGAGGAGTTGAGTTTAAATCCACTTACTCCAGTCTTATTTAACATAAAATCAATGTTCATGATACAAAATGAGAAACATTGAGACTTTAAGATCTAGAGTTGTACTGTATTGCTTAGTTATTTGGTTCTTGCTCTATAGAATGAACATGTCTTTTTCTTCTATGCTTAAATATAAAACTGCCCATCAACAAGTATTCCAGATAGGAATGGGAATTATTATTTTTTTTTTAAAACAAATCCAAAATACCAAGTTAAGCAGGATACGCCTGATAGCACTCTGATATCCAAGTAAGTTTTTACCTGTATCCTTGTCTTTTGCTTTGTAGACTTGTCCATAAGTGCCCTCTCCTGTTATTCCAAGGATTTCAAACTTGTCCACACAACGCTTTCCCCAGTCGATCTCTGTCTCTTTTATTTCACCAAACCGAGGACCACAAATTCTTCAAATGAAAAACAATACGCTGTATTAACACAACTCTTTGGCAATCTGAGTTCGTATATATTTTTACTGATCTTAGGCAGCAAAAAAGAGCACATGTCCAGTAATGTGCCATGATTAAAAAGCAAACATGTCACCCACCAAGGCTGTAAATTCTAAACTAAAGCCCTCAGTAACATGAAAACTCAGATTACCATGACCTATATCCACATGTAAAAATGTAAGTTTTACAGACATTCTTCATATGCCCTCACAATCTGATGCCCATACCAAGTTTTGTTAGCATTTTCTATTTTCTTTTTGAGATACATTTAGAACTGTAACTGTGACATATGTAAAGTATGTATGGACAGGCAGGCACCACAATATAGCCTCAGATTCTGAAGAATGTCTTTATTTAGTCTCATTTACCAACTGGATAAGCCATTCTCTAGCTATATGTAAAAAATCAGCTGGCAAATAGGATTTTAAAGCATTGGGGGTAAAACGTATACATCACTGGATTGATTTAGGAAATAAAACCATCAAAACGTGAAATGACCCCTATACCGGGAAACTTACAATGCTTTAAAGGACAAAGCAATATTTGTGTTTCTGTAAAACATCCAACTGTTAAAATAAAAAGCTGCCACCAAACTGGCAAAGAACCACTGCAGTCTGAAGTCATTTTCTTGGCAGAGAAAGATAAATCAATGCTCCCTGTAAATCACTGGTTTATAAGCTACTTAACATTTAAAAGGAGAATATAAAACTAGATGCTGCATGGCAGTGCAGTCAGTAGTCATTTTAATCCTTGCCTGCTACCTATGCAGTCTACCAGACTTACTTAGGTCTCCGTTTAATGACTGGCTGAGCTGCTGTCTTCTTATCCTCTGGACTGTTTGGGGAAGCAGGGGCTCCTCCTGTCAGTTCGGGTGGTAGAGGGAGGTCGCTGAGTAAAGGGCGAGGTTTTTTCTCCGGCTTCTTCTTGGTTGACTTTGCTGAACTTTAATTTAAAAAAATAAATAAATAAAAAATAAAAATTCAGATTATCACACATTTAAGTTTCAGAAAAACAAAACTATTTTTTGTAACTGGACGTGCATGTACTTGGTACAAGCACTTTTTCCAAATTACTTCCACAAAATTTGCCAGCTAATTAAAAATCTATTTTTTTTCTCTCCATGGAATGTGGAAGAAATCTTGAAAGAAAAAAAGGAAAAAAAACTGCAGATAATAGGAAGCTGTGGTTTTTCCAGAAGGTTTAGAGATGTCACTGCCCAACCTTTCCTACCCTGTCATAAGATTTACAGTAGTTTTAAAGAAAACCTTGATATATATTTCAGTGCTTTTCATGTCTTGCATGGGAAAACCTACCATTTCAAAACAATTGATCCCCCTCCCCAAGACTTTATCATGTCATGTATTTCGGTCAAGATAAATGTATCAAACATACCCTCCCTCCCAGTGAGGGTTATGCAATCCCAATACAAATAATTCAACCCACCACAAAGATATTTTAAAAAGGGAATGCTTGACACACAGCTAAGTAAATAGATCAAGACATTGAGAGACACTGTATTTGCCTAGATTAAGGAAAGAATGAAAAATCTGGAACATTACTAAGCAGACTGTACTTTACCCCAAACAGCAGCAGCTGTCACTTGCTATCCATCTATTATCTCCATTCAGAGAGATTATCAATATTCCTATAAGTCCTTCTTTCCCTTACTGTAACCTGTAATAATAATGGCTACAAATAGAAGACAAAAATAAGCGTTGTTCTCTTACTGCTAATCAAAGTCCATGAAGCAAATTGGTGAAGTGATTTACTTCCTCCTTTGCACTGAAATACTAAGTGTATACTGGAGATCCAATTCTAACTGATGTGTGTCATCAAGCAAAGAAGCTAAAGCTGCCTGATTGAAATAAAACAAAAATTAATGGGAGCCATGGTGCAGCTTGACAGTAAAGAAAATGGAAGGTACTGTACAAGGACAGTAAATCGGGGAAAGAGTGTTTATGAAATCAGGCAATTCATTTCTACTATAATTCTCTTTGGACTTATCAAGTACTTTTGTTTAACACTTTAATTGGTTTTGCCTATTAACTGCAGCATTAGAATTTATTCAACACCAGACTGAAAAGTTACCCAGGAAAGTTGTCCAGTCAATTTACAGCAGGGATATTTAAATGTGTCATTACTTGATGAAAAATAATTGCCTAACACAATATTTATGATTGTATTTGAAACAATGTAAAAATGTCATTTATGTTTCTAAAGTAAAAAAAAAAATGTTAATGTTTCTAATGTAAAAGTGAAACTCACTCACAAATATTTTACAGAAGTTAGAGGTGTATAATTTCATATTTATATTGAACTCCTGTATTCTTTTTCTTCTGTAATTGATGGTAAACGGTACGTGCTTCTCTTTTGACTAAGTATTTAGATCCCAAATCATACATCATATGAAGTATGCAACACTGCAAATGACAATGCAGTGGATGTTTCTTTATGTATTTGTTCTTCACACTGTTGGTGTGCATACACATTTAAACAACACATTTCTTAGACTTGGGCAACATTTTAGCTGAATCAATTGCTACTCCACTTCATTTTTTATTAACATTCCCACGTTGTCCAAGCCTATAAATATAATGCATATACATTTACAGTAAATTGTTATATGGATAGAATCGGTGCTTTATAAAGTACAGTATCTAGTATGAATTAAGTATTACTAAAATAAATTATATATTAAACTATTTTTTACACTGTATATGGTGAACATGACAACCGCACTTATTTTTTTCCCACTAAACTTTTTATTATACACTCTCAGCCATGCAATTCACTGTAACCTTGACTTGAGTCTTCTTTGTATGTGCAGTCCTGGTATATATTTATATTGATGAAGTTGTGTACTGTTTAACTAACAAGTACATTGCAAACAGAAGAATGAATGCAATACTACTGTACATAGTTTACTGCCTACCTCTCCCGTCATCTTTTCTGCTAGGTTGCCAAGTTTAACTGCCTCTGAATTAAGACAGCAAAGTTTAATCCCAGACAATTTACTCCATATTTGCAGTCGTACAATGCACTAACCTTTCAGCATCCAGGTCCTCAGGCAGCAGAGGGGGCAGAGGTAGAGGGGGCAGGGTCGAGGTGGGCAACACTGCCTGTCTCTCTTTCTCCTTGCCTCCCAGGCTGCCAGACACAGGGGGTTTCCTTTTTTCCTTGGGCAGCTGGGAAGACTCTTCCTTCCCTTTGTTCTCTCTAGGGGCTACAGGAGGGGCTGCTCGTTTGCTAGTCCAATCAGCGGGGGACCGAGTCTCGACCTGGGCCTCTGTTGAAGGCCCCTTGGCCTTAGCAGGCTTCTCTGGAGGTGGGGAGGGAGGCCTGTCCAGCCACAGTTTCTTGGGCTCCTTCACATGGTTTGTCAGGGAGGGCTGGGATACAGCAGCTGGGGTGGCGGCTACAGCAGGCCCTTTAGTAGGTGTGGAGGCGTTGGAGTTCTTGGCCACAGTGCGGGCTGCTTCAGCTGCCTTGGCCTTCTTCTGTTTGCTGAGTTCGGCTGCCAGGCTGCTCTTGAAGGTGAGGGTGCTGGGGGAGATGCTAGATTGGCGGCTGCGTGAGCGTGAATGCCGGTGTCTGCTGCGGGACCGGGAGTGACGGGCGGAGTAGGGACTGCGGCTCCGTGACTTCCCTACTCTTCTGGAAAAAATATGTGACAAGAAGATATTTTAAGCTAATGTAAAGGTGCTGGAGACAAACTGAATTAAAAGTTGGATTCTCATGAAACAGCTTAATAGTATTACTGTAAACAGATTGTCTTCCCAGTAGCGGATTACCATTGACTTCATTTCTAAAGATGGGACTTTGGTGGGTTTGTTTATAATTGATGTGTAAAGACATTATAATGTACGGTTTTGTATTTTTTGCATTGGCTTCATACAATGTTTTATTTATGACAAGTGTTAACCCTCTAACACTGTTACTGTAATTTCTAATGAGTGTGATATATCTCAGTTACAATACTGTATTCTTGATAATTGCATAATGGTCACTTTTATATTTCTACAAGTCACGGGAAACGATAGTGTTGTGCTTTAACATGACAGAATGCATACAAGGGGTATTTCCTCCAAATAAACAAGAGAATATATACAGTAACAAAGTGGTCTGTTTCTATATCCAAGAAACTTGACCTTAATATGGCAGCCACGTTAGGACAGGGGTCAATGTCATGATCACCAACACAATTGGCACATGCTTATGCAAATATGAAGTCAGCACTGTACCTCAAAATGGTCTAGGGATCACCAAAGCGTTAGGTCTTTATCATTTCTAAAACAAAAGCTCACATAGTTCTATCTTTGTAACACCTCAACTTTAGTTGCAAATCAAAGCGGGAAGCAATATCAGACGTTAACCTGCTAGACTAGCCAATACCACTTCAAACAAACCAAAGAATACCTTTTTATAATGAATGAGCTTTGAAAGAACACCACTACAGTAAGCCCACGAGATGTCAAAGTGTAAGTTTGTAGGGTGGGGGTGTACGTAGCATCTTTCATTAGCAGTAACAAAATGTCCGATATCAGTGCACTGAATGGAGATATACTAGATCAAGAGCTGGGCCAAAACGTTGATTTAAACGAGACAGTATCAGCATAGTACCTTGTGCTATGACCTACCAATGATGTACCTATACAGTAGCTGTACTCAAAGTATCGTTGGCCAAGATTGATTACACCTATTGTACAGCTATACTAAATTAAACTCCTGGGGAAAGTAGGAGTGATCAGATTTAGTCACTTAAATCATTAAGCTCCAATTGCACCAATGTGGATTAAGCACTAACCCAGATTAAATCAAGGTTTATATTTTAATCATGTTGCACAAAACTATAAAGCAGGTTTTTTATTTAATCCTGGTTTAAAATTAATCCAAGGTCAAACATTTCTTAAATCCAAGATTAATGTATAATCACATTGCACCAGTAATTTTAATCCAGATTTAAATGTGAAAGGTGAATTAAATTTAAACATTCCTTGGAGGTGGTTTCAATTTGCACATAATGGCAGCAGACCTGTATTTATTTACCTGACAGACACACTGATAATATCCTCAGAAGTAATGGCTTTCCTTGGGATGAGCTTTTTCACTAGGATGAATTGCACAAGTTTTACCCACAAAAGGAGTAAACAAACATCAAAACCAAAAGACTGCTTCAGTTCTCACACTGTTACAATGGTAGATCGATATCTTAAAAAAAAAAAAAAAAGAAAGTACCGTCTGTGTAAAACAACGGCACAATCGGTCTCAAATTGGAGAACATGAAATGCTAGTCAGGGCAAATCTCAACCAATGAATATTTAGTAAAACCCTGTAGTCACAAACAAATAAGATATAAGCATGCTTATAATAATAATAATAATAATAATAATAATAATAAGTTAGTCATGTATCGTATTTATATATCATGTGTTGTACAATTACACATTTTTAAAAGTCAATAAAAAGGAGTATGCGGCATTGTAAAAAGTATACACATGTACGGGTGTCGGTAATTAATCGAATCTTCAGAGTGAATTCAGGACAACCTGATTGGCATCACTAGAGACCGGGTTAAGGGTTGTAGGATACTGTCGCCACAGGCTCCATGTGGGGCTATGTTGTCGCTTTTTGATAATTACTATATAATGTACCATAATATATGACAAGTAAAAATATAGGAATTAATGTTTTCTTATGCTTGAACTGTTTTTGTTTACATTTGCTTTTATCCTTTTTGAATATGGTGTATACAAATAAAGACCTGCTTAATCCAAGATTTAATAATCCTGGTTTACATTCTGGTGGTGCAATGTAACTGATTAAAACATAATCACAGATTAACTAATCCTAGTTTATCACTCAGAGGTGTTTTTTGTTTTTTTTTTTTTTATATTCAGATTGGTGAAATCGTCCCCAAGTCTTGAAGAGAAGAGAATATTTGAACTGATTTTTTCAGAGCCTTTTGCTCGACTTGTGTACAGTAATTTGGACATAGGTACATAATTATGCAGTAAATTCATTTTAAACAACTAAAGCAAAACAATGTGGAGGTATTAAGAGCTTTTTTGATTAAATACATAAATAAATGAACTATGAGTTCCACACTAATATATATATATATATATATATATTTATTTTATTTTTTTTTTTCAAAATGTGTTGCATCTCATACTGCAGATCACAAATATAAAGCTATTCAAAGGTTGTGACCACAGCAAAAACAACTCTCAAAAGGGGTTACATTGTACCCAATCTTTGGTGAAATTGAGCAATCAAGCACATTTACACATTAAAGTAAGTTATAACATTAAAACATAGTAAAACTGTTTTCATTTTGGAAAAATATACAAAAACTATGTGGGTAAACTGATCTTGGCAAATAAAATGGGCGATATGACATTTAATTTTTCTTGAGGCACTTTTTCCATTTTCTTATCCTATGTCTGCCATTTAAGGCACCTCGAATTAAATAAAACACAAACTAATGAATTGCACATTCAAAACAGCCTACGCTTTAGAGTGACACAGACAGGTATGCGGATAGACAATCAGTACATAAGGGACACTAAGAACAGATGACCCAATACATTACCTCCTCAAATGGTAGAAAAAAAAGTCTATCAGTATGACCTACATCCACTGTATTCACATGTAAAAGTTTGACATGGCAGACAGACAGATGGCTCCATAATCTTAAAACTGTTGTCTTTTTTTAACCACAACTGAATTAAAGGATAAATGTAAAATGTGGCATGCAGGTATGCATAAAAGACAGACAAACAGGCAAGGAACCTCCTAATATCCTCAGATTCTGCTCTCAGATTTGCTGAAGAAAATCCTAACCAAGTTTTAATCACAGGCGGATTTCTACAGTATGTAAAATACTACGACATCATGCCTGTACATTAGGTAAAGACAAACATGCACCAATAGCAGTAAGAGGATACTTCTCATTAACAGTGTGTAACAATTATCAAATGTTTCTTTTTGTGCAACATTTTTTTTTCGCTCACTGGAAACCATTTACTGTGATGATTACTGTAACAGAAAAGCCCACAAAACTGAAGCAAACAGAAGTTACTTGCAACTGCGGCACATGTAATTCCAAACAAGATGCACAAATCTAGTATTTGGATTCTGTTGAGTTTGGTCAGCAACTGCCATTATACATTATTTTAATCCACCTTGCATTTTTGACATAACAGGGATATAAATAATACTATTGCAATTACTATTAGAAATAATGGTATTGCAATGCTGTTTCACCCACTCCACTTCTAAGAGCTTGATTAGCCACAGTGTAACAAGCACAGGTTTGTCTTAAACGCATAGTAAAACCAAGAATGGATCAAACTGCAATGCAATGGGAGTCTTATTTCCACCCCTGCATTAAATGACTAAAAAAATCAGATAACAGTTACCAGATACCAATCCACAATGCAAATATATGCACAGGACCATGGGTTCCAAATTTGTAAATTGATTTGAGTGCCAAACTATTTCAAATAATTATGTATCTATCTAGACCTGCCAAAACAAAAGCATCAATTAATTTAAATATTATTATTATTATTGTTATTATTATTGTTATTAATAATAATAATAATAATAATAATAACAATAATAATAACAATAATAATAATAATAATAATCTGTTCTCTCCATGTCTGCTTGCTGGATATCAATACCAGTCAAGCAGACATGAAAACAAATGTCAAATGTTCCTCCATGACTTTAACAAGTTCAGGTTGTAAAGTACAGTTCACCTACCAAAGACAACAAGCAGTATGTCTTATGACAGACCTGGGGTCAATTATAGTTATAATAATAGCAGAATTGTTTGCTGAAATTGCAATTACAATGCTATTTGTCCAATTACAATTATGCTGCAGTAAACGCAATTATAAATTACAATTCCACTAAAAAAGTAACATAAATAGCTACACACTTTAACGTGTTTATTCTACCAATCAGAAATCAGAGGTACAAATATAGAAACATACTTTTCTGTAATTGAACTGTTATGTATCAATTATATTGCAATTTCAATTAGAATTCCAATTAAGCAGGTGTGCCAGGGTTCAACTACAATGACATTGTAATTACAATTGTAATTGAGCCAGGTCTGCTGTGGGAGGAGTTGTTACTGATGCGAAAACTTGTTAGGAAACTTACTAAACCTGACATTTGTGCTGTGCAGTGTTTGCTGCTATTTTTATAACTAATGAAACTACTTAAGTTTAAACTAGGGATACCGGTACAACACTAAAACTGGCCAGCACATGTTTGGGCGCTATGCAATAAACTATTCTGTCTTAAGTACAGTAACATCAAGTTCACCTCTTTGAATCAAGAATGATGAAACAGGTATCCAGAGACGCTGTAGCCATTTTTATAGTGGGGGTGCTGAAAGCCATTGAACAAAACTGTAACCCCTCTAGATGAAAGTCATGTTACAGCACCCCCAGCACCCCTAGTTCCAGCGCCACTACAGGGATCTGACATCTTTGGTTTAAAGTCCAAGGGTCTCGTAACTCCAACCGTGTAGTTTTAAACTTGTAAAAAATATATATATATATTATTTATGTATATTACACACACACTTCTCCTTTTTTAACCAAGTCATGAAAACATTATGGAAACACTGGTCTTTAATAAATAATTCAGGCCCAGTTCCCATTTTAGGCCTTGTTCCATGAAACGCAGTTTTAATCTTGTAACGTTAAAATGTAACGCTCTAATACTATTGTAACGTGAAATTGGATTTGGTGGACATGTTTGTTTAACTTGAATGTGCTACTTTGTGTAGTTGTGTTTACTTTGAAGAGAAAACACAGGTGCAGGGTGACCGTGTGCATGTTTGACTTACCTCAGATCGGGGCTCGGGCTGTAGGATTTTCTGTAGGGACTTCTTGATCTTCGCCTGCTGTTGTACGGACTCGAAGTTATTTCCCCTTGTTCATACGGGCTGTGCCGGTTATAACTGGGGGATCTGCGTCTGCTGTAAGGGCTGGGAGACCGATGTCTTCTGTTGGAATATGAGCTAGGCGACTTCGTAATGTTATTGTACACAGCGTACATCTCAGAGTCTCTGCCACCATAATGTGGGCTGGGGGATCGTCTCTTGCTGTAACTAGGGCTCTTTCTAGCATTAAAATGGTTGTAACACCCACCAATAACTGGGGACTGGTTCCCATAGCCCTGGCCGTAAGTCGCATAAGGGCTGTCCTGCTTGTGCCCTGGGCTTACCGACTGTCTCTTTCTGTAGGCCCTGGGTTCTTCCCTGTCGTCCCTGTAAGCTTTTGGAGTGTCCCTGTAGGCAGACGGGGCCTCCTTCTCCGCTTTTGATTTATTACTTTTGTGCGGTTTGGCCTCCTTTTTGTCCATGGAGAAGGGCAAGTTGTGCTTTTTCTTCCCGTTGCTATCAATGTTACGGGTGCCATCTCTGGCCTGTTTGTTACTGCTGCTGCTGGCCCAGGGTTTAGAAGGGCCCCCCTCCTTCTGATGGCTGTCCTTCTTCTTGTGCTGTTTTTCCAGCTTGTTCCTCTCTGTGGATCTGCTACTGTGCTGGCGGGGCTCCTTGCCTGGGTTACTGTGCTCTTTTCTCGATCTCCTCCCTTGCTCGTCCCCCCTGTCGCCGCCAGGCTCGTTGTCATTCAGACTCTGCAACAGAAGCCGTTGGTTATGGGGCTCAGGCTTGGGAGAGGGGCTCCCCGAGAAACGCTCCGACTGGGAGCTGACATCGTCATACTCCACCAGGGTCCTGAGCTCTCCGTCTCTCTCAAACACGCTCCTCCGCTCGCTGCCTGGCTCATTCAGCAACTGCTGCACTCGTTCTCTGCCGTATTCGCGCTTCTTGTTTCGGGATGAGGAGGATCGCCTCTTCTCCCGGCGTTTCTGATCCTGAGAGAACGGCTCAATTTCTCCACTGGAGCTTGGCGATTTAACTCTCTTCTCCTGCCGGGGCTTTTTGTGCTCAGAGGGGCTCCGTCCCCGACCCTCTTGCACCACCTCCGAGCTCGGCATTTAATATTCAGCCCGCTCAAATGGGTATTTGTATTGACCGTATTTACCTGGTTATACTTAATTCAAATGAAGAATGAAATGTAATTAATAGACACAACACCAGTATTCCGGCTGAAGAGCCAACCAGATAAATCCTCTCTGTCCTGTATATCCACAACGTGACCAAACAAAAATAAATACATGAAGAAAAAAGCAGTCAATTCTAATCCATAGAAGCGGGCAGTTTGAAAGACTATTGAAATCACAGACTTGAAAAACGCATTCCATACGATGTCCGTGTACTCGATTATTATATAAAACAGTATCCCGGTTGTGAAAGTTTTTGGGAGGTAATAAAATGGAAAGGATCGATTTCTTAGTTCATAAACTTCCTGCAGCTCCTGCTGCCACCATACCTTTCCAAGCTGCGGCAACACGGAAGTGTCTCTCTTCGGTCAGGCACAGAGTTCACTTAGTTTCAACTCCACTTCGGCAGATTCAATAACACGGAAAGTCATTTTTAAAGGACAGTTTTACTCTTGGTTTCAGAAACCAAGTCTAAACTAAGTTTGTAAAGCTGAAGGTCCCAGGTTGTTACAAAAATATTCTTTTTTTTTTCTTTTTTTCCCCCACTGTAACCAAATTACAAAATATTTTTAAGAGTTGCTGGGGAGTTTACTGGTTACAACTGTCTTCTGTCGCTCTGTTACGTCACTTGAATAAAAGAAACACCGGATAACGAGTTACCTCCCACAAGCCTGGAAGGAAAAACAAAAATACCTTTTTTTTTTCAAAAATAAATTTGAAACAGTTTCCAGTGTTTCAGTCTAAAACACTTTTATTTAAGTTGTATGGCTTAAAGTGTCGTATTTGTAACAAATCCCCGGCGATGCCGGTGGATTACATTTGGAAGACACAACACACTGAGAGCTGCGACATGGCTGCCTTCTTTCAACACTGTACCGGGAACATCCGGTTAGATACGAGAGAATGCAGAATTAATGATGGGGTCAGAGTTCAGAGGAGAGTGCTTCCTGTGTTCGCAGCAATAATACTACGTGCACTCGTAACAATAGCAGCAATGGAAAGTATTACGATTTTGTGGTTACAGTACTGTAATGCAAGCATGTTGCGATGATTGAAAACTCGACAGATTCCAAATGCTATTTTTGTGGCTAGTACAGTACTATCATTTGTTTTGTATTGCGTATTAACAACACAGACCGCTTTAGTGTTATTTTCAGATACGCGGATAAAAAGTGGTACTCAGAGCACTGCGCATGCATAAACAACTTCTAAACAACTTCCGCTTAGAAAGCACAGAAGTGGCCATGCAAATGTACGTTATGCTGTTTTCGGTTTTTTTCATCATTTTTTAATTGAATTTAACATTTTTCCCACCATTAAGAAAATAGTATGCGAGTATTTATCATATGCAATACAATGGGTCTTGTATAGTTTTTACTTACGCAACTCTGCGGTGGACTTCTCATTTTGTCTTGTTCGTCATGATTTTTTTTTTCTTTTTAGAGAAATTGATTGTCTCTTTCCAGTTTAAGTTTGCAAAAAATAATGTATAATGAATTGTAAATATACCTCTGTTTGACAATAGGAAAACACATCACATCGCAATTGATTGCACCTGTGCCAAAATCTCACAGTGTACCACTTTCTAACATTACACAGGTCAAGTATTGGTACGCGTACCACGTTGTGACTATGTACCACTTTATAACACTACACCGGTCAAATAGGCAGTTGAAAATTTTTCATTTTAGTCAGATTATCTAATTGAAATCTTTGTTATGTAGTGTACAAGTGGTGTAAAAAATGATACACAAGACACGTTTGGGGCTGACTTAGTTTTAGAGCCATGGGGTCTTATTTATAATTTCTGGCTTGTGATGTCCAGGGACCAAGTCTTGTTTAAGGTGAACATTTTATCTAACTTTCTTTTTATAATTGCAATTGCATTGGCTATATAACCTAATATTCTGTTTGCCTTTTTTATAGATTCTCTGCACTGTCTAGTTGGCTTAAGAGATTCATCCACTACTACCCCCGTTCTTTTCATACATAGCTTCCTCTATTTCATTACTATTCATGCTGTACTTGCCTCTGTTTTTGCATCCTATGTGCAAGACTTTGCATTTTTTCACATTCGAATTTCATCTGCCATGCGTCAGCCCAAGCTTGAATCTTGTCTAGGGTTCTGGACTCTTGACCAGAGGGTTGTGGGTTCAATCCCCAGTGGGGGACACTGCTGTTGTACCCTTGAGCAAGGTACTTTACCTAGATTGCTCCAGTAAAAACCCAACTGTATAAATGGGTAATTGTATGTAAAAATAATGTGATATCTTGTAACAATTGTAAGTCGCCCTGGATAAGTGTGTCTGCTAAGAAATAAATAAATAATAAATAAATAAATCTCTTTGTATTATTAAAGCTGCTGATTGGGAGTTGGCTACCCCTCCCACTTTTGTGTCGTCTGCAAATTTGCATAGCTTACTGGTTATGTCTTGGTCCAGGTCATTTATATAGATTAGGAATAACAATGGTCCCAATACTGATCCCTGTGGTACCTCACTTGTTACATTGCTCCAGTTTCATGCCTGGCCTAATTTATAACTCTCTGCTTTCTATCTTGTAACCAGTTATGAATTTGTGCTGCTACTTTACAATTTATTACAGCTGATTTAATCTTTAGGTATAGTCTTTCGTGCGGTACTTTGTCAAATGCTTTTTTGAAAATTTAAGTAGATTATGTGATACGCACTATCCTTGTCGACTCTAGTAGTCACCTGAAAGAAGTCTAGTAAATTAGTTAAACAAGATCTACCCTTCCTAAAACCATGATGGCTGTCTCCTATAATATTGTTACTATATAAATATTCCTGCATTTTGGTCCTTATTATAGTTTCCATATGATTGATGTTAAACTTATAGGTCTGTAGTTCCCATGGTCAAATGTATCTCCCTTTTTAAATATAGGAACAACATTGTCCAGTGGGATGGCTCCTTTATAGATTTGTCAAATATATAACATAGTGGTTTTAAAAATCTGTTGTCTAGATTCACTAAGGACTCCTGGACAGATTCGATCAGGCCCTGGGAATTGTGTTTATTTTAAGTACTGCTAGCTCCCTTACTACTTCATTCTCTTTTATAACAAACTCCTGTATTGGTGTTTGTGTACATTCTGTTAACTTTGGTATATTGTATAAATCTTCTTTTGTAAATACTTGTACGAAGTATTGATTAAGTACATCTGTGATTTGTTTGTTTTTCGTCACTAAATTACCACTACTGTTACTTAGACTATTATTATTTTATTATTATTTATTTCTTAGCAGACGCCCTTATCCAGGGCGACTTACAATTGTTACAAGATATCACATTATACATTATTTCACATTATACAGATATTACATTATTTTTACATACAATTACCCATTTATACAGTTGGGTTTTTACTGGAGCAATCTAGGTAAAGTACCTTGCTCAAGGGTACAACAGCAGTGTCCCCCACTGGGGATTGAACCCACAACCCTCCGGTCAAGAGTCCAGAGCCCTAACCACTACTCCACACTGCTGCCTACTGACTACTGACTTCCTCTTTTAGTTTTCTTTTAGCATTAACATATTGAAAAAAACCCTTTTGGATTAAGTTTACTGGGGGTCCCTGAGTGGTTCATCCAGTTAAAGTGCTGCCACTGGGAGCGTAGGATGAGTCACACAGCTTGGACAGCGCCAGTTGGGTGGGGGGATGGGAAGCTGGTAGGCATTGCGCAACAGCGAACCCTACTGGCCAGATGCCGAGCACATTCAGAGTGGATAAAAAGCAGGGCTGATCTCTGTTCTCCGGGTTCGGTAGCCCGCCCACCTCTGCTCTGTATTTCTCTGCATAAAAGCTATTCTGGCTTTAGGCTTGTGAGATCGGAGGATGCTCACATGCCCTCAGAATGTCTGTGCTGTGTGGGGACTCGCTGTGGTGAGGAGAAAAAACATAATTGGACATTCCATATTGGGGAGAAAAAATAAATAAATAAATAATAATAAAAAGTTTACTATCAACAGTTACTTGTCTCTCTAATTCCCTTTTCGCTCTCCTAGTCTGTTTTTTTGGGTCTCTAAAGGCCTCTCTGTACTCTATTTGTAAGGCTGCTCCCTTTGTTTTAATAGAAAGATACCGTTTTCTTTTGTTTTTAATACCCAGTTTAATAGATTGATTTACCCATCGTGGTTTCCTTTTCTTCAGTTTACCTTTTCTCATTTTTTAATCTTGTCTAGGGTTCTGGACTCTTGACCAGAGGGTTGTGGGTTCAATCCCCAGTGGGGGACACTGCTGCTGTACCCTTGAGCAAAGTACTTTATCTAGATTGCTCCAGTAAAAACCCAACTGTATAAATGGGTAATTGTATGTAAAAAATAATGTGATATCTTGTAACAATTGTAAGTCGCCCTGGATAAGGGCGTCTGCTAAGAAATACATAATAATCTTCTCTCCTGAAATTGTATACTATTGTCTTTGATTTATGTACTGCCCTTGATTTATTTGCCATACACTCTATCATATTATGGTCACTTATTCTTAATGGCTCTATTAGCTGTAAGTTGTGTATCTGTGCTTCATTGTTTGTTAATACCAAATCTAAACATGAATTGTATCTAGTCAGGGCATTCACCAGTTGTGATAAGAAACAATCTTGCACTAACTCTATCATTCCTGTTGTCTGAGGTAATGTGGTCCCAGTGTATGGTGTCCCCTTCCTTACTTATGTTTTTGATGCTTGTGTATAAGTTTTCTTGATTCATCAGAACTTGGGGGGCCTATAACATCCATATTGATTCACTGTTGTTGCCACTACTTTCCAGTATTTCCCATTCTAAGTCATTTTTTATGTACATTGCAACCCCTCCCCCTCTTTTATTGGGTCTGTCTTTCCTAACTAATCTTTCATGTTAAACTCATCTCCATCTAGTGGTGCTAGGTGTTGTAATCTGCCAATAAAACCGCATTGTACAAAAAGAGTTTTGGTGCTCGCTACAATATGTTTTTCCTTCAGGGCTTGAATTGCTGGCGGGCTGGGTCAAAATTTCTCCAAATAGTTTTATTTCCAAATTTCCTTTTTAACATGTTTTTAACCCCCTCAGTCTTCTAATATGAATACCTGGGAGATCATCTACATAAAAAAACTGAAACACATTGTTTTAGGGCTAAAGAGTTTATTCTTTCATGCATTCCAGTCCCTACAGACATGTAAACAAAAATCCACAAATGTAAGAAAACTAGAACCAAACATCGCATCAGATTATACCATTATCATGTAAAAGTAGTATGTGTGCTGCAAAGTTGTGCACATAATTATGGCACCATTATCCTTATAGCTGCTTTTCAAAAATGTAGCAAATACCAACATTTAAGGCCACTTTTGTTTTTCTGTCAATTGCCCTAGGAGAGCGGCACCACAAAAAGTTATCCTTGGGTAGGTCTGGACAGCAACACAGCAATTTTCCTGGAAGTTTGGTTCTTTTTATAGAGCCACTGTATTATTTTCAATTAAATTGTGCACTACAAATGTAACTACACATGTATTCTACCATGGTACTACCATACCTCTGCGCTTTCTCGGTCACTGGAAACTCGTATGTTCTCTCCTGTAACAAAATGAATGTCCCACAGTGCAGAAAATCCAGGTGTTATCATTATTTATTTTTTGATAAAAAATTCTAAACATACAGGATGTATAGTGGTGTCAAACAAACACAACCCTCCACCCATCCCTTTTGGAGGCATACATATATGCGATAAAGATAAATAATACAATTCAACACAATATCAGACAGTTCAAGTACAATATGGTGGATGTCTACTTTTATAATTGTTCTAGGTTATATTATAGTTCAAGTATTTTGACAGTCAAATTTGGAACAAGTTGAAAACCGTTCCTCATTTGATTTTTGGTTTTAGTTCTATTACTACAGCTATGGCCAAAAGTTTTCCATCACCCTATAGAATTAACTAATCAAACCTGCTGAATAATGTTATGTAAACATATTGAATTACATACCGCTTTGTAGTTTTCCATATACTTAATGACAAACTGACAAATTGAAAAATGTGACATTTCAAAATACTGTACTACTATTATGGCTTCTGGTAGACTTTTGCGATATCATTGTGTAGTTTTTGATTACAAGATGTTATATAAAACATCTAGGTGATGCAAAATTTTTGGCCTTAGCTGTATAAAATATGTCTTTGATGGAAGCCTCAGGTGGGCTTTCATTTTAACAAACATGTATCACAGCGTTTTTGACTTGCTTGGTTTTGGTGCTCCCTTGAAGCTTTGATTGACATCTGGTGGTGTGACAGTTGTGGAAGTTACCTCCTTAGTGAGTCCAATGCCTGCATGGCTTTTTGGTGATGGTTTCATGCATTTTCCTGTCAATCAGATAACACTTTTTGCAGATGTACTTAGTTTCTTCCGTGAAAATTTGCAAAGCTTTACATTCTTATTCTTTTTGGTCCTCCTACACAGTTACAATTCATGGACAACATCATTGATAATACAATTACAATTGGATTTAGATGTTCAGTGTTTTTGTACTGGGAAAGATTCATGGTGACCCAGAGTCAATCTAGGGACCGCTATCCCTGCACATGTGAAAGTGCTGTATTCTCTGCACTACTTAGCCTCTGTTTCCTTTCAGACCACAGTTGGAATGTTTGGAGGGATAGCCCAATCCACCTTATCCAGAGTGCTAGGCAAATTTCTGCATGTCATGCTAAAAAGGGCAGGCCAAAACATATCATTTCCTAAGGATACTAGCATAACTGATGTTAGCTGAGGCTTTTCCAAACAACTCCGTTTCAAGTTGAGTGACCTCAGCCGTAAGGACTCTCAGCTCCTCAGAAAACGTTTCTTTTCCGTGCGCCAAAAGGACTTTCTGCCCTTCCTCTGACATTTTTTTGTTTGTTTGTATTTTCATGCTCCACAAATGTCATACAACGACTACTGCTCTCTGTACTCCTAACTCTAAATAGACCAATGTGCTCATTGAGACCCTTTTGCAGGATAGCAGCAGAGGGAAGACTCAGGGACAGAAAATGCAGTGAAACCAAAATATTTTATTAGACAAAACACAAATAAAAAGGCACAGGGGCCAAACAAAAGGTATAAACACTAAACAAAAGGTTTCCAACAAAACAGTGGAACAAAATAAATCATTCTCCAGACAACACTTACTCTGTGTCTCTCCAAAACAAAAACACTCCAAACCACCCTCTACATAAAGGGTTTCACCTGCCTTTTATACTCTGTGGCTGGAGCCCAATTAACCACTAATTAACAATTAAGCACTTAAGGCTCCAGCCACATTCTCACATGTATTTTCGCAGGGAGGAATTTAACCCCCTCCCTGCTGATCCAAACCAAAACAAGAATAATCATAATGAAAACAGTAAAAACAAAAACACAAATTATAGGGGCGAGCTAGCACCCCATCACAGACCCTCATTATCATAATTGCAGATTATTATTTGTCTGTGTTGAGTAATTTGCATTGCTCTTAAGCTTACATAGGGCGCAGTGAAAAATAATTGCCTGGCTGCATTGCAATTTGAATTTTGCAACTGCAATTATTTGCACTGGGCCTATACTTCATTCATGCGCTTTGTTGAATATTATCACACAATCTGCAGTAAAACATGATTCAAGAAGTCCAGGAACAAAAAATATAACATTTTGTGCATAGTTACTTAAGCAACAACACTTAAACAGGAAAACGGACATATATTCAAATACAAAAGGAAATTACTTATACAAATCAATTTTCTCAAAATCCACTTAACATAGTTTTACAATTTCCCCGATGTGTGTCAATTTCAAGTCCTTTACATATCTCAATAAACTAATTTCTAGTCATCTATAACTGCAATTAGGTTTGTTTATATTGAGGGAACAAACGAATACAGTGCGTTTCCTGCAGATTTGTAAAAGCAGCTGAACTGACCTGAAAAAGATACCTCACACCTCACTACCCTTCAAGTACTCAGATTAACAAAATAACTATCAATCCCACATTGCAGCAGTATGCCAAATATTATCCATTTACTTCAAATGCAGTAGCAACTGGGTGAGGTGTTTGTTCTATATTTGCTAAATTTAGGCATCGCTGCTGTTCTTGGATTGTGTATTATTAAAGTGCCAGCAATGTCAGGAACTACTTTGACCAGGCAAACAGTACAGAATGGCTTCAATAGTCCACAATGTGTATTCCCCAGTGGATAGCATGATGTGACTGCAAACATTTACATAGATTACATTTCTAGGACAAAGCATCCTAACCTTTTGGTTAAAGAAAACCAATGGTCCAGGAGTTCTTAAAGAGCCATACAAGAAACTGATGTTTGACAAATGCCACGAGTATGAACATGTATGCAAGGCCACTTTCCACTCACCCCTGCTGGATGTAAACATAACAAATAGCATGAAAGCTATTTAGTTGAAGCATAAATACATTTAGAACCGTGCCATTACCAGTATAATTTGGCAGTGTATCATTTTATTGTACTAGGTTGCAATGATCCAGGATATTCTAACACTTTATGACTTGATATGTGCATACTCTCCTGGGTAAGCAGGAATCATAATGGATCAGTAAAGGGTTGGTCTGCCTTTTCATTTACCTGTAATTGCAGCTTTTATTCCTTTTAACACATTAACACCATGTTTGAGCAGGTTGAAGGTGATACTACCTCTCATGTAGAGCACATGGACTCCCAGGTTTTGAGGGCATGGAGATCATGGCCTAATGCACCATTCACAGGGAGGGCTTAGTGGCAGAAGATTGACATTATTTCCGATATTTATTGCAGCCAGCAGCAGATATGAAAGCAAAGTTTTAACTTTAAGTTTTAGGGCAGCAGTGTGGAGTAGTGGTTAGGGCTCTGGACTCTTGACCGGCGGGTCGTGGGTTCAATCCCAGGTTGGGGACACTGCTGCTGTACCCTTGAGCAAGGTACTTTACCTAGATTGCTCCAGTAAAAACCCAACTGTATAAATGGGTAATTGTATGTAAAAAATAATGTGTTAATAAAATAAATAAATAATGCAATTGTATGTAAAAATAATGTGATATCTTGTAACAATTGTAAGTCACACTGGATAAGGGCATCTGCTAAGAAATAAATAATAACTAAAACCACATAACCCTCCACCACTGGGATGAACTTGAAAGCGGTTCTAATATCAGACTTATTCATTTCCATCAGCAGCAGACAGATCCAAATGATTTCAAACAACACTCTGTCAGCGCTAGTTAGGATTGCTAGCGGGCAGAACCTCTTCAACATGCGCTGAACTTTTCTAATGAGAGCCTCTCTAGTGAGGGCCATTTTCTAAATCTAAAAATAATGTAGGCCAAATATGAAGGCCGTAAATAAACTCTTAAGGGAAATCTTGGATGTCTGTATATCAATTTACATTAGCAATTACTATTTTTATATATAGATATATATATAGATAGATATATATATATATATATATATATATATAGTACTGTGCAAAAGTTTTAGGCAGGTGTGAAAAAATGCTGTAAAGTAAGAATGCTTTCAAAAAT
This sequence comes from Acipenser ruthenus, assembly GCF_902713425.1. Lineage (NCBI taxonomy): Eukaryota > Metazoa > Chordata > Actinopteri > Acipenseriformes > Acipenseridae > Acipenser > Acipenser ruthenus. The sequence goes on along the minus strand of NC_081191.1, from coordinate 89,535,730 downwards.
AGACAAGTTAATATATTATATTTATCAATTAACTAAATGCAAAGTGAGTGAACGGAAGAAAAATCTAAATCAAATCCATATTTGATGTGACCAGCCTTTGCCTTCAAAACAGCATCAATTCTTCTAGGTACACTTGCACAAAGTCAGGGATTTTGTAGGCATATAGTCAGGTGTATGATTAAACAATTATACCAAACAGGTGCTAATGATCATTAATTCAATATGTAGGTTGAAACACAATCATTAACTGTAACAGAAACAGCTGTGTAGGAGGAATAAAACTGGGTGAGGAACAGCCAAACTCAGTTAACAAGGTGAGGTTGCTGAAGACAGTTTACTGTCAAAAGTCATACACCATGGCAAGACTGAGCACAGCAACAAGACACAATGTAGTTCTACTGCATCAGCAAGGTCTCTCCCAGGCAGAAATTTCAAGGCAGACAGGGGTTTCCAGATGTGCTGTCCAAGCTCTTTTGAAGAAGCACAAAGAAACGGGCAACGTTGAGGACCGTAGACACAGTGGTCGGCCAAGGAAACTTACTGCAGCAGATGAAAGACACATCATGCTTAGTTCCCTTCGCAATCGGAAGATGTCCAGCACTGCCATCAGCTCAGAATTGGCAGGAAACAGTGGGACCCTGGTACACCCATCTACTGTCCGGAGAAGTCTGGTCAGAAGTGGCCTTCATGGAAGACTTGCGGCCAAAAAGCCATACCTCCGATGTGGAAACAAGGCCAAGCGACTCAACTATGCACGAAAACACAGGAACTGGGGTGCAGAAAAATGGCAGCAGGTGCTCTGGACTGATGAGTCAAAATTTGAAATATTTGGCTGTAGCAGAAGGCAGTTTGTTCGCCGAAGGGCTGGAGAGCGGTACACGAATGAGTGTCTGCAGGCAACAGTGAAGCATGGTGGAGGTTCCTTGCAAGTTTGTGGCTGCATTTCTGCAAACGGAGTTGGGGATTCGGTCAGAATTAATGGTCTCCTCAATGCTGAGAAGTACAGGCAGATACTTATCCATCATGCAATACCATCAGGGAGGCATCTGATTGGCCCCAAATGTACTCTGCAGCATGACAACGACCCCAAACTTACAGCGAAAGTCATTAAGAACTATCTTCAGCGTAAAGAAGAACATGGAGTCCTGGAAGTGATGGTATGGCCCCCACAGAGCCCTGATCTCAACATCATCGAGTCTGTCTGGGATTACATGAAGAGAGGAAGCAACTGAGGCTGCCTAAATCCACACAAGAACTGTGGTTAGTTCTCCAAGATGTTTGGGCCAACCTACCTGCCGAGTTCCTTCAAAAACTGTGTGCAAGTGTACCTAGAAGAATTGATGCTGTTTTGAAGGCAAAGGGTGGTCACACCAAATATTGATTTGATTTAGATTTTTCTTCTGTTCACTCACTTTGCATTTAGTTAATTGATAAATATAAACTATTAGCGTCTATTTTTGAAAGCATTCTTACTTTACAGCATTTTTTCACACCTGCCTAAAACTGTATATGTATATATATAAAATATACATATATAATATACATATATATAATATACACACACATATATACACACAAACACACGCAGATGATCATTGCTTTTTGTGTAATGTCAGGTTGCAGATTAGATTGTAATATTGAAAGACTTTACACACTTATTTCATGGTGTAGATGGAAATGTGTATTACCCCAGGCAGGCACCAGGTCAGAAGAATGCTTAAATTTAACTAAACAAAAACACCTTTGATAAAAAAACAGACAATGTAAATGGAATCCCCCGATCATTAAAGAACTGCTGCGAGTACATCCTGTTGTGGGGACTGTTAAAGAAATACAAGTTTAAAAAAAAAAAAAAGTTGTTTATTTCATTTTTTTCTCAAAAAGTACAGCAATGAAAAAGGAGTGGGTAAGGGCATCAGCCTCAAAAACAGGAGATGTTCAGTACATCAGTAAGCATCATTGCATATCAGTACCCAGGTCGCACAGCTACAGCAAGTCACAATATTAGTGGTTTTAGGATCCCTGTTAAATCAGAATTGTTAAGAAATGTGGAGCTACACAACAAAGCATCTGCACAACATTAATAAAAGAGAGACCACCCAAAGGTTCACATTGAAATTCAGACGTTAGCATCTAGCTGCAAAGCAATACAAACTAAATAAATACGAAAAGCGTATGACATAATTCCTTAACCCTTTAAATCACAGTCACACATACAGCTATGGCCAAAAGTGTTGCATCACCTAGAATTGTAGAATTGACACAATTTAGATTATTCTTACTTTAATTTAATTTATTTATTTTTTAACATCATGTAATCAAAGAAACTACAAAATTATATTGCAAAAGTCCACCGGAAGCCATCATAGTAGCATAGTATTTCATGTTCGATTTCGGAACGTCATATTTTCGTTAAGTACGGTATATGGAAAACTACAAAGCGGTATGTAATTCAATATATTAACATAACATTATCCGTCAGGTTTCATTTGACTTTATGAAGCAAAATGAGTTACTTCTATAGGGCAATGCAAACCTTTGGCCATAGCAGTTCACTAACAGACACACATTTACAGGCAGGTTTAAAATCAGTATGACCCTGCACTAAATGCACGTGCCCCTGCCCCCCCCCACCCCGCGCCACCTTCACTTATTTTTAAATTCTTGTGTATCTACATATGTGTTGTATGTTAATTTCTCTTACAGAGTTGGACTGAAGTCTTTATACACGTCATACAAGTAATAAGTTAATGGAACTGATTTCTTTCTTTGCTCCTCAAGCACATTTGTAGCCAACATACAACAGTTCTATAGTTTATTTGCCTACTGCATTAATTTTACAGAAACTGTTTAGAAGCAGTTCAATACTCGCCTTGCTAAACTGAAATTAAGTGCAGTAAACCTTACCTCAGATGCTAGGGTATTTGATTTCCTCGTCTCAATTTTTTGGTTTTGAAAAGAACCACGCTCCATGGGAACTGTTTCTAGCAGTTTACTAGAACATTCTTATTCATCAAATTAGAAGAATGATTTCAAGCTTGTATCTCAATGCCTGGCCATCTCATAAGAGATGCACTGTATGTGCTATCATGAAAGAACAGTTGTGAAGAACTACCATGTACTATTAAAAAACGACCACACAATAACCAAAAAAAAACAAAAAACCACAACAACATTGACAAGAGCTTACTTGTCTGTATCACAGTTCAATGCAGTTGTTTATCCAGGATGCTAAATCAAACCTTTATTTGTTTATCCAGGATGAGAATCCACTGACATTCAGGTTTTGTTTGTTTTGTAATTTGATACAGCTTAGCTGCTTTGAAGGTAGTGTTGCTATAATTAAAATTTGATCTCAGCCTCTCCTCCAATCAGTCATGTTATTATGCAACTCTTCCATGAACTCAACAAGAAAATAACAGAAAGAGGCTTGCCATGTACTATTAAAAAAACAAATTTGTTTTTGTTTAAGGTTAAGATTACAATGAATTGATTGACAGGCTTCTTCCCATGAAGTGTGGTCAAGTTTATAAGCATTTCTATTTTTTTTTTAAACTGAAGCTAACACATCAAGGGATTAGTTTACAACCTTGAGGCCTTAAGGAAAAAGCAGTCACCAATTATTACAGTTGCAAAACAGATGGTCAATTAAATAGCTACACTAAATGGTCTATGGTTTACTTTAGCCTGGTTCAACGCCATTACCCGATGAGTGTCCCTTTCTACTAAACAATACAAATACACCATGTCTACATCCTACCATTTTTTGTCTTATCTGCATAGGAATAAAGGTATCACAACTACCATACATTATTATCATCAACAGAAGTGGTTTTTTTATTTATTTTTTTAATATATATATATATTTTTAAATAATATTTTAAAATCAGTGCAAGCTCATTGCCAAATTAAGTGCTGACTTTTTAGTTTGATGCCTACTACATTGTTGAAGGTCTAAGGGACTAGGAATTATACATTTTACAAATCAGAAGCTGGAGATGCACTTTGTTTGCCATTTAAAGAGTAAGTAGCAGGGTTCTGAAAAATATAGCATTATACATCCCCATGTGTTTCTACAACTGTTTAAATGACATATCTGTAATTTTCCTTTTCATTGTTAACATCGACACCTTTTTACACTTATAATTTTATAAAATTAGTTTCAAAGCGCTTTTCAAAATGTCTGCTCTAGAGCCCCCGATAGTGTAAGGATTATTGCCCACACTGTTAAACACGTAACACATCAATAACGATCCATGATGTGGTACGGAACAGAAAAGCCAGAGCAATTTTTATGCTGTTTTTCTTCCTGCAGTAATTTAGGAGGACAGATCTCAAACCTCAGTGCACTAGAGCAGGCATTTTGAAAATAGCTTTGAAACAGGATGTTAACAATGAAAAGAAACGACAGGTACGTTATTTAAACATTTGTAGCAACACGTGGGGACGTGTAACGCTGTATTTATTTTTTGGAACCCTGCTACATATTCTTTATTTAAAGTTTACAGCATAACATAATTCTGTTGGTGGAGCGGGTAGGAAATCTTCCTATTCCTTCTGCATAAGATCAGTTTATGGAAGTGTGTTCCCAATAGGATCACCAGTGAAACAAAAAACCTACCACACCAAAAACAATTTTAAAAGATTCACAAATCCCTAGAGTACAATACGTAAGTGCTGTGGCACTTTTACATTGCATCTTTTTCAGGTAGGTTATCTGGCTAGTTCACATTGCGGGAGAGTCTACACAAACATTCCAGTTTACCTGAAGCATGTTTTGTCCGATGGACATACAGGAGCTCTTCAGTCACACAAACACGCCTCAAAACATGAAGCACTGGTCCCCCACGGCCCCTGTGTCAATGCAAGACAACAGTAATTGCAAGTTTCATACATATCTCGGGGTATGCAAATTAGGGGACTTGGACTTTATTATTATCATTATTATTATTTGTTTTTATAGAATTCAATTAAGCTTTTTAAAATAATTAATACCCAGTCTCTCTAGAGGACCCGATACCCTCCAGAGCACTTCATAATGTGCTTTTAAGTCCACACTCTGTAAACAGAACCAACCAGTAAAATACAGTAACTAAGATCTGTTAATAAAGATCATGGGTTATTCGTATATGGCACACATTAGAAATCTATAGATACCACTTGCAAACACCTATTCACAATATCGTATGCATACAAATAGTCACACTTCACTCTACCAATGTAGGGTTTTCTGTTAAATTAAGGCAGTCAAATATTTATTCACAATAGCTTTTTTTTGTTACTACAGCAGCTGTAGATATTGTCAATTTAGCTAAAGATAGAGGAAAAAAGGCAATGTCTGACTCAGGTTTGCTACTTAAAATTGCATATTGAGAGATTAGCAGAAGGCGCATAGGACGCTGCTGTTGACATTCACAATTTAAAAATCAAAGCATTAGAAGATGTTAAAAACAGAAAAGTCTGGTGTATGTGAAAGAAGTCCTGTGGTTTCCAGTGAATAAGAAAGACATTGCCTGGTCTACGAGTGTTATTATGTCAAAGTACCCCTAGTCTGAGAGAAAGGAATTCATGATGATATGTTCACTGTGATCCTTTACTGGCACCACATGAAACATTTGGGAGACTTTGCCTCCCGTAGTTCTGAATTTATGCTTTTTTTGTGTATGTTTAAGCAATGTGTAGATGTATCCCCCCAAAAACTGTATGTGTTAATTCAGTTCCTCAAGCCTTTTGACAGGCCTGCTAACAAACTGGGTTGCTTTGGTAGGGCAACAGAAGATGTGACCCTGCCATTATAGAATGCAACATCTATAACAGAAGACGTGACCCTGCCATTATAAAATGCAACATCTATAACAGAAGACGTGACCCTGCCATTATAAAATGCAACATCTATAACAGAAGACGTGACCCTGCCATTACAAAATGCAACATCTATAACAGAAGACGTGACCCTGCCATTACAAAATGCAACATCTATAACAGAAGACGTGACCCTGCCATTATAAAATGCAACATCTATAACAGAAGACGTGACCCTGCCATTATAAAATGCAACATCTATAACAGAAGACGTGACCCTGCCATTATAAAATGCAACATCTATAACAGAAGACGTGACCCTGCCATTATAAAATGCAACATCTATAACAGAAGACGTGACCCTGCCATTATAAAATGCAACATCTGTCTCGGATTCTGTTGGCAAGGCTTTTCCTCTTCTTCTTTCCATTCTTTTCTTTGCTGTCTTCCATTTTCCGTGCGCGGACCTCTCTCATTAAATCAAAGAAAACCTAAAAGAAGAACAGATAAAATAACTAAAAAAAGAAAAGCTTTTCATTAGAAAAGATTGCAATCTACCATTTAAATGAGATGACACATCTCTGAAGTACTTGTCTTTGAAAAATAAAAGAAATACATTGTACGAAGGGCTTTCGAGGAGTGCCCAAAATGACCTAATAAAAATTGGAGCCCTTGAAGTTTTTCATTGTAATGTCAAGAAATCTGTCAAATGTGAAGCAAGTTTCAGAGGCTTTGCCATTTGCTGTTGGATGTCAATTATATATAGTTGAATATGACTGATGTCCACCTTCCATGCTGTCAGCATCCACCCACTTAGCTCAGACACAGTTTAATGCAGCAGATTGGATATGAAGAGTAAATTGAAAGTCATCACATTAAGGAGGCAGAACCTGTGAAACTTTTAACAGGTTTTGTGTTGCTTTATGAGTAACCTGAGTCCACTCAAAACAAGGTGATGGATTTATTACTATTTTTGGGTACATGGAAACACTGCAAGTTCTCTCATTACCTTGTCCACATTGGCTCGTGTTTTTGCAGATGTTTCCACATAGTTTACGCTCCACTGCTCAGCCCGTGTTTTTGCTTCTTCCACAGAGACCTGCCTCTTGTCTTCCAAATCTGACTTGTTGCCCACCAGCAAGAAAGGGACATTTTCATCCTCCTTCACTCTCAAGATCTGCTCTCTGCAGGAATAAATAGGAAAATTCACCCACAACTACAAAACGGTGTACTGTACACTGATGAAGGTACTAGCTGAAACATGTTTCCCAAGAAAAAAGAAAACTCAATAAGCAATTCACGAGTGCAGTGGCTGGAACAATATCCCATTCAGTCACAATTATTATTATATATATACACAATATATATATACACAAATATATATATATATATATTATATATATATATATATATATATATATATATATATATATATATATATATATATATATATATATATATATATATATATATATATTTTAAGAAGTAGCCCTGTCAAGACTGAAATGCTTTATATGCATTACAAATAAAACTACATACATAGATAGGAAACGTAACATGGTACAATTATACATGCAGTGACCGACGTGATAATGTGAGCTTTCTCGATTCAATATTCACAATGGACAAACTCCACTAAGACACTAATGTTAAACCTTGTTGTTTATGACTGCATTCAAGCTGGCTTCATCCCAATAGTTAAAGTTTGAGAGTTTAACCATCAAACAAGAAGGTGGTATTTCTTAGGGTCTGACCAGCTATACAGTAGCTTTATAAAATCCCTCTTCAATCCAGCAAGGAACCAGTCATCAGCGGTAGATGTCTGTGTGCGATATGTGTTCTAGCTTCCATAAATCACATCACACAACTAAGGTAACTGACCCAAGGAAGTTTGTAGTACCAGCAGCAGAATTGATTCAGACATATTCACTACGCGTTTACTTATGGGCAAAGTTTTTGGTTATGAAACATTACAGTTTAACATTGTAATGAATTACCAACCGTTTAAAATGTTAATACCTACAGCTCTTAATTACCATGTCTCTCTGCTTCCTCAGTTTGATTTTATATTTCATTTTACATTTACAGTAAGGTCATCAAAATTGATAATATGGCAGGCACCTCTGTAAAGGAGTAAAGGTTGTACACCTCCTATTACAAATTACACAGAGCTACTTTCAGATTTATACAGAAAAGCTGTTCTCCAGATGTATCCAAGATTCTAAGATGTGACATACGCACAGTCAAGCACCTCTGTGACGGGTCATATTAAAACAGCGAGTGTTCCAGTTGGCTGTACCTGAAATCTGCCGTAGCTGCAAAGGACTCGAGCTCTGTGATGGAGAAGACACAGAGGAAGCCCTCCCCGCTCCTAAAGTAGTTGTCTCTGATAGCAGCATAGTCCTCCTGTCCAGCAGTGTCCAGAATGTCAATCTGCACTTCCTCCCCATCCAGCACCACTTTCTTCCTGTAGCTGTCTGCTTTGGTAGGCTCATAGTCTTCCACAAACTAGGAAGTCAAAAATACTGAGAGTCTATTGCAAATCACCACAAGCAAAAGCCATAGTTAAGGTTCATGATATTGCTGTCAGTTTTGAGTTCCTTATGCCTTAGTGGAGATGCATATACATCTTCAATTGCTTTGGCTTGGAGTCTTTGTGATTCTGCTGAATTACTGTTTTATTGTTGCGCTCATACCATCCTGAAAACCTATTGACTTGAACAGTGCTTGTATGCATACTGTACACTCAAGCTGATTTCCTCTGGTCTCATTCAGCACTATAGACAACCCTAGTATAAGTGTTTAAAACAGTTCTCATTTTTATAATATAGTGGTATACTCAAGACAGCTGTTGGTATGGGTACAAATATTGTTATATTTACTCACTATATTTGGCTCGTGTTTCTGTCATTTTTGGTTTACATCCTTGCACTTTGTTACACTAGCCAGCCATAGGTGTTTATCAAACGTCTTTAGAACATGTCTGTACTGTAGTATGTGGGATTTGTTTTCAATGACATCCGTGGAGGCAACATCAAGAAACCCCTGCAACAACACTATCTTTCTTAAAGTTTTTCAAACAGTCCATTTTAAAGTGTTATTGAACATGCTATATACAGTAGTTTATAATATTGAATTTCCTGCAGCAAACAACGCCACTGTCACTTGTGTGCACCGGTAGCTGATTTGCTTGATTCTCTGTTGCTGGGAAACGAGCAACTCGGATCTGTGCAGATCAGATCCTGTTCCACCTAAAGTTTATTACTTCCCCCTCCTGTTTTTTACATCCAAATACTGGAGGACATAACTTGAAGGTGGGATCCTTGCAATACAGATAGCTCTGTGTTTGAGAACTGACTACATAAAAAAGAAAAAAGGACTACATGTACTGTAAACAATGAGGGGGCTTTGTTAAGCTAATGTAGTAATAAAACTGGTTTAAAAAAATGGTTGCAATACTTCCCCTTAAAGTCCATATTACACAGCACAGAGCAAAACATGCTACTGCAGCCCCTCTCGATTACTAACAAAACAATTACAATGTAGTCCGTCATACCTCATCATACATGAACTGGAGCGTTAACGCTGATTTTCCTACACCCCCACTCCCGACCATGATCACTTTGTGTAAAACCAGGGAGTTCTGTCCTTTAGGCTTGTTAGCTGCCATCTTTGGAGAAGAGATGTATTGCTTCCAATAGGAATCGAGTAGGGATGGAAGTGTCTGAAAGTAAAAGATAACAGCACCACATCTTATATAATTATAAATAAAATAGGGGGCAGCAGTGTGGAGTAGTGGTTAGAGCTCTGGACTCTTGACCAGAGGGTCGTGGGTTCAATCCCAGGTGGGGGGACATTGCTGCTGTACCCTTGGGCAAGGTACTTTACCTAGATTGCTCCAGTAAAAACCCAACTGTATAAATGGGTAATTGCATGTCAAAATAATGTGATATCTTGTAAAAATTGTAAGTCGCCCTGGATAAGGGCATCTGCTAAGAAATAAAAATAAATAAATACAAAAATAAAATATTTCATTCTACACACTGAAGGCTCAGGATGTTACCACCTGCAACATTCAAAGGCTTATAGCTACAGCTTGAAGCTGAAAGTAGGTGCTGTATGTCCACAAGTTTTTGTGCAGATGCTCCAGAAGGCGTAGATGTTCCCAGAGCATTTTTTTTTTTACCAGACTAAAGGCCACCACACACCAGATGCGATACAATGTTTTAATTGGACGATAAACCACAAAGTCCCCCCCCCCCCCCACCCAGTTTCCACTTTTTTATAACTTGAAACTCTGTCTTAGCCAGCTACACTACAAAATGTGCATCTTGAAGTACAGGGGGGGGAAAAAAAATCGCAAGAGAAGAAATTGTATAAATACACAGGTAGGAAACGAAGAAAAAAAACAAACAATGTGGAATGTGGCCAGGGGAATTGATTAATTGTCAATTAACCCCTGGCCACACCCTATAAAAAAGGAAGGAAATGTTTGTAGCAGCAGCAAATGGCAGAGAGAATGTTCAGTGAAGGCGCATGCCCAGATGGAACAGTGGGAGAAGGGGGGGGGGGGGGGGGGGGGAGGTGGAAGAGAAAGACTACAAAGGGATAGCATAGCTTGGGTGTGTTTTGAAGAGTTCTATTTAAATACATTTGTTTGCTTTGTAAATAATAATAGTGCGCGAGTGCTGAACTGCAGTTTCCCCGAGTCTGGGTGTACTATTTCAAGAGTGCAGACTAACCTGGACTGGGACTCTACACCACCCCTCGATGGTGTATCAGTCACAGCGGGCACCTGTATGTCAACGTTTTTACACGTTTTATGTCCACTGCAAACCAGCTTTTAAACGAAAAGACAGTATCTGTGTTTTATATGGAGCCCAGGTAATGTCCATACTGAGGCATGCATTACTGACAATTCTACATTGTTTGACCAGTTCTATGTTTTCCCTGCCAAAAAAGTACTATATTAGCACTATGGTATACTGTAATAGTACTAAAGCAATCTTTAGCAGGGTTGTTATTTGCAACCAATTCCACCTTCTGTGTGAGCTAAATTTTGGCCTTAAAACATGACAACTACATGGTAACAGCTCCTTTTTATTCTTAATCAAAGTTTGTAATGTTAAAGCAGCTGGTCCTCAAGTTTTTTTCCTGGAATTGTATAAGGGCTCCTGATTACTGAAACACATTGCAACACACTCTGCATCTGGTTCTCACAACAACCATTTCACAAGGACGTCCAGTAGGGGGTTCACCCTGCTAAAACGAGACATGCTACCCTGCCATGCAACAAGACTTTGCCATCAGTATTCAAAACATTCTAGCATTTCATCTTAGTCTCAAGTGAAATGAGTTGGCCAGTTTATCAGTGAATAAAGTACTGGGTACAGTACAAACAGTGTCTGAATTATAGGGGTGGGTGATACGGCCCCCCCAAAAAATATATATATCATGGTATTTTAGATGTTACAGATGATACCTGATATATATCACGATATATTAATTTGTTATCAAACTTTATTCATTTTTTTGTACTTGCATACTATTTGTAATATGGTGGGTGGTGCAGAGAGCGTCAAGAACTCACATGTAAAGATTTGCATTTTTAAGAACACTTTTACATTGGACATCAGTTCACTCCACTATATCCCTGACCATTGTGCTACTGTAAAAATGGTCCTAGTTTCATATGCACTTACATCAAATTTGTGTATTTGGGTAATGTGTGTTTCGCATGGATTGTATTCAGTTGATGATTGAAGTCAGATGGAGTGATGTTATTGGGAAATTGTTCTCCGAAATCTGCAGATTCTGCCACATTTCAGACCGACAGAATAAAGCGGATGAAAATATAAACAGATGGTCTTCTTTGCAGTCATTCTTAAGAAATGCAATTTACAAGACATACACATTTACATTTGAATTGTGATTAGATACTGAAAGCTCAATGAAACAGACTAATAATTAGGTAAAGCCTCAGTTGAAATATTAGGCTTGATAAACCTCATTTACTCGTGTAAATGACGAAACACATGGGAAAATCCACGCCCAGTTTCGCATGGAAACCCACATTTCACGTGTAAATGTTAAGTGTTTATCCTTAAATATAAACATTGCAAGGGAGCAGGTCAGTTGTTACTGTGGATTCCAAGATGGCAGAAAGTAGTGGCTGAAAAGTGATTTTATGGTTAGCAGTGGAGTAGTTCACCTTAATGATAATGCGGGCAGCTTTTATTATTATTTTTATTATTGTTTTTTGCTGTGTCTGGTCTGTCATGTTGTATATCCCTTGTGGGTTTACAGTTCTGTATAAAACCTCTTACTATGAACTGCGTTATGCCCTTGTTATAAGTATTAAAGCAGCTGTTTGAGAATATCCTTGCTGCAAAAACTACGCTAAAAGTTAAACACGAAGAGTAAGTGAGCTGCTTAAATGCCTAAATGAATTAATTCTTGTCCTTTTTTTGATCCCAGTTGATGCCCTCTCAGAACGGACCAAATAAAACTGCAAATGAACGTATTGATTGTGTTTTATTTGTTTGCATCATTAATATTTAACACAACAGTAAATTCAACACAACTTAAAAGAAAGGAGAGAATCTCTGACAGCACGAGTTTCCTCAGATTGCTGCTGTCCAATTGAAACTGGCGGCTGACGTAACCACAGTTGCCCAGTTTGCTTATAGGATTCATTTGTTTTGGGCTTGTTTTGAAAGGCAGTGTTGCTTTTAGACGTGGCAGCACTGGTAACCTTCGCTGAGTGTCTGTCTCACAGGCAGCCTGATTCCTGAACACCTCATTTTGTTGTTAAGAGTTTGTGAAGGATACAGCAGGGAGTGGCAACTTTGGGAACGAACTAATGCTGCACTTCAGTCCGTTTCATCAGTATCCACAACATCCCTTTCAAGTGCCCACTACCCGTATTTGCCCAAGCGTGGTGTTGAATGCTTCCTCAGCAGCTGTCAGCCGTCCAGACGGGTAGGGTTTCTAAGCCAGGGTAGTATACATTTGGAGTTTCCATACAAGTGTTTTTTTTTTTTTTTTAACTCGAGACATTTACACGAGAAATGTCTCGAGTTAAAAAAAAAAATAATAAAAAAAAAAACACTTGTATGGAAACTCCATGATAATTACAATGAAAAACAAATTAGTTGTGTATTTAATTTCTAAAGTCAATCCCATTGTTCTTTGATTAAATCTGTAGCGCTCAAGTCAGATCCCTTACTGATGTTCCATTGGTTGTTTTGCAAGTCCTTAAAACAAATGTACACATATACTCTCACGTTTAGTCTTGCGTTAAATGCAGGGAAGTCAATTTTCTAAACGGGTTGTAACAGTGGTGAATAAGCATTCACAAATAATGCTTAGAAAACAGTCACTCGGAACTGAAACCTCCCTTCACTTCCCCTGCAACGCCAACCCCACTTAAATTATGTTTTACGTTTGTGTTCTCCCTCTGCGCAGGATGTGAAGTTTATCATTTGAATTTACTGAAATGCGTTGCATCTTTTGAAGTAAGTGTAAAGTCATTTTACAAAAATGTGGAGATTTATACTGGGTTACGACCCTGACTGAAGATGTCATTAGCAAAGGGGCCGGTTGTACTAACGAGGTCAAACAATAGGCCACATTTTACTAAACATTTTAAAACTAATAAGCAAACAATTACCATAATGAACATTATTGTAGTATGTTGCTTAAAACATAATAACACAATATATTCATAATAAAGTTGAGTTCCTATCTATAAACAGTAACACATTTAGAGCTTGGGACTCGCTGTCTGTAGCTTACTGTTGTTTACATTATTGTCAGCATATTAAGTGATTGGACGCTGAAATTACTTTTTTTTTTAAAAACACACTTGTTATACCAATACAGTATTGGTGAGCGATAATCAGTTTGTTTGAAAACCAGGCTTTAATCACTGATAATAGGTGACAGGCGGTGATTCTGTGAGCTAGTAGATACAGCGTCCGTCAGTTCTGGCAGATTCTACTGTACTTGCTGAAGCAGTTTAACGTATCGTCTTTAAATTGGGACTTTAGTGAAGACCGCAAGTGTAAGCGAGTACATTAATTACTGTAGATAGTAATTTATAGCCAGTCAGCATTTTTGTAAATAGCAACACATGTAATGTACAATAAAATAAACACTTTATTTGTGTCAGTGTCAATTTCAGGCGGAGCTTCATGGACCGCAAGGTAACACAGATGAAATAATTTTTTCCTCTGTCATCCGGTCTGGTGCTGTCAGTGTCAGTTTCTCAGACAGCAGTCGCTCAGTAACGAGGTGCAAACAGGTGATTGATCGATCTATATGAGCGTTTACGAAGGTGCTTTGTTAAAAAAATTATAAGAGTTTATTTTTTAGCAAAATAAAATCTAAAAGGTTGGTTTATACTTCTCTAACAGACAAAAGCCGTACGTCAGCTGCAGACACTGAAGCACCCCCGAGTTCGCAGACTTTTTGACACAGCAAAGGAGTCGTAGCTGTCAGTCATACTTTCAGCCAGTCTGTGTTACTGCCAGTGTCGAATTGTGACTAGGGTTGCCAACAGGCTCCACAATCCCACGACACTGAGACGGGATTTTAAAATTGCCCGTCTTATGAATGAAGTGAATGTGTAAATTGGCTCATATAAATTTTTATGAGCAGCAAACAATCAATCAATCTTTATTTTATATAGCGCCTTTCATAGTGGACCACCATCACAAAGCGCTTTACAAGATGCAGTAACAAAAAAATTATACTTTAAATACAGATAAATGCATAATACATGATATACTTAAAAAAAAAGCATAATACTTTAAATACAGTGGAAAGTGCATAATACAAGATAGTAACATAAAACATAAAATAGTAGCAGCAACACAGCAGATATCAGGCTTAAAGAGTATGGAAAGAAAGAGAGAACAGATGGGTCTTGAGAGGTGATTTAAAGCAAGCAACGGTGTGAGCATCACACACAAAAGCTGGAAGAGAGTTCCAGAGAGTCCGAGCCATGAAGCTAATCGAGCATTCTCCAAGTGAGGTGCACTTTTGCTTGGGGATAACAAGCAGACCAGAGTCGGAGGACCTCAGTTTGCAGGCAGGGACATAGCGGGTCAGCAAGTTGAGGAGGTACTCGGGACCTGTGTGATGAAGGGCATTGTAGGTGAGCAGGAGAGTTTTTAAAATAATCCTGAACTTTACAGGTAGCCAGTGCAGCTGGGCAAGACAAGGGCTGATATGATCACGTTTTTTACATCTGGTAAGGATCCTGGCAGCAGCATTCTGGACTAGCTGCAGTCGTTTTATAGTGCGTACCGGGAGACCACCATATAAAGAGTTGCAGTAGTCGAGTCAAGAGGAGACAAATGCATAACAAAGTATCTCCGCATCTGGGAGAGAAAGGTAGGGATGGACTTTGGAGATGTTTTGAAGAGTACAAGTAAAACTGATCAGCTGTTCTCTATACTGCCTCCGATCAGACGTATTGAACAGCTGAGCAATGTCACTGATTTGATAGGGAAAGTAATTGCGTACAGAAAATAGTGACTCAAATATATAAAAAGAATAACAATACAAATACATTGTATTCATTATTATTGTTATTATACAAGTGGTTGCTGCGCATGGTAGCCTATGCAAGCACCAATATTAATTTTAGTTCATTTACACTTTAATTTCATTCAGTTTAGAGGCAAGTTTAAAATCCTGTTCTGTTCATGTTTATTGGGTTCCTCAAAAACTTGCTCTATTGCGCTTCACTGGCTTGCGACCATGCGACAAATGTTTGATTTTTTCAACATCACCCCACCCTGTGCGTTTTGTGGTCGCAGACACAAGGCCGTACGGCTTTTCAAAAAAGATGCAGCTCGCGGCAGTGCGGATGATGTCAATCAGACCGTCGGAGACCACTGACTGAGACCAAAAATTGGGTCGCAGTTGGAAGTATAAACCAGCCTTAAGCCTATTTTTAGGGACCCCAACTGTTCTTGTTGATTTCAACTTAGGCACTTCACATAAGGACTAGCAAGTTTACATCAGGACTAGTAAGTTTCAAAAGGAACTAGTCCTAACCCTGTTTTGGCTCCTTAGGTTGCCAGATTGGACAGTTTGTTACATGCAGCGCACATGGAATTTTAAAAACACATGGTTTTTAAAATTCTGCAACAGTTATTTTTTTTCTCAACCAACAGCAAACATGTGCAGACTGATTTTAAGAGGAACTGTAAGAGGAACTAGATGCAAATTTTGGGGTCTGGGTACCATTTAGGCGTTTTAACAAATTTCAGCAGTTACTTTAATTGTTTAATACTAACACAGTTCCCTCATCAAGAAATCATCCATGCTTTCAAAAAACAATTTTCAGTGGGATACTGCAATACTCAATTTGCTTGTCCCTGTCAGGTAGTTTCAAAGACCTTTCCAACTTCCGCTTTCCCTTAATGAGAATCAACAAGTTTTGCTCTGATGATACTGTAGAGCACTACGCCCAAATTCAAAGGGAATCGTATTATCCAAATTAGAGAATTGCCATTAGGCTGTTCTGGCTAAAGGAATAACTGTAGGCTTACATGTTCAACAGGGTGTTGGCATTTATTTCCTGAAGTTCTATATAAAATTCCCCAGACATGCAATTACAGTAAAGCAACTCATAACATTATCATTCTGAAACAGAACAGTATTGCAGGTGCTGCTTTACAAATAGACAGTAGACAACAGATAACCACACAGGCTCAAGGCAGGGCTGTAGTACAGTAGTTGATTGGCTAAGGTGGATGATGACTTGGAGCAGGTAGGATTACCTGTTGCAGTAGCAGGTTAGGCAAATCTGTGGAAAATATATCTCCTGTATTCTCACAAGGTATATTTCCATTGGCTTGGTTTCAAATACAGAAGCATCATCCACTATATTATCATAACCATCTGTGTTTCCACGGTGATCTCAAAACATGTAGAAAAAGGAGTTACTGTACAGGGCATTTGACACCGTTTCGGTTTCACTGCTAAAAAAGAAGAAATATAAAACTGAGCTTTTACTTATTTATATGTCATTGACCCAAATAAATACCATTTATTAGTCTCTCTCACACACACACACACAAACACACACACAATACTTTACTGCATTTTATCTAAAAACAAAAGCTCAACATTTTAACCTACAGTCCATAAAATGGTTGCAAGTGGTGCAAGGCATAAAGTTAAGGGCATGAAGAGCAAAAACTAATAATTATCTAGGCTTGGTGTTTTGGGGGGAATAACACCGAATTACAAAACAGCAACAGTCATTGACATGTCTATATAAATTAGCAATTCATTTACACTGAAGACATGAAAGGAGTTAGAATGTGTATTGCACCTTTGCATTTTAAAGTATTGCAATTTTAAAGCACAGAATCAGATTTCCTTATACCATATATGATCATAGAATATGTTGTGTGTAATGTGGTATATGTAAGTTATGTGTTTTTTTTTTTTTTTTTTTTTTACTAAGCTGTAAATTAAAAGGACATTTAAATATAGGTTTACGTTATTTGAAGGATATTCACGTGTATGTGAACAGGGCCGGCCTTAGTCTTTGTGGGGCCCTAGACGGTCCTTCCCCCCCCCAAAAAAAAATTCCCAATTTAAAATAAATAAATAATAATAATAAAAAAAAAACACCTCCACACAATATGTCAATAAAACGGTAGGCTACTGCTCACCTTCAGTAATCAAGTAGGCAAGCCACATTGCATGTGTGCTGTCACTTTAGTGAAATAAAAACTGTTTGCAAACGTTATCCTTTTTACATAAATCAAAAATTATATTTGACTGATCTACTTATCAAATCCACGTGTAACATTTCAGATTTGGATACTGCACATTCAGCTGCAGTTTTGAGTGCTCTTTAATTTTTGCTGTCTAAATTACACAAACAATATGCCCAACAAATGACGTTTTTTTTTTTTTTTCTGAATATTGTAGCCAAGAAGCATCTTTATTTTATACCACTCTGCATTTAGGAGTGTACTTCTAAACATTTAATTTGTTGCAGATACCTATTCAGGCCGTTGGTGTGGTGGTCCGTCTTACAATCTCGATTTCATTATCGATTAATAGTAGCCTACTCACTTTAAGAAAAGTCTCCAGTAAAACACGTCGTGTCTTGGTTTTCTTCAGAGGAATGTAGAGGCACAGGCTATTGATAGCCGATCAGACAGCTAACCCTTAGATGTTACATTTTTAAAAATACATTTCAGAAACACTTTATATTGCGTGGCATAAATTAATCTTAAATTAACATGAAACAGCTGGTTTCTTTCTAAATGTTAACCAAATGTCGATGGAAAATGTAATTGCATATCATGTCCATTTCTGACTGACAAAGTGGATGCATTTCTTCTTGTGAAAATATGTAATAATTTCCCATTGTTTACATGTCCTTTTTGAAAATAGTTAATCTGACTTAAATGTTAATGGAAAGTAAAAAGGAATAATCCAACGTAAATTTAATATGCAATTGCATATCTATTAAATATTAATTTATGCCACGCAATATAAAGCGTTACCTAAATTTCTTATGATCGAGTACACTCACATGAAGAAATGCATCCACTTTGTCAGTCAGAAAGTGCAAATGTGGTAACGTTACATTGGTAAGCAGAAATCAATATTTTGGAGAGGACTATTGTGAAAAGCCTGACACTGATTCATTTGCTTCCTGAAGCAGATTTTTATTTGCTGGTTTGTCTAGATATGGCAGCAGAGCTCCTTTTTGCCGCTTGACGCGGGGCTTAGGTGTGGGGCCCTAGTAGGGTTGGACGATAATGACATTTTCAGTTATCAATTATCGGCTGTAAATTATCATGATAATCATGATTATCAGCTGAAAAAATAACATATGTAAAATGTCTTGGAATTTACCAAATTTAAAGCTATATATACTTGAGCAATATGACAACTGCCTCTACGAGTTTAGAAGAAATAAAACTAGACCATTTTCAAAAAGACCAGCATCTTTAATAAAAGTTATGAAACAATGGCTGGTTATAAAAAAGCACAAATAATATAACCAAATGTTTGTTTGGTAGCTTTTCAACTTTTGAAATATAGGCTACTTATTTAAAAAAGTGTTTAAAAAACAAACAAATAAATTATAAATTGCGATTCAAAAATATCAGCTTTTCCATACTACCTACAGACGGGCTTATTACCTTGCGGATCACTTTCTGTCACTCCAAAAAACTGCCACACAGGACTGATGCTGATTCTTTTTTCTAAAATATTTTCGGAAGGTTTGGCAACTGCAGAAACTACCATCGCCATTAGCTCAAACATTTGACTTTACTCAGTGAATCTTACGTCACATGTTACAACTTCCCACTACGCAGCGCGCACAGATCACGTGTTGCGTCTCACGCAGACAGTTAAGTCCTGTCTTAATGCTTCAATGCAGAGTCACTGTTACACACAAGCATATCATAGTGGGTAACGGACGATAAAATGATTATCGATAATTACTTTTCAACACAATACAATTATCGACGCAAAAACATTATCGATAATATCACGATACTCGATTATTGTTCCAACCCTAGGCCCTAGGCCGCCGCCTTGCCCTAAGGCCGGCCCTGTATGTGAAATAGCGGACAGCAAAGCATCAAAAATAAATTAAATTTCAGCTGCTAAAGAAATGGCCTGAAAACCCTCTGCTGTTTGATATGTGTTTTTTTTTAATTTTTTTATTTAACAGTTGCCAAATCGTTTTTTTGTAGTTTTCTCCCCAATTTAATAGTGTCCAATTATTTTTGTTTAGCTCAGCTCACTGCTACCACCCCAGCCCTGACTTAGGAGCAGCGAAGACAAGCACACGCTGTCCTCCGAAGCGTGTGCCGTCAGCCGACCGCTTTTTTTCACACTGCAGACTCACCATGCAGCCACCCTAAGCTACAGTGCTGAAGGACAACGCAGCTCTGGGTAGCTTATAGGCAAGCCCGCAGGCGCCCGGCCAGACTACAGGGCGTTGCTGGTGCGCGGTGAGCCGAGAACACCTTGGCCGACCTAACCCTCCCTCCCCCCAGGCGGCGCTTGGCCAATTGTGTGCCGCCCCCTGGCAATTCCTGTCCTCAGTCAGTAAAGGAATAGCCTGGACTCGAACCGACTACGTCCAGACTACAGAGCGCATCCTGCACTCTACTCTTTCACTGGATGTGCCACTCGAGAGCCCCACTGTTTGATATATTTTTGTGAAATACCTAAATGATCCAAACTCAGTGGAATGCTCTTAACATATGAAGGCACAACCAATTTCTGCAGTACTTGACAACTGTGAGTGCACATTAATAGAATTATTGTCCGGGACGAATTGTGTTCATTAACCTGAACATTAGGTCAATCCTAGAACACTTCACTGCCGCTTTTGACAGCTCTTCTTACTTACTTCTTTTTAAACGTTTTTGAGTTGGCATGGGGCTCACAGATGAAAAAATCAGTGACACTGCCAGTGAATTCCTGGAAGCGCGGTCATATTAAGCTTAGTCTAACAGCGTCCCTCCCTGTTTGCCCTTGATTAACCAAAGATACCGTATTAGTGCTGGGAAGTGCACAGTAAAAAGAATGACAATAATATATTATGATAATGAGTCATTTTCTCGCAGGACGAGATTAGACAGATTTAAACTGAATTGCAACAGAACGGGCCTGCTGATGCTGAGCAAGTTTGTGAATGGGTTGTAGATCAGATGCGCTGGTGCTGATGGACACCAGCGGCAACTTTTGCCGCAAGTTTTTTTAAAATTTGAGAGGCACTGCGGCAATTGCTGCCGGTTATTTCGCGCCCTGGTGGTGTTATGGAGGATGCAAGCCCATAGGCTTGTCATGGATACAGAAATCAAAGTTGTTGATGCCCTAAGAGCAAGCACTAACGTGAGGTGTCAGTGAGCCAATCAAAACATGTGACTTGCTTGTCACTACAAATGTTTGATTGAAACACAGATGACCCAGCAGATTTAGTGATGAAAGTGTCAGAGGAGAGACGTAAGTCTGTGGGAGAAAATAAACACACAATTGCTACATACGCTGGTTTTGCAACCAGCATACTACTTGTTTAGCGTTTCTGTTTGTTTGGCCAACGCGCCTTTTGTTTTGTGTTTGTTTAAATCTTTTGTTTTTGTTATTATTTAATAAACGCGCTGAGCACCGTTGCGCTTCAGTTTTGCCCCACCATTACTTGTTTTGGTTTTGTGTTCCTGGTCCGTGACGTCACCACACCTGCGCACGGCAGCCATCCTTTTTACAGGCACAAATATAAAAGGTACTGTTAGATGCAAACTTTTTGGATCTGGGTATCATTATGCCATAAGTTAGGCATTTTAAAATATTTCAGTATTTTTTTTTCTTTGGTTTAATACTAACACAGTGCCTCTGATCAAGAAATCATCCATGCTTTCAAAAACAATTCAGTGGGACTGCAACACTCAACTTGCTTGTCCCTGTCGGGTAGTTTAAAAGACCTTGCCAACTTCCGCTTTCCCTTAATGAGAATCAACTAGTTTTGCTCTGATGATACTGTAGAGCACTACGCCCAAATTCAAAGGGAATCGTATTATCCAAATTAGAGAATTGCCATTAGGCTGTTCTGGCTAAAAGAATAACTGTAAGCTTACGTGTTCAACAGTTAGGTTATATCTTCACTAGCAACTTTAATTACAACCACAAATGTAAACATTTCAATATATACTTTGATGTGTAGGTTTTTTTTTTTTATTTAAACTTTGTAGTTAAGTCTGCGATGTTAAAACGTTATTTGCTTATTTATGGTTTATTTGCTTAGAAAATACTAACCAGGGCTGTCAGTATCAGAACATAATATAAAGAGCATGTGTGTGTATGTAGATATGGTTTCAACGTTCATAAAAATTTACCAAAAGCAATCCCTAAAAAAGATGTGGGGGGGTGCTGTATATTAAGGATATTCTTGCTTTACAAAAGTGACACACTCAATCTAGACACTGGTCCTAAAAAATAGCCACACACAAAATGGAGGGGCATTTAGCTGGGCAAACAAACATATTCCCAGATGGTGACAGATCAATCAGAAATAAAAAGGCGATGCTAGATACAGTCGGCACCGCCTAATAGGGATACTGATAATCAGGATTTCTGCGTAAATGGGATACGACTCTGGGAGACAGTTCTTCCCAATGCCATTTATGCTGTTTAATTGGGACGTCACTTAGTTTAAATGGGATACATTATTTTCAAATGATGAATGGAGATCGCTTTTCACAGCAAGACAGGTCGCGTACCACAGTGGAGTACATGATTACATTGTGACTTGCGTAAACCACGTTGAACTCTTGAAGGAGCTGGAGTCTTCTGTGGTTTCTCAAGCTGCTGTTGCAAAGAAAGTTGGCGTGTCAACATTGCAGATGCCTCGCCTTGTGATAAGATGTGATTTCATTATTTTTAATTTCATGTAGAAATAAAAAACAGCAATGAATTTTGTTTAGGAATAGAAAAACACTGACTTGTATTTTAAATGATGCATTTAACATTTAAATCATAATGTGATGTGATTTCATTCCTTTTCTTTTCATTAAGAATCAAAAAAGTGTGACTAAGGTCGTCTCAAATGCCTCGTTTAATTGGGACAGCCGCTTATTCAGGATATTATTCCTTCTCCCGAGCTGTCCCGATAAAGCGGTGCCGACTACTAGTAACCCCGTTTCGAGGAGGATGCATTAGTTAGACCTCCTGTCATGTTAACTGAAATCTGAGAAGTCATGTCACATTGCATTTGTTTTTATGTTATTTTTACTGAGTAAATGTTATTCTTTGGTATTTTAGGTACGTTTCTTAATTGTCAATAGGGTCATTGGTTAATTCTTGATTGGGAACTAATTGAGACAGGTGCTGTAGAGAGACGACTGGCTAAGTACAGGGTACAAGCAATGTTAGATGCAAGGCTTTCTATCATTCTGAGCATTATGGATGAATACTATTTTAGTGGCTTTGAAGCAGAAAGATATGTCAAGCCCCTTTCACACTGGCCCCCTACCCAGGATGCAACACTTTTGGCCAAAGCTGTATATCTACAGAATCTGATACTCAATAACTTATGCAAAATAATGTCAATACCAAGTTTCCTGACAGTTGGAAGTGGTTCTCCAGATACTGTTTAAACAAAACTCCAAGTGTGACTTACAGATGGACTGATTTACAGACAAACGCCGGTCTAAATCCCCAGAATTCATCCAATAAGATAAAACATGTTAATACCAAGTTTCATGACAAAATCACCAGGCCGGGAGCGCTATACCTGAGGTGTTATAGTAGAAGCTGCATGGTTATTCCACTTTGACCAACAACCTCCAGAGAAGTAAAACAGATGTACTGTAATACATAACTTTAACTATAAATATACTGAAATGGACATAGTAGTCCTCAGTGTTTTGAGAAACCAAAATCATTTTGGCAAATGTTCCAAGACGGTCAGAGTGCACTGCCATGGGGACTGCCCACTCTGATGATGTGTAAACCAGACCTGATGCCACAGTATCCTACATGCTGTTACTGATCTAGGAGCACATGTTTGAAGTACAGTAGCTGCACAGTAAACAGGTCAAGCTTCTCCTGTTCACACACCAGGCAGTGAAGGTGAATACATTTGGAGAGGGAACCATAATGTCCAGGGGAAAAGCAAAAAGGAGAGACAAACAGACAACTAAAACAAGCAAGTAATTGGTCTGAGGGACAGGTCATGACTATGCAGTACATCTTCCTGCAAATCCCAAAGAATTCATTATTATTATTATTTACTTCTTTCTGTTGAGACTGTTAAGGGCTTAGTATTCCCCAACTATCAACAGTACACTGGCACTTCTTTGCATGAATGAGGCTTCAGAAATGGACACAAGCTCCCTCCCCACAACCTGCTTGATACTTGTGTGCCCGAAAAGGCCCATTCTCTGTGCCAAGTTGCAGTGGCAGTAAGTGCTTATGAATGAACAGTACAAGCTCTGTTATAGCAGAGAAAGCAAAACTGAAAATGAAAAAGGTTCATCCAGCCATCTTCTGAAACTACTATAATGAGGTACAGTAAATGGTTAAAAAAAACAGACAACATTTTGTTTAAATATGAAGCATACAGTAAGATGCAGTTTACCACCCACACAACTGTCAGTGCAATACAATCAGGAAATAGCAAGAATAATTCCTTTATTTGTTCAAATCCAATTACTGTACAACCAACAGAATTACACACTTGAGCAGCCACTCATTTCACTTTATACTTCCAAATAAATAAATACATTCCTGGCATAATAGGCAGTTACTATAAATCTTCCAACTTGAAGGCACAGTTGTCA
Source organism: Acipenser ruthenus (assembly GCF_902713425.1). Classification (NCBI taxonomy): domain Eukaryota; kingdom Metazoa; phylum Chordata; class Actinopteri; order Acipenseriformes; family Acipenseridae; genus Acipenser; species Acipenser ruthenus. Next base: position 89,511,584 of record NC_081191.1, on the reverse strand, counting down.
TTTTAATTTGTTTAATCAAAACAAGACTTTGTAAACCACAGGAAGCGTGTTCTTGTTTTTTTTAAATCAATATTGCTTAATTGAGTTAATTTGTGAGGTCTGTCATATTTTGGAGGCCAGTTCAAAACCTGCAGTGTCCCTAGCCGTATGCCTTGGTCTTTCTAGTTATTATTATTATTATTATTATTATTATTTATTTCTTAGCAGACGCCCTTATCCAGGGCGACTTACAATTGTTACAAGATATCACATTATACATTATTTCACATTATACAGATATCACATTATTTTTACATACAATTACCCATTTATACAGTTGGGTTTTTACTGGAGCAATCTAGGTAAAGTACCTTGCTCAAGGGTACAGCAGCAGTGTCCCCCACTGGGGATTGAACCCACGACCCTCCGGTCAAGAGTCCAGAGCCCTAACCACTACTCCACACTGCTGCCCAGTTAGTGCTGTTTCTTGCATCTTCCCTGATCACTTGAAATAAATCGCAGTACTTTTTCATAATTATAAATGGATTCATAAATGTCTACTGTAACAGTCACTGTATCCACTGAATTAAATTCCAAGGTCACTGTGGATGTGAACTGATGCCTTTTTTTTATTTTCTTTCGCTCTTATTTTTTTATTATTACAAAGAAACAAGATGTACAGCCAGTTTATTCTAGTATAGTTGTAGAAACAAACCTGGAACAGAAAGCGAACTTTCACAAAGTAGGCTATACCTTTTTTGCTTTTTCCTTGGTTTACAATATATCCAACAAAGTAGAGAAAGACAAAATACTATAGGCCTGTACAACGCAAAACAACTTAAAAAGATAACTTGGAACATTTCTTTTCAGCAACAATCAATCTGCTCAGACATCATTTTTCTTATTAGAACGGTGTTGTTTTGTAGAAGACTACATTATCAGACCTATCTAGCAGATTAATGCACATCATGAAGCATCCATGGGATATCTCTTACACTAAAGACATGTCATATGCTAGAATACCTGCCTAGTCTCAGCAGGCAACTAAGACCAGCCAACAAGAAATCAAGAAGATGGAACTGTCTGAATAGCAGGCAGTCTCTTTCAGCTGCATAGCCTAAACTGGACAGCTGTAGTAATGACCTGGGCACTGAGAAGCCTCTTTTCTGGATCTTTTAAGAAGTTACAGTAAAAGGTCATAAAGCAGGTTCAAGCCTTTTATATGCTATTAATATTCATTAGCTAACCCTCTAATTGCATCTTGCTGATGAGCATCTTTGAAATATCATTGATTTCTCCTTCTAACCCACTGCACACTTATCCCATGAGGTTTCTTAAATGTATTTCTCTTTTTTTTAAGAATTAGTCTATGTTGTGTTTAAATTCCCTATTACTGTGGATGACATTACAGAAGGAGTATCGGATAAATCCTTAATACAGTTATCAATTTCTCCACAGCTTGTGGTTGACACACTTATTTGATCACTATTTAAACAGCCTGACAGTGTTAGCAGCCACAACTTGAACTACAAGGATACAATGCAATACACTGTAACGGTACCAAAGTGAGCTACTGTACTGTCTATAAACCAGTGCCCGACCTAACTACTGCCCCTAAATTTAAAAATGAGAGCAACCCAACTGCAACTGGAGTACAGAATGGACAGAGGAAAGGCTTTTGTTTAGACATACCGAGATGGGCAACAAGATAATCCCCTATCAACAGGAACAATCCCTTTTCAATTTAGCTTTCAGAACTCTTATGTACATCACACATTTGTATTTAATCCATATGCACTGTGGTGCTTACATTCCCAGTGAGAAAAAGAATTACCAGAGAAAGAGAGAATCCAATGACATCATGGCACGAACACCAATATACAGATTTTGTTCCAGAACCTGTTGACTGTGGTGTAGTTTGCGGATGCTGCCAAACTTTCCACCTTCTGAAACCTCCTAATCACTGAGCTGTGAGCATTAGATTAAGGACATACAGTACTGTTAAAAATCTCTCCACTCCCTCCAACTGTAATCCCAGCTGGGGAAGAAGAAAGCAAAGCAACATTAAAAGAATGGTCAGGAAAACATACCAATAACCGATTACATCAGGGTAAAGCCCTGTAACAAGTCTGTAGGAATGTATAATATTCGGTATCTACTGGTAAAGAATGATTATATTTTTTCCATTCAGTCAGGGGCCTGCTGTGGGTGTGGTGCAGAACTGCACTATGCTTCTCCAAACACAGAAATCAGGTAATAAACACTGATAAATATATATTTAATTATTACAAATACACAAGAAAGAATTACACAACAGACAATATGATTTATAACCAATACAGTTACCTTACCAAAGTGTATATCCAAAAAACGTATCCTGGTCAGTTATGTCTGAATTTGACCACAGTCGATCAACTCCACTCCCACTGACTCTGCGCCCATCAGATCAAAGCCGTTTTTATGAAGCTGCACCCAGGTGGCATATTACTAACCCCCCCCCCCCCCCCCCCCCGGTATAATCACAAACTCTACATCGTGTCGACCACAAATAGTTTAATCCAACTTTTCACCACTTTACCACGCAAAGAAAATGCAAAGTCCCGAGTCACTTCAGCCAATGATAGTTTTTTTTTTGCTTGTCTGTTTGTTTTAAACAAATCCTGTGTTTGTTTATTTAATTATGCTAATGTAATGGCCTGCTGACCACACCTTTAAAACTTAGTATTAGTAAGCAATGTCTTAATTTTAAGTAGAATTTGTAATAATAATAATAATAATAATAATAATAATAATAATAATGCGTCCAGGGTTTTCACGTTTATCGGGCCTGGGAGAAGCCAGGTCACAATAAGTAACACAACCATACAGATAGCAGTAAGAATTTTATAAGTGTACTAACTAGCGTTACAAGAAAAGTATTGGAAGTCTCAAACCAAACCCGTTTTGTTTGTATGGTCGATAACTAATGATTTACAAAACTGGTTAAGCAACTAGTACTAGAGATGTGACTGCGCACAATTCCTGTATCCTGCGCTTTGTTGTGTGTATCAATTTCAAAGCTGCACTCACTGTCTGTTATAAAATACAAGGGGACGGACCATAATACCAGGCACACACAGTTCAGCACAAATATACTAACTGCTTAGCATCAGCGCGGATTTGCAATTAAAAGTCTAAGGCCTACCTGCGTGTATATCAAATTGATGTGTTTTATATTGGTTCCCCGCGTGCTTCCAGTTTACAGGTTTTCGGTCTTCCCTTATGAGTCGATCCAGATGATGTCTGTGCCCCCAACAACATTAATTTCTAACCTCTCCCCTTTCTCTCCGTGTGTTGGTCTGGAAATATGGCGAAAGGGTGTGGACGGCAACTACTTGATGATGTCATCGCGTACACGGCGCCGGAACATTGAAGAGGCGTGCTAAGAACGGCTTTGAACTCCTCATCATCGTGTGCAGAAACAGCAAGTGGCTTTGTTTTCATTTTGATATTTAGCTCATTTACTGGATGAAATCATTAAGCATTGTGTAATATTTACTGGAAATGCGCAATATCAATAAAACATTTGCTCCGATTTGGCTTATTCAGTGCGTTTTGAAGTACATTTTGAATTTGACTTCTTGCTTGCAGAGCAAGGTACAAACCGAAGCGGGTTTATTATTTTTATTTATGTATTTTTTAATCTGCCCGGATTTATATTTTTTAAATATACTTAATGCACATTGCCTGTGCAGCATGTCAGTAGAAAATACATACTGGTACAGTCCTAGTTACAAGTACTATCGGAATTGACACAATCTCTTACCTCAGACTGGCGACAAACAGGGGGACACTGGAGCTCACTGGTTCAAATAGACTTAAGATTTCAGATTTCTCTGATCCGAACCATTTGGGACCGGACGCTGTTTAGATTAGTAGTGAGTTGTTCATGGTCCTGATACTAACATGTACTGATATATATTGAGTGCAGATTAGTGAAAATCAGCTGCACTGTATGCAGGACTGCTTGCATTAAATGGGGCTGCATTGTAATCTGCTAACTAAACCTTTTATTATTATTATTATTATTATTATTAATGCAATTAATTTATATTTTTTCACTATAGTGTGGTGGTAGGAGATTGAGAAATATGTAAAAATGAAAACTGTAGAACTAAGATTTAGATATGAGATTTCATCCAGGTCCCAGAATGGCATCTCCAGGTGTCTGCATACATCCCTGTTATCAACCAGCACTGTTCTTTGGTAAATAGTCCAGACTGGCTTCTCCTCAAAGGAAATTCCTTTCGATGATATACATCCTCCTTTCATTTCTTTATTTTATGTCCACTTTCTGTAATGTGCCTTATTCCAGTCATTAATACCACACTAGGAATTGTAGATAATGTTCTGTATACAACTGCTTTGTGAAGTAACTAAAATAGGTCTGTGTATGCTTGATGATGTCTTTCAATTGGGTAGCATCTGAACCAGCAGTCACCTCTAGTTCATGTTTGAAAGTTTATTTCGATCTTCCTGTGTCTTAGAAAAAAATGGTGCATGGACAGCATGGCATGCAGAGTTCCAGGTGTCCTCAGAGTGACAGTGGTTTAAGTTGGGTATGGAATGGGTACCTTGTCATGTTGAGACAGAATCACTTGGATCCTTCAACTTAACAAGCTAAGATGGGCCGAATGGCCTCCTCTTCTTCATTAATTTTCTTATGTTCTTATATTCAATTATTATTTGTTTATTTAGCAGAGACCTTTATCCAAAGCGACTTACAGAGACTAGGGTGTGTGAACTATGCATCAGCTGCAGAGCCACTTAAAACAATGCCTCACCCAAAAGACAGAGCACAAGGAGGTTAAGTGACTCACTCAGGGTCACACAGTAAGTCAGTGAGTGAACCGGATTTGAACTGGGGACTCTTGGTTACACACCCTTTTTTTTTAATAAAAGGTAGCATATTATGCATGTCCTGGAACTCACAAAAATCCATAAACTAGTGATGCATATTTGTATTCATTTGATGAACTCAAACTCCAATATTCAAACACTCCCACTCACACAAATTATTATCGGAAATTACAAGTGATCCGAGTGAGTGTTCTTAATGGCATCTTTCAGACCACAAGAATCTATCAACATGTTCTGAAAAGCATATTTACAAATTACTTTCTTCTAATGAAATTCAAATTGTACCACAAGGCGCATGGAACAGATAAAAAAATATATTGTTCATAGATCATGGTCTCAATGCACAAATATTTTGGAAATCTATTTTAGATCAGATCTCAGTTGTCAATGAAACATCAAATGCCCTTCATGCTGAACTTTTAGGTTTATGCAACGCAGGTACAACCATGATTTGAGGACTTGTGTCAGTTATGCCACTCGCAGTGAATTTCCTAAAATATTGGCAATCTCATGATCACTTTGGGTAGGCAACAGAATTGCACAACGAGATGACACTGTTATACCATAAGAGACAGGGTCCAAAGTATATACTAACTTAGTATAAATAATGTTCTACTTTCAAAAAGAGCAAAATACAATGATAATGCGGTTATCCATGTCTTTAGTTTGTAGTCTACCGTGCACACTTATGGCAAAATAAGATGTAGTGGACTGGCTGAGAGAGACTTCAGTGATAATAATGATGAGAGGCCATAAACAACCCTCCTATAACCAATTAAACATTTTCAGTGTCATATATTGAAATAAGTAAAACATTATATAAGGGCACACCCAGGACAGGCACTTTTTAGGTCTGCGAGGTGGGAAGTGTTAAAACTCAAACTATACAGTACTTTCTTTAAACAAACAAAAACAACTTGGGCCAGATCATTGCACAGGAATCTGTGATTGCATATAACCTGGGATTCTAGTTTTCCGCAAAAAAAATAAATAAATAAATAAATAAATAATTAAACTGTAGGGGGTGTGCTAAATACATTTCAGAATAAAACCGGAAAAAATGAATCCTGCGTTAAATCTTGTAGCACAGCTCGACAACGACTTTTCCTGATTTACTGAATAAAAAGGCAACAGTTCAAACAAACAAGGAACACCATATGAAGCTGAAAAAGGTAATATATAGAAGGGTGCTCAAAGTTGTGTTTTTTTCACTAACGGTAACTCCACAATAGTCCACGAAAATAAATAGTAAAAAAAACAAACATGCCTGTACATTGTTGTGTAGTTTAATGCGTTACAGTTTACTGCACGCAAAATCGTCAATGTTTCTTTGTTTTTTTGTTGATCGGTGGGTTTGCCTTGCTTAAAGAAAATGCAATTTTCTCAAGAGCAGAGAAATCGCCAATGCTTTGGCATACAAGTAAGTTTAGGTGTTACATATGGTACATGTCTGTAAGCTATAGAATTCTGTACCCTTGATGAATCCACGCCGACACAGCTACATTTTTTTTTCAAAGACGGCTGGACTTGAACGCTTGATGTTTCTGAACAGTATTTACATTTAATACAATGAAAATGTGTTTTAAAAGAAAAAAAAAATGTATAAGGGTTTCGTGTATTGAGCCACTCAGGAGGCTATACTGTATATCTAGAAAAGCAGTGATGTTAAATTTGCTATTTTATTTTGCAACAGAATTATTTTGTCTTGTTTTCAAATTTGTTGCAAGCTGCAGCAGAACTCAATGGAAGTGCTTTATATAACACAGCAGTGTGTACCGCGCGTGCACTTCCAGCGATCTTTGAAAAACTGCATCTGCACAAGCATGGAATTATGTGGGGACACTGAATTCTATGGGGTAACGCTACAGAAATCTGCGTAACACCTGTCAGAACAATTTGATTTGGAGATACATGCCTCGGTTCGAATGTCAGTGAGTGAAGTTTTACAAGTTTTGTGAGGGTCTGGAACCAACTCCCCAGTAATGTTGTTGAAGCGGACAATCCTTCAAGAAGCTGCTTGATGAGATTCTGGGATCAATAAGCTACTAACAACCAAACGAGCAAGATGGGCTGAATGGCCTCCTCTCGTTTGTAAACTTTCTTATGTTCTTCTTAAGTCAAATCTGTATATGTAAAGAAAAACAACAACAAAAAAACATAACCGTTTTGCCCCCCTCCCCCTCGAGTTCGGGCCCTATAGGCACATGCCTAGTTGCCTATGCGTTAATCAGGCCCTGGCCTTATATTCTAGTTATAAAGATGTGTTCATTTATAGTTTATAGTTAATTACCTGTTGTGCGATGTCTGTCTGTTGGGGTTGGGAAGTACGTTATAAAGATGTGTTCATTTATTGTTTGTAGTTAATTACCTGTTGTGCGATGTCTGCATACATGCCAATAGTTCCGATTTCCTAGCAAATGTCCCGCGTCCCGATGCATAGGAAGAAAGTTCCGATATTTACACATAAAATATATATATATATATATATTATTATTTTGCAAAGTAGAGTTAGTGAAAACCACATGCTGTGCACTTTGTGTGGCTGACACATTTGCTGATCACTAACTTAGCGGTATACAAAGGTATGAACGCTTCTTTGTGTCTGTTTACTGATATGCTGGTCGTGCGGTTTTGAGTTGAAGTGATAACGTCTTATGATAATGTTTTTTGCGTATGACCTCTACCCCACAGGGGACGAGCGTCCCGCTGAACAGTTTCCAAATGCTGGCAAGTATGTATCTCTCTGTTGGGGTTGGGAAGTACGTGCTGTGTGTGAGTGAGTGAGTGTGTGAATGGTGTTAGCTGTTAGCTGCCAATAAAAACCACATTGTACTCAAAAAGCTTTGCTGTGTGTGTCAATTACTCCCGTGCTCGCTACAATATCTGGTTTTGTACTGACCTTGAATTATTTATCAATGCTTTTATCGTATATAAATGTGTCCTTTTCCTTTCCTTATGCCACATTGTTTGCCATGCACTATGTATTTCGTCTTTGATTCCCTTTTTAACCTCACATTTTCCTAATGGGATACCGGTATTCAATTAAACTCTTTCCATTTGTAATGCATTTGTTGCAACAGTACTGCAGACAATGTAATTCCCCTTCAATCTCACAATTGCCTGGGACCCAAATTATCCTAATTGTAATGGCTTTATTGTTCTGCGAACGCGCAGTAATACCCACACCTCACCCAGGGCCGTGTTAAGCCAATGGGCTACATGGGCTGAAGCCCGGGGCCCCGCCTCCTAGGGGGGCCCCCGTCGTCCCTGTAAAGCAGTGGTCCTCAAAGTGGTGCCCGCTGGCAAATTCTGTGTTGCTCGCTTATGCTGTGCTTGTACGTACTCGACATATTTTTTTCTTTCCTGAAGTACCTGCGATACGATCATCCAACTGAATATCTGCATTTTCTCTGCGGTAGCCCAACCATAAATTAACTGGGTGGGACATTAACTCTGTCTGTTTCAGTTGCAGGTACTGACAGTAAGTTTAACCAATAGGAGAATCAAATATCTGCCAAGTTTACGCAGTTGTCCAATCATAATTAAGCAGAGGCCGTTCACGGTATTCTGCATGAAAATTGAAGGCGAGTGAGTAGCCAATGGGAAAGTGAAAGATCCGACAGCTGTCCAATCATTCGTGAGCAGAGGCGGGCTGTTAATATGCCGGGTAAACACTGAATTTCGCCGACTGTTATTGAGAAAAATAATACATTTCAGTATTTAGAATTGAATTTTCTCTATATATATTTTTTTAATTTCACCAGACAAGGGAAACACCGTAGTAGATTTAGTTACAAATCCACTTTCTCTGAATAATTGTACTGGGAGATGAGCGATCTTTAAAAAAGAGTAGTGTTGACAGATTTGACAAATTGACACAAAGCGAGACGCTACATGGTTATCTATGTAAACATGTTATTTAAAAATATTTGCATTGCGTATTTTATATGAATTATTTGAAAAATAAGCGCAGCACACACAATTACTGCCTGAGACTTGGCCTTATCAGCGTAAACAAAGAATAACTCCCACTAAAACTCTCTATATAACGTTATACTATAAGAACCTATGCAATAGTCAGCGTGCCCGCAAACAGCCAAGTAAGATCAATTTATGCCCGTGCCCAAATTACTTTGAGGACCACTGCTGTAAAGTCAAACTGATAACGTTTGGCAAATAAAAAAAGCACGTACTAAACTAAACAATTTGGCTATTTTTTAAAACATTTTGTGTCCTTTTGGCATGCCGTAGTTATTTGACGAAATAAAAAAAATCTTGTGCTAACTCAAATAAGAAAAGCTGAGTAGCGGTGCGAAAAAAAGAAAAATCACTAAACTCAAACTAGCTAAATCCGAGGAGGTTATAAATAGTACCCCAAAACTCACTAAACTCTTTAAAAGTCAGTGTCAGAAGAATGAAAAGTTAGGAAGAGACACATGAGTCAGAGGAGCAAGCAGAGAGCAGCGAGTCGGTTAGCGCTGAGTGCACAGCCACTACAGAGGAGAAAAACGAGAGCCAGCCATTGAACTGCCAATTTAAGGCGAGAGAAACTGACAAAACAGATAATGCTATTGCTAGCTCTGATACGGCATGTTGGGGTCCGATAACTGAGGAGGTGAGGTCGCACTAGGTGAGCAAGTGTCCCCTTATTTGCCAGTAAGACAGTACTTTTTCCGCCTCATAGAGAATTTAATGAATTACTGAATTTAATGACTCAATCATTTAACTCTCATGTTCACTGAACATGACCTGCTTCGCCAACTGGACTTCACGGACATTAGTAAGGAATTATTTTTTAAGTTTTAAGGCAAGAAAGCATAAGATCTAGCAATGGTAAGTCAAATGTGTCTTTATACTTTGCAATGTTAAGGAGGCTTGAGAGTAGCGCCGACTACACTATGTTTTTGTCTAATGTCATATCATGCTGTGCTGCCTGAAACATGGTCCCACCGACTACAACTAGCGTTGATTTAATTCGAAACGATGCAGTCGGTAATGAGAGCTAGTGGTAGTACTGACTACCATACTATTTTGCATGCCATAGCTACTGTGATGTGAGTGGTAACGCTGTCCACTGTCTATTCGAATGACATTATTGTGTTGGTATTGTATGAGTTTGTGCTTGGGGGGGTGGGTTCTCCAAGGGGGCCCCTGAAATGTCAGTAGCCCTGGGCCCCCAAATACCTTAATACGGGCCTGACCTCACCTGTGCCAATTTTTCACGTGCAGCGCAGAAAGATGAATACACGCCGCCCCTTCCGTTGTACGTGATGCTTTTGAAAGATGGATACAATGAAAAAAAGTGGTTGTTTTTTTTCCCACTTGGTTGCTACAGAAATGTATCTCATATATATATATATATATTGTGGAATATTGATAGTTAGTCCCCTGGGTTTTAGTTACGTTTTATTCCAGTTGAGTTATTGTAACATGATCCCTGGTACAGCTCCAATAGCTGAAGGGGTCATGGGTCATGGGGAGCCACGTCCTGCACAGATTCTAGTTCCCGCCCAGGCTAGCGTGAGCACCTTCTTGTACAGAAAAAATAAAGGAACACTTAATTAGAGTAAGTGTACGCGTGCCGTTTCTCTGAGTCAATAATTAGAAAGTTATTGAGTTTATCACATTTGGCGACGAGGAGTAAAAAAAAAAAAAAAAAAAAAAAAAAATTTAAAAAAAAAAAACCTAGAAGCAGGCTACACTTCGGACGGCAATGGCGACTTTTGGAAGCATTGGAGAGTTTGATGAGAGCACTGACTGGACGGAGTATGTGGAACGGCTTGGACACTACTTCGCAGCAAATGATATTACTGATGGAGGTAAACAACGCTCCATATTTCTAAGTGTTTGCGGTTCGAAAACATACAGTCTCATCAGGAATTTGGTATCGCCATTGAAACCTACTGATAAGAGTTTTGCTGAACTGTGCTTAATTGTTAAACAGCATAAAAACCCTAAACCGTCAGAGATTGTGCAGACTTTTAAATTTCACAATAGGTTTCGGCAGCCAGGGGAATCTGTGGCAACTTATGTAGCCGAATTGAGACGGTTGTCTGAACATTGTGTTTTCGGGGAGATGCTGGATAGGATGCTGCGTGACAGGTTGGTATGCGGCTTGCAAGATGACCGCATTCAGCGCCGTTTGTTATCGGAAACCGCGTTGGATTTTAAGAAGGCTGTGGAGATTGCTCAAGCCATGGAGGCTGCTGCGCAACAAGCTCACGATCTTAAACCGACCGCCTCAACACCACCTGTGATTCACAAGGCGATCGCAGTTGGTTCTCCTGCGATAGACTGCAGACAGGGTGAAGGGAAAAATATGTGTTACCGCTGTGGACAGCCACATGCTGCAAGAGACTGTAGATTCAAGGACGCTGTTTGCCATAACTGCAATAAGAAGGGTCACATTGCAAAAGTGTGTCGCAGTAAAAATCAGCCACGCCAACACAGAGGGGGCTGGCAACCCAAGATGCCTAAAGCTACGCATAGCTTAGAAGGGGAGGTAGATGAAGACGAACCTGAAGTTGTTTACAGTATGCACCAAGCAAAAACAGAGAAAGTAGAGCCTATTTATGTGACTGTGAAGGCGCAAGGGGAAGAATTGCAAATGGAAGTTGATACAGGGGCGTCATTCACAGTTATCAGTGAGAGCACGTACAGAGGCACGTGGCATGGCAAACAGTTACCCCCACTCAGTAAGTCTGCCATCAAGCTGCGCACGTATACAGGAGAAGAAATTAAAGTCATAGGCATCATTGCAGTGGAAGTACAGTATAACCAGCAATCATGCACGCTACCAATACTGATAGTGTTTGGTAATGGACCTAGTTTGCTAGGACGGAACTGGCTGAAGAAGCTCAAGCTGGATTGGTCTAACTTGTATCATATGGGAACTACTAGTGTGCAAGACATTTTAAACAGATATGCAGTTGTGTTTCGGGATGAACTGGGAACTTTGAGAGGAACTAAGGCTGTCATTGAAGTGGACGGAAACGTTAAGCCCAGATTCTTCAAAGCCCGTACAGTACCGTATGCATTAAAAGAAAAAGTCAGTGCTGAACTGCAGAGATTGCAAAAGGCAGGCATCATTGAACCTGTTCAGTTTTCGAAGTGGGCTGCTCCTATTGTGCCAATTATGAAGCCAGATGGGTCAATACGTATTTGTGGCGATTATAAACTGACAGTGAACCAGGCCTCCAGACTGGATGCTTATCCAATTCCGCGAGTGGAAGATTTATTCTCCAACATTACAGGGGGGCAAGCCTTTACAAAGCTGGACCTGAGCCATGCCTACCAGCAGCTGCTCCTGGAGGACAGTTCTAAGGAAGTTTTGACCATCAACACGCACAAGGGGTTGTTCCGCTACACCAGGTTGCCTTTTGGGGTGTCATCAGCTCCAGGTATTTTCCAACGCACCCTGGAAAGCCTGCTAGCAGGTTTGCCCCACGTTCTCGTGTATCTGGATGACATCCTCATAACAGGTCCTGACCCGTCAAAACACATGCAAGTTTTGGAAGAAGTTTTGAAGCGGCTTGCTGATGCAGGATTGAGACTAAAAAAACAAAAGTGCATTTTCCTAGCGCCAGAGGTGCAGTATTTAGGTCACAAGATTGACGCAGAGGGCATACACCCAGCAGAGGAGAAGGTCCGGGCAATAGCGGAAGCTCCGACGCCCAAGAATACCACAGAGTTGAAGTCATTTTTAGGGATGGTAAACTATTACCATCGTTTTCTGCCAAATTTATCAACGCTGTTGGCACCATTGCATCATCTACTACAGAAGAAGGTGCCATGGTGTTGGAAACCACAGCAGGAGAAAGCTTTCCAGTCAGCAAAGAAGCTTTTGCTAACATCACAATTGTTAGTACATTTCGACTCCAAGAAACCATTGCTCCTGGCATGCGATGCATCACCCTATGGAGTGGGAGCAGTGTTATCGCACACCCTGCCTGATGGAAGTGAAAGACCAATAAGTTTTGCATCCCGCACTTTGGCTCCAGCTGAAAAAAACTATTCTCAGCTGGATAAAGAAGCCCTCGCCATTGTGTTTGGGGTAAAAAAGTTCCATCAGTACCTGTATGGACACCATTTCACTATTTGCTCGGACCACAAGCCCTTGATGAGCCTTTTCAGCGAGAGCAAGTTGATTCCACCGATGGCTTCAGGGAGAATTCAACGGTGGGCGTTATTGCTTGCTGGTTATGAGTATGAGATACGCTACAAGAGTGGAGAGACACACAGTAATGCTGATGGACTGAGTCGTTTGCCACTGAAGGATACACCCTCACATGTGCAAACACCAGGGGATGTGGTTTTGTTACTGGAAAACCTCTCCACTTTCCCTGTCAACCTAGGGCAAATACAGTCAGGAACCAGAAGAGACCCTATATTGTCGCGAGTCCTGACATACGTGAGAAGTGGATGGCCAGCAGAAGCCGAGATGGAAGATCTGAGGCCGTATTTTAGAAGGAAGGAGGAGTTAAGTATCCAAGACAATTGTTTACTTTGGGGAAACAGAGTCATTGTACCTCCGCAAAGCCAGGAGAAAGTTATTGCTGAACTTCATGAAGCACACCCGGGCATATCTCGCATGAAGAGCCTAGCAAGAAGTATGGTGTGGTGGCCTTGCATGGACCAAGCCTTGGAGAAAAAGGTTAGAGAATGTACCATTTGCCAGAGCACACGCCATGCACCGCCACCGGCACCGCTACACCCGTGGGAGTGGCCTGACAGACCGTGGGCCCGCCTGCATGTGGATTATGCAGGTCCATTTATGGGGAAGATGTTCTTGATCCTTATTGATGCCCACTCCAAGTGGATAGATGTTCATGTTATGTCTTCTGCTACTTCTCAAGCTACCATAAGTCAACTGCGGGTTACATTTGCAACGCATGGGCTGCCCGAGATGCTAGTGACAGATAATGGAACAGCATTTACTAGCGAAGAGTTCCAGCAGTTTTGTAAGAAAAATAGCATTAAGCATGTCAGAACATCACCTTACCACCCTGCATCCAATGGGCTAGCCGAAAGAGCCGTGCAGACGGTAAAGGAGGGGTTAAAGAAAATGAGGACTGGCACAATTGAAACCAAGTTGGCCAGGTTTTTGTTCCATTACAGAATCACTCCTCAAACCACAACTGGGTCATCGCCGGCAGAATTACTGATGGGACGTAGACCACGATCGTGTTTTGATGTGCTGAGACCAGCAGTGGGAGGGAGAGTGAGAGCTGCGCAAGCTAAGCAGAAGTTTCAACATGATCAACACGCCAAAGTTCGCTTATTGAATGTAGGAGATACTGTTTATGTTCGAATGTTTGGAGTGGAGGATAAGTGGACACAAGGAACCATACTGGAGAAAGTGGGTCCAGTGTCATTCCAAGTGGAACTGACGGATGGGAGAGTGATTCGCCGTCATCAAGACCACCTAAGGAAATATCAGGCAGCGACCGTTCCACAATCTGAAAGACCAGAGGATGTCCAAGTTCCTTTGGGAGATGACTACAGCCCTAACCCAGTGCAGTTAGAGTTTTCAACAGAGGGGGTTCCAGTAGACCCAGAGCCAGCAGTAGATCCAGGGCCAGAACCAACATTAGCCCCGGCACCAGAGTTGCGCCGTTCACAAAGAGTGCGTAGAGCTCCACAGAAACTGGACTGTTAGTTTAGTTGTTCCTAGCTACGTAAGTGTTGAAAGTGAATGTAAGATAAAAACAAGACCAGTTTTAATCTGAGGTGGAGGGATGTGGAATATTGATAGTTAGTCCCCTGGGTTTTAGTTACGTTTTATTCCAGTTGAGTTATTGTAACATGATCCCTGGTACAGCTCCAATAGCTGAAGGGGTCATGGGTCATGGGGAGCCACGTCCTGCACAGATTCTAGTTCCCGCCCAGGCTAGCGTGAGCACCTTCTTGTACAGAAAAAATAAAGGAACACTTAATTAGAGTAAGTGTACGCGTGCCGTTTCTCTGAGTCAATAATTAGAAAGTTATTGAGTTTATCACATATATATATATATATATATATATATATATATATATATATATATATATACAACTTCGTTAATTAACAATAAAATAATAATAATAATAAAAACTTAGGACAGACAAGGTAAAAGCGTGCTGTATACACCGTGTAACAAAAATGACACCTTGGCATATGATGTATTATTTTTTAAGCCACAACGGTGGATAACGTCATATTTGTGTTAGACTATATACATTTCAATATTCAGTCATTTCATTTACATATCGATTGTTTGCGGTTGTTGGATATAAATTACTTTACTATAATCAAACTAACAATAGTCTTTGTCGTGAAGATTTAAATGTGGTGGTAAACAACATATCAACGTATTCTGGGTTTCTGCTCTGAAAGGAATGAATGAATGGATCTGAGCGCTTTTTTTCAATCTATCTTCAAAACAAATATTTTGCTACTCTGGATTGGTGACACACAAGAGAGTGTAACGTTTTTCAAACTAAGTTTATTGAGTACACAGCAATAAAGGAAAAACGCTTGGATCTGAAGTACTGCATAAGGTTACTGTAGGTATTTAGTCCCGCCAAGACTGCAGGCTCTATTTTTCTAATAAAACATAATGCTGTGTTATGTGTGTGTAGAACAAATAATGTAGTATTTTTACAGGGAACAAACACAATATTTTCAATTTGGACTTATAAGGTAACAACTTTCATGCAGGCGTAAAACTGTATGCAGAACTGTGTTAAACTTTGTTTATTCCCTTTATTACAGAAACCAAAACGCCGTTCAATATAAACGCACTAATGGTTAAACTGCGTTCCAAATACACAGAAAAGCAATGGAATGAGACGTTTAACCTGGTGCGCTGGTGCAAGGTAAGGGTTGTCTGTGTACAACAATTGGAATGTGTACAGTCTATACAGAAATAATTGTCATACATTGTTTTAAGTTCCATGTTTATTTTTCTTAGAATTATAGCAAAATGATCATGGCCTTCTTGTATTATGCTGCGCTGTGAGGTAATGTGGCTTTAAGTTTCTGTTGTATACGACTGTACACTATGAGTTATTGTCTTAATGTTTGGTAGACAGGTGTGTTCTTTGATTTACTTAGTTAAATTCCAGTACAGGTGTGTCCAGTAAAAACCTTTCACTGCCACATTGTTTTAACCTTTGGCCATATCGATGCTACAGAGCACATGCGTTGCAGAGTGTCATTATCAGTTATCAATGATACAGATCTTTTTCACATGTCTATTTTAAGATCATGTTTACAAACCAATTAATCTGATATGATGTTCTAGTTTTGATGTTGGCAATTCGTGTCTGGGTCAATTGCTGTTTCATCTAACAAGTATTGAAAAACATAATAACACAAGAACATAAGAAAAGTTACAAGTGAGTGGGGTCCATTTAAGCAGGTTGATGCAAGCCTGGTTTATAGCTGCAAATTTATTTTAAAAAAAATGTACCCATATAGCACTTGAAGGATTCAATGAATTGGCAGTAATAACATGGCTTGGTAACCCATTCCATACACCCACCAGTCCCTCAGTGACAAGACCTCTGGTCCCGATCTCTGTGCTAAGTTTGAGATAGTGATTGTGGTTAACATTGTTGACCCCCTTCAAGGTTTTGAAGTCTTTTGATCAAGTCTCCACTAACTCTTCTATTTTCTACGTTTTTTCAGTTCTTCCGCTCATAAATTAATATTTGGGGTTACAACTGCACCTGGGAGACGGATTCAAATCTTTCATGTAGTTGAAGATGGGACAGTCTTTCCTGTTTGAAGAGATCCTTGATGAGAAAGGTCTGAGTGGGTTAAAATAGGGTTACCATATGGCTCCAGATTAACTGGACGCTTTGAGACAGACCGGGATTTCAAAATTCCCCCTAAATTGAAAGTAATTCACGTATAAATGAGCTCCACCTTTGCTGAGATTAATCCTGCTGTGGTGGAATTGCTTGGGCGCAGCAAATAATTCACACTGATCAGCTGCTTCTGATCAGATCTTAATGAACGAATAGCTAATTTATCGATAGAGCAACGAGATGATGATGAAATAGTATTTGCAGAATAATATGGGCGATTGAATTTTAAGAAACAGAAAAAAATAGCGACTGGCTGCAATTCATTCTTGGTATAATACAATTATTTGACGCGCCTGCGGGTATTTAAGCACCATTATTAATTGTAGCTAAGGATGGTTCATTTACACCTTCATTTATTTCAATTTAGGGGCAAGTTTGAAATCCTGTTCTGTCTCATAGCGTCCGGTTAATCAGGAGTCACATGGTAACCCTAGTTAAAATGCACAGTAAATACCCACCCCTGTGTTATTTTACTGTAGATCATCTTAGGCCTAGAAAAGGGAGGGCATAAGGAGGTATTAAATATTTTATTCTTGGTTTCCTTTATAATAGTTTTCATTTTTCAATATTTTCAGGACAAATCCACAAGTGGTTTTGGCTTAGCCAGCAATCACCTGGGCTGCTTTGGACTTCAGAAAGCTTTAAATGGTAAAGTGTTCTATTACCAGAAAGTTGTCAGTGCCATTTGTGGAAAGACATTTTGGAAATGGAGGCATTTAAAGCAATGTGACAAAGGTCTGCATTCATAAGAAAAACAAATTAATTCCAAAAAGTCATTTTCATTATTTATTCTTCATTGCACAGCTTCATTTTCTGAAGAACAAACAGATTCAAATTCTAATCTATAAAGAAAGTCACAAACATGTTTCAGCCAAAAAGCCTTAATCAGTGGAGGCACCAAATGAACAAGACTATGGGTTGTAGAATTGCCAACGTAAGCAAACCACTCCTCTTAACGGATGGCATCCTTGTATTTTGGTTAAAGATTTGTCCACAACAGCATTTATTTTTCTTCCCACTCTGTACATTGAATGATGCTGCAAAGCAATATTTGCCTTTGTGTTGAATTGAATGTTCAAATAACCTAATGTATTATAACTTGACAGCTGAATTGATATACTGGTATATTATACAATATTTCTTATTTAGAAATGCTTGCATTCAAAGCTCCAATGGGACTGTAATAAATCCTATTGAAAGACGACAATGCTGCACTTTAATTGAATGTAATGCGTGTGTATTTGTAGTATTATTAAGTTAACTTTCTGCTTGTATCTCTATTCTTCAAGTTACATCCTTGACAGCCATGGCAACCAGACTAGAAACTATAGCTAAGCAAAAAGAGTAAGTGCTATTTTATTTGCATAGTGGGTCTAGGCTCCCAACAATGTTGCCTTTCTTCTTGAGTCGTACAATCAATTTACATTCTCTGGGAAGGGAAATTGTGTCACTGCAGCATTGTACATTTAGTCTTAACAGTCACGTGTGAAAGAAGATGTTCTGAAATTCAGCGGACGTGACCATCTTGCACATTAATAATGCATCACCATATTCAATGCACCAGTGGCTGAGTAACATCATATCATTCAAAAACGTCCATCTCACAGAGAGATTGTTTACAATTGTGTAGCTTGTTAGAAATGTTGGTACTGAAGCTCAGAAAAACGAAACTATGGACTAAAATATATTGGGGGTAATACACATGTTCCTACTAACTTATTATTGATTGTGTAGGGCCTGGGAATGCAGAGGTTGAATTAGCAGGAGCCCTGCCTGTAGTGGCTCCCTCTAGCGGGTCATTTCTCCACAGCAGAGTGCTTAAGGCAGTATATACTATGGGCCAAAAGTATTCAGGTTTTTACAGCAAGAAAGAATTGGCCATTTTGCAGAAGGAATAAGTGTTACAAGATAACAGATTAAATAAATCTCTTGGATGGTCTGTTATGTTTTGTTGCCTTAACTGTTTTATTTTACTTTTTACAAAGAATGGTGCTAATTGCATTTTGGGCTTGATTTAAATATGGCCATATGTAGCATATTGACAAATACATAATTCAAACGGTTCAAACCAAGTGTGCTTCCTTGTTCATACCAGGGTAGGTCATGTAACATGACTTTTTAAAGTAATTTGTTAGATGTGAAGCTCAGTGTTAAGAAAATAAGATTTTTTTTAAGTGCCCTCATGCAATTAAAATGTTGTAGTTTTTTTTTTTAAATGTTCCCTGCATAGTTAAACTTTCATTCTGCCAACAATTCAATTGCAAAATAAATGTTATGGATGGTTGAGGGGGGGGTATTTAGGAACGGGGGAAAATAAGTATTTTATCAGTACTACCCTCAGTTTAACCAAGAGGCCCTGTTTTTTTAAAGATGAATACAATAATTAATAGTATAAATCTAGCAAGAACATGTACAGTAATATAATAGCATATTCCTAAAATTAAGTTTTCTTCCTCACGTATTTGCCTTTGCACGTGCATCAAAATAGGTCTCAGCTGCTTACAACTGTGTCACAAGGCCACTAGATTATCCACATTTGAGTTTGTTGTGTTAGAGACCAATATGACTTTCAAAACAAACGCTTGCTATGCAATGCTTTTTCCAAATT
Organism: Acipenser ruthenus; assembly: GCF_902713425.1. NCBI lineage: Eukaryota > Metazoa > Chordata > Actinopteri > Acipenseriformes > Acipenseridae > Acipenser > Acipenser ruthenus. The sequence continues at coordinate 89,492,248 of NC_081191.1, read as the reverse complement.
GTAGTTATTTTGCAAAATTATGGTTTTAGCCTGTAAGACAATGAACAATAGTGTGTTCCTCACACCCCTCCACCTCTGTCTTGTCACAGGCTTGGATCTGAAGTAGGGTTTTAAAAAAAAGTTATTAGGAAAAGAAGTGTTAACTTGTTCTGCTTATTTGCATTTCATTTAAACATTCACCAGTTACTTTCATTACCAGGCCAGGCCTCTTGTTGCCCCTTGAAGAATGCATTGACATTTGTTTATCCAAATCTAACAAATATTTTGTGACTTTTCAGACTTGCAAAGAACTGATTTAAACTCTTGAGGTAATACAAATATTTTAAAAGGATATCTTCTCATACAACCCGTATCCTAGGAAACCTCACCTTCAAAGTTGGAAGGAGTAGACAGTTTGGATTGGACTTTGAAGGAAGGCTATGTGAAGCATGTTTTAAAAGGAATCCATTCCAGCTGTACATTTATTATAATAACCTTACATCCTATAGCAATAACTGCAAAGTAGTAAAGCACAACTTGTTCAGCTGTAAGCTCCCCTCATTGATCCATTACTGTCATTAGGAGTCCCTTTTCAAACTAAGGCTTACCAGTGGACGGGGTGGATGCTTGAAGTACATTGGAGGAGTGAGTTAACCATTACATACAGCTCTTCATTCCCTACGGGAATATCCTCATAGCAATGAAAATGGTAATGGGCTCATGTTTGGAACCAGGCTAATGCAATGACTTTCTTGCCTTGACATCTGTATGTTCATGAAAAACCTTCCTCAAATGTGTTACTCCTCTGAGGATAACGGAGTGTTTTTATTATGATACATTTCTATATTCTTTCTGCACTTCTGTGTAGATTCTTGTTTTTCAGTGCCTTGCTGTATTGATGGCAAACTTCTGAACTGGCCTTTGTCCTTTAAGGATGACTATTCCAATGTGCATGGTAAAAACTGCATTGTGTGTGTCTCCAATTTCTTATATATACAGACGTGCTCAAATTTGTTGGTACCCATACAGCTCATTGAAATAATGCTTCATTCCTCCTGAAAAGTGATGAAATTAAAAGCAATTTTATCATGTATACTTGCATGCCTTTGGTATGTCATAGAATAAAGCAAAGAAGCTGTGAAAAGAGATGAATTATTGCTTATTCTACAAAGATATTCTAAAATGGCCTGGACACATTTGTTGGTACCCCTTAGAAAAGATAATAAATAATTGGATTATAGTGATATTTCAAACTAATTAGTTTCTTTAATTAGTATCACACATGTCTCCAATCTTGTAATCAGTCATTCAGCCTATTTAAATGGAGAAAAGTAGTCATTGTGCTGTTTGGTATCATTGTGTGCACCACACTGAACATGGACCAGAGAAAGCAAAGGAGAGAGTTGTCTGAGGAGATCAGAAAGAAAATAATAGACAAGCATGGTAAAGGTAAAGGCTACAAGACCACCTCCAAGCAGCTTGATGTTCCTGTGACAACAGTTGCAAATATTATTAAGAAGTTTAAGGTCCATGGAACTGTAGCCAACCTCCCTGGGCGCGGCCGCAAGAGGAAAATCGACCCCAGATTGAACAGAAGGATAATGCGAATGGTAGAAAAAGAACCAAGGATAACTGCCAAAGAGATACAAGCTGAACTCCAAGGTGAAGGTACGTCAGTTTCTGATCGCACCATCCATCGCTTTTTGAGCGAAAGTGGGCTCCATGGAAGAAGACCCAGGAGGACTCCACTTTTGAAAGAAAAACATAAAAAAGCCAGACTGGAATTTGCTAAAATGCATATTGACAAGCCACAATCCTTCTGGGAGAATGTCCTTTGGACAGATGAGTCAAAACTTGAGCTTTTTGGCAAGTCACATCAGCTCTATGTTCACAGACGAAAAAATGAAGCTTTCAAAGAAAAGAACACCATACCTACAGTGAAACATGGAGGAGGCTCGGTTATGTTTTGGGGCTGCTTTCCTGCACCTGGCACAGGGTGCCTTGAATCTGTGCTGGGCACAATGAAATCTCAAGACTATCAAGGCATTCTGGAGCGAAACGTACTGCCCAGTGTCAGAAAGCTCTGTCTCAGTCGCAGGTCATGGGTCCTCCAGCAGGATAATGACCCAAAACACACAGCTAAAAGCACCCAAGAATGGATAAGAACAAAACATTGGACTATTCTGAAGTGGCCTTCTATGAGTCCTGATCTGAATCCTATCGAACATCTATGGAAAGAGCTGAAACTTGCAGTCTGGAGAAGGCACCCAAACCTGAGACAGCTGGAGCAGTTTGCTCAGAAAGAGTGGGCCAAACTACCTGTTAACAGGTGCAGAAGTCTCATTGAGAGCTACAGAAAACGTTTGATTGCAGTGATTGCCTCTAAAGGTTGTGCAACAAAATATTAGGTTAGCGGTCCCATCATTTTTGTCCATGCCATTTTCATTTGTTTTCTTATTTACAATATTATGTTGAATAAAAAATCAAAAGCAAAGTCTGATTTCTATTAAATATGGAATAAACAATGGTGGATGCCAATTACTTTTGTCAGTTTCAAGTTATTTCAGAGAAAATTGTGCATTCTTCGTTTTTTGTGGAGGGGTACCAACAAATTTGAGCACGTCTGTGTATACATATATATATATATATAATTTCACACAGGTTGAAGAATTTTGAAGACTTTTCAGAGAAGCTGGAAGGGCTTTCCTCTCTCTACCACATTCATGGAGATAGGTATTGCTGTACCCTGTTAAGGTTCATTACTGTGTGCTGTATGCCTTGGAACATTAAGTGTTTTTTTTGTTTTTTTTCCCCTCTCCTGTCTTTAGTAAAACCAAGATAAAGACATATTTAGCCCTGCAGTCGCTCGAGATGGATCTGATGAAAATGTCTCGGTTCCCCAGGTATTCCCTGAACACGTCAATTCGTTTACAAAAACAATCCTGCAACCTAACAATAAAACTAAATAAATGACGAGATTGGTGCTTTTAAAGCCTTTCTAAGTCTACAAAAATAAACTGTTTCTATACTTGCTTATAATTTAGCTGGCTGTAAAGTGTTCTAAAGAGCCACAACAGCATAAACTGAATTTAAAAGATGATTATTATTACGCCAACTGCCACAGGCTTAAGTTTTACAGTGTAGTAAAGAAAAGCTTGTATGGGGAGCAGACTGAAATGCTTTCTATCTGGTTGATGCTTGATGTATTGATTGCTGCTGTATCTCTAGGAATTGAAACTTGAAGGTATAACAAACATCAGTGTGCAATTTGTTGAATTAATTTCTGTTGGATTTTACTTTTGGATTTGGATTTGGCAAGTGGGTTGATTAAATTTGAACCGTATATCTAGTTTCATTGGCTGTTTCTTCAGGAGCAAAATGAACCCTGGACCAGTTTCCTCTTTTAATCTACTTGCATTATTGTGTTTGGTGTATTTAGACCAGTAGTTAACACTAACCCACGGATTGATGCCATACTGCATGGAAGAGTTGGGAACTTGGTGCCAAGGAGAGAAGGTAAACTCTTTATATCAGACCTCTAATAATCTCCACAAGCTCTGAAGTGGATATACATTCTATTCATGCTAGACATTGTTCTACCTGCATTAAAGAACAATGCATTCTCTAGTCTAGATCACACAAAGCAACATTAGAACTGAGCTGGCAAAAGTGTGTGTGTCCCTCTTCAGAAAATGCTTAAAACCCACTCATTAATGTTAGTCATACAGAGATGTACTACACAATTTTCTTTAGGGCTAAAAAATTAGATATGACAAGTAGCTTCTAATAATTCATTATAATGAAGGTCTGTTCTGCTTTCAATCTGATAAAGAAAGGTTTTTGAATAAGCTGATCTAGCAGAAATTGACTTTTTAAAATGTCAATTTCCAGTTGTATCTCTACTTCGAAATAAACTGTATCCCTTTTTAAGCTTGCATGCTGTTGCAGCATCCACCTTGTCTGCTTTTGTGTAGGTGGGGGGAACAAGTTTGGTTTGTTTTACTGCAGGGAACCCAATGAGCATTGAATACTTCATTACTCCTTATGACCAACTTGAAAAACAAATGATGCCAGATACAGTCAATGATCTCTTTTGGACTATATATTCTGTTCTTCATACTCTATACATAAAGTGTTTTAATGTTTGTAAAGTAATGTTGGGCCCTACTGTGTTCATAAAAACGTAAATGTTTTTAAGACTTTTTTTAAAACTTAGATTAAACTGTGCTTTGAAATGTGAAAATGTAATTCTAAGTCTTTCTCAAGCAGTTTTTATAAACTACAGATTTAATTTAATCAGTCCTAAGCAAAACATTAATTAACAGTCCTTTACATTGTATGAATAGGCTCATTTATTATACCCTTATTCCTTGAAGGAACAAATCATGTACTTTTTTTTTATATAAAGCAGTGTTTTAGAACTTTATCGAAACACAATGTACATGATTTATTTTTAAATGTAACTGTACCAGTTTCAACTTGGCTGCAATTGCTTTGTTGACAATTTACAGGTGGTCATATATCCTACACTTCCATAAGTGGAACCAACCTGTAATTAGTAGCCATTCAATGGGTATTGGGCTTCTCGCTTCAAATTATATGCATTTTGAAACCAGAGATTTTATTTTTCAGGTTTAAGTTGCTATGGGAATAAGGTTCTGGTCACTGTTAATGGAACAATCATTTTACACAAGCATCCTGTGGCTTCTTTGATTGAAGGTTCTCAGCAGGTAGAGAAGGAAAGGTAAACCCCCAAAAGACATTGCTTTGTTACTTTCCATTATGAATATTTTATTGACATTTCTTGTAGCACCATAAGTGACAGAGGAATGGAGATGTTGTTAATAGCTGTGGACTGCCTTGAGTTCTGGAACAATCCTGTTTGTAATCTGCTTCAACAATGTACAACAAACATGTTTTAATTACATAATCTTGCCATAATTTGCAAAGCATCTTTGTTTATGTTCCTCCTGCCTCAAGGTTGTACTAATTTTGAAGTCTTTCAGTAACATTAAGATAATAAATACAGCTTTACAGTTGTCCTTTGTATGGGAGTTGAATCCCCTGCTTAGCTGACAGATTTGTTTTTGTGAATGTGGTATTTTTTTTTACAGGACCTCTTTGTTTCGTGGTTTGGATGGAGCAGTCAGCATGGATCTGCCAGCTTGCTGCTTCATGAAATTTCCTCAGCCCTTTCCCATTCTCACCAGCTTCACTGAAAACATACAGAGGCTGACAGGTTCTGTTATTTTCTGTCCATACAGGGTAGCTGTTCTAGAAAATCCAGATCCTATACTACGGGACATGCAAGCACAAACAATTAGTCAAGCTACAGAATTTGGAATCATAAATTCTCCTAAATGACAGTTTCCACTTTAACACAATGTTGTTGAGAGAACCATCCTGCTTGCCACCCTTTGCCTTTTTAAATACTTTTGGTGGCTATTTTTGGATTAATGTCTGATCACAAATTAAAAACAAAATGTTCAGGTACACATTTTAAATGATCTGTTAAAATCAAAGAACAATCATAGTAAGTGGGATTAAAATACAATATCAGGGCTGTGATATTGTAGATCGACTTCCATCTGAATTATTTAAATCAACACCCCACCCCTACACACACACACACACACACACACACAAGTCTTGTATAGGTTTTGTCAAGTCATTGGATGGTATTTAAATATATATGCTGTACACACGGCTGAATCCTACTTAGTCGGAATCATCAGAGGCTATGCGCTACACAGATGTGTCTCAGCTGGTTGACCACTATTCATATTGATAGGGATTTCAATGGCTGAGGAGCTTCAGTACATTCCTTTCTATGAGCTGTTGACAAAGACTGTTCTGGAACAGAAACACTGTTCCAGAACAGTCTTTGTCAACAGCACATATGCTAAGAAATAAATAATAATAATAAACATTAGATCACTTGGACCAGCACTTTTTGGTGGTAAGTGCTTACTTGCTAGAATCTATAAAACACTTGCAAACAATAAAACAAAATGAAAGTTAGTTTTTCTGTTAAAATGGCTATTCACAGTGGGAGGACACTTTCCTAACTTTTTTTGTTAAGGTGCAAGCAGAAACATTTGGCTACTTAATAGTTTCTTCTGGTTGTGTTGATTAACAACAATGAGACCGGAGGGAGCTCTGATCAACAAGATTCCATTCAGCCACCCAGAACAGGTTCCTTCTATACTGGAGATACTCCGGCACCAGTCTGCTTACAACACCTTGATAGCCAGCTGCATTACAGTGAACAGTGAGTTGACAAAGGTAGCATTGTGTAGCAAATAACCACACATTTGTTAAAAAAAAAATTAAAAAATCGCTTTACAGGATTCAAATTGAGAAAAATGTCAATACAGTGATCTTGGTAAAATGGTGAAAATGTTTTGTATAGATGGATAGTGCTTGTTAATAGTGAAACTGCTCTTTATTTCATTAAAGTAATTTCTGTAGAAAATAATGTAAAATGTGTCATTACGTTGATTTCTATTGCAGTGTGGCCTTGGGAGTGAAAAGTGACGTAGTGACAATTTTTTGTAGGATTTCCTGCATCGCTTCATTTTGAAGTGAACTATTTGGCTGACAGCAGCTTTTCTGTCTCCTTCCAACACCCTTTCAATGACACTTTGGCAACAGGTAAGTGTTGATAACGTACTTCTTCTCTTCCAGGTTTGATAGTGCAGCACTGATAGCTGTAGTGATGTTGTGCTCATATTGCATCTAAATGCAAAACCATTGAGAGGACGTGGCGTGGAGTCTTTCCCATATTTAAATCAAATAAACTGGATGCAACATGAAGTGTTTTTTGGTGAGCACCTTTTGAAAGACAATTTTGTAATATGTTGTAGAAGGTAGACAAAACCAATGTGTGTTGTATTTTTTTTGTTAATACATTGCAAAAACATATCAAACAATACTGCTAGAGCAATGGTAATTATAATGTAAATGTGAAATTAGTAACTTGTAATTTGAATAGAAGAGTGAGGTTTTTTTTGCCTCCTGCTATAACTGAGGCTCCTATACTTTTCCTTAAAAAACAAACATGAAGCTGCTATATGAAATGGTTTAGGAGATATTACCAGTGGTAGGTGAAGATTTGCAAACTCAAGTGACTGAGTAATTATATAAAAAAGGGAGAAACACCATTCTTTGCAAAGAGCTTTATTATACAAGTTATAAATATGGTTCTGCATTCATATGCTAAAGAGAAGTGCTGTTTAACTGGTGGATATGTTGCATCAGCTCTGCTGGAAGTCCAAGCTCCCCCACTAAATCAATACACTGCATTAAAAGCTGTCCTAGATTCTGTTGTGTGACATTCACAGTTTCTGATGATGGCTGACAGCACCCTGAACTTGCGCTTTGACTCTTACAACAGTTCTGTCCAGCTTCCCCACCTGAATTGCAATAATCAGTCCCTTTGGTATTGCTGCAAGATTCAGAGTCTGGCTCCTGTGTAGGTTTTGCAATGCCCATGTCTTCAATGATGTCCGTTAACTCTCCCATGTGGGTCTGCTGCTGACTATTTTTCAATTTCTCTGTCATTCGCTCCTCCTGCTGGTCCACTTCCTGAAGTAGATGACTTACTCTAGCAGTGGTGTTGGAGTCCTTTTTTTGAAGCTGGCACCATGACTGCAAGGCACTGAAGAAAATAACAAAGAACATCTTTGTTATGAAAGCAATAAGAAAAGATCCTCAGCCTGACCACCAGGTTCACACGCATGTTGAGTCCTTTTTCTATTTCCAGATATTTTATATACCAGACCACCCCTGGCAATGTCATTGAGTTCATTAAGGTTATATCTGATTAAAGCTCTATGATTTGATCTTTATAACCAAGCCATTAAAACGTATTAAATATGTCACAATAGAACAAGTCACAATATTACTGCAAGTCATTATTGAACTTAGGCAGGAAGACTTATTTTTAAAATGTACTGGTAAATTGCACTATAATCTACAGTGATTGCTAGGCAATAACTTCAGTTGGCACACTGTAACTAGCTATTTTAACAGTCAACACATTTCAGCAAGATATAGTGTGTGATCTAAAGAGAGGAATGGTAAAATATCACTGAAAAAGAAAACTACAGAAACAAGGTGGGCAATAGGCAAGAGACACTTCACTTGGTACCCTTGTTTCATTCACAGGTCTTTAAAAGTAAACCGGCCACATGATTCAGCAGGCTCTGAAGCCCTGTCTATTTAGCAGACATCTGTCATGGGTTACCTGGAATAAAGGAACGGAGACAGTGGTTTCACTGAACCAGGATAAGATGTGATCCATGCCATTACACTATGAAACCGTTCAGATTCCTACAATAGTAACAGTAATTATGAACGTTGTCACACAAAAGTAACAAGATATAAGAGAAGTTGTAGTCCGTCCCTGTCTGTGCTATCTTGGGCTACCATTGCACTCAAAATATAACACAAAAAAAATGACTTTTTGATGCCAAGGGGCAATTCGTGCTGAAAACCGAAGTCTAAAACACGAGGGGTCAGTATCTCATGAACCACTGGGGATGTTTCTATTGTTCCAGTAAGTGAAATGATGAGGAGCAGGTAAATTGCTCCCTCCATTGAAAATGTATTTCATGGGCAATTTGGCCCTGCAAGGCTCACCTGAGAATTCCTTTGAGTTGTCCAATGACCCCCATCCTTGATGCTCCCTCTTTGTAACCCTGATTGAACCCATGCTGAAGCGAAGCCTCTTTGCCTGCATCCATACCATCTCGATATCCATCCTGATAATAAAGACATGCAAACAGTTTGGCAAAAGCCTGATCTGCACAACAGTACCATACCATTTCTTTTTTGTACACATTTAAAACAAAACTCATAAGCCAACATTTGAATTTTTAATTTTTTTTAAAGGCCCAGTGTTCCATACAGTTTGTGTTTTTGTTAACAATGTGGGACAGAGCTTTAACACACACTGCCTGTGTGTTAAAGCGCTGTCAACTAACAGAGCTTTAACACACAGGCAGCCAAAATGGCAATATGCTGTTTAAAAACAAGTATCCCGCTGTTGAGACACATTAACTTCAATTAATTCGGGTTTAATAACACCTCAAGTACATGTTTGTCATCACACAACACTGATAGCCCATCCAATGTTACTGCAGAAAACGAAAAACAATTTTCTGATTGCCTATTGATTCTTAAAACTACCCGCTTTACTTTTGCTTGTGAATCTCTACTACTACAGCCTTTATTTATACCACCAGGCACGCTCTATAAATATAGCTATATTAGCCTATACTAGATAATGAAACCAGTTGACTTTCATTCAAGCCAGGTATGTTTCTTAAATCGTGGATGTGTGTGTGTAGCGTACACTATTGTTTGTACTAGTATACTGACTGCACAGTGTGGAAATAGATACAATATAAATACACAGTTTACCTTGATCCGTTTCTCCATGTTACTCTTCCATTCCTTCTGCTGAAGATGTATGTCATCCATATCTTCATCAAACACATCCTCTCCAAAGGATGGGACTGCTTTCACCCAAGACATCGATCCTAGTTTTAAAAAAATATATGTGCAGTACACGTTTCTCTTCAACCTGCTAAAAAACAATCCACAAATAAGTACGGTCCTGATCGCGTGTGAGTTCTACTTATATAAAGTGTGTGTAAAACGTCATCGAAATGCGCGCTTTGAAACAGTTTACGGCTGATTTGAATATAGTGTCACTCACATTAGTCAATGTGCAATTGTAATAAATTGTTGCTATAACAAACCAGTAGGTTAAAAAAAAAAGTTTCGGTAGTTTGTAAGTTGAGGCGCAAAAAAAAAAAAAAAAAAAAAGATTTCTATGGGGATGTTTGAATTATGATTCAAAAGTCTATGCTATGAAATTATTTAAAAATACGGAGCACTTTTTGCCTAGCTACGTGAAAAATTCTGGCTTGAAATATCTGAGAGCCGTAATAGCCTGTAATATTATATATGTAACAATGAATCTCATAAATCGGTGTATGTGACCAATACATGTCAGTTTCTCTACCACGGGCAGCTAATTATGTTCAAGATAAGTAAGTCATTCTTTAGTTTAGCGACACCTGGGTACTGAATGAACCATGTCACTTTCCTATTGAAAGCTACATTGCGTGTATGCTAATGCTGTATTTGTATTTGTAAAAAAAAAATAATAATAAAAAAAAATAAAATAAAGCGGCGTAAAATAAGGACTGTATTGATTTATATTACTTAAATAATCACCACTGTACTTCGGAGAGTAGCACCCAGCAGGATATCTGATGTTCTGTTCCTGCAAAAAGGGAGATTGAAAACATAGATTAAATATAGAGATATATGTGTGTGTGGCAAAGATTAGAGGAGTAGTGGGATTTGTATGAATCTTTTTTCCTTCTTTTGTCAAATAGGTATCTTTAAAATTGTGGCCTCTGTTAATTCCAGGTGTTATTAAAATGGTAACTTCTTGTGGTAACTTATAACAACTATGAAAGGTACACATGGATTGCAGTTCAATTATTTCTAATACTGTGTTACTCTTTATCCATGAATATTTACAATATTTCTTCTTTAAACTATAATTAAAATGTGTTAATGCACTCAGCTGTTTGTAATGGATTACCTACCAGTAGCTGGCAGTAGTGTGCTGTCCAATACTTTTATTCATTCATCTAATATGAATATGTTTTGTGCCACATGAAAAATAACTATTTAGCCAATACTTTTAAAACTATATGTATTCATAACTAAAAATGTATTTTCCCACAATAATAGGTACATTTAAGCTAGGTGCATTATAACTAAGACATTATTCAATTTAGCCTTACAGTATGTATACAGTTGACAGAAAAGTTTGTGATAACTAACCAGGTGACATTAAGCCTGCTACCTGATTGTTAGAAGATACTATCCTGTTAATTATTCTCAATTAATTTAAAATGAATAATAATAATAATAATAATAATAATAATAATAATAATAATAATATGTGTTGAAGGTAACCTATGGGACAATATATACAACTTTACCAAAGTAAAAGGCTTATGAAAGTGTAATAAAGCATATTGAAAGCATGGTAAACTATAGGTATGTATTGTAAAGCCCAGACAAATATGATTAAAAAAAAAACAAAAAAAAACATGAATGGTGAACTATGGCAACATAAAAAAAATCTTGTGCAAATTGACAGTGATAAACTTTTATAAGGTACAACACATTAAAAATAAATGTAAGGATTACATTTACACTGTATTTCCAACAGATGGCAGCAGCAGTCTACTTCTCTTATTCTTGATAGAGTACACAGGGACTTTTCACTGTCATTTTTAGAGTTAAGCATCACTGAATGCAAGGGCTTTTTATCAAAATTCTGACACTGTACATGATGCATACATGCATTATGTGTTCATTAATTTTAAAGGTACTTATTTCATTATGTGTGACAGTTCAGATAATTGCTGACTTGTAATAGAGATAATAAGACATTCCATCATTTAATTGAACAAAAAACATAATTGACCATGCCTCCCAAACCGCATATGTGAATTTCTACAATTGACTTCCTCAACATTAATAGTACCCTTTTTTGAATATCACAGTACAGTGAAACCTTGCTATTAAAGCCAAGGGACAAACATAATGTGGACTGAATAGAGGAGTGGCCTTACCACTGAAGGTACAGGTAGAGTTTCTAGTAACAAATAATATAATTTTAGTTTATTCAACTGGTTAATACTTAATACTTCCTATTTAACAGTTGTAGGTGTATTTTAGTTTTCTGATTGTTTTAGTTTCTGATTTAATAACAATAAATAAATAAATACATACATACATTAATAAATATATAGTTACAGCATGTTGGTTTTATAAAAGACATTCCAATTTTATATATTTCTATATTATATTTACATTTTACACAATATTGTTTATTATGTATGAATGGTTTTCTTTTCCAATGAGAATATACAAGTACTCACAAACTATTCTTATAATAATAAGCAAACTAATGTTGGTTTGACAATAAATAAATAAATAAATAATACAGCATTAAAACAAAAGATGCAGTGACAAAGAAAATTAACCACATTTTGTATGTAAAGCAATACTGAATGCTGAGATAAAAAGGAGATATATTTAATTTGGGAGTGAACTGAACAATTTCCACAAATCAGAATCACTTTTTTTAAATAAAAGAAGGGGCTAGAACCGCATACGATACATAGAAAAAACTTCAAAGCTGTCTTTAAACAAAGACCTGTGTTACCTCATGCAGGACATATAACACTGGAATTACTGTGTTTGTATAGCATGTTAAATGACACACCCCGTACAATTATTGCTTTATTACGAAGGAATTGGGCAACCCGGTTAATATTACCCTACATTTACCCTGCGCAAGCTAAGGCGGTATACAATATTTAGATTTAATCTGCCCCTTGAGCTAATAAAAACAAGACCAGGACTAATAATAATAATAATAATAATAATAATAATAATAATAATAATAATAATAATAATAATAATAATAATAATAATTGTGTAATTTCCTAACAATGCCAATTTCCAAATGCTATATGTGTTATATTATATTTTATTATCTATAGTCTATATTTTAGTTCAATTCTAGGCCAGCAGTGAGGATGAAAACTACTTTGTGTTTATTGAAATAATCTTCTTGCAATCTCTTACTCCAAGCCTTCTATAATAATAATAATAATAATAATAATAATAATAATAATAATAATAATAAGTCATGTACACCACACTGTTCATAATAAAACTATTTTTCCATCAAAGGGTTCATTCAAGATTTTTACAGAACGTTGATTTTTTATATTGTGACACAGATAGCTCATTTTAAGTAAAAGGTTGTTGTGTCTGATTTATCCTTCATATGCATATTTCTGGGTAGTAAGTTTTAATAAATCCTTTGGAATTTGCATGTGTGCCAGCCTTATTATGCATAAATGCCATGTTACCATACATTATAGGTTGCTTATTATGAGACTTTTTTTTTAAAGTCAGGAAACAAAATCAGGGATAACAAGATTTTCTTTATATTTTACAATTGCTGCAATAAGTTGGCCCATTGGTCTTGCCGGCCGGAGCCTTGACGCAGCCAGTTATAACCTAAAACGAGGAAGCCAGGGCGCTCCCAATGAACAACCCCCATCAAGGCTGAACCTGCTGGAGAAAGTGGAGGTGTTGGTTGAAACGAACGAGACGACAGAGGGATTCTCAGGTAAGACTAAATAACATGTTTCCTGATTGACTGCAAGATCATTTAGTTCCCTTCCAAAAATAGCAATATTGTTTTTTTTGTTTGTTTGTTTTTCAGTCAAGAAATAAAATCAGGGATAACAAGATTTTATTTATGTTCTGTTACAATACAAGAATGTTACAATAAGTTGGCCCATTTGTCTTGCCCAGAGGAGCCTTTGACACAACTGGATCTAGCCTATAAAAGAGGCAGCCAGGACACTCCCATTGAGCAACCGCCCAGAAAAGACGGAACCAACTCTCCATGCGCTAAATGTTATACTGGCTTCTGATACACCTAGTCAAATAAAATGCACTCCCCCAAACAGACCTCTCCAAAAATTAATCCACAATATATTAACAATGATATAGAGCTGAAGGCACCTTGAAATGATAATTAATTTTATCAAAGGTTGAAGAAGCAGCGGAAGAGAGAAAAAACCTCCAACTTGGGAAGAATTGTCCGTGAGTCCAAGTCTCCTACCTGCCGCTTCCTCGCAGGCTAGTGTTCTGGTAAATTTCTTTATTGCTTTCTAGAAAAGTACATCATTACTCTATAAACTCCAAGCTACACTAAATACAGCCAATGTTGAAGCTGGGTCACAGGGTTAAAACAAAAAAGACAGTTTACCACAATCAAACATGAAATAAATTGAAAGCTGTAGCTTTATTGTAGCACATTGATGACTTTACCTGAAGTATTCTAAATTTGGAGCCATGAAGAATTTGTTGCCGATGAATGACAAAAAGCTGTCTGGAAGGAGGCGCTGGCAGTGCAACTGGAAGAGAAAACTCAGGATATAAGGGATGAAAGTTATTGCTGGAATGAAAGATGTCGTCTAAGCAGCTAGTGTAAAGATCTAGGAATCGGCTGTAACAGTACAAGCTGCAATTGCTACTGTACTTGGCATTGAACTGAATTTGGTGGGTATCCTGGATTGTAAAATACAGATGCAGGCCAAATAAATGCAATACAAGCTGGCGCAGAGGCGGCCAGTGGCAAGCTCAAGTAGCTGCAGCCTGCACAGCAGCAGGCTTCTGCAGTGGAGAATCCAATTCATGTTGGATTTATTTTGACAATACATTAAATTACACTGTGTCTGATTATCATCATTGTATAATAAAGCAACAATAATAGGAACAATATAATTAATAAGCATGAACCATATAAACATAACGATTGCAGAACTAGCACATCAAAGAAAGTTAATGTAACCAAACACTAGGGAAGGATTGTAAGCATGGGGACCATGTGTGTGTGAATCTAAAACATTCTCACTCAAGCTTCTGAGTTGATCGATCACATACTATTGGTGCAAATGTGCAGACCAAATTGAATCAAATGTGCAGACATCACCCATTCAGTACTTACACTTCTAAATTGAAAATGGGGAATAGCGTTCACTTTAAATTATCTTTCATTAGCTTTTAAATGAAAACAGGAAAACATAATTTAAATTTACAGTCCAAGACTAAACCCTTCTTGCTCTTCCGTGAAATTACCATACTATTTAGATTATAATGGACCCTATACAAATTAGAATACTATGTTTTTCATAGGTATGAGCTTTTTACATGGTTTGTGCATTAAATACAAAAATGCATGTTATATCAGAAATGTAAGCCAGGACAGTATATTGATGTGTGTTACACACAGGATGCGAATTATACACTGAGTTATGTTATATATTAATAATTATAATACTCAATATACACTGTCAAACATACACCTCATTATTTAGAGCTAGCAAGTTGACTGTGAACAACATTTTTAATAATATACATGAGTTTTTCCACATTTAGATGAAGTGTTTTCATTTAATATTTGCAAGATTTAATGATATTTAATATATGCTTGTAGTATTTATCATGTGATACTATATATTAATCTTCATCAATATACAGTGCATTAGTTTGTAAAACATAATGTAAATCTGTGTAGGATTTAATAACAAATAAAAATAGACCATATTTAATCTTAAAGGAAACAGATAGAAAGAATATGTAGGGGGTGTCTGTCTGTCCATCCATCCATTCACATGCTTATCTAATGGTCATGAAACTTGGTAGTAACATTATTTATCTTAAGTTATTGAGAATATTAGATTCTAGGGATATATGTGGAGTGTCTGTCTTTCCTTCTGTATGTCACACGTACACTATTGCATACCTCTGCATACACAATGAATGTTCATGGAGTTCTGGAGTTAGTCTGCTTAGAAACACAGCATCATTTAAAGAGTGCCGGTCTGTTGGATTTGAATGAATGCATATAATGAGATCCGGTAAAAAAAAAAAAATCCATTCAGCAGTGTCGAATACAAAAAATGCATTCAGTGCTAGATCTCTCAGCCAGTTATATTAATTATTTTATACAATTCTAACGGTTGTTTCAGTCAATTGGAGCACAGGCAACCATCAAGTTATTGAGTAGCAACAGCACAAATTCAACCCAAACCATGTCAAAATAACCTCAGCCAGGCTATTATGCAGCTAAACATGTAATTATGGCCATGCAGATGAAACAGTCATCACATTTGAATGAGATGCACTTTATGTGATATGGTAAGGCTCAAACACAGCACATGTCAGTTTCCTAAGTCCCATACCTACAGTCTGCTGTACATGCACAGACCCAGCCAGCCGCCACTGTGCTCACGACATCTGTCCGGCAGGAAGGAACCATAACCTTTAATATTAAAATCATTGCAAAATGAAATAATTGAGCTGCACCACCTGGCATCCAAGTAATGATTATCGTGTAAACATTCCTTCAGTAACCAGGCCCTGCTACTTTTTCACAGATAAACAATGCCGTGAAAAAGTATTTGCCCTCTGTCTGATTTTCTGCATTTTTGCACATTTTTCACATTGTATTTGGTCAGATTTTTTTGTGGGTTGTAGTAGTATATATAGGGAGTCTGAGAGAAAAAATGACACCAAAGTTTGGTGCTTCTTTCATTTGTTTGGTGTGCAAGGTAATCAAACATGCAATCTTCAGGTGTGAAAAAGTTATTGCCCCCCCCTAGTTAACAACCCAATTAATTAGGGTCAGCTGTTTGAGTACTTTGGTTAACAACCAGGCCTGATTTGGGCCAGCCCTGCCCAATATAAATCTGACTAACATTGGCCCTTACCATCAGAGTGAAGTTGTCAACACACAAGTTCTAGAGGCACATCATGCCACGAACAAAATAAATTCCTGAAGACCTCCGGAAAAAAGTTGCTGATGCCTATCAGTCTGGAAAGGGTTACAAAGCCATTTCTAAGGCTCTGGGGCTCCACCGAACCACGGTCAGAACCATATTGTCCAAATGGAGAAAGTTTGGGACAGTAGTGAATCTTCCCAGGAGTGGACATCCTTCCAAAATCTCTCCAAGAGCAAGGCGTAAAATCGTCCAGGAAGTCACAAAGAACCCTAGAACAACATCCAGGGATCTGTAGGCCTCTCTCGCCTTGGCTAAGGTCAGTTTTCATGACTCCACCATCAGAAAGACACTGGGCAAAAATGGGATTCATAGCAGAGTAGCAAGGCGGAAACCATTGCTCACTAAAAAGAACATGAATGCTCGTCTCAAGTTTGCCAAAAAGCACCTGGATGATATTCAAGAGTTCTGGAACAATGTTCTATGGACAGATGAATCAAAAGTGGAACTTTTTGGCCGACAGTGGTGGTAGTGTCATGGTTTGGGGATGCTTTGCTGCATCAGGACCTGGACGCCTTGCCATCATTGAAGGAACCATGAATTCTGCTTTGTATCAGAGAATTCTACAGGAGAATGTCAGGCCATCTGTCTCTGAGCTGAAGCTGAAGTGCAGCTGGGTCATGCAGCAAGACAATGATCCGAAACACACAAGCAAGTCTACATCAGAATGGTTGAAGAACAAGAAATTTAAAGTTTTGGAATGGCCTAGTCAAAGTCCAGACCTAAACCCCATTGAGATGTTGTGGCAGGACCTGAAATGAGCAGTTCATGTCGAAAACCCACAAATGTCACGGAGTTGAAGCAGTTCTGCATGGAGGAGTGGGCCAAAATTCCTCCACGGCGCTGTGAGAGACTAATCAATAACTACAGGAAGCGTTTGGTTGCAGTTATTGCTGCTAAAGGTGGCTTAACCAGTTATTGAGTCTAAGGGGGTGATTACTTTTTCACACGGGGGCATTGGGTGTTGCATAACTTTTTTTAATAAATAAATGAAATATGTATCAAATTTTTGTGTTATTTGTTCACTCAGGGTCCCTTTTATCTAATATTACGTTTTGGTTGAAGATCTGATAACATTCAGTGTCAAAAATTCAGAAAATCAGACAGGGGGAAAATACTTTTTCACAGCACTGTATATATATATTGTGATAAAGAGCATTACTATAAAAGAATAACTTATTTATTGAATTATTACCTGTTTTTTTTTCCAAAACAAATCGGTATAAAGACATGGCACCCTGTTCCTTGACATTTCCATTCCTACACAAGGGGAATCTGATAATGCATAAGTCCTTGATGCTGAAAGAATGCACCTTTCTTAATAGAGAGAGTCAAATAATGTAGTTAACAATAAAAATGTAATTTAATGAAAATCCAACCAATATTGAAAAACCTATTCTTGGGGGCATTATGGTGAGGAATGTTTTACAGTAATCTAATGTTTGGAAGTTGAGGTCTGCTTCTTCAATAAAAAGGGTTATTTCATGTTAAAGTTGGTAAATGAGATACAAAGAAAGGGATATAGACCAGCGATTGTCTATAGGCCTATTTTATAAGCAATAAATGGTTCTTTCAAAACCAGTAACCTTCAACATTTTGAATAAGTGAAGCAAAAGTCATTGTGTGCATTTTTATTCTCATTTCAATAATGTTACCCTGACAAAAAATTTGTAGACTACTTAAGAACAAGGGCCTCTGTTCAATTTCTTCATATGTAGTTTCAAAGCCTTATTACCTCAGTGCTTCAACTTTACTGAAAGGAAACATTATGAAACTGGAAAAAAAATGTTATTCCAAATGGTTCCTTTTCAGTTTGTATTCATACACAATATATTCCTTTAAATCACATCCTTTGTTTATTATAGTCTGATTGAATTGCTCTTGCTGCTTGACCTGAAGGCTTGACTCGGACAGAAACATGTTCTTGCTCCTTTAAGAAGATGTATTCTTCCAAAGAAAGTTATCTTTTGCTCATCTCTAAGTTTAACCAAGAAATATAGGTTATTTTGATGACAAACACATTACTTGTTCATTAATATTGCATACCCTTTTTTAGTGGTGAAAAGTATCTGCTTTATTTTAAGATGTGTTATAGTTCATACTATGATTTAGAAAACACAGGAGAGATAAACATTGCAGACAAATGCATTTACCTTTATGAAATGCATTTGCAATAGCTGTACAACAATGGCCTAGAGAATTCTTCAAATCCACTTCGGACTTTTTTTGTGCTCAGGAAATGGACTCAGTCTTGAGACCTAATTCATAAGAACCACACCTACTGTCCCCTCTCTGAGAGCAAAACCAATGAAAAGGTCAATCACCTGACACATTTCCATCCAATTTCCAGACCAGAATGTGTTCATTTTCAGCCTAATGGCATGTCATTTTGCTGGAGCCTTTGGTCAAGAATTAATCCTGGAATCAAAACAGATTTTCTGGGGAGCAATCTTCCATCAAGTATTGATTTTTTTACACTCATGGATTCTGTACTCCCTAATTTAACCTGACAGGATGCTACACAATGGACTGGGAGCACCTTGGCAACTCACAGAAGGAACTTACACTGTCTCTTTTTTTTTCTGCAAAGTGAAAGAAAAAAAACAAAGAGCTTTGGTCGCTGATCACAGGGGATACAGCTTCATTCCTACAGTTTTATCTCTAATTATGTTTTCAAGCAGAGCACATCTCCGGCTTCTGAGTTTCGGAAAGTAGAGAAAAGCACAGAGAAGAACAGGCCATCAGCTGTTATTAGGGGGGAGCGCACAGAAACTCCAGTCTTTGAGTGTTTGTGTTTACTGTATGTGATTTCAAAAGTGATATTTTGAGAGGGTGCAATACCTTGTTATGGTGATAGACTGAAGAACATTGTGCCTCAGCACCACAGTCTCCAAATGTGTAAATTAAAATAATTGTACTCCACCTTTGCACTGTCTTTCTTTCTTTCTCTTTTGTATGTTGACAAAACATATACAGAGCCTCACTAGCAACACTTTAGCAACTGAAAAATGTGAACAAACATCAGAATCAAATTTACTGGGGGGGCCTTCTTTTACCAAATGGGGGATAAACATTTCAGGTGGAAGTTTCTTCTTTGTTTCTTGCTGATAAGTATACATTACTAAGCCGCATGTTCTTACTTCAGTGATGCTATTAAGTAATGTTTTAAGGTATTTTTCAAGACAAGGCTGTAATAACATTTCACTACTGAGATACAATATTAAATCTATTTGGTCATTCTGCTTTATCATAAATAACCTGTTATTTTGTAAATGATTAGGTTTATTCAACACTGAAAATATAAAATAGATTAGCTATCCATCAAAAATTTATGAGTGCACATTTTACACAGCAAATATACATCAGTACCCCCAAGCCAGAATGTATATACAGTACTACATAGTGCTACATTTCTACAGATCTCTTATTCCTAATAAATGAGGTGTTACAGTAGTTTTTGATCTATGTGTAACATCAGTCATACAGCAAGTGGATGAGGATTACCAGGATATTGAAATTTGAAAAATGAAATGAAATGCCAAAGGTCACAGTGTATTTGAAGCAGATCTTTGATTTTCTTTCTGTTTCCACAGTTAGAGGAGTAGGTTGTGGTTGATTGATACATCACTCATATGCAGTTAATTAAAATTATGATGCACTCCCCCTTGTTTAATTAACAGGAGGATGTTTCTATGAACTAAAGCACAAATTCATTCAAGTGTAACCTGGAAAAACATAAAGGGTCTCCCTTTATTGTGTGAGTGTTGATTTATACAAAGTTTCTGAAGATGTTTTCTACACTTTGGCATGTTTAATAAAGTATTTTACCTCTGGGGCTGTCTTTGAGTAAGCCTGAGCAAGATGGAGGCTAGTATGAAATGAAACACTAGGGGTGTGCACCGGATATGTATTCCTCCTGAAACAGTGACTTAGATATTTCCACTGCAAATCTATAACAAACTCACTGTTTCAGGTTGAAGAAAGTGCTTACCACTGCTTACCTCTAGTGGTCCTTTTTACTGGTAATCTCTACTACACAGTTCCACATGGATCAGTCTTGTTCAGAGAAACAGTAATCATTTATGATTATGAGCACATATCACG
Organism: Acipenser ruthenus; assembly: GCF_902713425.1. NCBI lineage: Eukaryota > Metazoa > Chordata > Actinopteri > Acipenseriformes > Acipenseridae > Acipenser > Acipenser ruthenus. Next base: position 89,471,699 of record NC_081191.1, on the reverse strand, counting down.
GAATAACAGATTAATGGTTCAATTGTGTGCAAATTTAGATGGTATAAACTATTGATTTTAATATGAATCCATTCATAATAGTGGTGTTTTAAATTGACGACTTAATTACTTTAAAAGAGCCCTTACTGTCAGGAAAATTATTTATTGATGTATTTCTCTGTGTGAAGGAGTGCACACAACAAAGATTTCAACAGAATTTAACAAGTCTCCTTTTATTGATCCCAGTAATGAAAAGTTACACTTTTACAGCTTAATCATTATCATTAGACACCATAATGAGGCCACTGGTTTTTAAGAGAAATTAAGCATTGATATCAGTTTCCAATTTGTAGAAGAAGCATGGGACATGGTGCTGGTGTGTGTTCATGAACTTTGTGCTTCTCGTATGCACCTCCAGATGCCCGCTGTTTTATACAGTTGCTACACTTATTTGAGTGCAAAGCATCCATGATAGCAGCCAGATAGCAGCATACTGTGCACAGCTGCACTCAGAATCAAATAGTTTTTACTTTTCATTAATACATTACCTTGTTTTGAAAAAAAATGATGTAACTGTCTTGTTATTAAGTGCTGTGATTGGTTATATTAACAGAAAGACTACTATAAATTCAAATACAGCACATATACCAGATGCCAACTTTTTAAAATAGTTGTTTCATGTAAACTGTGTTAAACACTACTTATTAAACATAAACACACTTACCATTTTGCATTACAAAGCTGAAACTAAAAAAGCTAATCAGATTTTTGCATACTTAATTAACATTTGCTCCAACTTAACTTGTAGCATTTATACATTGACATGTTTAAGCAAAGCAAATTGATAAAATATACTTAAAAGGTTTTGACAGTCAGTCCTATATGTGTACATGCTTATTGTATATTCAAAATAATACAATTCGTCCTTACAGTTCTTATTTTTCTGTGGAGTATCATTTTTCCTTATAGATTTAAGTTTTACTTGATTTAATTGGATTTCCTATACTTTTAAGTGTCTATGGCGTAGAGTACATAAAATGTATGTCAATACGATATCAAGTAACTCTACCCTTATTAATTGTCAAACAATGTGTGTGTTTCTTGACACACAGTGTTGACAATGGAAAACAAAAAGCAAATACATGCATGGACACCACCAATTGTTGCCATACATCTATAACTGCAGACCCATTCCGGAACACACACACACACGCAAAACAAAGCATCCTTCAAAAGGTAGCAGATGTGAACTGTATATAAATGATTCAACCTTGAAAAAGTCTTGAAATGTACAATGAAACAAGTGCAGACAGTTTATTTACTGAGAACATAGACAATACTGTTCGTCATTCGAGAGATAAGAAAATTGTATACCTAGTTCCTGATGTGAAACAAACAGAGCAATTTAAATGCAACTTAAACCGACTTTATACCTTGATATGAAACATTAGTCAATTTTGTAAACAGGCTTGTCTTAACATTGTTTGCTTAGGAATTCAGAACATTTTCAAGTATCCATGTAATTTCATTATATTAAGTGTAAGAAATTTAGCAATAAAGATAATGAAATATAAATAAATTATGCCAAGTAATAAAGCTTGACCTCATGCAGTGGTTTCCATGAGAACATTATTGTTAGAATTATCTTTAAGTATTATTAACTTGTTTAATGTATCCATAACTTTAAATATTCCTAACATTCTCTCCCACAATTCCTGAATGATTCAGTTCTTTGCACGCAGTGCGGTGGAAGAAGAAATGTCAGAAACCTGCATGTGTTTAGAAGGTCCTTACATTGTTTTCAATTCGATCAGGCTGCACCAGAGGCAACACTCACCAGAATTATATTTACTGTGCAGTATCATTTATTTTAATAGGACTGTGTCACAAAGACCGGCCGGAGTGGGTGGCGTCAGACCAGAAGCAGGAAATAAACAGAGACTTGTGGTTTGGTGGAGCTGAGCGAATGCTTTCGCTCAGCATTTAATAAACAGCACAGAAAATAAAAGGTTTTAACACAAAAACACGGGACACGGCACTTCACGCCAAAATAAAGAGACAAACAAAACGGACTATACAGTAAACAGACACGGACAGTGCACGGACAGACACACAAACAAACACGGTGAGTTTTAAATAAACAAGTATCGTGCTGGTCCTACCAGCACGTAATAGCAATTGATATTTAAACGTATTTCGCCTTCTCTCTCACCCGTTCTCCACTCTCGAACACCCAACCCCGACTGCAAGAAATGTGCTTCTATATATACTATTGTGCTGGGATTCAATTACTAATTAATTATTCACTTGAATCCCAGCACGTGAATTAATTTTGTGCAACCCCGTGCTCACATATTACATTTAACCAGCACGTGAAGTGATTTGTGCCCTCCTCGTGCCTAAATACAAATCTACCTTTTAAATCACACGTGAAACACAGACCCGTTTATATCCCGTGTACCAATGCCTATACACCGACATTTACACACAACACGCAACTTACAACACATAATATGCACACAGGGGCGGGGCACATTGCCACAGACTGACTATTACTTCTGTGCATAACTTTAAAAAACATGATTCATTGTGTAGCTGTACTGCATAGCAATATTTATTTGTCTATTTGTTCGTCACAGCCGTGGTTAAGAGGAACATTGAACCCTGACCACAGACAGACGACTAAAGACAATTGTGTTTCGTGAGGGATGTCTTTCTAATTTCTAACTAATCTATGTTCAAGGACAGTCTTCTGTAAAGGCACATTTTAAACAAATAGAACTTTACTGCCTAACTCATTTGCATACAGTGTTTATCAATTCTGTATAACAACCTGAACAACAACCACATCTTGTTGACAAGCTGGTGTTCATGACCTGTATCTGTCACCAGCACCAATAATAATTAGCAAAAAGAAACTGTAATACGTCTTCCATTCCAGCATAATTTGGACCAACCTATTGTTTTACCATACTGCGTGAAGCAAAACAGATATACACCATTCTGAATGTACTGATCTGCCAGTAACTTTATAGGTATAATGTCAGAACAGAAATACCTTCTTGTTCAATTTGATCATTTAGAAGTATTTATCATTTTGACACTTGTGTCCTGAAAGCATATTTTCACTAGTAGACAGATATTTTCAGCAACGGTTCATTTGTTATTTATTTCAATGACATTTATATATCTGGTACCTTCACATTTTATAACAAAAGCATTATTAGAGCCATTTCAGGGATAGAACAGCAGCACTGCACAGTACAGTTGAGCTGGGGTATTAGCTAGCATGGTAGATTTTGAAGGCTTTAAATTGAGGCATCACAAAACAAGTTTAAGTGAATAAAAAAATATAAATGTCTTTATATGCATTCAGTTGAGTTTGTATTGTATTTGGTGTTTCTTCATAAGATACAAAAATACATACTAATGTAATTGAACATGCATAGAAAACAGCAAATACAGTATAATCAAAGACAGTGACAGAGCAACTGTAGTTAACTATTGTTTTCTGCTGACAGTCCAATGGCATCACTTATATAGGTGGTGCTGTCATCAAAATGCTCAGGGATTATGTTGTATTTCCCATTCATAATTCACACATGACAAGCGTCCATCAACTCCAATCAATATATGAAGAGCAATATTGATATCTTTCATCAGTTTGAAACAAAAATCTATTCATGCATAGTACCATGAGTTTAAAAACGATGCACTATTTACTTTAAACAGGTTCTTCTCATGGAATTACCCAACAAACCCATCTAATTAGTGAGCTCAGGCATGTGCGGGGAGAGAAGTGTTGCAGTCTTTGAGCACAGCAGGTTGCTGAATGTGGCTGCAGGAGTTTAATAAAAATTACTTGCATTACAAATTCTTATTGGAGGTGGTTTAGTGGCTCCCCTGCAGTGCTTCAATGAAGTGGGCTAAGGACTCCCAGTCGATCAAAGGTGATGAAAACAAAATTACAGAAGGAAATATCTGCTTAAATATGTCAGTGCTGTATTATCTGGTCGATTCTTGCTGTGTTTAGTGTTCCTAAATTGCTTCATAGTCTACAAACGTATGCATTTATTTGTACGTACTGTACACTTCAAACAGCTTGAATTACCCAGGTAAGTATTTACTGTTTTTTATAGCATTCACTATTCCCTGCAGTGGGGGTTTGAACTAGGGGCATCACCACATTTTTTGTTTCCATGGCAACCTGGCAAACAATGATTACCTTTCTAATAAAGCATAACATTTGGTATCATCAAACAATCAAACAGGTTAGATGTGCTTTAAAAAACTCAAGTGTATAGATCTGCTGGTGCAATGATAAATCCTACTAGTTTTGTGAATCTTATGAGCTGTGTGTGCAAAGCACTGCGTCTTTTTACATTGCTTGGGAACACAAACGATAAAAGACCAATCAGCGCTGACGATCACAACAGTGATTTACAAATCACGTGGTTGCAATCTTGCGATTAGTCATTGGAACACATTAGATGCCAGTGAGTACAGTAGAATGCTTACTGAAAATGTCCCAAAAAAGAATATTGTTTTGTAAATTCTTCAGCAGAACCACCTGCTAAAATCATCTTGTCACAAATGCCGCCAACTGGAGGTGCTGCATTTTAGAGCAATACTCGTAAAAACACACGTATACAGCATACAGCTCAAGTCTCACGCTTGACTCGTGAGACACATGCATTTGGACCTTGTCTCACACACACACACACACTCACTTCATAAAATCTCACGCACAGGACTCATCTAGTTTCCAGACACTGAGAAATTCTGGAAATGTACGAACTCCCCCACTCTGGAGGTGTCGATGGAAATTGTAATTGCTAGTGTAACCGGCCGGCACTCACGGTCGTTCGTTTGCCCCTTTCAAAGCAGACCCAGGACACAGGAAATGGAGTTTTAAGCGCTTACGCGCTATTTTTAATAAACAATCAAAAACAAAACAAACACCTAGTTCTCATACACACTAACTAAACACTTATGCAGGTCCCTAACTAAATCGCAGGATGGCTAAGCCGTTTACCTGGCATAAAACAAAACGCAGTTTCCTTATGACTGCTCGGAAACAGAGCACGTCTTCTGTCTCCTTCTACTCAGCAGCCCCGTGCAGACTGACTGCACATCTTAAATACCCCTGCACCTAGTACTAATTGATAATAACTACCAGGTGCGGGTGATAATTAAACAAATAAAACAATTAATAAGATATGTCAGTTATACTAGTTTGGATGGCAGGGAAATCTTGTTGGTTAAGAGAAGTAATGTGTTACCTAGTGATAGCCAATAGAGTGCATTTTAGGCCACACAGTGCCTGCCTACTGATCACACAGAGAGAGGGAGTGTGAAGGCAAGATGTCGGCCAAACGGAAATTTGAAAGCGCTCACAAGTATAGAACAAAATTCAATCCTGAATGGCCATCTTCTGCACCAGAATGACACTGCATGCATCATGACAAAAACAACCAATACAAGTTGTTTTGCGATGCAAAAAATCAGTAAGCTGTGCTCACCAAGGAAGAAGGGATGTAGAGCGACACGTCAACAGCGACGAGCACAAGGAAAAGAAGAAAGGTTTGGTGGGTATGGCACCTTTGCAAAACAAATGTTGCCAACTTGTTCTCCTTTGCAAGAAAAGGTGTCCAAGGCTGAGGTGCTATTTTCACATTTACTTGTTGAAACACAACCTGCCAATCACCACAAAACAGCAACTGCATGCACAGCTTCCATCATATACAGGGGTTACAGTTTTGTTCAATGGCTTCCAGCACCCCAACTATAAAAACTGTTCCAGCGCCACTGACCAGAAGAATGGTATTTAGCATTTACACAAGTATATAGTGTAGCTGCTGTCAAGCAGTTTAACAATGATGCTCAGTAAATTGTCACACAGAGTGAACACACAAAGGCAGCGTGTCTCTGGTGCATTGACCTCGTGTACTCTAGTGAGGCCTGACAGGGGATTCACACTCGTGATGAGAATGCAGTCAGGTTCTGAGATCTTGGTCTCACTGGCATGAGGCAAAGGAAGTCGTGTCCAAATAAAAACAATAAAACAATGTTTAGAGGCTAAAAGCTTGAAATGTTACAAAACGCACTGATTTTTTAAACATTCTCGCTGTGGTGGCTTTTCACTATGTATTGCTGCAAATGTCTTTTTCACCATAGGATATTTTGTTGACATGGGTCATTAATGAACCGTGGTCTAGAAGTCATTTCATTGCACACTATACAATTTTAAGAATATCCCAAGTTTTCCTTAATAAAAGTCCCTCTCAGCCACTGCTGCTGTTGCAACAATGTCAGAGAGACTTTAATTTAAACAAAAGCACATGGGATGAAAATGGGACATTTCCCAGAAGACAATTCACCAGATTACTGACATTAATATAATCACGTGTGGAAAGAACAATAAGCTGCAACATTATAAGATTTCAAAGATGACACTGCATTTCATTTCCTTCTTACTTCAGAAGAATTTCAGTGTTTAGGAGGCAGGGTTTGCAAGCTGTCCTAATGCTACAGTTGTAGGGTGTGGTAACTTTAATATTTATTATAATTAATCAGACAATTCTACTTTTATAGTTATTCAAATTACACAGTTTATTGATTAATGAAAGATTATTCTTAAAAGATGGTAGTCCATACATGATTACATTTGTTTACATTCATTGGTTATTCAAGATACAGTAACATCACAATTATTGCAACCCATTCTTCTAGTCAAATAATGGTAGTTACCTAAGTTGCAGTCAAAATAGTAATTAGCCATTACCTTTAACTGGGAACACCCTTTCAGCTTATATAGAGTTGCATCTCATATGGCTCTGAACACGCGCATTCTTAATCCTACGGCTTTTCAGATATTTTCTTAATTCTGGGTTATTTTCCTAAGGCCACAAGTATTTAGAAAACATGCCAGGTAAACTGGGATAGTCTTTTTGTTTGTAAAGAGACTTCCTCAAAGTTATGAGGATCAAGGAACACTGTCGGATAGATGTGTCTGGCATCACCCTGCTCCTGATGAATGGTACAAACTCGAATCCAGCATCGATGGATTCTTGGGGTTCTTTCATAGTTTGGACCTGCTTCTGTTGGCGTTGACTTAGACCATGACAATAAAAGAACACTAGAGATCCACAGTAATTGAACTTTAAAACAATGGGCAACATGCACTGAAGGACAGTGATACACAGCTTGTTCCCAAACCAGGGCTAAATGTTTTACAAAAATGATCAAATGAATGTTATTCTTTGATTTTTTTTTACCCTGGAAGTTTCATGTCAGAGCATGGTTTATGTATAGAATCATGTATATGGGGTTTTACAGCAGAATCACACTCTGGTTTGTTGTGTATAGCATCCTTGCTTCAAAGGGAAGGCACAAAGTGTTAAAAAATGAATATAATTTTTACATTGAAATCATTATCAGGTATACAAGCATGATCTACATAAACTTGTTAATCTATTTATACAAACAACAACAAGCCCCCTTTTCCACTAGTGCTGTAATGATAAGGAATAAGGTCAAAACAGGATGCCATAATCACACTTGTATTATATCCTTTGCTTCTTAGATAACACATGTTTTCAAATAGCATGTCCCTTAAACTTTGATATTTAACTTGAATTAATTTATTAAGGGTAAGTGAAAAATCCAGACAAATATCCTTTACCAAAGCGGATGGTTTAATTTAATTACCTTAAATTAGGCGTGTCACGGAAGACTGCTAGTTATCAAATTAATTACAAAATGTACCACATTTAAATAACACTTGTTTTTTGTCTTCAACTGGGTATTGTCTTCTAATTGGTCACCATGCACAGTAAAAATAAAAAAAATGACCTGTATTGTCTCATTGTACAAAATAGTAAGGGCAATACAGTGATGTTGTTTCTAAAACATTGAATGTTATTTGCTTGAAAACCAAAAGCAATTCTAGACAATACCATCTCAACAGTAATGCTGCAGAAGAAGATAGTAAAACAAACAAAGTCAAGGCGAAAATCTACTTTGAAACTCACATGGGCTACAAATCAGAACTAAAAAAGATATTACTTTATTGGAGGACTGCATTTTAGAATATGGTTTATGTAAAGCACATGACTAAAAGCAGTGATCAACAAAAGCAGAACTAAGAATTATTTAAATACATATGACAGTTAAATAACCAATTAACCCTTTGCGGATGGCCCGTTATAATTTCTATTGAATTAGATTGATGATGTAATTGCATACTAGTGTATGTTTTTTTTTGTTTGTTTTTTTTTAGCATATTGCAGTTAGTCGGTCTGTAAACCTTTTTTTTTTTTTTTAGCAAAGTTTTAGTTTTTTGTTTTCTACCAGGAGATTACTGGCAGAAAATATACCAGAAATCATACTAAATCGCCCAAAATGTTACCTAAAAAGAAATTAACAAAATATTTATTGTAGTGAAATATCCATAGGAGAAAGTTCAGGGATGACTCCTCAGTCCAAATGCATTTCACTGAAGCTCCAAACAGTGCAACATTCAGTAGCTATGGTTTCAATTACCGTATACCATGGCTTCAAAGCGCACAAATTACTGGAAAGCATACCCAATCTCTCTACATAACCAATAATCCTTACCAACCCAAAAGAAAACATGTTTTTTTACAGAAGATTTTGATGGGATGACATAAGGAGATGATGATCTTTCGGATAACAAAATTTCTTTACACTGATTCTAGTAAAGAATCTGAAGTAGGTGAGCATGTGCACCCGCTAAAGTAAATCAAAACCATACCTGGTATTTATAAAATCTGCTCTGATCCAAGTTCCTGAGGGTTTTACACCAAATTGTTTGACGGGTGTGCAGGTAAATTTACAGCTTTTAGGTAGGTGTAATTTTGTGAACTCCTATGAGGACATTTCTAAAGGAAATGTTATTTTCCAGTGAATTTTAAAACTTTTTTTTACATTCAAACTATGTAATTGTAAGGTATACTTCATTATAGAGTGAAACCAGTGTTTTCTTAATAATCTTCATACCTTTAGCGTTTTAGAAAGTTATAATGCTGTATACTTTAGGTCGGTAACAGCTCATGACTTTAATAAATGGGGAGGGTAAACAACACAATCTGCTTATTGATGATTGAAGGTTATAGAAGTGAGTGTACAGAATCCCAGCCCATTTTGAGGCTACAGAAAACTAGCCTCAAAATGGGTGGGATTCTGTCATGTTAGCCAATAGCAATACAGTAGAACTTGGAAAGGATGATGTAAGGTTCAGAAATGTATAACACAGATCAGTATGGTTATTGTGCTGTGATTATTTTAAAAGTAAAATACATTTTCTTTTAACTTTAACAAAATGACACTTAGGCCCCATAGCTGCTCATGATGAGCTGCCACTGCTTTATGTGGATATTTGCACTGATACAAGCCATGCAGTCAAGTCATGTCAGATGGAGCTGAAAAGGGTAGAATTTTCAAGTCCGCAAAGGGTTAAAATATGTCATAAAAAAGAGACTCTTATCTTTCTTCTAAACAGCTCAAAGATTATTAAATTTCATTTAAATGACTTTTATGAGGGAATTTTGTTAAGTTGACTTTTCACATTATTATCTGATAACAAAAATAAATTATTTATTGAATGTGAAGTAGCCTTGACATGGCAAACAGTCATCTACTGTATTCTAGTTTTAATGAGCAAACCGCATATGGAGGGTTATTCAATGGTGGAAAAGACTTTTGTGATTTCCTTTTGCTTTCAGTCAACCCTTCTGTCGAATTATATAATATCATACAGTATATACATTGCCAGAGTATGTCTTTATCATTTACTTTCACAAAAATAAATATACAATACAACCAAAGAACATCTCTACAGCTTTGCAAAATACAAAAATACAATGGAAAACAATATCTCAGTAAAGGCATGACATAGTTGCAAATGCATTTTTTCCCTTTGTTGTGGACAGTGGGTGCTGATATGCCTCTCACTGGCTTGAGAGGAAAATGAATGTGTGTTTTTGAAAGTCTGGACAATGACACTGCCACTCCCAGATGGAGTTGGTTTTGATTGGTTTCAACATTACAAACACAGAAAAAAGTAACATGGCCTGGTTGCTGAAGTGGGCAGAATAATAAAAAAAACAACATTTGCATACATTCGGATAACGCCCATATTCATGTCGAATACAAAAACGTGATTCATTTTCAGATCAGCAAACAAACTGTACATTAACCTTTGAGTTTTAACCCCAGTCACTACACCTCATTAATCTTTCATTTTGTAATTTAGCAGTATTAATAAAACCCCTTTTATACAATAAACACCCCTACCCTGTACTTATAGTCACATTTTGTATTGGAATGCCAATCTATACTTCTTACTGACAAAACTTACTGAGCAGACATAACTGGCAAACAAAAACACTCAAGGCATAAAGGAAAAATGCTGTAACCATTGTTTACAATATTCTGTTGGTGATTTATATAAATAAGGTTGAATATAAACGTTTTGGTTTGGTTGGAGCCAGGATGCGACTATCACTTATGAAATACAATTGCGACTCACAAATGTAAATAAAGAAATAAAAACAACTGCAGCTGTAGCTAATTGAAACAACAATGCTGATGCATTAACAGAAGCATGTTCTCATACACATGGTATTCAATGTTCTATACAGTATTGAACAATAGTAAAGCAATATTAAAGCAAAATTGAACACATAAATAAGGTTTATTTGGAAATATCAAAGATACCTTAATTCAAAGGCACTGTTAAGATCCCCAACACTGAGGCAGTCCATTATAATGCCCTAGACCCAGCTGAAGGGCTATAGATGGGTTTCATTAACATAATTCATGACCTAAAGTTCAAGAGTATGGCCATATGAGCAAAGGGGAAACTGTTCCTCATTTGTTTTGTCATAAAACAAGATGATAGAAATGTTTCAGAGTGGTTTGTGGAGCTCACATTAAAGGATCTGCCAAAACTATGAAGAAATAAGCCATGCACTGTAAGAAACCAATAGAAATACCCCCTCCCCCCCTGAAGAAATAAATAACAGTAGACATGCATTAGCAAAGAAAGCAGATTTGAACTTTCAAAGCTGCACTATCACAAAGGCACTCTAAAGCTGATATGATTACAAAAAATAAAATAAAAAACCTTGGGAGATGTAAAGGACTTCTGCGGAATACAAAAGCCAAGGATGTAAATAAGAGACTATTCTCTGATGAGCACTCTTTTCACATATTGGCCTCCATGAATCATCCTGATGCTTGGTGTGTGGGGAAAACAAAGGTGTCAGAATGTGCAAAAAGGACTGTGAAACAGTAGTCCAAATTCAATATAACATTGATGGTGCAAGCTGGAGTGACAGAAACTGACAGGACAGATATTTGCATTGTTGTGACAATGGTGCCACAGTTAATGCAGCGATATACTGTAGCGACATGCAAAGTGAATCAGGTGGCATGCAGCTGTAACTAGTTTAGGCATGACTGAGTCTTCCAACAGAACTGACGTAGAGAGCCAGGGCAATGCAAGTTGTCATCTCTTCCTCCCTTCATCACTGCTGATGAATTGTAACTTGCAGAATTTAAAGACAAACAATCAGACAGCATAAAAACTAAAAGCCACAGGTAATTGCCCCGTTAGGTACCACACTTTTGTGTTGTCTTTCTGTGGCCTTCTTGTGTATATACATGACTTTTACAACAGGTCATTTTTTTAAAAACATTGCAGTTGTGTTTTTATTTTATTTTATGCTAACTTATGTTAATTTGCAAGTAATCAACACTTATTTCATTGTGTATCTGTGAATAGGATGGCTGCAGGGGTGACGTCAGACCAGAAACACAAAACCAAAACAAGGAATGGTGGGGCAAAACTGAGACGCTACAGCGCTTAGTGTGTTTATTAAATAATAATAAAACATACAGGCTGAACAAAACCAAACTACACAAAACAAAATGGCACGTTGGCCAAACAAACTATAACAAATAAGTATGGTGCTGGTGTAGCCCCAGCACGCTTAGCAATTGTTATTTCTTTCTATATTATTACCTCCTCTTCACACCCGTTCTCCACTCACAAACACACTTCCCAGAGCGCAGAAAGCTGTTGGCTTTTATACAGGTGACCATCTCCCGATTACCAACAATTAATCAATGAACTAACTCGGGAGATGGTCACCTTCTGCACGAGGTTTGTGTGGATGGGCTTCCCCATCCACGCTGCCAAATAATAACAAAACCATTTTCAAAAGACAGCGTTTTGCTGTCATCTTTTAAACAATAAATCATAATAGTAATAATAATACAATTAAAACAAACAAAATAGTGCACACATATACATAGGGGAGGGACACTCTGCCACAGTATCTCATATACTTTCCGTGCAATATCATGTTTACACTTATGGTAGTATCTGGGAGTACATGTAAAAGGACAGAGACTCATTTTACTATTGGATATTCCGCTTGAGATTTAAAACAAGATTACAATCAGGCATGAAGGCTTGTTTGCGGGATTTAAAGCTGTATTACAGTTAAGACACAGAGGATTTAAAACAGAATTGCAAATTGTGGCGAAATGTAAAAAAAATGCCTACATACAAAAAACCCTGAAGAATGTGCCAGATTTCGTTGTGGAAGACAGCAAAGGAAAGAAGTTACAACTGAAGTGTACAACTACTGTCGAGTTACTACTATATATATTTTGACATAAAAAACAAAACAAAATGCTCAAGCATTTTGGAAAGTAACTGAAAAACACACATTCTTAGAGTTAGAGGACAGATCTCAAACCTCAGTGGGACCATTTTGAAAAGAGATTTGAAACAGACTTTAAAGTTATAAGTGCAAAAAAGTTTTCAGGATGTTAACAATGAAAAGATAAATGACAGGTACGTTACTTGAACAGTTGTAGCAACACGTGGGGACGTATAACGCCATGTTTTTTCAGAAGCTCGCTACTTACTCTTTAAGTCAAGTACCAGAAAATTGTCAAAAATTACACATCATCAGTTGTTCTGTATTACAAATCCCAAAAGAAATGACATGATTAAGAATTAAATGTATTATGAACCAATGGTAATAATGAATGGACTAAATATAATAATCCCTCTACCATTTAATTCAACTCTAAAGAATCCCATTACTGTTTTGCAAGGGCTTGAAAATAAAATGTGTTTTTGGTTTGACTTCCCTCCCTGCCTAATTAAAATGTCATGTGCAGCAAGTGGTCAGGTGACAACTGAATATCAGTTAACCGTGGTCACCTGCCTTTAAAAAGGGGCTGGAAAGCCAGTGCTTTGTTCTTGGTTCTCCATTTTGTTGTTCTTTCTCAGCAAGCTGGAAGTGAATTGGCTGGGAATCCTCATGACTGCCTGTACCAACCAGAGTGAGCAAACAAAGCAACCACTCGTGATCACCGTGTGTGTTAACTGGGATCCGAGTGCTGAGCATAGGGATTAGTTTAGGGGATTTGAATCCCACCCCAGTTTATTTAGTGTGGTAGGGAGAAGGTTCCTGAAGTGGCATCTTCCTTTTAGTGGGAGCATTGCTGAGCCACTGGCTGGCAAACTTTTGTTTTTTGGCTGTTTTACCCACTGTGTTTTGTTTTGTGTTTTTGTATTATGTACACGTGTGTCCTTCCAGACTAGGGATACCGTTGCTGGTACCACCAATCACTGTAACTGCCTGTCTGCAAATAAAACCTGGACGCCTGAGTGGCGTTTTCAAACATAAACCCTCTGTGTCTCTCTCGTCTCTCAGCGGATACCCACACAGTAACAGTACACCCCTATTACAAAGGGGCACACGTTTTCAAAATCTTTACTAAGATGTGTTTCTGGGAACTATAGCTATCTATTAAACTAAAGTTCATTATCTGCAACACAAAGTTGTCCCAATTTATCAATGTTAGACACTCCAAATCATCTTTCCATTGTCATGAGAGTGTGACGCAGCCGCACATATCACACACATTCCTCACGCTATAGTTAGGGCCGTGTTTTTCATAACTTTTTTTTTTTATCCTGCAATTCAGTCCTAAACCTCCAGATGTCTGTGTAGCCACTCCAGCCAAACTGATCAAAATAATAATGATGTTATCAACACATACAATTCTGGCTGATTAGAAAACACCCCCTAATTATGAGGGACAATTATTGACATTATAGAAATTGATGAGTTTCGAGAAAAAGCTTACCGTGAGAATTGCTGTTTTAGAACAAATAGATGCACACTTTTTTTTTTTTTTTTTTTAACCTTTTTGTATGTACTGAAGCCAAAGTGAGCCTTGTGTTTTTGCAGAAACTATTGTCCTGTGAACACTCTATAGGTACGTTTTCTTTACTACCACTACACCAACTTCACTGTAATTTTGGATCAAAACATCACTGTAGTAGATTAATAAATTGGTGTCTATAACAGGGGTCCTTTTGTCTTACAAATTGACTAATTAGATGCTAATTTATGCAGTTGAAGCAGGTTCAGTAATTTATCCATGTAAACTGTAACAATGAATGCCAATGGCATAAACTGTTAAATAAACTGTCATTCTATTGACAAAGCCATAAATGTCATATTATATTGAGATTTTGCACAGTCAATTTGTGTATGCAAGCAGAAATGTCAGTATGTCACAAACACCCCTTGATCTTTATTTTTAACCCATTGAATTACTGTTTTCTTCATCGGCTTTTCTGCAATTTCTGTACTGCATTCTCTTTAGGACCTGTGCTCCTTTACTAGTAATAATGATAAAACGACTTGCTATAAAATGAGATGAAGTGTAGATTATTTAAGTGCATTTCTTGCTCTGTTAAAAATCCCTGTTGTTATCCAATATTTGTAAATGTAAATTAACCCAACATGTGCCAGCAGTGCACAGTGTCTGACCATCCCCTCCTTAAAGGGTTCTGTAAAACATCCAACAACAGCAAATGCACCCTGTCTTTATTGACACACTTGTGCTTTACAAATATAGCTGTTACTCTCAACCTTTACAGAATCAAATTGAAGGGTTCACCTAAATACACACGCATATTAGTATACCCATCCTTCTTGTGTTCTTAAGATACATGTACAAATGTAAGTATGACATACAGATGGACAAATGCACAGGCAGACAGACACCACCATATATCTCCTGAATTGAATACTCTCAGTAACGTACGCTAAATAATGTTGTAACCACGTTTCATCACAATTGGATATAAGTTTTTCCAAATATATGGAACTGTACATTCAGTAAGTTGAATGACTCACCTGGCTGTCTGTCAAACCTGATACACTCTACAATGCAGTTTTCAGTGAAGCTGAAGAACATCTGAGTGACCCTCCCTAGGTGGGACTAAGGACCCACAGCCACCACCATGTAATTTGTTTTGTTCTGTTCATAAAGATAGTAATTATGTATGCAATTTTTTCAAGTAAGAAAGAAAGAATCCTTTAATGTCAAACAGTTGTTTATTTTATATGGTACAAAGAAAAGTGACATATTTTAAGCTGTTTAGAAATACACAAAGTGCAGCTTTACTGACCATACAGATATTGCTCTGGATATTAAGTACAGTTTTCAGTCTATAAAACTTAAAGCAACCTGTGCAGTTAAATCAGCTTTGGTTTCAATGTCTTGAGTAAAAACAAGGAGTTTTATTTCAGAACCAGTTTGTGTGTGTGTCTGTGTGTTTAAGTGTGTTTTGTTGTCTTTATTTATCTGTTCAGGTCACAAAGCCTTTTCCTTGCACCCCACTAAGGTTAGACAAACGTCGGTGCTGCCAGTTCAGCCTATAAGTACACTCCACACTGCATGGAAAAGCTGCACAACTCTCCAACAGCTCCTGGGTCACCATGGCGACCATTGGACATAAAAGATCCTTGTGCCACACATAATGTAGGGCCCTATTCACAAAGCTTTAACTCATAAGTTATTTAAAGAATAATAAAATAATCTTCCCTCGACTGTTGCTAAAGAAAACAACAACAGACTAGAACAGTTTCATGAAAACAGGTTTTAAATAACTTATGTATTAAAGCTTTGTGAGGAGAACCAAAAATCTCAATTCAATAACAAGCTCAAAATAGAAATGACAAAATGCATATTACAAAATGGTACAGATGTACACGCATCTCTTTTCAACAATGTGATAGATACTTTTTTGGATGACATTATTTACTGGGTAAAAGTAGAGTGTTGAGGTAAAATCTTTATGATTTTCTTTTATTTTTAAATTACAGTTTAAATATTGCAAGATTGTCAGCGACATTTAGCCATATCTCTGTACAATGTGCATATACCTACAATACATTGAGCTTTGGTCCAGCATTGATAAGATAAGCAAAGGCATTTTTTAATAGTTTTTTGGTTACAGCTTGTTATTTCTTAAGCCTCTACTTGTCTTCCATATGTAATCCCTACAGGTGTATCTGTTTCCATATATTGCAGCAAAAAGGAGAAAAAAACAGCATAGTTGAAAATGCACCCATTTTGAAGAAAGCTGCATAAAAAGCATGGTCACTACGAGAGAATATTTACTATGATAAAAAAAGTGTTGTTTAAAGGCGCATACTTTCCCCACACTTCAAAAAACAGAACAGAGAAGAAAGGAGACAACCAGGGTCACAATTTACAGAGTTTTTTTTCTGAGTGGTTTTATGGAAAACATTTTCTATAATTCCATTTCAAACTAGAGGTTTTTTTTTCTTTTTTTTTTTTTTTTTTACACTTTATAAAGAACAAATTGTGTCAGAAAATGTTTAAGAAAATGCTGACTGCAATTTTCTAACTGGTATTCACATGCTTTATCTTCAAACCACATAAGTGGTGAGAGGATATAACTCTTGGAAATAATGTATTTATATAAAAACCATAACACTTGTAAATGATAGTAACTCTAAGCTGAGGACTCTAATACTGCAATGGGACTTGCTTTTGGTGATGCATGTGATACATAACTGAAGTAAATGGAAGGTACACATTGCATTGGTTTTCACTGCTGACACTTCATTTTGGCTTTATCAAGATATATTTTACTACAGGGAATGGGCAAAGGCTTTTGCTGAACAAAAAAAAAATGTTGAAGGTTCAACAGCATGTTAATTCATTTTTGCATTGCTCTTGCGTAAGCAACAGCAATATCACACAACAGCAATACAGTGTTAGGATTCAATTTCTGTAATTAATATTCTGTTACACTTTGACCCTTCGAGATCATTTGATGGAATTCAGATTTTCTGTAATATACAGTGACATCTAAAGAGTAGGTTCAAATTTGATAGATTTGTTTCTTTTAAACTATTTTATGGTGTTTGGAATCATTCCAAGTGTTTCTTTTTCTCCACTATTCAGTTATTATACATTTTTCCCTAAATTGGACTTTACTTGGCTTTGAAATTGTCTGGAGAATCCTAACTGCTAGAACTGGACAGTCTTCCTCATTCAGTTCACAATGTGACCTTTCAACTCTGATTTTTCACATGATTTGAATGGAGTGAAGAAGGCTGTTCAGATTCTTTAGACAGGCTCAAAGAAGCTCAAATCAGGTAAAGTCAGATTTA
Organism: Acipenser ruthenus; assembly: GCF_902713425.1. Taxonomy (NCBI): domain Eukaryota; kingdom Metazoa; phylum Chordata; class Actinopteri; order Acipenseriformes; family Acipenseridae; genus Acipenser; species Acipenser ruthenus. The sequence goes on along the minus strand of NC_081191.1, from coordinate 89,454,171 downwards.
GACAAAAATGAAAATCACTCAATACTGGAGAAACACAACCCAGAACCACTCAGAATGAATGCAAACACCATAAAACAGTAAGGGGAGTGAAAACATCATTGTGTGGTAGTTAATATGCTTTCTCCTCTCTCATTAGCTTTGTAGCACAACATTCTCAACAAGTCCCTTAATGTTTTGCTGTGGAATCTCACCAGACTTAATATTGGGTTTTATTCTGGTCAGTTTATCATGCTGTTACAATATAAATTCACTGACTGGGCAACAGGTATGAGGACCCACATGACGTCACGTAAATATATGGTTTAATAGACTGTGTTACCTTAAGTAATGTAGTCCAAGATCAGTGCTAATCGGGGTCTGTGAAACAAGCTGAAGAGAGTCCTGGACTGTGAGAGTGAGGTTCGGCATGAGAGATCCTAATATCTGCTGCAAGTCAACCTGGAGCGTGATGGCAGGACACAATTTATTTTCCTGTATAAATAAAAGTCTGGAAATCTAGCAACAAGATAAGGGACATAACATGATAACATGGTAATATTTTTTATACTAATAAGAGGTAAGAAATGGGTTTTCCTTTTTCTTAACAAAGTGTTAATCTTTGTAACACCTAGATACAATACAGTATGTGTAGGGCTTGAACTTTTCGTTTTTTATTTTCCAAATCTCTACCGCCCTTTAAATGTTAATTAGTAGTTGCTAAGCTGTCTCTGCATCCTAATAAAGAAAAAAAAACTACCAATTTTTTTTTCTTTGCTACAAATCAAGGTGATTTTAAATGATGGACTTGCTATCAGTGTACACTCTGTACTGGGTATTATATGCTGAAAAGAAAATCTGTCAGATAACTGTGTTAAACGAGTGAAAATAACAAAAGCACAACGATAAACTAGGCGACTGCAGAATGAAATGCAATTAGGATCAGCGATGAGCAATTAATGTTATTTGTCTGTTTGATAAAAATTAAGCGAAACAGAATCAGGCTCAATCAAGATATGAAGGTTATAACAAAGTTATAAGTATGTGTTAATACCAGTTTCTTGGATTTAAAAAGTGGTTTATTGGATTACATACACTGTTGACACTGAATTTATGTTTTCCCATTTTATATGAACCCTACAGAAATATGTTCATACAAATGTATTTAACAAAATTAGTTAATCCCAATTTAAAGATACTGTTTTGAGTTTTGGGGTTGTGCGCATCCCTTGTTAAAACTTATAACTATCAAAAGGAAAAAAGGTAGGTCCCTTCCTTTAGCATTGTTTAAATATAAATGTCTTAAGCAAACATACACGTGCTAACTTTTTTTTTTTTATGAAGTATACACTAGCTAAACAGGACATATTATATTTGAACAACTTATATTGTAATCAACCCAGATAATATTACATTTCACTTTTCTAAAATCCTTTATGTTTTAAGCTGTTTTTCTTCCTTGAAAAGCATCAGACTATCAACAAATGTACTATTCAGTTTCCCCATAAATAATTATTGACTTTGAAAGACAGCCGATGAAAATAACTGGATTTCTAAATTAATGAATGGACGACCTTATGAAGATTTGAGATGGCTGTACAAAGCAACCCATCAATGTGGTTTCTGGCAGTTTACTGTTTAAGCAGCAGTAAATAAATATTTGTTTACAGTGCTTTAGGTGGCATTTCTTTTCATCACCCAGAGAAGGGAAACATTTCTTTGCATCACTCAGAAAAGGGAACGTTGTTCTTAGTAATATTTGTCAGTGTTTTACAATATATTTTATGGGCTTGAAATGGACTAACTTCAAAATTATAAAAGCACTGAGAAAGAAAATGGATATCTTTCTAAAAAAAGAAGTCAGCATATGTTTGAATAGTAAGTGGTATATATGAATAAAATAAGCACACCATGCCTTTCTAACAAGTAAAGTTTTGTACTTAAGTTCCCCTAAAGGAAAATCCAAATAGTATACTAGTATTTTATTAGAGACATTATGGATTCTTAAGGACATTGCTAGTACATTAGAAGAGTTTGAAAAAAGCACTGAATTAAAAAAAAAAAACAAAAAAAAACAACAGGCCTCATTTATCCAGTATAAATACATTTTTGAAGGATATTTATAAGTTTATAATCAAAATGGGCTGGAGAATGTCTAAAACATGGACTAGAAGATTGGTTTACTCCTTACTTACAGGCAGGGCTGGATTAAGTTTAATGGGGGCCCCTCTTTGCACATTCATTTGCTTCCCTTTACTGTTTTACTACCACCACACTCGATTAACATGAATGTCAAATTATTCAGTCTTAGCTGATCCATATTTTACCTGAATCGATGTTTGAATTAGCGCCAGTTTTGAATATGAGCATTGGCTACAGCGTTCATTACTGGCAGTTACCTGGAAATGTGTTGTCCTTAACTCTTACGAATATGTACGTGTATAATAGGATTGTAGTAAAAATGTTTAGCAAATAATACCAGGATAGTACACAGCGCTTTCTCATGTAATGTTTTTTTTTATTATTATTATTTGTGTCAGCAGAATCAGCAGAGCTGCATACAGAGGAACGACATATTTTTGTATTATTATTATTTAGTTATTTATTGTTTTTTTGGGGACCAAATGAGGCAGGCTGTGTTTTAAGACAACCTAAAAACTTCATGGAAATCCAGTTTAAGAAAGCTGTACGATATCATTAAGTTGCGCAAGGCCAAATTGGAATTCAGTCACAAACATAGCCTCCCATATTTTAATATGAATTAGTGTATTTGCATTTGGAACGAGAATGGCTCAGTCTAAAAGAAAACTACATGGAAACACACACAACCCGAAACTACTACCAAAATACAGTAAGAAATAGGCAAGACTTATTTTTATTTTTCCATGGAGATTGCCCCAGTGTAATCCATATAAACCTAGGTCATTTCTTCCTGTTGTTTTCTCTCCAATGTATTTGCTGAAGTACTGGTACCTTCACATACATTTGTTGGTATTGTATTAAAATAGCGTGTCAGCGTTGGTGTTTTGTTTAACATATCTTCCCCGCGACTGTAGTTATTGTGTTTCTGCTTTTCAGCGTCGCTCTCATACTTCCTAGGTGCCGCAGACATTTACTAGTTCTGATCTGCGTCACGTTCGCGTCGCAGCACACCTGATAAAAGTGGCACGTGACTTGATCGCAGGTCAAGTCATATGATCAGGCAGTCCCTGCTCCTCCAAAGCAATACGGCTTGGTGAAACAGACGTGTTGTTCCGATCCATACAGTCACATACTACTTATTCATTTTTTTAGATATTGTATTATAAATTTTTTGGGGCCCCTCAAAATCTGAGGCCCTGGGCTGTAGCCCCCAAGTTTTTTCTCATTGAATATTCACAAAATACTGAACCCTTAACAAGTACCAATGACATGTATACAATAAGACATATTTAGACAGTCATATTAAAAAAAAAACAAATTGTGTGTGGCCTTGCCCCCCTTTGACAGCACTGGAGATCAAACTACTCTTATTTATCATTAGAGCAGGGAAAGCTAAGCAGTGGTACTGTGAGCTCACCAACATTGCCTTTCGAGGAACCCCCTCTTAGGTGCGAAGGAACAGCTCAGTCTCCATACACATCTAATCATTGATCTCTCTATTGATGCCTAGGGCTGATCTGTGTGTTTTTTGTGTTGTAAAATATTAGCCAATGAGGGTAAATTGAGTCCACCAAACTCAGTGGACTTGTGCCCTAAAGTCTGATTCAAACCCAAGCCTCGGGAGGTAAAAGGCTAGAGCATTAACTAAACAACTTACTACGGTCCCACATGTGGCATCACATGTGTTATTTTAGAATGAATCTTAAGAATTATATATTTTTTGCTTTTTCTAGTGACTTCTTTTTGTATGAAACCAATTATTAAAGTCCACACACTTAGCAATCTAGTATTTACACAGAAGGAATACCAATAAATAAAAAAGGAATAATTAACAAATCGACAGTACAAAATTAAAAAGTCCTTGAAGTAGTTCAGGCTCAGACGTGATCTTCATCTTTTCTGCATTCCTCTGGACCAGAATCCTGCAGAAATTCTTTGGCTATCAGGCTTTGGCAACAAAATAAAATCACTCTGCACGCAGCCTTAACACCAATGGTGCATCTTACAGTATAAAGCACAGTCTCAAGGACCAGCTGACTTGATGTCAACTCTCCATGTTTTGAAGTAGTGTTTTTTTCTTGACAGCTGTTATGCTCTGACTGCCAACTGGGTTCTTTGTTTCTTATTAGAAGCTCTTATAAAAATTAATAAATAGCTGTACACTTTTTACAAATTCAAAGAATAACAGCATATTGAAAAGAAGTAGATTAACAACAACGAGATTAAGATTACAATTTCATTAGTGTGTTGCATGGCATTATGCACCAACAAGATGGATTTTTTTCATATATTATATATCAAGACATCAAAAAAACTGTAACAATTGTGTTACCCAGAGGTGACAAGTGATGTGTTGACAAGAAATCAACTAAACAAAAAAAAATAAAAATAGTTCTTTGATTTTCTACCAGTACAAATGTAAAAAGTTATAACACAATTTACACTCCAAAAATTAGCAACAATCTAGTTTCAATGCAACATTTCAGACTTTGGTAAGTAGTTTGTTTCTTTCATACTGAATTTCAGTATTTGGTACCTGAACAGATTCAGTCCCAGTTCAAGCTCCAGGCTTCTAAGAATTCTCTTTAAAACAGAATGTTTTCAAACATGTTTTTACATTTTCACAGAAACAGTACTCTTTTTTTATTTGGTTTGGTTTAGGTCCATTAAAAGACTGGCTTCAACTACTTCACTACGACACACTAAGCGCTGTTCTGTTTTTGTTTAAAAATAGGGAGAACATGTGGACTGTGATGAATCCTACTGTCCACAGTTTTCAGGCTTTATTTACTAGTAAGTGTTTTCTATAGTTTGGTGGGAACCTTTGTTTTATTTTTGTTTTCAATTGTTTAAAGAATGCTCTTCCAAAGAGTCTGTCAAAGGCTCCATTGACACCACTGATCCTGGCTCATGTTGTTTCAAACGCTTTACGGTGTTTTTCAGCGCCTGCCTCTTGTTGCAAAACCAGACACGGACCACTTCTCGGTCGTAGTTCAGTTTTTCCGCTATTTCCGTCATTTCCTGCCCCGAGGGGTGTGTATTCTTCTCAAAGTGGGAATTTAAAATCTCCAGAGCTTGCGGGGTGAACGATGTCCGCCTCTTGCGCTTTTTAGAAGGCTCGCTGCCGATAAATTCGGTGAGGTTCTGCATTCCGGAGCGGTGGCGGGCTTCTGCCTCAGCCATCCATCGCTCAAGAACGGGCTTTATCTTCTGGGCGCTTTTAGGGGTGATGTCCAGCTTCTCGAACCTGGCAGGATATAAAAGGCCAGGGTTCAGTTTGGCTGTCAGACTGCTAGCTATAGTGTTCTCTTGGGCTTCCTGTGGTAGGAAAAAGTGGCTTCTCAGGATGGTGTGTCTGGGGAAAATTGAGAAAGAAGAGTCTTACTCTGATGCTCTGTCAGGTTGGGACTTCCTGCCTGCCTTGGTAAATTAAAGGGTTTCCTTAGAAGCTGCCAGTGGGAGTAAGTAGTAAGCAAATTCATTCATAAATACCTGGGCGTCAGGAATCGGATTTGTAAGCTTCAGATACACTGTGTGTCATTTTGATTCTGAACAGAAGCTGAGGGCTTCTGGGTTTTAATATATAAAAAAGCAGAAGCTTCCATTTGTTGGGGTTCAGAATCAGTAGGTTTGGTGATAACTGAGGCAGTAAGGTTTGAAAACGGGAGTATATACTCATTTCGTGGATGGTAATAAATTAGTAACAACCAGGTGCCTGCCCGCCTCCCAACTAACAGGCAGAACATGTATTCTAAGGAAACCCCCTTGATTGGCTGGCAGAGATATTTAAAGAGAACCCAGGAACAGAAAGGAGTTGCTTGCTGCATTTATACAACACAACTTTAACATTACTCCAATCAAAATAAAAAATAACCAATTTAAAATACTTGGATCAATCACTTATAGACCATTCTGCTATACAAGATTTGATATGAACAATCAATGAACCAAAATAAGAAAGACCACTTGCTGTTCCTGGTTTCAAATTTGTATAAAGGTCACAAAATTCCTTTGTATTGATAAAAAAAGAACATTGATAATCAACCCATAGTTATTTAGTGACACATTTCATAAATATCATTGTCATTTTCTTATAAAGATACAGGTAGCCTCTTAACTATACCACCCAATAGACAACCCCATGGACCCTGCAAAGCCCCAAAGTTCGGTCTGCATGCCACCACAAGGCATACTTTATCTTATAAAACAATTCAGAATAATTCATAAGCTGTCTTGAATAAAAACAGTTTTCCAACTCAGCAGTTAGAACCGTGCACTGAAACACAGGAACATGGGTACAATATGATTTTATATTATGACAATAACCTGCTGAGCACTATTTCTATAAGACATGTTGACTGACATACGAATAGTAAAATAATAAAAATAATTGAAGGAAAACATTTCTTTTAAGGGGGGAGAAATCAACAAAAAATAGAAGGGAGACTACATCAAAACAAGGGCAACAACTCAGGTAAGATAGCCATTAAATGTATTTATCTAAATGCTAGAAGTCTCAGAAACAAAATGTTAGAACTTGAAGCTACTGCACTAACAAGTAACTACGATGTGATAGGTGTTACAGAAACTTGGTTATCCGAGAGTGATGGAGACGAATGTAATATTAGTGGGTATACACTTTATAGGGAAGACAGGCAGGACAAGAGAGGCAGAGGGGTAGCGCTATACATCAAAAATAGTCTAGAAGCCCAGCTGTTTAAAATGGAAGGAAAAAACAACGCAGAATCAATATGGGTCAGAATAATGGACAAAAATTCAAAGGGCATAATAATAGGGGCATGCTATAGACTAGGGGTGCCCAATCCTGGTCCTGGAGGGCCAGTTTCCTCCTGGCTTTTGTTCCAACTGTCCCCTAAATTACTTAATTGGACCAATAAAGCACTTATTAGAAGCTTAATTGGTCCAATTAAGCAATTTAGTGTACAGTTGGAACAAAAACCAGGAGGGCATCGGCCCTCCAGGACCAGGATTGGGCACCCCTGCTATAGACCGTCACATTCAGGCACCGAGTAAAATAATCTGTTATACAATGACATTAGAAATGTGTGCAGCAAAGGAGAAGCCATATTAATTGGGGGATTTTAACTTCCCCCATATAAAATGGGAAAACCCAGTAGGGAGCATGACAGAAGAAATTGAAATTATTATTATTTATTTCTTAGCAGGCGCCCTTATCCAGGGCGACTTACAATTGTTACAAGATATCACATTATTTTTTACATACAATTACCCATTTATACAGTTGGGTTTTTACTGGTGCAATCTAGGTAAAGTACCTTGCTCAAGGGTACAGCAGCAGCATCCCCCACCTGTGACTGCTTCGTAACGCAATTTGTCAAGACACCAACTAGAGGGGAGGCATGCCTTGATTTAGTCTTTTCAAATAACAAAGACTGAATAACTAAAACAGTGGTCAGAGAACCATTGGCAAACCCAGACCACAACATGGTCTCATTTGAAATGCTTTTTAAAACCCCAAAAGTAATGAGTAAAGCTAAGGTTTACAATTTTAGGAAGGCAAACTATAAAGGAATGAAACAGAGACTAACAAAGTAGATTGGAGTAAAATAGAGAAAACATCCATGGAAAAATAATGGCTGTTTTTTTTTTTAAATGTAGTACTAGAGGTGCAAAACAATTACATCCCAAAAGTAGAGAAATCTAAATCTAAAACAAAATGGCCCAAATGGTTTAATAGATCAATTAAAAAAAATACTCAGAGAAAAAAGGCACTTTACAGAGCGTGTAAAATGGACAAAGAACAAAGTACAAAGAAAGAGTACTCGGAACTGCAAACACAAGTCAAAAAGGAAGTTATAAAGGCCAAGAAAGAGCTAGAAATGAGCATTGCTAAGGGGGCTGAAACCAATTTCAAAAAGTTTTTCCAATATTATAACAGCAAGAGAACATTCAAAGAGGAGGTAAAATGTCTAAGAGATACAAATGGTAAAATCATAGATGAAGAGAAAAAAATAGCAAATATATTAAATGATTACTTTTCACAAGTTTTTACAAAAGAGGATACAGGCAACATGCCCCACATGTCAACCTGTTCCTGTCCAGTTTTAAATAACTTTAGTATAACAGAGGCAGAAGTGTTAAAGGGACTAGGAGCTCTTAAAATAAACAAATCCCCTGGTCCGGATGAGATCCTCCCAATAGTACTCAAATAAATGAAAGAAGTTATTTACAAGCCGCTAACCAAGATCATGCAACAGTCTCTTAACACAGGGGTTGTACCAACGGAGAATTGCAAACGTAATACTGATCTACAAAAAGGGAGACAAAACCAAACCAGGTAACTACAGACCAATAAGCCTTATTTCTATTATATGTAAACTTATGGAAACTATAATAAGATCCAAAATGGAAATTACCTATATAGTAACAGTATCCTGGGAAACAATCAGCATGGTTTTAGAAAAGTGAGATTGTGTCTAACTAATCTGCTTAACCTTTTTCATGCTTTGCAGTTATCCATTGTCGATGTTGCATTGGTTTATTTAGATTTCCAGAAAGCTTCTGACAAAGTCCCGCATGAAAGATTAATTCTCAAACTGAACGCAGTAGGAATTCAAGGAAATGCATGCACATGGATTAGGGAGTGGTTAACATGTAGAAAACAGAAAGTACTGATTAGAGGAGAAACCTCAAAATGGAGCGAGGTAACTAGTGGAGTACCACAGGGATCAGTATTAGGTCCTCTGCTGTTCCTAATCTACATTAATGATTTAGATTCTGGTATAGTAAGCCAACTTGTTAAATTTGCACACAACACAAAAATAGGAGGAGTGGCAAACACTGTTGCAGCAGCAAAGGTCATTCAAAATGATCTAGACAGCATTCAGAACTGGGCAGACACATGGCAAATGACATTTAATAGAGAAAAGTGTAAGGTACTGCACGCAGGCAATAAAAATGTCCATTATAAATATCATATGGGAGATACCGAAATTGAAGAAGTAATCTATGAAAAAGACCTAGGAGTCTATTTTGACTCAGAAATGTCTTCATCTAAACAATGTGGGGAAGCTATAAAAAAAGGCCAACAAGATGCTCAGATATATTGTGAGAAGTGTTGAATTTAAATCAAGGGGAAGTAATGTTAAAACTTTACAATGCATTAGTAAGACCTCATCTAGAATATTGTGTTCAGTTCTGGTCACCTTGTTACAAAAAGGATATTGCTGCTCTAGAAAGAGTGCAAAGAAGAGCGACCAGAATTATCCCGGGTTTAAAAGGCATGTCATATACAGACAGGCTAAAAGAATGGAAAGAATGGAATCTATTCAGTCTTGAACAAAGAAGACTACGCGGTGATCTGATTCAAGCATTCAAAATTCTAAAAGGTATTGACAATGTCGACCCAAGGGACTTTTTCGACCTGAAAAAAGAAACAAGGACCAGGGGTCACAAATGGAGATTAGATAAAGGGGCATTCAGAACAGAAAATAGGAGGCACTTTTTTACACAGAGAATTGTGAGGGTCTGGATCCAACTCCCCTGTAATGTTGAAGCTGACCCCTGGGATCCTTCAAGAAGCTGCTTGATGAGAGTCTTTGTAAGTGTCCATTTCTTCAAGGCTCAATTTAAATGTAGTGGTGTAACTATAAAAATTAGGTTTGATTTAGCATTATATTACAAACACCAATCTTGTTTACAAGAGTGACCCAAATGATAACTTGTTTAAAAAGATCAGATCATTAAAATTATGAAGGAAAAAACAAGGGGTTCTAAAGCTAAAGTGTGACAATAATATTAAAAAAACAGCAAGCTTCAGTGCTTCGCGTAATCGAAATGCTTTCTGTTTACAGTAAAATAAAATTGTTAAAAATATGATCAGAAAAAATTGTTTTGGTGCTACATCATGTTTTTCATCTATTGGCAGGTCCAACATCCATTTATTGTATTTAAAGATTGTCTATTCTTTTTTCGAATATTAAAGTTTTGTAATTTAGCAGCTAGTGGATAAATAAATGTACTATATTTTTGACATCTTTAACATTAAATACATAGTTGAAATGCTTCAGACTTGTGTCTGCCTTCTGTCTGAATTAGGAGCCAAGTTGTCTTTAATGGAATCTAACAAGCATTTAAAGAGAACAATTTGAACACAGCACAGCCTCTCTTGGTACAGAATACAAAGGTTAGGACCATTTTTGAAAGTGTAGATGCTTGTAAAACAAAACAGTGGGGAAGAGTAAGCAAGTCGAGGAATCCAACAGTGCCTTTCTGTATTTCACAACAATCAATGCATTTTATGGGAAATCATTGCGCAAATGTAAGCTGCAAACTCCATACCACACACTGGTATCATTTATAACCCCAATCATAAACTGCAGGAAAAGTACACTGCCGTTCTGGAGGGAATGCATTAACAAATATAAAGAGTAGGTAAAAAGACAGGGTATTTCATGGATCAACAAGAGCAAAATCCACTGAAATGAGTTAAGAGTTGGTTTCCTGGCTTTTCAATGATGGCGGAGAGGATAGAAGTCAGCGCCCAAGAGGAAAAATAAATAAAGTAATTCCCCTGCACTCTTAAAAGTGCACTTGCCAGCTCATGCATAAACATGTGTTTAGTGTTGCCTATGCTGATGGAGCTTAGTTATAACTACTTAACCTTTTAAGCACTGAAGCACTGAATGGGACTAGAACGCTGAATGACTGTCATGCTCATCTTTGATGACATGCTGCTATTAACAAAAGTCTGCATCTTCATCTTCCTCTTCATCATCATCAAGACCGATCCAGTGAGATGCAACATCTCATTTCCAGTATCCAGGGATGTCCAGCCCCATGTTTGTTGAGAATTAATCGGAGAGGAATTTAGCCAGGCCAAAACTATATTGACTACAGTACAATGTTTTTTTTTTAGTTTTTTTTTCCCTCCATGACACCAGTTTAACATCTCTGACTTGCTCCGGAGGATGTCAATGGGATCCTTAATATCCACAGAGTCGACAGAACCTTAGTTAGTAGGTATTGATATGCACTGTCCTCTAATTAGCAGCAACTACATTTTAACATTTATATTATTAAGCTGAATATTTTATGTGCGTGCGTGCGTGCGTGTGTGTGTGTGTGTGTGTGTGTGTGTGTGTGTGTGTGTGTTTCAGTTAAGGAAACTGAAAAACGTGCTTTTATAAACCTTGCAATACTTTGTTTAATAAACTGTCCAATAAAGTAAAAATTGCAAAGGATATCCAACAGTAAGATGGCAGTAATTTGTTTTACGTTATTTTCTGATGTAAGACAAACAAACTTGAAAGGGTAAAGATGTCTTTATGATTTAGTTATGGTATTTTAATGTGTGTTATAAACATTTGAATGCTGTTAGATTTTAATATTTTATGCATGATTTTAAGAATACTGCACTGTTACAAGCCTACCTTATAAGCAACTGGTCAACTGCCCAGAGCGTTTTCGATTTGCATAGACCTGTTGACATTGATTTGATGAAAATTTTAACAGTAAATAGTACTTGGTTGGATAAACAGTCCTGTGCATCAACAAAATACATGCACTTTAAATGTGGTAAAAAATTGATGATAGCCCAGTTTTTAATCAGGTAAGGCTGAAGCACAAAAGTACTTTCCATTTTAAGGTTGAAAGTGCTCAGACATTCCAAATGATGTTAATAAGTAAAATACATTACTCTAAATACTTAAGTTACAGTGTGATGACTCTATTAAAAAAATATGTTTTCTGATCCTTCTGTTTGCTGTGCTTTTTATACAATATATATATATATATATATATATATATATAATACAATACAAATGCATTTTTATGTAGCGCCTTTCACGCCATGGCACCCCAGAGCACTGTACAAAGTTAAAAACAAAACAGCTCACTTATATGACTTTTTGGAACAATTAAAAGCTCTGCATTTTCTGATCTCAAAAGGAGGAATAACAGAGTTAGTAGTTCTTGGATAGGATGGCTCTAATCCATGAAGGTCAGAAGTTATTACAGCAACTTTAAAGTCAATTCGGTAGCTCACTGGTGACCAGTGTAAGGTCCTAAGCAGTGGAACTGAAGCCTTCTAAGTTTAGTGAAGGTATACCAACAAACAAAGCATTGCAGTAATCAAGATGCGAAGTTCTAAATGCATAAATCAACATCTCTGCATCCCTCATATCCAGCACAGACTTTCATCTGGCCACATATCTCAAATGATAACAGAATTAATATGGAAATCAAAAGAAAGCTCTGGGTCCAAGATAACATCATTTCACTGGAGTACCAGTTCAAGTCCCTGCTTTCATTTCACTAAAAGTGTGTCTGATTCGTAGAAACTGTAACTTCAGTCCCATCCTAAAAAGTAACATGTTCCCATGTTTTATCTCCCCTATCATTTTACAAGCACCATCCTGTGGCACAGTTTAAGACAGACTAAAAGTTAAAAGGTTGCAGAATAATGAGGTATATTCTCAAATATTTAATTTGTAATTAGAATAAGCTAACCACAGGACACCATCAGCAAGAAGAAAATGTAATATCTATATCATACCTATGAAGAAGAAGTATTGCTGTGCAGCAACATCAAAATATTTGTTTTAATATGTCTGGATTTATATTAAAAACACTGGATATACAAATACGTTTTCAAATACCTTCTTTATTTAAAATGCAGACAATATCTATCTATCTATCTATCTATCTATCTATCTATCTATCTAGTCATTTTTTTATTTATGTAAAAAAAGTGTAAGCACCTGCTAATCAGTTACAGTTAATACCAACTGGGAGCTACATTTAAATTTAAATCACCTCTCAGCTATTTAAAAATAGATTATTTGGCTTGTAATGCGATATAATTATATGTTTTATGTCACATATTATAACTTAAATACAGTACCTTTGGTTCAAACCTAGCCTTGGCTCACCTTTTTAAGACAATACCACTTGGCTATTCAATTAATTTAAAAAAATATATTTCTTCTTCATGAATGATTATTTGTTATCTGTGTGAGGTAGATGACTGAAGCATATGGGACTATGGTATATGTTTACCTGCAGATGGCAGACTGGCTGTATGCTGGACCTTCTGTGGCACTTAAAGCTTGCCCAACTTGTGTCTGTGTCAGCCCAAGGGACAGGCGGCGGATTTTAAAAGCTTTGGCAAACTCTCGAATTTCTTCCAGATTTACTCCGTCAACTTCACTGGGGGCTGTCTGAGGGTCTGAAAAAAATAAGAAGAATGAAACTCACTGCCACTAACTGCTTTAAATATGTTGCAGTTTTGAACAGGCATTTAGTCAACATTTTATTTCTGTATTTAGTGCTGCATATTGTTAACCAATATTCTAGAGAGTATAAATACACAATCCAATCATGTTAATCCGAAGAAGTCAGAAGTAATCCGTTTGAAACATAATTTCATTATTACATGGACCCTGAGGGATGTACTTTGCATTTAACAAACAAATAAATAACGGTGTTCACTTAGTTTGATTTTATTTAATAAACTATAGTAGGCATTGCTAACCTGTAGATGGTTTCATAACATCACAACACTAATTATAAATTCTCAGGTAAGAATATATAAAAAACAAATCAAGGGGACAACATTTTTGACGAATGCTTTCATAGATTTCAATGAGTGAAGCTGTCCAGTGATAGTGTTTTATAGAATTGTTATTTGTTTGTTTCCTCTCTCATGTAAGATAACTCGGTGTAGCAACAGCTTCAGCATCTAGCTTTGAATCCCTTTGTATTATCCTGTCCTGCTGCATGTTATGAATCTCAGAATCTTGCCTATATTCAATCTATTCATATTGTGCTGCTCAAGGACAGTGTTAGAAAGAGGCTGCAGTAATCAAAACCTTCATTGAACACTATGACCTTGAATAGAGATTGGATATGTATTGTGCATATTCATGCCTTAAGCAGAACAAATACATAAGAATGCATTTTATTGAAGTAATACTGTCTGCACAATTCAAGTATAATTCAGTGTAGCAATAAATAATTTTATATACAGCAACATGTTTTCAGACAGATAATGAACCTCAGATCTATACAGAAAAATTAAGCATTTGAGCCAGAAGGAGCAGGCTTAATCGTGTGGTAATGCCCACCTTGTGCAGTTATATTAACATAACGAGAAGGGCATTACCACATCATTAAGCCCGCTCTTGAGGGCTCAAATGCTATTAGAATATGGATACATTACAAATGAAAAAATAAATAAAAATTAAGTACTTTTTGTGATTTTATCAAAACTAGGTTTTGCTGAGGCTGATTACATTTTGTTATGCGGTCTGTTTAGAATTATGCCAGGCTGCTGCATTCCGCTTAATGTGATTGGACGATAGTTGTTGTCAGGCGGCAGCATTCCGCCAATGTGATTGGACGATAGTTTTTTTGCGAAACATCCAAACCTGAAGTCATCATACATTTCCTGGGAGATATAGGCTAACTTACAAATAAAACAAAAACTATATATAGTATTAGGAAAAACAACAACACTGAAGTGAACGATAAAGAGGAACGTTTATTTTTAAATTAATTTTAGTAAAATAGGCCTGCATGTTAAATTGGATGCCTTGAATTATTTAGTAGTTATTCATGTGAATGTTTCCATTAACGGTACAATTGCTCAGCATATTGGAAAACATGCCGGACGAAAGTTCATTTTTTGAAACTGGCATAGTCGATGGATTGTAAGCCTCTTTTGAAAAAATTAAAACAGGTGATGGTATTGCAATATTAGCATTTTCTCCTCCTTCTGTCAATATGCGAGACCAGGTTTGTCTCTCTTTTCATCCGGTGCCCAGTAACTTTTAATCGAAGACTCATTTTTATGTCCGGTTACTGCCATAATTTGTCAGCATTCTAGACCGGCATTAGATAACACCGTGTAACAATTTTTTTTTTTTTTTTTGTTCCTGGGTAGTAAGTGTTATTTCCTAATTGCTTATGCCTCAAAAGTATAGAAAATGGCTATTATTGCCCACAAACTTTGCTTTTGTGACCAGGACAGTGATATTTTGAAATTTACCTATTTTCCAGAACATTCCAGATAGATTCAGTGCTGAGTAAACTTGGAGTAACTTCTAGAACTTTCTAGAACTTTCCAGTAATATAAATAGTAGTATAAATACAGGGGCCTTAAGCCTACCAGTTCAGTTTAGTTCCAGCTGCCTAAGTGGATACATATCTGCATTTTTCTGAGATGGCATCAAGGTCATAGGAGACTTCAAAACGGTGGCATTCCTGATGGGTCTCCAAGGAGGTTTTACCAAGTTTCCCTGCTATCTTTGCCTTTGGGACAGCAGGGACACCAAGGTGCACTACCACAGGCGGGACTGGCCACAGCGGACCGAGTTCTCTGTGGGGAGGAACAACGTCAAGTGGGAGCCACTGGTGGACCCCCAGAAGGTGCTGATGCCACCACTGCACATCAAATTGGGCCTTATGAAACTATTTGTCAGAGCTCTAGATAAGGAGTCGGCAGCCTTCAAGTACCTTCAAGACTTCTTCCCTAAGCTGTCTGAGGCAAAGGTCAAAGCCGGTGTCTTTGTTGGACCACAGATAAAGAAGATCCTGGAGTGCAATGAATTCCCCAAGAAGCTCGCTAGTAAGGAGAAAGCGGCTTGGAACAGCTTTGTCGCAGTGGTTCGGGGCTTCCTGGGCAATCACAAGGCCGAAAACTATGTGGAGCTGGTTGAGACTCTGGTGAAGAACTACGGCACAATGGGCTGTAGGATGTCCCTCAAAGACCATATCCTTGATGCTCATCTTGATAAATTCAAGGAGAACATGGGAGCGTACTCGGAGGAGCAAGGCGAGCGCTTCCACCAGGATATACTGGACTTTGAACGCCGCTACCAAGGACAGTATAACAAGAACATGATGGGAGACTACATTTGGGGGCTGATTCGTGAAAGTGATTTACAGTATAATCGTAAATCTCGAAAAACTACTCACTTCTAAATCTTTTGTAGTCATTTTGGTATTACTTCAGTATAAATACATGTTAATTTGGATTCATATGTTGTTTTTTTCTGACTTTATGTGAACGAAAAGACACAAATTCGCCCGTTTTCTCATTGGAAATAGGTAAATTTCAAAATATCACTGTCCTGGTCACAAAAGCAAAGTTTGTGGGGAATAATATCCATTTTCTATACTTTTGAGGCATAAGCAACTAGGAAATAACAATTACTACCCAGGAACAAAAATTGTGTTACATAGTGTAATAGTTGTATTGCGGTGGACCGCAAGCAGTGGTTTGTATACCTTTTACTCAGGTTGACCAACTTACTTAATGTTGGCATCATGTTTCCTAAGGTTTTTTTTCCAAGAGGAAGTGGGTGGTACCATATGTCGGTAGAAGAGAGTTCTTCAGGTGATAAATTACATACAACAAAATAATATGAACATACTGTATATGAACATATATCCTTCTTCACAAACTGTGCGGTCCAGTGGTTAAAGAAAGGAGGCTATGTGGTCCAGTGGTTAAAGAAAAGGGCTTATAACCAGGAGGTCCCCGGTTCAAATCTCACTTCACCCATGGACACATTGTGTGACCCTGAGCAAGTCACTTAACCTCCTTGTGCTCTGTCTTTCGGTGAGACGTAGTTGTAAGTGATTCTGCAGCTGATGCATAGTTCACACACCCTAGTCTCTGTAAGTCGCCTTGGATAAAGGCGTCTGCTGAATAAACAAATAATAATAATAAGTAGAATTTTAAGATTTTAAATGCTCACCTTGAGCTATTGACCGATTGATTTATTTATCATACAGTATATAGATTTTCAGGCGGATTGATTTGGAACGGTGAATAAACAGAGTTTGAATACTAACATTCAGGTGGGCTTAATCAGAGTTTAAGCCCACCCGATTGATCAATCAGGTTACAGGAAATCTCCTATCCATATTCTAATTGACCTTAAAGATATCTTTTTTTTTTTTTTTTTCCAAATGTGAAAAAGTGGAAAACGATGTCTTAAACACTCAAGTGTACTCTCTGGCCATTAATATTAGTTAGATGTTTTAGTATTTACATTCAACTCAAAAAATAAAAACAACAGGTGTACCATTATTATTACACAAAATCCGGTCCATTTAGTTAAAAGTAAAAACTGCAAAGATTCAGGAATTAAATGAGCTCCTTTGGTTTACACTTGCTTCCCTGAGCTACATATAACATTCAGAACCCCCTGCTGCTGCTGTGTGTCTAGAGAGCTTCAGGGAGGGAGGATGCTTGTGTTCCTGCAGCTAAAGCTACCTCAGGGAATGCTAAAAACTAGTAAGCCACCAATGCCTTGTTACTGATGAAGCATAGTGCACAGAAGGCTATACAACAAAATAATATAGTAACCCAAGTATCTCTTTAGTGTAAGATGTAACATTATTGTGAAGCACACTCTTTCCAGCACTGAAGACCTTTATTTGTCTAGGAAATCTAACTGATGAAGTGTTTATAAAGTGTTTATCCTTGTGCTGAAAGAGTTGAACATCTTGCAGACTTATCATTTCAACTCAGTGCCATCCCAGCAGCCCTGCACCCTACTAACAGTGCTATCACCGTTATTTCCAAAGCCTTGTATGCAAGCTTGCCTGTGTGTGGTAAATGTCACATCAACATGTTAACTGGTCCAGTTCCCTAAGCAGGAGAGCAAGAGACAGCGCGCTTGAGAAAATGGATCTATTGGAACAAGGGGTACTCACTGCTGACCAGCTGTCCAACACTGAGAGCTGAGGAAGAGGACGATGTGGAGGAAGAGGAGGAGGAGGAGGAGGCCTGGCACACTGGGTTTTGTGACATGGAGGCCTGGCTGTGTGTCAAGTGGCGAAGGCCAGTCTGCGAGGATGCTGGACCTACCTGTGTCTGCTGGGGCTACAGGAACAAAGACACAGAACCACAAGAAGTGAACCGTGGACACTGGAGACAACAGTTTCTATTTCAATGTTGCATTCCTCTGAACCAATTATTTTTGTTTTATAAATAACATCACTACTATTTTTTTTTATGAATCTTTTATCCGTTCGCGTATATACTGTATATACTGTAAATAAAAAAGTGTGTTGAAAGGGGTGTATGCAATTGTTTATAGCTTCTGATCTTTAATCAATATTCGCTGTTTATATCCTGTAGAATGGGGATTCGCAATCACCGTGAGATAATTATTAAACGTTTTTATCTGCTATTTTTTTTTTCTCCGAAGGTTTAACAATCAATGTCATTACAATAAAAGAACCATGACATTGGTAATCCTCTTTTGTTACTAAAATGAAAAAAGATTCAAATAGGATCTTGGGAAGATGGTGACCACTAAACCTTGAAGTGACACAGTGTGCAGCCAACGGGCAGTGTTTCACTGATCCTTCACTGGGTAGTAAAGCACACATATGACTCTGGTTAGTCTTATCACAGAAATCCAGACCAGATTAAAAAAAATGCTTAGTTCAGCTAAAATCAATACCTTTACTAGCCTGACTGGGCAAGGTCTCGCCTTACTAGGGCTGGTTTTAAAACATGGCCTGGATGTCTTTCTAGAAAGAGGGAGGGAAGTATCCGGTCACAAGAAGCTTTTACCAGGAGGTACACCCACAGAAACGTTTAGGACCAATTCACGATGTTAAAAAGGCTAAGTGTTTCAACAGAAACATGCCTTCTTACATTATTTAGGCCAATTTAATTCCAATGTAATGCTCTTGAAATATACAGGCTTCCTAATGCACTTCTTAGAAGCCTCATAGTAATGCCATGCAGTGACAGGGGTTGCTTGTTATAGTTCTAAATATCTGCAAAGATGCAGGTTATTATCGTCTAATACAGATATTTTCACTTCATGCTTCCAAACATATGGAGGATCAAGAATGCCTGTCTTTTTCTTTTTTTCATTAATGTGAACTACATTCTATTTCAACTGTATGCCATTAGATAGCTGATAGCTTTAGAAATGCATGTAAATACAACATTTATGGATCTCCTTTTCATAAGAGTGTTTTTTAGCATCATTCTGTTGAGTTATGTTTAGACTGTCAGCTATATTTTGAGAGAATGTTTCATACACCATATGTGTGCATTTAAAATATCAAGCTATAGGACTAGCACTATGATGGTACTGTTTTTTCTAAATAACAATAATAAAAAATACTTTTTTAAAGGTTGTTTTTTTAATACAGCTTGGTTGTTTGTTTGATTGATTTTATGGTCTTTCTGGATACCTGGGAAGTTCTGAAGTGATGCTAAACACAGAATGTCAGGTGTTACAAGTGTGGTACCAGACGAAAATACATACTGGCTTCAGCAGATCGTGGTTAATCTACAGTTTGTAATTGTTACTGGACTCTTTATGAATGTAGCATAATGTGCTTTGTGTTTAGTTGTAAAGTCATATAGATATAAATTGATAATCACAAAGAAAAAAATATAATTACATGTAGATATTACAATGTACAAGATGATGTATGTGTTAATTGCAAAACAAACCCCAAATCCTTAATATTACTAAATATATTTTGTGGTATCATGCAGTAGGTACTGATGTTAATTGGAATATTACGGATGGTAATATAATTTTAAGTAATTAAATGTATATATTTTGTACAATGTTGCAAGTTGATATGAGTGTAGTGTGATATGTGTGTAGAGGTTTTTGATATTAACACCTTTGTAAATACATTGTGTAATATATAAAACAAAATCTATATAATATTGGTATTAGAACCTGATGATTTATTGGTTCAAGTAAATGTATCAACTTTACATTAATTATACCATCTGCAAAACTGAATGAGTATGTTTTGTTTGTTGGGTTGGAAGCAAATAAAGACTATTATAGTTCATCTATAAAGGGGGTTGATGTGTTTAATGTTACAGTGCTCCCCTTTATAAGGTGGCCCTTTATACTGCGGAACAGGTTATAAGGCGGTACAGTCATGCCTCCCATTTGCCCCATAATGCCATTACACTAATACTAGTATTCTCGTTATAAGGCAGAACACAAATAGCAAGGCCACTTAACTGTGGCTCCCAACTACAGCGTTATAAAGGGTAACCTTAAAGCCGGTATAACGCAGTTTTGTAGATGGCTTTTTGTTTCAGAGGGTGAGTCAAAATGGCATGTCTTTTATTTTAAGTGCACCAATGAAAAGGAATGTTTTCGCATTGCACTGCAGGGGATCAGGAAAGTGCCTTTAGCTCCATCTGAAACATGTTTTAACAGGTGTTTAAAAGGAATGCTAAATATGTCACTGTATGACTGGTGAACCATTCGGGTTATTCTAGAATTATGAGCTCTAAACTACAAAAAAAAAAAAATCTGATAAACACATGAGTGAGATTCTAGAATCTCATCGGGTGAGTCTTGTATGTTGTTCCTCTCTGTGTCCTCATGGAGGTGGAAGGTAATCTAAGGTAAATTATATTCGATTCGTTTTCAGCTATTCCTTTAACCCAAACACGTGAAAACCTGCATTCAGCTGTTTTGTTGCTGCTCATTCGAAACTAAATAATTACTTTATTAAGTTGAAATTATTAACCTGTTTTTCTTACTTGTGTTAACCAAATAAATAAAATACAGTTTTGTGAATTAAAGGTGGGCCCAATTAAAGATTAGACCTGGCCAAACTTCAATTTGCATTGGCCAAATATGTCCATGTGATGACCACTAGAGCCTCAATCTCATGTCATCTTGTACCTGTTGGCCTGGCCTGATGGGCGACAGTGTTATTCCTTGGGTGTTGATGACAGGTAGGATCTGGTTCCCGATGACTGTGGCGATAATCTGGCCTTGGGCGTTTGTCAGCAGCTGAGGGGTGATTGGCTGCATCTGAAGGCCCTGCGTTACACCTCCTGTCTGACTTGATGGCACTGCTGGGTTAGGCATCAGTGGAATTGTTCCAATAATCTAGAACAAAGAGCACTATGGTAACAATGGAAAAGGCAGGCAGTGGACAGGTCTTGGGTTCTGGGTCTAGAATGGTATATGCTCAACATGTTTGATCAAGGATAATACAGAAGTTTACAACTTATACACAACATAGATATTCCCATTATGTTTTATTTCCATTTGGCTGCTGCTCGCAACAGCAAATTATGCTTCCATTCATTTTTCTTGATCTCGTTAGTCATTGAGACAGGAAGTGATGTAGGTGACCTGTGACAATTAAGCTTTTTAATGAAAAATGCATTCATTAATGACCTCATCGACTCTATTTCAAAGCATTAACGGATCGATTTAATTAACACATTTCGTTTGAAAATCACTTGCTACTAAAGCTCTTGTTACTATACCATGAGTTTGATACAATAACACTGTTTTTTGAAAATCCTGCCCATAATGTCGTAATAAAAAAATCTTACCTAGCATAAATATTGTGCAGTTGATGATCCTTTGTAATGCAAGTGATTGAAATGGAGCAGGGATAGCAGCCTTACTGGAAGTGTTATGACTGAATTAAGAACATGGAGCATTTCATCTTCATAATGTGAGCCTGTCCTCTTTCACAAAGCACAAAAGTCTAATTTGCACATTTTATAATAATGGACCTGAAGTATTTCAAGACTACAAAAAAATGGCCGATCCAATACAGCTCCAAATGTGAAATATAATACATTTATATAAGCCTTTCTGTTAGTCTCATTGGATTCCTCACAAATCCTTTTTAGTTTTATAAATCTGCTCCTTATAAATGACCTCAAGCAATAGTGCTGGAAAAATGTTTATGGCCTTTTGAGTCACCACTAAAATACAGGGGACTCCTTCTCTCGCCTGCACATTACTACACATCTACCTGCTCTGCCTGAAGACAAGAAAGGGAAGAGGATGTAAATGTCTCTCAAGTGCATGCAAAGGCTGTGAGGCAAGCTTGGTTAATGCACAGCACAACAAGAGGAGGTTGCCGTTAGACATTTGTAATATCTTCTGGTAAGTGTGGTCGAGAGAACAGATGTAGTAATAGTGTTTATTAATATTTAGAACAGGGATTTATGAACGTCTTGTTAGTTTATGTTTAACTCAAGTAAACCTTGCATAAACCAACTTAATAATAATAATAATAATAATAATAATAATAATAATAATAATAATAATAATAATAATAATAATAATAATAATAATAAAAACATGATCATACATATGATCTCTGATGGCATGACAGAAAGTGCCCTCGGCCACCTGGGATTTGCAGTGCTGGTTCAGGTTTCCTTTTCCCTCTCAATGCATCAGTCTGCATATGTAGCATCCTGCCTTAAAAACAACCTGACACCTTTCATGCAATGAACTTACAATGTTCTTAAAGCTGGCTGTGTTAGACTTTTCACAAAATATATTGTGCAGTAGAAGCTTAAAAACATGAGAATCATGGTGTTACTGAGTGAATCATGATTTTGACGGTGTACTGTATTTTTAGATGTGAATTAAAGGGGGAAAAATCTTTATAATATTTGATTCTAAAAATGTAAAGTATCCAACTGCAAACTTGCAACCAATTGGTACTGAATTAATCTGATTTATCGAAAAAGAGCTAGTGTATTTTACATTTCTATCTATCTATCTATCTATCTATCTATCTATCTATCTATCTATCTATATTGTAGCCTACATTGTGTTCTGTTGTGACTAAACATTATTGTTTGAAAGTATTTAAAGTATATATAGATATTTTATATAGGAAATTATGAAATCTATAAAATGATGGCTGATCATATTATATTTACTGGAGTTGTTTTCTTAGCTCTCTCAATTAAATCAGCAAACTTTGATTAAACAACTACACAATTCTCAAGCATGGCACATATTATGGAATAATAAACACATACAAAATTATTATTATGCCAATTCAAATGCTATACAGTTTATAAAGGTTCAAAATAGTAAAAATGTTGCATTGTTTTCTGCACACTATGCTCTCTCTGGAACACAACAGTGCAAATGAGCTGTCACCAGTCATAATGCACAAGAAACAATAACGATATACAAAAGATTTGTTGGTGCATTAAAATGTAACCACCAAAAATGATCATTAACTGCTAGTAACCAAATGAATTATTGCTTAAACTGAACATGAACTGCTGTTTTGGACATTGTGTGAGGTTTAAATGTTACATATACTATACAGTATCTCCAAGTTCTCTAAACAGCATGCACATCTAAATCTCTATGCCCAAAAAATACAACCAAAAGGAAAAAACAGGTAGAAATGCATAACAAAAAGGGACCTTAAACTCGCACTCCATAAACGCTTCTGAATGTTGTTGTCGCTTAAAGCAAATGTATTTTTAACCTAACTAGCATGCATGCCTAGCTGCAGGAACTTTATAAAACCACCTATGAGACTGACAACACGATTTATATTCTTAGAATATACCTCTCCCCCCTTTCCTGATCTATGGGAAAAAACAAACAAAAAAACAAACAAACAAGAATTGCTTCATCAATACCTTTTCTCCAACGGTCAATTTGCACGATTTTTGTGAATCAAAAATCCAGCTTTTATTGTAACCAAATTAACAAGCAACTTAGAATGTCCATTTGCAGGGCTGGTTTGTATCATCTTGATTGGTCTATTACTTGATTTCTTACCTGTTTAACAGCCAAGTGTGTTCTGTATGATTCTCTGTCAGATTATTATTTGCCATGCTTACTTTTTTTCTGTGGATAGTGACGTACAGAAACATACTGGTGTTGCCCTGTGCACTGAAGTTCATAGGAACTATTAATTATAGTTTTATTTATAAATTTAAATACATTATGATTAAAAAAGCAATCAAAGACACCTTTATGTATTGCTGTATAATTACATTTCACTGTTTAGGCCAGGGATGCCCTTCTCTTTACTGAGTTTCCATAATAACAATACTAATAATTCAAAATCTCTCATGTTAGTAGAACACCACTAAACCTGATGGATGCTTGAGGGTCTAAAGCAAGCATGCCTTGTCACTGATGAATGATCAAACCTTTTGTGATATGGAATACACAGCTGACCTGCGCAATATCATGTACAAGACATATGAGAGCAATTCTCACCATTAGCTACAGAACACAGCATAATATCAAAGTGCAAAAAACGCCTTTTTTTTTTATAACAGACATCCCCCTTTTCATTTGGCATCAACATTTTGTTCCCCTTATTGCTGACCATGCATTTCATAAGATAGTGTCTCTGATTTGGTTGCCAATTGGTTTATAAAGCAACATGCTACTTTAAACTATAGATATCTGGCAAATGAGGAGACCTATAATTGAGTGGCAATACAATGTAATAAAGCTTTCTCATTGGCTCAAGCACTTGCCAGGCTGTAAATTTATTTTAAATATTTGCAATTATTCCACAAGAATGGAATGAAAAGGTAGGCATTCATATCACTGTGTAGCAAGTTAAATGCTGTTAACACCAGCCCCTGGTAAGCTGCAATGCCTCAATCACTTACATACTGTATGCATATTCTGCAGATCAGCAGGTTATTCCTGGCTGATTATATTTCAGCTTCTATTAATTTTATATGATCTCAATCCCTTCCAGCATGTCCAAACTACTCCCAGCTCTGTGATATAATGAGGAAAGATGACTTGGAAATGGAGGGTTGCAATTTGTAATTCATCTCAACTATGGCTCATTTGGTTATGTTACTTCACATTACTCAACTGTGCTGCTTCGCCATTTAACATATTTGAGTGTGTTCATACTGTATGTGTCTGCAGACCACAGTGACTGACGTGGATAGTCTTTGCATATACAGGGTATGCAGAGAAAAAAAAATGTGCTTAATTATTTATTTGGTTGTTAGCACGGACATCTAGAAAATGAAAAGCATTACAAAAAAGTAACATCTCCAGAGGTGCCCTTGGTACAGGGATGATATCAGTTTTTTAGAGTTTTCTTGTAGTTATTCCATGCTCTGGATTATTATATGTGCTGTAGTCTGATCCAAGGATTTCTCATTTCCCACTACCGAGACCATAACTCATTAGAATTATGCTGGTTTGTTTCCGTAAAAATGTCATCATGTTTCTCACAACTGAACAATCTCCAGTTTTCCATGGTCGCCATGCCATTTTCTCTGCCGATTTAAAAAAATAAATAAATTGGGAGTAGAGAAAGAAAAGACCATCAAAGACATTTCTTTTTAAACTAAAGGACATTCTTTAAACCAAAGGAAACTTATGGGCTTTACTCAACTCTGAAAGTAAAAAAAAACAAATTCCACAGCATATAGATGTGATGAATAATTCTCGCATAGTGAAATAGTGAAAACGTAACCCTTTAGATCCCTGGGCCCCCTTATCTAGTTGTATGAGAATGGTGTGTCTGCTGAGATAGAAGCAGTGTAATGAAGCATAGAGGAGCTGATGAGTGTTCTAGGAACACCAACATATGTCATCAGCACATTAAATGATCAGAATGGTAAACCGTCTTTTATATTTATTTATTCACGATTAGTCCACTGAGAAGCAAGCACTTAGTTCACAGGGACAGCCTGATGGCAGCAGCCAGACATGGTATAAGAGAGAACAAACAAAAAACAATAACAGAAAAAAGATAATCCTTTAAATTGGATTTTATCGTGGTAAAAGATAGAGAAAGTTCAAAAATATATATATCTGCCAGGTTTTTTTTTTAATTACTCTTTTTTGGAAATTGTGAAGATTATTAGAAACCCATTCCCTTCCTCTATGGAATGCAGAGTGCTTAGACTATTGGTGAAGCAAATTGAAATGCCAAAAATCCAATCCAACCCTGCTTGTGTGGTTCAATAAGAGATCCATTGCATTTGAATATACATCCAGATTCGTCATCAAGGAATGTGCCAAAACACGCACCTCACTATGGTGACTTTATATCAAGTACAGGGTGTCTAAATCCCAGAGTGACTGGGATCAACTTAACACATTAGTCATTAGTGTATGATTAGTTCACAACCTGTACCTTCATTTATCAGACTGTATGATACAGATGCCCCACTGTCTGGTTTCTGTTAGTGCTATGGACTGATGGAGGGTTATGTCACATCAAAGTACACAGAAAAGGAAATAGCAGGGGTAAAGGAAGGGTAAGGAAGCATCTTGGGGATGATTTGGCTGTGGCACTGGGGTTAAACTATTGAGGTGCTGGGGATTTCTTTTCTTTTTTTATGTCTCACCTGAAGGTATACACCAGGTTTCCACTCACAATGGTTTAATATAGAGCATCCTGGGAATCTACAGACCAAGATCCAGTGTTACTGGAGTACTATGTTCAAAGTTAGTGCTTTTCTTACTGTGCATCAACTCTGGCTCAAGCAGTAAAAAAACTGGATACTTGTCTCTATTCTCATAAAAAAAAAAAAAAATCCTGGCTCTTTCATTTGGCAAGGAATGTTAATTGAGTCAAACTGTGTGGCGCTTTTGTGATGTGGACAATAGTCAACTGGCTATTGAGCTGGAGCCATCAAATAGATTTTCACTTGCAATATGATTCTAAGGGAAATAAATATGGCTTTCAACCTTTAAAAGCCTTAAAAAACTTAATTAACAAACACATATTTAAAGCAACGAGTTTTAAATAAAACCCATATCTACAGTATCCACGAAGCACACAAAAAGATGTGTCTAATATCCTAACCCCCTATTTTAAAACTGAAGTCTCTTGAAGCATTTGTCAATAAAATATCTATTGTGAAGTAAAAATTACATTTTTTTTTTACACAAATTATTTAGCATCTTTGTAAAAAACAAAATAAGAAAATAAAACAAAACATACTAAAACTATTGTAATTCATATAAAGCCGAACAATGCAAACATAATCTTTTATGAAAAAACATAAACATATTATGCTAAAAGCTGTACTTCAGTTTGGCTCACAATTCACAGTTGTGATCACTGGAAAATATATAATTCACGAATCAAGCTAAATCGGAAATCACATATATAATTCCTGTCAAAATTTTGTCAATTTACAGAAAACAATTGTATGGTTTCACTATGTTTACAGTTTTTTAAAATATATTATTTTAAGTCTGTTGCTTTTTCATTACTTTGTTTTATGTATTGCTTATAGTTAAAACTAGGACATTTAAAAGAAAGGGTCAAAGCTGTAGAGATTTAGTCTAGTTTACGGACAAATGCAATGAATTAACTACATTACGTTTTTAAGTAGCATATAAAAGCAACGTTATAGGCCGTCTTACAAGATTTAGTTTTAGGGAACATAGTCCCTTTTGGTGTGATGTGTATTTCTGAAGACTCAGGACTGAATAATGCACCCGAATAATGAGGTATGGAGCTAAGGCTTTTGCTGTAGGCTTTGACCGTCTCTGTGACCTGATTATGTCGGAGAGTGTCAGCAGCCAAGACACTACAAAAGCAAAAGCATCCCATCAAATCCATCTCCAGCATAATCATTCTTACTGCTGCAGGCTTGTTAAAAGCACAGGATCCATCAAGCCTCATTAGCACCATTTAGCATCAAGAAGCTCAAAGAGCAATCACACACTCTTCACATTATTAGGCAGAGAGGCACCTCTACACACACACGCACACACACACACACACGCACACACACACACACACACACATATCATGTATTACAGCTCCACTGTCTTAATTTAGTCCCTTCTAATTGCACATAAGCAACTGGCGTGTAGTCTGGTGCTAGAACACTGACAGTCTAGAACACTGATGGTCACCATAAATCTAATCTAATCTTTACAAATACATTTTATATATGATGTGTGTTCCCTCTCCTGATATGCTTACTTACAATGATAAACCCGCTCATTTTTTTGACACTTGAATAGCAGATGTCAAAGTACTTAATACATAGATGCATGCAGTATGCAGACAAACACTCACACTATACATATGTACTCTTTGTATTGGTTGGAAGTGCCTTGTTGTTTCATTTAGAAAGACAGGATCAAATATTCAATTGATTTGGAGGCAATGTTTTGACACTTCCAACCAATACAAATGCAGGGTTGTTGTTAATTGTATTTTCATGTTTTCCAAAACACAATCCTCAGGGATTTGAAAAAAATTGGAATCTCTTTATTTGAATTTGTTTTTCTCCATGTCTAAAGCAACATTCCAATTTTTCAGGTTACTGTTTTTATGTGAACAGTGCACACACACTTTACCCTACAGAGAGCAGCTGTACCTATTTCTCACAGCATTATTATTATTATAGCTTGTTATAAAAAAAAAAAAGTCTCGATGAAAACTGTGATGAAACAAGGGTGAAGGTAAATAGCACAGGGGTTGCCTTAGAGGGCACATTGTCCATACAATCTTCCTTTAATATGTGTTGTGTGCACCTGCGATAAGATGATTCATTAGATAAGGCCTCACTTTGACAAGCACCATCGTTCAAGCCTCTGGGTACTGATGGAACAATTCTGCACCCACCCAGTAAATATGACAAGGTCAGCATTTTACTGATACTCACAGAGCTAAGAGCAAGTAAAGCTTTGTTTATTCCTGCAGAGTTTAACATGCTGCAAATAAACGAACAACACTCCCCGTAATGCGGCTTCTTTTGCAAATTATGCACATCAAAATGTGTGTGTCACTGCTTCACTCAATCAGGCAGCTGATGCTATGAACTGAGTATACTGTATCCTCCTGAAGAACGTTCCATCTAAAAATAGCTGTACGTGCTTCCTGTTGAAACATACGTTTAAGTAAATAATCTGTTAAGTGATCCATGAACTACTGTGCCCCAGGAAAATGTGTTATTTACTGGACTACCTAGGGGGTTCCCAACAAGAAGCAGAGACAAGTCATTCAAAATGGTGTCCCTTTTTTTTCTTGTAACATACTCATTCGTATGGCCTGTGCAGGAAGGAGAATGACAAGCCCATTGTGCTGTAATTAAGTGCACATTAATGCAAGTGTAAGCAGTTTCAATGTTAAAGAGCAAACCTCAAAGAACAATGTTTTGACATTAAGGGAATTATTATTGAGTGCTCGGCCCCAATCCTTGTGTTTCCTCTCTCTTTCTTAGTGTGTGGTGACCTTGCCTGCTTCTCGCTCCTGCTCTCCCCCGCCCTCTCGTAGCGTGCGCGGTATGTCACTGCGTGTGTGAGTGATTAAGCGCCCAGTATGGAAATGTCTGTGTGTCCAGAGTGCCCTATGGGCGCCAGGGGCCGAAATATAAAAGGGAGGCGTGGGTTTTGCTTCAGGCTCTCTGTCCAGTGGTGTCCTGTCTGAGCTATCCGTTTCTTGCTAAAAGCTAACAAATGGCGGTTTTAACTGCCTTTGGACTGCATGCTGCCTCCTGTGTCCATTTATTCCGTGGAATCCACCGCTCGCAGCCACAATATGCTTCAGTAGTTAAGACTGTAGGTTAAATCAGGATACTGGGGTAAAGTATTTTCCATTTGAAAATTATACATGAATTTAATAAGTAACTTGAATAAAAAAAAGACCTAAGGAAGTAACCAACCTAGGCCTAAACAAAGCATAACAGCCAGTTCAATTTGTTTATGACCTTAACTAATAGCAGGTTAATGACTCTTTACCAATCAACTCTTTATTGTTAATAAATCTCTATATTGTATGCTTAAAAATACATGTCTGTTATTAGTGTCTTTAAGTTACAATAAGCTCCAGACAAGCAACATTTTCTGTATTTGAATTGAATCTGAAAGTGTCGATTTGAAACACTAGTATCTGATAAATATGATTAAATTCTTATGGTTAACTGAATATTCATGGCTGTTAAGGGATTGTATATTTGGTAAATTTTACTATGCCACACAATATGTCTCTGGTTGGCTTACTAAAATGTACAGACAAGAAATATATGAATACACTAAGTGCTATGTAATTACAACTTACATTACATATAAACTTGCTTAGTACTTGTAATTACTGACACTTAAAACATAAGAACATAAGGAGGCCAGTCAGTCGATCTAAGCTCGTCCCATTCCTAGTAGCTGATTGATTTCAAAACTTTGTCAAATTGAGTTTTAAATCATCCAGCGATTCTGCCTCAACACCATGACATGTTCCAGTTTTTTTTTTCTTTTTACGCACACTTCTAAAGACATGCACCGCCCACCTCAATCACCCATTTCACACTCACCTGTCCTTGTGCATTAGTGACCAGTTGCCCTGTGACCCCCTGAAGACTGGACAGTGCATTTCCGAAAGCCTGCGAGCCGGCTATAGACCCCAAGGCTGCTGCTGCTGCTGCCGCTGCGGCCTGGCTGGCCAGTGGATTGAGCTGAAGAACAAAAGAGTAATATGCACTTTATATGTTATTTACAACCAAGCTGTGCCTATAAACTGGATTTACCCTACATTACATTGTCAACTTTATAGCAATACTGGCTTCAAAGCTGGCTTGAAGAGAAGTGAATGGGGAATTGTGCTAACTGTTTCAGCAGCCGCTAGTGGCTCCTTTGGGCCTGTTTAGAGCCATGAATTTCGCTCAGCATGTCTGGACCCCGTAGCTTTAACAATAGAAGGAAAAACATAGCAATGCATCACAGTAACCTGTCCTGTCACCCTCACAAACCACTCTGACTATGAACTATTGCCCATTCGCTGCTTCTTTCTCAGGTTTAAAAATGACAGTCTTTCCACAAAAGTACAGACAGCATCATTTTGTAATAAACTCGTCAAACCCCCAAAATTAATATGAAGTGTCTTATTACAGATGCCTAGCCAAAGCTAAAGCAGAGAGTATTTAACCATCACACCACTGAGGAATGTTTAAGTTATCAACGTCCAATCATAAAGTAAACACCTGACTGAACATGAAGTGGACTGTTCATCTTAGTATATGGGATCTCAAACACAATGAAAGTAACTACCACCGTTGTGTATATTATTAAAACAGGTGGACCAAGGTGAAAACCATCATATGAAGACCATCATGTCTTAGATTGCACATTGGAAATTTCAGATCAGGTCTGCTCATAAAGTTGAAAAGAAAGTTCACAGAGAAGTCGGATAGATACCACTTCTGAAAATTTTTTTGAGTGACCTTTGAATCACAACACTAAAAAAAAAATCGTCAAATCATAATGATTTTTTACCTATACTAAATAAAATGTATTTTCACCTATATTAAGTAAAGCATAAATATCTATTACGACTTAAAGCAATAGATCATATTTTATTATTGCATTATTACTGGTTCAGAAAGGCAATTCAAAAAAGGCCACGGATGATCAATAATTTTTCATTGACAGCAAGTTTCTTAAATAGCCAGATAATAAAAGTGTGTGTGTGTGTGTGTGTCAAGTGTATCGCTTTAAAATCAATAATCTGATGATTCTTTGGAGAGTACAAATAAAATGAAAAGTTTTTATATTTTATATTATTTATTTTTTAATGTTTTATGTTACCATGGTAATATAATGTATTGTAACAAATGTTACTGTTATGTTGCTACACTTGACTTAGTGTGATGAATGTTATGGTTCTTAGGTTACTACACCTTTAATTCATTGTTAAGTCTTGTAATGCAAACTGAATAGTGCTATAGAATTTAAATGGACTTACTTCTGCCTTGTGTCAGACTCAATACTGAGTTATTCAGTGATTCTGTAAAGCTAACTACTTCTGTAGTAATGCTTACTGTTATTAGATTTTCATCTGAAAGAGGCTGCCTAACAACAGCTTATGTTTTCATGACTGATAATTTAATAGTCCAATTAGAGAATTCTTTGCATTGTTGAGTGTATATGGTGTAACAGAGTTGGACCACAAAGGGGCGGACCTTACTTTGTTTTTTGTGCTTTGTAGTATAGAACGGGAGCACAGGAATTACTCTGGTAATCACAGTCAACGCACTGAAAACCAATTTGAGACATATATTATTGAGTGTAAAACTGCTTTGATAATGAATTGTTAAAGGAATTTTATTTATGTGGAAAAGTCAATATGAACTGTCAGAACCACAATGCAGGGGCAAAATGTCACAGCACAAGCAGGTACAGAATGATTGTAATGCTGTCTAAAATGTATTATTATATCTAAACTTGTATTAAATGGATTTGTATACTACAAATTCAATGCCTGCCAACAGAGCACCCTAGTAAATAAAATATTGCATCTCAGGGAACCAAGGCTGTATAAATCTTTACAAACAAATAAATACGTAGAAACCCTATGGTATTTTACTTTTTTAATGAAAGGTTTGATTCTTGTATATGAAATATGTAAAATTGTGTTTTGTAGCCCAAAAGGGAATAAAGAATTATGTCTGTCGTAAAACAAGATTGTTTAATAAGAAATGTAAAATATCTTGGAAAATATTTGAAGCTACAGTTAAATTGTAATGTTGTAAAACAAAATCCATATTCTGCAATAAATGTTTGCAAAATCTTATTGTAACTCTAGCATTAGTAACAAGAGCTTAATTAGGGAAAATAGGTTTTACAAGATATCAAGTGTGTCTAAGTAATTGGTTCAAATTGACTGAAAGCACGTTGCATTTCTGGTACTACGGTGAGTCGTGATATGTATTCCTGTTTTTGTAAATGCACAGGTTTGCACCATATAAAACATGTCTGTTTACTAAAATCAATGACATACACATCAGTGACAGACTGGTTGTATGTAAATGTATGACTCTTCTTCAAGGTATGCAAGGTAAGATTATAATGTTGCATTGCTTAACATATGTGCAAGAGAGTTAATTAGGAAACTTCAGCTTTTGCAACTTAACCCAACAAGTATTAGGATTTCTGTGAACAAAAACAACGTGAGTGTAATGTAAATGTCAGTTCAAAGTACTATTTTGAAAGATTCATGTTAGAACGATGGAGGTTCATGACAACCTTTCAGGAAGGAGAAAAAAACAGCCAGTTTCTAGTTAGTATACAATCTAACCCTTAAAACGTGATCTAAATATAATGATAAAA
Organism: Acipenser ruthenus; assembly: GCF_902713425.1. Classification (NCBI taxonomy): domain Eukaryota; kingdom Metazoa; phylum Chordata; class Actinopteri; order Acipenseriformes; family Acipenseridae; genus Acipenser; species Acipenser ruthenus. The sequence goes on along the minus strand of NC_081191.1, from coordinate 89,421,202 downwards.
AAAACATTTACCATGGTTACACGACATACAGTACTTGCCTAAATGTGTTCTGTTATGCCTTCCCACATGTGGTTAATATGCACTGTACTTCTGCAGTTTACAAAGCTAAAATTGTGCATTTACTACCATGCCTAAGAGTAAGTAGCGGGGTTCTGAAAAATATAGCGTTATACATCTCCACATGTTGCTACAACTGTTTAAATAATGTAGGTGCAATTTTTCTTTTCATTGTTAACATCTTGACAACTTTTTACACTCATAACTTTCATAACTCTGTTTCAAAGCTCTTTTCAAACTGGCTGCTCTAGTGCACTGATAGTGTAAGGGTTATTGCCCACATTGTTAAACAGGTAACAAAGCAATAACGATCCATGATGTGGTATGTAACAAAAAAGCCACAGCACTTGTTGTTATGTTGTTTTTTTTTGTAATTGCTCTTCTAGCAGTGATTTAGAGCAGTGGTTTTCAACCCCGGTCCTGGGGACCCCCTGTGTCTGCCGGTTTTCATTCCAGCTGAGCTCTCAATTACCTAACTAGACCTTTAATTGAAATGATAATTTGCTCAATTAGACATTCATTGTTTTCAGCTCTTAAACAGTTGCAGAGTTCAAGTTACTTATAAAATGTTATAGCTAACTTGAAATCAGCAACTGTTTAAAACGGTCTAATTAAAGCAAATATCAGTTCAATTAAAGGTCTAGTTAAGTATTTGAGAGCTCAGTTGGAATGAAAACCAGCTGGCACAGTGGGTCCGGTCCCCAAGACTAGGGTTGAAAACCACTGAGCTAGAGCAGGAGTCTCCAATCCTGGTCCTGGAGGGCTGGTGTCCTTCCTGGTTTTTGTTCCAACTGTACCCTAAATTACTTAATTGGCTTAACATAAGAAAGTTTACAAAGGAGAGGAGGCCATTCGGCCCATCTTGCTCGTTTGGTTGTTAGTAGCTTATTGATACCAGAATCTCATCAAGCAGCTTCTTGAAGGATCCCAGGGTGTCAGAATCTAAGGCCCTGTCCACACTATGCCTTTAAACCGTATTAGTTGCATTTAATCTGGCTTAAAAGTGCTAAATATGGTTAGCGTCCACACTACGCAGCATTTAATACTGTACTCGAGAACCGGACTCGAGACCACCTCAGGAGGTAGTCTCGAGTCCGGTTCTAATTAGATCGCATCAGGTAGTGCGGTTTATCAGAAGTGTGGACGCTGTACCAAACTACATTTTTTTGTGTATCCTCCAATATCCCAAAATGCTTAGTGGTATGTTTGGCGAAATACTCAGAGCAGGCGCCTGAAGGACTTTCTATCAGTGTACACTCTGCACAAGGTATTCATTTTTATGCTTCAAAAAATCTGTCAGGACATCTCTGTTAAACTAGTGGGGAAAATAACAAAAACACAATGTTAAATTAGGCGACTGCAAAAATGAAATGCGAGTTAAAAGTACGATCAGGAATGAACAAATCACGTAATCTGTCAGCTTGTCAGTTTGAAATAAAATTAAGAGGACCAGAATTAGGCTCAGGCAAGATATGAAGGTAAAAACAAATATTGTTTTGTAATTAACAGCTTTTTCTGATTTTAATTATAAAACAGAATCAGCTCAATTTGTTTAAAGGGACTTCACCTGATTAAAAATAAAACCTGAAAACTTCAAGCCCTACTTGTGTGTGTGTGTTCGGATTTACTTTTTCCACAATACTTGTTATATTTCTTTTTAGCAATATGGACCTCTGTTAATATGGGGCATAACACATTATTTTAAAATAAAATACAGTGCATGGTGGGATACTATCGTATTAATTTCCATGGTTCGTTGCGCTGCTGGGAATTGTAACTGAACTATTCTAATGGTGTGTGGACGCATTAAGCCTGACTAAACATGAAACGGTACTTCAGTGTGGACGCTTTAAGCTGTATTAATTAGAGCGGTTTCAAGTACGGTTCTCGAGATCGGTAATGTAGTGTGGACAGGGCCTAAGTCATTAATGTAGATTAGGAATAGCAGAGGACCTAGTACTGATCCCTGTGGTACTCCACTGGTTACCTCACTCCATTTTGAGGTTTCTTCTATAATCAGTACTTTCTGTTTTCTACATGTTAACCACTCCTTACTGCGTTCAGTTTGAGAATTAATCTTTTAATGCAAGACTTTGTCAAAAGCTTTCTGGAAATCTAAATAAACCATGTCATATGCTTTGCAATTATCCATTGTCAATGTTGCATCCTCAGAAAAATCAAGCAGGTTAGGTAGGCACGATCTCCCTTTCCTAAAACCATGCTGCTTATTAGAAGCTTAATTGGTCCAGTGTACAGAGCGGCCATTTTAAAAAGAGCTTTCAAACAGAGTTGAAAGTTATGAGTGTAAAACGTTGTCAGGATGTTAACAATGAAAAGAATAATTACAGGATGGTTATTTAAACAGTTGTAGCAACACATGGGGACGTGTAAAGCTATATTTTTCGGAACCCTGCTACTTAGCTTTACAGCGCTTTGCAATGGATTTTTCTGCAGTAAACTTTTATAGGACTCATTAAACTCTACATTTTGCACATCTTTCAGAATGTTATCCTGTATACTCTCCGTCATGACTAATTACATTTTTTAAATCTTTCTCAACCTCTGAAGAGGGGCATATGATTTCCCTGGATCTGAGATGTTGCATCTTGGCGGACCTATCTTTTATAAATATCTTCCAATAAATAAATATACTTAGCGATAGTTAGCGATCAGAAACCACTGAAGTGCTACCAGTGTATAGCAAATCCATGAGCTTTTCACAATATGCTCAGCGATTGCATTAAAATGATAAACCTGCATTGAAGTATTACTTGATAGATCCTTATGCCAGTCGAGTTTGATCATTCGATGTGCGATAAGCAGGTCTGTTTCTTGCAGTTATATTTAGCATGCAAATACACTATCCAATGTATTCCTTTAGAAGAATTCTAATGGTGTCTGTCCTAGCCTGTGGGGCTTCTGGATATCGATATCTGTATCACTATGACGTTAACAGTGGGAGCCATAGGATGTTGGCAAAGCCTGGATTATGTAATGTTGCTTGTTGTCTTTTATTAAAGCTGGACCTCCAGCATGCCAGGAGTGTGATGTACATCATGAACGCCTTCAGTCCTTAACAGGGCTGCAGTAGAGAGGGAAGGCCTTGGGTTTGAGCCATGGCGACACACACACACAGTGATCTACCTCCCAATTCAGAAGCTGCCAGTCAGATATAATACTGCCCACTGTATCCTGCCTTGTGTAAAATAAGCAACTCTACAGAACACAGCACTTTCCCTATTAGTCCGCACTGAACTGGAAAAGACTACTGAATAATCTTCCTATCATGAAGCAAGCTAAGCTATCCCACTTTAAACGTCTGACTTTTGAAGACCAACTGGCTGTAAAGGTCTCCACAGGTGCCTGTGTAAAGGCTCTGGAGGAAGACCGCGTGTGAGTACAGCAAAAAAAATGAAATAAAAAAACAGCATAAATAGCGTGAGGATCCATTGGAAGGGAATGGAAGGTGCAAAGCGCTCACAACATCCTTTACACAGTATGAAAGTCTTTATGATTGTGTGGGTAATTCCATCCATTCAGGGGTAATGCTGTCCAATAAGCCTATAAAAAGTGCTCCGTCAATGCAATGCCTTTTTCAGTAATGTTGATTGCAGGGTCCGCACCATGGAGCTGTAAACACACATATGGGGAGGATAGCCATGTTTGACTTCCAAACGGCCGATTTTCTACAGCAATGATTTCCCACACTGCTACCAAGGCAAGCAGAAAATAACAGACCTGCATGATCACCGCTTACCCCATGATTTAAACTGATTGTATGTGTTTCTGGAGAATAAGTAATGATTTCTCTGTTTGTGGACTGGAAATACAATTTGATGTTTACAGCTTCTTTTTCTTCTCATGAATGTCTGGGAATATAGTTGTCTTCAAATGTAACCATCACATTCCTCTTTCATATAAAAGCTATCTGTTTTGAACACTGCTCATCATACTGTCTATTTTACCCTTTATCCATCAACTGTGTTGAATGCCTTTTGAGATTACAAGCAGGTTCGAACCACAGGACCTGAATTTCAGCATGAGGCCAGAAAGCTTCAGCCATGTACAGTACTCATATTGCAGTACTTTAACAGCAATGTCAGCTGCTTACTGAGAATTTGTAAGTAGGTGCTTTAAAAGCAAGACCAAATGTTAAATTGAATAAAAATATGGGTAAACAAATAATATGAATGATCATAGGAATGAAGCTCATGGTTTCTCAGAGTTAACTGGTAGAAGTTGTGGCCCATACTCAAATGTTTCTGAAAGTAAACATATACATTGAAATTACAAAAATATCTCCAGAGAGCTTATGAATGTCCTCGTCCAATGTTATTAATGTAGTGATATTAACACAACAACCCAGATTAAAAAGTGCCCTTAGTTGACATGGAGAATTCATATGGTGTGCAACCTGTACATTTCTCTATAACTAACTGCACATACCAATATCTATCAATATATTGTAATGTGTACCTATATTCCCCTCAGGTTCTGGGGACTCAAATTTGATCATGGGTTTTCTCTGCATAAAAATGAGAACTGAAGGGGGAATTCAGTTCACACCGGAGTAGGCAATTTCATACTGTGCTATTCATCCCTCCTCCACTACAGCAGTAACAATAATTGATAATTTCTGCATAACAGTTTCTGGTTTCTTCATTCAGCCTGGAACCAATTTAACCCTGATCAGGTTGAACAGGTAGAAGACAAGTGCATTAAAGAATTGCATCAATCCACTGTCACATCCCCCTTGCCCACCTCACACTCTTCAGTTAATATTGAATAAACATGGGTCAGTAAAGACAAATTGCAATATGAAAAAAAAAGAAAATAGGTGTAACCATTGTGTCAGAATGTTTCACCTCTGTTTACAGAGTGGGAATCATCAATCTTTAAAATTCCATCTCTTGCAAAAAGAAAAGCACAAAAAAAGCAAGAATGTGGAAAAAAAGATTTAAACACTATTTGCTTCATTGTCCAACACACTTACCATCTGACCATTAAGGTCAGCAAGTGCAATAGCCTATGTAATCTCCTGAATGGAAAAGAAAAAGTAGACTCTGTTTTGTCATGGTGACCCGGCAGATACTAAAAGGGGAGCATGTTTTCTTCCATTGTCTATCTGTTGCTAAAATACTCCGTTGCTGGAGTTAAAAACAACCTTCTTGACAATGTAGTGAACTGTCATCCCAATTTGAAAAAACCTCACCTAGAAGGTTAATGCCAAGAATAGATACAGAAACTCTTGCTTCTGATGGGGTACTTTATTGTACTACAGTACTGCATTTCTTTAACAGCTGACTAACTTGTCTGTCCTACCACCTACAATCAATCTAGAGAATATTTACAGTGGGTCTCTAAACATTGGTCTCTTAAACTTTGAAACAGATTTTTTTTACAGATGCAACCCTATTTTGATATCTCTTGCTCACAGGTATTATTTGTTTTAGTACTTTTTTTTTCCATTTTCTTGACATGCATCTTTAGGTTATTTCTACAAAGTATACTGCTCTTAGATATTATTTCCTATGGATTATGAAAAAAATTGTAAGGGGAAGTGTCACAAAGACGGCTGCAGTGGGTGACGTCAGACCAGAAACAGGAAGTAACAGACAGAGACAGTGAGGTTGGTGAAGCTGAGCACTTGGTTGTGCTCAGCATTTAATAAACAAAATAAGAGAATACAAAAACAGGACACGGCACTTGCGGCCAAAATAAACAGGTAAACAAAAACGAACAGACACTTAAACGGTGAACGGACAGACAAACGGTGAGTGAAGCAATACAAACGTTACTTACTGACTTACTGACTTACTGACTTACTGACTGACTTACTGACTGACTTACTTACTGACTGACTTACTGACTTACTTACTTACTGACTTACTTTCTCCTCTCTCTCTCTCCCGTTCTCCACTCACGAACACCCAACCCCGAGTGAATGAAATGTGCATCTATATATACTGTTGTGCTGGGATTCAATTACTAATTAATTATTCACTTGAATCCCAGCATGTGAATTCATTACGTGCAACCCCGTGCTCACATATTATTACATACTTTAAATGCACGTGAAGTGATCCCGTGCCTAAATATAATTATACAATTTAAATACTCGTGCTGCACACACCCATTTATATCCCGTGTATCAATGACTATACACCAACATTTAACACACCACACGCAACATACAACACATAACACACAAATGCACACAGGGGTGGGGCACATTGCCACAGGAAGACATAATTTCTAAAGGATTTACTGCGTGTCTACTATATAATTCCTCGAACTGTGTAAACACTTCTGAACACACAAAAGAAAAGGATACTAATGTGGCATTAAAAGGGAAAACAGGCTGATACAGTGATGTAGTAATAGGATTTTTTTTTTACTCTTTTCCTCTTCCCTGTGAAATTAATCAAATGTGACATGAGAAAATACACTGGGCTCACCCAGCCAGAATCCCCCTGCCACCTGAAAATGTCCTCAATATTACACTGTTTAGGACTTTACAATGATCCTTACGACACCAATTTTGCACATGTACATCAAAATGCCATTAGAAATGGTCACAAACACCTCCGGCTCGCTGGGCCCTCTACACAGGCGCTCCAATCGAAAGCTGCCTCTAAACACTCCCTAGTGATTGGCAAAAGGTTTCCTTCGATTACTCATTCAAAAGCTTTCGGCTGTCGAGAGGTGTCTTGGGGAGGGAAAGTGGAGAATCAAAAAAAAAATCTACATTGAGCGCCTCTCAAAATACTGTAAAGAGGCATAAAAAAAGGAAAAGCCAATGGCATTTCATGAGCAGCTATTTTTCTCTTAATTAATAAAAAGCTGATATTCACCTAATGCAGCCAAGCACCAGCCACTCAACTACATCTAGTTAAAAACTTCAATCTGTTTTTGCAGTGGGTCTTGGTTCTGTCTCAGTGTATTGAGGTTCAGGCAAAAGCCCGTCTAGGCTGACAGAGGAGCTATCTTCCCTGATGGGGAGGACTGGAACAGGCTGCATTTTGATGAGACGGAGTGGAACTTAACTGAAACAAGACTGTTTTCTGCACCATTAAAGCCAGTAGATGCTGAGGATCCTAAATTATGAACTAACAAGCAGTGACTGTGCTGGGTCCCTTCTCAGACAGGAGGTGTAAACACTAAAACAACTATGGTGAGGAGTGCTACAAGATAAATCCCTTTTTTTCACATCACTGGTCAGGTGACTAGAATGCATGTATTTTAATTGCCATTTTCTTGAAAGACGAACCACTTTTTTTTAACCCTGGGATACTGTGCAAGATTAACAGCAGCACTCAATTTAATTTCAACTGATAATACATATTCAATAGGATGTTTACTGATTACAAATAATGAACACAAGTTAGACAGCACAGACTGGGGACACTTTCTCTTGGTGGGTGCTGCTGATGAACTTACAGCATTGCATGATAGAGTACAAGTGTACCCTGGGTATGCTTCTATACTATGAGAGGAAGTCAGGTGACGTGGCTTGTGCTACCATATATACTGTACAAAATGTAATTTATTCAGATAAAACTTACTAGATCAGTAAAAGGGTTTCAATCAAGCAATATTAACTTACAAAGTGAGTCACACTATTCCTTGTCAATGGAAGTCAGAACTCCCACTCCACAAAGGACAGCTCACTGTATGAAAGTGTGTTTGTGAAATGAACAGCTGCTTGTGTTGTGTGGATAAACAAAGGGCAGATGCTACTATCAATCCATCATCTTTCAAGATCATGCAATTTATTATAAAAATGTATTTGAAAAAAGCAAAAACCTAACAACAAAATAATCATCAAAAAGAAATATGCATGAAGAAATCCTCTGCGACAGTTTTATTATTTTTCAAAGATGAAAACTAACCTGATATTCTCCCCAGCGATATTTATTATCTATTTATGTTGTTCTGTTCTGTGGAAAAAACTTTTACAATTGTTTGACATATACATTTAGCATTTGACTGACTTTAATATCCATTTGATCAATGGGAAATGATCTTTCAATGGCCTAAACTCAATATCTAAAGGGTCATCGATGGCAAAGCTTTATAAACACAATAAGGCTGAAATCATTACCCCGTTCCTACAGTCAAAAAACAGGTTATAATAAAGACAAATCTAAAGTTAAAATCTAAATGCATTATCATGCTTCTTTCCATCATGTCTGTTGGCCCCACTGACAGTTGAGTAGCTTTCTTTGCAGTTACTCGGAGTTCAATACAGCCATATTTCTAACTGATGTATAGTAAAATCTCCCTGGAGTGCAACATTACATTTAACATGCAGTTTCCTCAGGACACCTTATTATAAACAGAGTAATGGGAGTGCCTAAGTTAATTAACAAGCCTTTCACTATACCTCATGGGAACTGGGGTTTGAATCTGAGAACTGGTAGCCTTCTGTCAACTTCTTTCACTTAATATCTTTTAATTATTCATGTTTATAAAATGTACTCAGCTAAAATGTTACAATACCTCTTCCCGCTCAATAAATGCCTACTTTTTATCTGCCAAATATAAAAAAAAACAGCATTGAAGGAAGATAGTGAACTACATGCTGTAGCAGAACTGTCATCTGTGTCTGTTTGGGTGTTTTTGTTATCAAACACCTTGGGGTATACAGAAATAACAAACACTCAAACAGACACAGTTACAATGGCAAGCAAAAATCTACAAACGAAAAGAAAAACATACCACTCTATTCCACTGCCACAAACGGATTTACAGGCTGAATTGGAACCACAAACGTTATTATAATGGAACCTTACGCCGTATAAGAAATTATACATCATGTGCGCTTTCATTGTTAAATATCGAAGTTGTGTCATTAAGAGTTTAAATTCAAATTTCCCTGAGCAACACAGTGTGACTGTACACAGGGAACCTCCGAAATAATGCCAGACAATATTTCAACATCAGATGGTTCAGAAACTGATAGTGAGATGGAATTTGTGCCCGAATTCGACTTTCCCACTCAACGGTGTGTAGGTGATTGTGCATGTGTTGTGTCCTCAAAGACCTCATTCTGAAAGGAAATACATTGTTTCCAAATCTCATTTGCTAGTTTATTTGATAAGTGTCCATTCTGCAAACATTCTGAATCAGCTGGAGCTATATCTAACACTTTGGGGACGTATATTGAAATAACACAGTGCTGCTATAATACATCAAAATACAATGTACAATGTGAAAGATGTCTACTACACAAAACGAAAGCAGGTACAAGTTCCTTCCTTATGGAAAATTAGACGGACCATGTTTGTCACACAGACTAGTGTGTTTCCACACGGAGGTAATATAGCTAATACAACGCTTCATTGGGCATGCGCCAGTACATCTGACAGTACACGCGGAAGTCAAGTTTTTTGGCTCAGAAGAGATGCTCCAGAAGAATGATTTTGGACATTGGCAGTGCGGCATTATGCAAATGTTTGGACGCATACAGATTATTATACAATGACCAAATACATTCGGAACATGTATATGTATGTATGTTTGTATGTTTGTATGTATATATATATATATATATTTCATACATACCTCACATAGTAAAGATGTTGCCATTATTACGACTATTGGTGTTAGTAGTACAGGATATGTTGGAGTTTAGATTTTTATGTTTTTGTACTTTATATTCTCAAAACATGCTGTATGTGCTAGAGCACACCATAAAAAATGTGGCATCTCAGTTGTGCTTTCTTTCTGTGGCTTCCTATTGATAAGATTAGGACATATTTACATGTTATTAAAATTAATATTTCAAGTGGGGCTACTCAATTCTACTGCATAGAAGGATGTGACATACAGTAATCTCTGGTTGAAATACTTGTTGGAGAGTCCGCTGAACTGTAGTGCTTTTTTTTTTTTTTTTTTTTTTTTTTTTGTAAATAATTTAGTCGTTGCCAATTAGTTTTTATTATTTTCTCCACAATATGAAATGCCCAATTATTTTTAGGCTCAGCTCACCGCTACCACCCCTGCGCTGACTCGGGAGGGGCGAAGATGAACACACGCTGTCCCCCGAAGCGTGTGCCGTCAGCCGCCCGTTTCTTTACACTCTGCAGACTCACCATGCAGCCGCCTCAGAGCTACAGCGTCAGAGGACAACGCAGCTCTGGGCAGCTTACAGGCAAGCCCGCAGGTGCCCGGCCAGACTACAGGGGTCGCTGGTGCGCGGTGAGCCGAGGACACCCTGGCCGACCTAACCCTCCCTCCCCCCGGACGACACTCGGCCAATTGAGCGCCGCACCCTGGGAGCTACCGTCCACGGTCGGCTGTGGAATAGCCTGGACTCGAACTCGCGACGTTCAGGCTATAGAGCGCATCCTGCACTCTAGCGAGTGCTTTTACTGGATGCGCCACTCGGGAGCCCGAACTGTAGTGCTTTTAATATGGGCTTGAGATGTTAACTCCAATCCTTTTTATGTCAAGCATTAAAAGTGGGCACACGATGAGGGTTGTGTTCAGAATAAAACATAATAGCTTTATGCTACAGATATGATTCCAGTGCTATTTCATTTTAAGATTTTTTTTTGGCACTTTACATTTTATAATTACTCATTTGAAATATAGTAATGTTGATGGGCAACACACTTATTTTCTGGTTCTGTCAACAGAATGCTGTACATGCATAGGAATAGTTATTCCTTCTGGATGGAGCAGTGGATTAATGTACCTTTCCTCCCTATGAAATACAGTACTGCTGATGTACCAGATACAATCCACAACGCCAGCCAGCCTCTCATAATAAAATCTCAAGTTTCACTGATAGCTCTGCCACAAAGACTGCTTTTGAAACTGTGAAAACCTGTGTTTTATAATGTGGTAGTTGAAAAGGTCCCTAAAATGTATGAATACTGTAAGAGGTATATCGTACTGTGCATCACAGGTATGTCAAATCACTTCATCACGCTGCTCCCCATCATCAGCCACACTCTTTTGCCCAGCAATTGCCACCAATGAACCACATTACTTGTTTCTACAGCTCATTAGTTATGACTTATACAAGCACTGTCACTATTCAAAAAGCTTTAACTCGTTATTTGCACAAGGTTGTTTAAATAGTATTTAAATATTGAAACTGTTCTAGATTGCTGTTAAATAAACTACTGTTCAGTCTAAAACAGTTTATAATTAATATCACGTTTTAATTTAATCCGTCAACAAAGATTTAAATTAATCATAATCAAAAACCTTCTTTAGAGGTCATGATTTAAATCTTTGTGAACAAAATACCTGATGTTTTAGTTGAAATGCAGACTTGAAATGTATCAGGTGCAAAAGGGTCTGCACTGCTCTGCTGTAGATTCAGAATGAAATGGTTGATAATGGTCTGACATCTTCTTTTATCTTCTTGCTGTTATACCGGTACTCCCTTTTACTCATGTACAACCCCTGGGGGGTTCACTTAACCTCTCCTGGTGTAACACTTATAAATCATAATTGGATCGTTGTTTCTCATTTAGTCTGAAGCAGAATTTACATACTGTAGCTCTCAGGGCTGATCATAAACTAAGCACATTATCAGCCTGCTCCCTGAACCTTAAGGGCAACCAAAGCTCACCCAGATTGAATTTGTAAAAACCACTTATTAAGGCAAACCCAATAAGAGGCAATTTTTGTACCACTATATTTAATCAGTTAGCAGACGTGTACATCTAGTTATTAAAACGTATTTTTATACCACTCTGATTCGATACGGTTTCCTGGTTGCATAGTCGCTATGCTTTTGTTTTTTGGGACAGGCTTTTTGGCACAGTTTTATTGGTCCTGACCCATATCTGGACAATGGTGTCACAGAAGTGAAGAGACTGGGAGAAGAATGAGCTGGTTAATTTAACAGAGGATGATTTTCCAGATGACGACTATTCCAGGTGAAATGCAGGTGGCAACTTTTGTTTGAACCCTTATCTAAATTAAAAAATTCACTGTTTCAATAAGCATAAAGGCTGCATTCTGAATAATTTGTTTTTTTCATATACCGACAACCTGAATAGGGAATGCAGGACGTACTGTAGTGAGGGCATTAGTTTTTTATGTGGGTGCTTTAAACTATATTTTAAACTGGTATGTAAGTATACACATTTTTATATTATTTACCATTACTCAACAATCACCAATACATTTCTACAGCTCACCTCAAAAGACCCCTAAATAATGTTGTGTATTTTATAATAATTTTGTGTATTATATATATATATATATATATATATATATATATATAATATATACACACACACACACACACACACACACACACACAGTGGTTTGCAGTATTCATCCCTCTGCAAAGTTTTCATATTTTGTTGGCACCTGAGCGTACTCCACAACGCTTTTAAATTAGACTTTACATGTAGATTCTACATAAACTACTCCACATTGATAAAGATAAAACATGCATATAGAATATAAATAAGTAAGATTTACAGAGAAAAACAGATTAATCTCAGTTGCATAAGTATTCAACCCCTTTGCTACTGCAGCCCTAAATCAGCTCAGGTGCAAATGATTTGTTTGAAAGATCACAAAATTAGTGAAATGATTACAGCCTGTGTGTACTCAAAGTAGTTTAACTTGTAGATAATTTCCCTCAGGTAGATAAAGATTTTCAAGCTGCAACTCACAAAGTGATCCAAAAAAGCAACCATGAAGACCAAGGAGCTTTCGAAACAAGTCAGGGATAAAGTGGTAGAGAGGCACAGAGCAGGAGAAGGGTACAAGAAAATTTCAAAGGCGCTGATTATCTCTCTCAGCACAGTGAAGTCCATCATTAAGAAGTGGAAGATGCATCATACCACCCAGACACTACCCAGATCAGGTTGCCCTCCCAAACTGAGCAGCCGAGCAAGCAGGAAACTGGTTCGGGATGTCACTCTGAAGACAACAATGACAATGCAATTGTTGAACACGTCAGATTCTAATAAAGGAAAGCGACAGACCCCTGTGGCGATGGTTTTCAACAAGAACTCTCAATGAAGGCATAGTCATATTTAACATATTGCAGAACTGTGCATTAATTGGAGTACCTGCTCTGTGATGTAAGAGGTAGGGAGTTTAGCGCCAGTTCAGGTCAAATCTGGAGGCATGCCTCTGGTCAACTCAGTTGTAAACTGGTGTTTGGTACAGAATGAAAGAAGTCTTGGGCAGCTGAGTTTGAAGCTCACAGTTTTTCCCTTACTCCAAAGAGCACAAGATTAAGAACCTTTGGCAGCAATTACCCTGAGAGCCTGCAGGTTCTGTTAGTCCATTCATTTCTGTATTAGGGATGACTGTGACCCTAAGCCAAAATAATTGAGAATATACTGTAGAAAGAAACAGGAAAAACTGTCCAAGACTTGTCTGTAAACATTGGTGCTGTCAGTCCATCATACCCCTAGCTGCTAATTATGTGGAGTGAGGGACAGTTGCAACCAGGTAGTTAAGTGATTAGAAAAGTTTGTGTTGAAAGCCAAATTATTTTCAAAACACAAAAAAGTAATTAACAAGTATTACAACATTACAGCTCTCTCCATAATGCCTTAAGCCAATTTTGTGGATTCAGTAAAATCTTCAATAGACCTGTTTCAATTTGAATACATTTTGTAACTTTTTTATTTTATTTATGACAATCATTGAGGATGGATTTTTAAAGATGGGTCATGTGGCTGCTAAACAAGAAAACAAAACTTCTCTTCAACGAACAATACATTGAAGGGGGCTGAGTCGCTACAGTGAGGTTTAATACTAATGCAATAAATAGCTGGAAAGGAGATGGTGGCTGCAAAATTTAACTCTAACAGATCTCCCGTTGATGCCTGTTGCCAGGCTTTAACTGCTTTGGAAAAAGGAACAGCTGATTTCTAATGAGGAAAGGTTTTGGAACCCCATTACAGTATTCGACATGCTTCAAAACGGTTTGAGAGGATAAAGGCAGCAGGCTTTGGCCTGTGCTTTCGTTTTCACCATCCTCTGTTCCACTTTGTGAGGCTCCAGGGTCAGGCAGTGCCAGGAGAATGGAAACAGTGAGAGTTCTGATGGGCTGCCCTAAGCTGGCTGGTGTTACAGATCAGCATGTAGTAGCTCTCCTTCTTCTGCCTGGGCCGATGTAACTCACTGGAGTGGCAAATTACATCAGACCTACAGCTGTAGCCTGACATTATGATTAATTTGATCAGTAATTTCTCCTGTTTTTCATTTTAATCGGTGTGACTATTCTGCTGTGGCAGGTCTTTCAGATCTAATTAAGATAAATTTCAGTGTAACAGACTTGGCAGCATTTTCAATTCAAATCCCCTCAGCTCTTTGAATGCAAAGACCTGCAGCTCTAATCAATCAACTTTCAGAAAATCCACTGGGCTCCAGCTCAGCAATCAGCCTATTAACACACTTAAGAAAATGTCATAATCTCCTCAACTGTTTTGTCATTCTCTTGCAGAAGGATATCAAATCTGCCTGTCCCCGTCCCCCCTCCCCCCTTCTGTTTCTAAATGGAGTGTTGGCACAAACAGAGGAACTGGGAGCTGATGTGCCATGTGGAACAGAAACTTGTTTGAGCAACCCACCAGCTTATATTCTTTGTTCACACGTCCCACAAGGCAGCTGGTTTGAACTACCATGCTAAAAAACAGGGTTGTGTTCAAGCCAGTGATATCTGAATCTGCCCTCTGATCTCTAAGCACATATTTTTAAAGACAATGCAAATAACCCAAATGAGTCTCTGCAATCTTTCCTGCAACTTCTGAGTGTCACTGCTCAAATTTCATAAAAAAAAAAAAAAAAATGTGACCAGAATAACATGCTTCCTATTTCCGGTAAGTGACACAGGATATCTCCAAGGCTACCAGTAGCATCCCTCCAGCTTGCAGAAATCTTTCATTTGAAGCTTTACAATTCACAATGGCATTGATTTGTTTTTTCACATACACCTATACACAAATGCAAATCCCAAATAATCCGATTCAGTCAGTTGTACCACATACAGTATGACTGGAATTATACAAATTCAATTGAGGCGTCAAAGTATTAATCAAATAAATCTGCAGTATGTTTTTTTTTTTTTTTTTTACAGATGTGTTGTTAGTAACTAATATGCCAACTTCTGGGCATTCAACTAATTATAGCCTATTCATGCAAATTATATGAAAGAAAATTATCTTCACATATCCTGACCTATTATTCTTCCAAATTATGCAAAGTGGGATGCATTTAATGTTCTGGAAAAGTGTTATATAAACACTTGAGGCCCTGTGACTGTAACAGTACAAAATTAACAAGAAATAAAAAAGCCTTACTTGCTGGAAACAGCAGTCAAATTGTTGTATGGAGAAGCATCTTGCTAGTTTTATAATGTAAACATAATTTTATTCCTCTCTAGCACAGGAGACTGAAGTCTCCTATTAAACAAAAAGCAGGCATTGGAACGGCAGTACATTCAATACCACACTGCCCTCCAACTGGAGCACCGGTACACAAAGGATATGAACACATTTCAAGAGTCTCTCTAACCAAAGCTTGTTTACCGGCAGAGAAAGGTGGTCAATCTTTAGAGGCCACTACTCTATGATGGTGGTTTGTTAAGATGGGATGTCTATCACATATCAGACTCCAGACAGCTGTTAGATATAAAGTGACTTTCAGTCACTACTGAGAAGGGCTGGGAATGGAATCGGGAGACACCTGAGGTGAAAGGCTCAAATCCTATTGCAGATCCTACGAGCCTCTCAGACCTATGCAAATCTAAATGTTCCCATCCCTCCACTGCCACCATCTGCCCCTTGCGGATCAGCCTGCTTGTTTAAAGCGAAGTCCCAAGAGACAAACTGCCATGATGTTTGCAATTCAGAGACCCCGCAACCCTTTTAAAGACCTCATGCCTGACGCTATTCTTTATTGAGTTGGATAAAGCAATTTCTTTATGATGCTTAATGCACATCGCTCTGTCCTATGGTGATGGCTAACAGTAGTCTGTCAAGCCAGCCATGCTTTGGTGGGTCTGAATATAAACTAAATTTAGTGATGGTTGACAGCATGGTTTGATTGCGTGATATATGTACGAGATGACTGCAACAGATGTGATGTGCAACACTGAAAAATGAGGCAGGGGATACCAAAAACGATTATGAAACAATTGCAACTTTGGAAAACACTCACAAAACAGAAGCACATTTTTCTATTTTACTTTAGGCAGATCACTGTCCTGAGATGAGCCTACAACTGCACTTCCACTGCCTTGTCCAGAATATGGAATATAGGGTTATAGGATGGTGAACATCTGTCTATGGTGGAACATTGGCACCAGTAGAAGTGAATGGGCCGAGGCTGAAAGCCGAGGTCTGTTTAAGCGCTGTAAGTGTTGATATAACTCATACACAGACACTTGCAGTTCTATAATTCTATTACATTGCTTAATTATTAATACACATGTTAAAAATCCAGTTATAATTGATTTCTAATCACTACCAACCTGTATTAAGTCCATTGTCAATTCCATTGAAAAGAGGGAAAAGGTTGATGAAAGGAATACCATTTTGAATGGTCTGAAGTTGAACGGAATTCTGAGTGGTGCGTCAGGTATGATTTTTTAAAGCAGGTGACGTCAACCATGTTGATATGGAGAATACAGCATGGTAAAAACAGAAAGTGGCACAGATGATGTCATGAATAGGATTTATTTGTGATGTGTTATGGAATACAGAAGGCGAAACGTGCACTCTGGTTGGCTGGAAGAACAATTAGCTGGGTCATTTCGGGAGTGCTGGTTTCTTAAGCAAATGAGGCCATTATTATTGCAACTGGAACTTGTCCAGGAGGTGGTAAACCTTGTAAAGTATTTTTCAAATAACTAAATGACAGATTGGAAAGAGAAAGAGCAAAGAACAATATAGGTTTTTCTCTTATTCCACAGTGAGGAAACGTTAAACCCACTGCTGTGGGAAATAACCCTCCTCTCGCCCCTTCTCTTCTCTGCAAGGTTTAAGATTTAGAACCTTGATAAATCACCAGAAGGGGAGCAATAGATCTGCCACCAGTGCAGAGGCCCTTGCATGCTAGTGTGCTGGTATGTAAAGGACTTCAAGTAGTCTTTGTTTATGAAACTGTTAAGCCAGGACACAACATAGGTAGTTTT
Organism: Acipenser ruthenus; assembly: GCF_902713425.1. Lineage (NCBI taxonomy): Eukaryota > Metazoa > Chordata > Actinopteri > Acipenseriformes > Acipenseridae > Acipenser > Acipenser ruthenus. The sequence goes on along the minus strand of NC_081191.1, from coordinate 89,404,014 downwards.
TACCCCAAAGCACTGCCATTCTGGAAAAGGGTAGAGAATAGAACAAAAGAAAATGATGCACTCATCCCAGCCATTGAGAACGACCCACTGCTGCCCAATTAGAATGTGACACTGATAGATGGGGCTGGGGAAAAAAGCCGACCTCTTGCTGGCTCTTCAAAAAGTGAAGGATCTGGAACATTTCCTCCTAAAGTAAAATAGAAACTAGAAAACCTGCTTCTGTCTCCTTCATTAAGCTTCCTGTTTTCATTCAACCGCTAATATCTCCTTAGTCACAGCAATCGAAACAGGTATCTGCCCTGGCAGTGAGCAGAGGGTCACTTCTTGCTAAATAAAAAAGAGCCTATTGCTGCATTGATACTATTGATAATAAATAACACAACTTTACACCCCTGTTTTGATCTTGCTCCTGTATAATCACCCCTCCCCCAAACCAATAGAAATCAGCACTCTACTCGCTTTCAAAAACACAATACTCTCTACAGTGATACTTCACTAAGCTATCCATTAAATCAACTATGCTTTTTAAAACCAAAAATAATAAAAAAAGCAAAGTCTCAGAAGGTATCACAACCTGATTTACTATATGACTCGGCAGTGGGATAATTAGCTAAAGATGGACTGTAGACTGTAGACAGTGGAAGATTGGACGGCTGCAGTTCCTTGACCGGCTGGTGGACGTGTCCCGGTGGAGCCTTTTATTTCAAAAGGGAGCCTCTGAGGGCCAGTACACTATTCCTTCCCCAGAGGCTTTACTCCTGGCGGTCACAGACAGACATAGTGCTCTAACACCCTTACACCCCCATGACTGTGAGGCAACCAGCATGGGAACTTGTTTTGTTAAATTGGTTTACAAAGTGTAGATTCGAATTCAGTTCCTCGGCCATGCTAGAAGCACATACCTGGTTCCTGCTATACAGTAAATAATCAGACTTCTGTAATCTCACTTCTGTCTGATAATATACACAGATATCACTGGTAAACTAAATTACAAAGATACAGTATGAATCTCAACTATCTATCAAAGCCTTTCTACAATGTACATGTCGATTAAAATTAGCTAATTTTGCACTACTCCACTTTTCAGAGCTTTGCTCCAAAATACTATTTTCATAAGCCCTTTTTAAGTCAGAGCAATCACTTGCTTCACTGGCCATGTTGCTCCTGTGCTACTTATTATCTCAGTGCCTGTTGCTGAGGTCCAATTTTCAATCTGAAAAGAGGAGCAAAAGAGTCAAATTAGCTCCATTATGATACACCTAGTGTGAAGCTATAAAATCAAGCTATAAAACAATGTTAATAATGAAAAATAACTTTGGCATGTTTACACATGTTTTCCAGTCAATTGATAATTCACAAACTGCACTTTTTATAGGCATTAATTTAATTTCCCCATTCCTGTGAATCAGCTACTACAGGATGATACAGGGAAGCTATGAGTGATTATTAAAACAAGAAAATACTTTAATTTATACTGGTACTTTTTAAAATGATAAAATAATTCATAATAATGAGTTTGTATTATTATTTCTCTTCTTTTTCTTCTTCTAGAGCTTGTGCAGCATATCTGATCATTTCAGTAGAGCTGCATATCTTACAACATAAGCTAAAGGCAGAACACCATCTGTGGTTTAATTAATAATTTAAATGCCACAATGATTTCCTGAATAACAAATATGTTATTTTCCAACAACATATTCAATTTTACCGCTTTTTTGTACAGTGTAGAGTATACGCTTCCGTACTTTAATTATTGTATGAATATAAAACCTCACATGACGGTTTTTTTCAGGATGTTATATTCCAAGTAACAAAAGTAGGGACATCCTAGTTTTATGTATACACTTTCACTGTGGCAAACAACTTTCATCTATAGTGAATTCAATTGACCATTGAGTGGGCACCCTCTTGCAAATATTGAAGCATAAATTGCTTTAAAAAATGATACTAATAATTCAAATTAAAATACAATATATAACCTTAATCTGTACTGCTTGTGTAAAGGATAAGTGTTGTAACGGTTCTATCTATTAATAGCAATCTAATAAATAAATTCCATTACCAGATCATTTATTAACAAATGCTTGTCAAATGTATTGTTGTATAACATATACACAGTGCTGTTATGTAAGAAATAAGGCCTTCTAGCCCCTGGAAAGTCCGGTATTTCCCACCCTGGAAATCTTGTGTTAGAAATCTTCAGCAAGGGTTGTTTATGCCCTATTGATAAAGCATTTAACCAAACAACTTTACAGACTGAATTTGATTTATCGCCAATAACCAGCTGAAACAGATTAACACCAGGACTGTCAACCTCCCCATATACACAATAATGGGGTCTGACAGTTTCAGTGTAATATCTACTGTGCTGACACATCTATCCGGACGCACAACGTCTTTCAAAAATTATTATAAAATAGATTCTAATTACATTTCTTTCCCTTCGGATCAAACTTTTAGCACACAAAAAGGCATTCAGGACATCATAATCTGCAATGCAACAGTGTGCTGCAATTAATTTTCTTTATTCCACTGAACCAATCTTGTGGAAGGGAAGACATAAACTACTTATTTTCATTTCAATTCTTTAAGCGAACATGACAGCAGATGAACATTTCCAGAAATAATATTTTTTTTATCTTTTGGATATTTCTAAACAAATGCAATAATCATTTTGAATTATTATCCTTTTTGACAATCATTTCGGGGATGTATTGTTCTAAACTAATATTACCCAGACAGATTGTGAATAATGTAAAAGGATGAGCCTTTTTTTCGAAGGCACAAGTGTTCAGAAATGAAATTCAGCCTGTCAATTTCAGCAACACCCACCCCCCACCCTACCCTCAACCTTCTCACACACATCCCCCCCTAGGATGACCAGATAGCAAGAGTGAAAAATCGGGACACATTCAGTTGGTGAGGGGAGGAAAGAAACCTTGTGAACTATCGCACAACGCAAGTGACTCAAACCACGTAGGCTTTCTTCTGTAGGCTTTTTTTTATTCCTTTGCCTTCCTGTTTGCATTGCACTTAGGCACAAAACTTAGAGAAATGTAATTAAAAAAACACTCCAAAGCAGTTAACTTTCCTGTTTACTGTTCAGATGACAACAATGTTTTAATCAGCCTATCAGTGCACCTGTACTGGCTTTTCTGTGACCTGCTGTGCTGTACGTAGCAGGTGGGACAAAGGCAGTGCTGCACTGTTTTATATTTAGGTTGCTAAAATCTAGTTTTCAGCATTAGATGTAAAATACCAAAAATGGACGACAAAGCAAAACAAGCAAAGTATATTTTGGCTGAGGGTCGTGTCAAGACATTTCCCAAATAAACTGTGCATGCAGATGGAGGTAATTGTTTTGCACATCTTGTAATGTGACAAAGAAAATACGATCGATCGCTATAACACATTAAACAAAAGGCTACTACAGAGGCTGCTGAACAGAACGTAAAATAAACAACAGCTTTCAGATAACAAACAAAAAAGTATTCCAGTGTTGGTTGTACCCAAGTTAAATCAGCACTACAGGCACAATCAAGCACAGCTACCTCGGTTCAAACAACCTGCTGTTTACTTTTTAAACGAAGTTAGAATTTTAGATCCGAATAGGCACGATTTCTTTTTTTTGACTTGGTAACTGATAAAATAAATTCCTGGATGGGACAAATAACATGACAACGAACGTGCTGCATATATGGACTTTATTAAAGAATACCAGATACCTTTGAGTAACCAAGTTTTGGGACTGCTTCTAACTGTGGGACTGTTTTTAACTGTATAACTTGGCAATGCTTTGCCTTATACTTCCACCCAATTCAGTGGATGCAGACGTGCAGTCTCAATGTATGGGCAAATCCACACCAGACAGAGAATGTCAGCAGCAATTGTTGGGAGATGTTGTATGCTTGCCTTTTAACAAATGACAGCACTCTGTTTTAGTAAGGAAGCAAGTACCACTACTTCGCCAGTAAAATCAGACGCACAGGAGCACGCACCAAGAAAAACACATGACATATACCGCATTATATGACTGCAGGTTAACGTGATTGGATAACCGCATAGATGCAATGCAAACAAATCACTGAAACAACACGCCCTAAACCAGTAGAGTTTGCTGTTGCACCGCTATTTCTTTGACAAACAAAAATGGCCACTCTGAATGAGATGAAGGCTATACGTACATGTCTGTCTTAAAGGAGTGCTAACCAAGGTTTTCAAATCAATTTAATTAGTGGGGCTTGCGAAGCAAGAGTCCCCACTTTAAATCTTCGACATACTTCTTAATATTATTATTATTCTTTGGCACACTACTCCTCTTACACCGTTTAAGCTAGAAACGCTGTTCAAACTTTAAAACGTGTAGACCGGTCTGGAATAGTGTGCTTGTATACAACTTTTTGATATATTTTATACTTTTTAAACTATTAAGCTTTTTGTCCATTTTTTGTCCATTCACTTTAATGGGACTTTTTTCAACATACTAAAGCTCCCCATTGTTTAAAAACTCCCAGACTTCCAACATTGTATTTACTGTAAACGATGTAACTTTTGACACAAATCAGCTACGTTGACCACTTTCCCAACAAGTAAGTGTGATAGAGTCCTGGTATACTTGCCCCAGGCAGCTGAGGAGAACACAGACGAGACCGAGGTAGAGATTGACGTTGATACGCCGACACAGGCGCACGAGATTTAATCAATAAACATAAACAAAAAGTAAACAATAATGTCATGTGACGCTACCAGCGATGGTAGCGCACAGAGGACGATACATGACTGTACAAACACTCAAAATAAAACACAATATAACAAACTCTAAATCAAAGGTGCCGTGAAAAGGCAGGCCTTGCAGCAGCCCCGATCACAGTGATCGCTATGTTTTTATACTAACGCTCTGCCGAGACACGCCCACCTGCCTGCTGGAACAGCTGATTGCTTTCAGCTGCTGCTCCACACACAGGTAATCGTCCACGGCAGAGCACAACATCAGTTAAACAATTAATTAAATCAATTTACAACAAATAATGCAAAAATATACAATAAAACTACTTATTTCCCATGTGTAGGGCTTCCGCCCTGCCACAGTAAGACAAAAAGTTAGAGTATATGGAATCTTCCTCTACTTCTCTGCTATTCAAAACAGAAATAAGTTTTACCAATCAAGAGGTACAGCTGTTTTAGTAACTGCATCAACTACATTTTCTCAAACTTTTTATAAACAACTGCCTGCCTGCCTCTTTTATTCCCAGCACATCTCCACTCTGGCACGCACTTGCCAATTCTTCCTGAGCAACATCCGAAGAATCCGACCCTTCCTCACCAACTATGCTACCCAGCTCCTGGTCCAGGCCCTGGTACTCTCCCGCCTAGACTACTGCAACTCCCTCCTGGCTGGCCTCCCTGCGTCCGCCACCCGTCCGCTCCAGCTCATCCAGAACTCTGCTGCCCGCCTGGTGTTCTCTCTGCCTCGCTTCGCCCACGCTACTCCACTACTCCGCTCGCTCCACTGGCTCCCGATCACCGCTCGCATCCAGTTCAAGACTCTTGTACTAGCCTACAGATGCCTTGACCAGACTGCACCCAGCTACCTCCAGACCCTCATCTCTCCCTACACCCCCACTCGACCTCTCCGCTCCGCCTGCACTAGAAGACTAGCTCTACCTCCGCTACGCTCCCCTGCCTCCAGAGCCCGCTCCTTCTCCACCCTTGCTCCGCAGTGGTGGAATGACCTTCCTACAGATGTCAGGACTGCCCAGTCCCTGACCACATTCCGGCGCCTCCTTAAGACTCACCTCTTCAAACAGCACCTGTAGAACTCCTCTGTTTGTATCCTGGGACACTATCACCCTTCATTTAAATGTGCTTTATTTTGCTCTTATCTGCCCCCTATTTTACTGCATTTAATCCTGTACTTCAGAATACTGTAATCTGCCAAGTGTTTAACCTGTAGTACTTTGTATTTAATCACATCCTGATGTAACTATCACTATTTAATCATATCCTGATGTAACTATCACTATTATCTGCTGTATTATTGAATTGTGGTTTGTCACACTTGTACTTTGCTTGAACAAAAGTTATTGTATTTCTTGCTCTTATTGTATTACTTGTATTGTAACACTTGAAATGTATTTGCTTACGATTGTAAGTCGCCCTGGATAAGGGCGTCTGCTAAGAAATAAATAATAATAATAATTTTGACCACTTTCCCAACAAGCTAGACAAACATTTAGAGGGTATGACATTGCCATCTACTTCTCTGCTATTCAAATATGAAATCAGAACAGAAATAACTTTTACCAATCAAGAGGTACACCTGTTTTAGTAACCGCACCAACTCAATTTTCTCTAACTTTTTATAAACAACTGAAATTTTGACCACTTTCCCTAAAGCAAGCCCCACAACTTTACTTGTAAAGTTACCATCTAGTTCCCTCTTATTAGCACTGTTAACGATCTGTTGGTTGGTTTATTGCATTTTATTTTTCAGTTGGTATCCGACAACATCCGATGCTGCAGCTGAGTTTCCTACCAATGGTCTACCTGCAATAAGGCCATGTGATAAATTACACAGGAAAATTTCAGAATCAAACAGTTCAATTTTATTTTTTATCGGCAGTGCACTGCAGTGTATTTATTACTTGAAAAATCTGTATAGCCTGAATTATCAATATTTCATGCATGAAAGGGTTACAAGGGCTCTTATAACTATTGTATTATCATAATCTTCTTCTTCTTCTTCTTCTTCTTCTTCTTCTTCTTCTTCTTCTTCTTATTATTATTATTATATTATTTACTGGAGGCATAACCCACGTTTGATATCCTGGAGTGCAGTTAATTCAACTGCATTTACCTAAAGCTGTGATCATCTCTATCGCATGGATGAATCGCCTTGCTATTCTAATTCTTTTTGATATTCTATATGTTTAGGTGCATCTGTATTGATGTCTGTTTAATGTGGAACAGTCCCTTGCTGGCTTGACTGTCCCTTGAACACTGACAATAAACCAGATATGTACAGTATTCCGTATGAGGTAACAATTATTTGCTAGAGGACCTGAAAAATCTAAATGAATTGTCTCAGCCATTCAGGTTCGGAGTGGAGCGGCCATTATCCTGATCATTCACATTCACATGTTCTTTTTTTTTTTTTTTTTTAAAGCAACTGAGATTTCCATGAGGCCAGCCACAAGCACATACAAGCTGTTGGCTTGCCAGTGTTCTGCTGCTCTTACCTGGAGGGGATTGGGTGATGTGAGAGGAGACGGGAGCCCATGTCCTGGTGACTGGCTCTGTTTCTGCTGTGGGGAGGCTGTAGCAGACTGAGGCTGACTGTGGGATGAATGTTGGCTTGTCTGCTGCTGCTGCTGCTGCTGTTGCCCTTGGTGTTGCTGTTGCCCTTGGTGTTGCTGTTGCCCTTGGTGTTGCTGTTGCCCTTGGTGTTGGTGCTGCTGTTGCTTTTGCCCTTGGTGTTGCTGTTGCTGTAGCTGTTGCAGTTGTTGCAGATGTTGGAGCTGCGAGTTCAGGGATGAGGTAGCTGCCACAAAAGAAAAAAATAATACATTTTAGTACTACAGTCACGGCTCAAAGTTGGCCAAAATCCTTATGGGCATCTGGCTCCTAGCTTTTAAAATTTGGTTGTCTTAAAAAAAAAAAAAAAAAATATGGGCCAAGTAAAGTACTATATAGTGACGTCACTGTTTGACACCCCCTTGGTCAATACACATGCCTTAATCCATTGTAAAGCCAGCCTGAATATATTTTTGTTTAATCACTGTTACAAATCAATCTGCCTGAAAAAAATGTAAATACAGTATGAATTTGCTTGTTTAATTTACCTTTTTCTGCAATGTGAAAGTAAATCTCCATTTTTGTACACATCCTATGAACGCTGTCAATCAATGTGAAAGAAAAAAAATCTGAAAGTGTTTGCAATCAGCGGCAATAGCAGCTACTCTGCGGTTTTAATGACAAGTTGTAAAAATAAAACAAATGGATGCTGACATTGAGCAACTTGATTTCAGTAGTTAATTATACAACAGCAGACTTTGAATAAACTTTATGAACACAATGAAAACTGAACAAACAGCACGATTAGCAACAACACGTTGGCTACCAGATGTCAAATTATATTAAGCCAGCAAGGGACGTAGTAGTAAATACAGTAAGTTAGGGTCTACTGAAATCTACACAACGAACACGCACTGAAATAATATTTATTAAAAAAACAAACAAAAAAAAAAAACAATACTTTGATTGTTTAACATGTAGGCTAGTTAAAAATAAACAGTTGATAAACCAGGACCATTTTTCAGTAAGTATCTGGGCACAGCAAAAAGGTTACACAAGACCTGTGAAAGAGAGTTCTGTCTATAACCACAATTGCCTGGAATAAATAATTATTTTTGATATAAGTACATATCTGAACTAATCTTTTGGATTCATTCTTGAGCGCACAGTGTGCAGGGCAGCATGTGAACTAGGGATGCACCGAATCCAGGATTCGGTTTCGGATTCGGCCCGAATACCCACTTTTTGAGCAGAGTTCAGATTCGGCCGAGAGATGTGAGTTACAAACCTGCCTTTCCTTAAAGTGTCCTGAGATTTGGAACCCTAATCTCAGATCAGGTGACACAGGTTGAAACGTCATTAAAGATAATAGTGGGTTATGGTAAAGATGCAGCTCCACTTTCTTGTAAAGGTAAACGGTTCTGTATTTTGATGTTTCTATTGTGGGGGGACGGGGCTAGCAGTAAATTGTGTAAGTTTCAAACTGAAATCTTATTCAGGGATATATTTCCATTCGGTAATAAAAATACTAGAACTAAAAGGATCAAAACAACAGATTGTGCGTGTCCCTTGTTAGTAGCTGCCAGTCTGCTTTTCATTCAACAGTTTCCTTCAGTTTTTCGTGACTTTTTTTGTAGATTTGGTGTTCGGCTGAATCTTTTGAGATGGATTCGGTATTTAGCCGAATCTCAAAAACTTGGATTTGGTTCGTCCCTAATGTGAACTATTGACTGGAGCAACTTCTGAGCACCCAGCACAAAGGAGGGGGTAGTGAGCTCTCTGACCAGTGGACTTTAACTGAACCCAACACAAAGGGTCTCTACACGATTGTAAATAGATCAGAGTTTCCGATCAGAATTTATGGAGAAAACGAAAACTGGAGACAGCAGAAGGAAGTCATAATTAGATAAAGTATTCATCCCATGCAGGGTGAGGCAACCCATTGTCCAACACAATGGAAGACAGTTGTAGGGGTAATGTATAGGTCTTTATGTGAAAGACCTATAAGAACTGGCAACTTGCAGCCAGAACTTTGAATTGGTTTCTGAGTCTAACATGGCTCCCTAAGAGAAGATAGCGTTAAGCTTTATACCTCTTGACTGCAAGAAGATTCTGTACCCTGCAATAAATTAACTTCAAAGAAAGCTCCGTGTTCAGGACTCCTGCTGATAGGAAAAAGAGACGTCTGCGAGTCAGTTTATCATACGACAAAAAAAAAGAACCATTCCCGACTCGTATACAAGCTTCTGTTTCCAGACGTAACCACAGCATAACGAGACGGCCTGCCTTCGAGGCGAAGCATTCAAGGAAAGAAGAAAATACACAGGCTACGTGTGAATCCACCACTTGGGTTCTGAAGATAAAGGAACACATGGGAAGTGTGCGAAAAACCCCAGCTTGGGTTTTGAAGATAAAGGAGCCCCAATTTGAGTTTGAAGATTGGTGGCAATGAAGCGAAAATTTAACTACAACGAAAGATTTATTCTGCAGACTGTTGGGTCTTCTTCAAGGAACCATGGAGTATAATTTCATTACCTTTCCTTTGTTGAACTACAGTAATTAACTGTAATTACAAAACATAGAAGTTGATAAAATAGTTATCTTAAATTGCGCTTTTAACAAGCGTATGAAAAACCTGAGAGTTTGAACCTTGTTAATCTCAGCAGAGTGATGTCATCACCTGCTAGCAGAGCCACGCAGCCTGTACTGAGATTGAGACAGAGGAGTTAAAGTACTGTGTTAGAATGAGGTGTTGAACCTATACTGAATGTTAGGAAAGCAATAGGATTCCACTTGTACTGTAGTTTAAATGCATTATTGAGAAACGACATATATAGAAGCATATACATTCAAGGGATAAGTGTTTACTTGTGCTGCATTGGTGTGTATGTGAACTGTTACCTCATGATGATTTTCTAAGTTTTTCCTTTCTGTAACGTTAGTATTATTATCTAATAAACTGCTATGGTATTTTAATCCACCTTGTTGTGGTTGAGGGTGTTTTGTGTGTTAATTGTAATTCCTCGATCTTATACACGTCATTAAAAAAAATGATTATGTTGGAGGTCTTAATGTGAATGAATATTCAGATTATTTAACAGATAACTAATAGATTGTCTTTATTTAGTTGGTGACCTAATATGGTAATGGTCATATAGTATTAATTCAAGTTAATTAACGCACATTAATTTGAAGTATTGTAATTATTCAAATTAATTAATTGTTTAAATTAATTATTAAACAAACTAACGGAATTAGCCCCACACCACTCATACAATCTTACAAAAGCTAAGTAAACAAATGTTTGGGCCTTCTGCCTTCATCAGTGTAGTTTCTGACCATCTTGCAACAACCCAAATCCCAGTCATTGGCTTTACACGATATAAGTAGGGATGTGAGTTTGTAAAAATATGTAAAAATCATCAGTCATGGCTAAAAACAGACAATTTCATGGAATGGTCACGGTTTGATTTGAACTTAAATATATTTTTTCATGTAATATACTGTAATATTTTAGTATTTGTGCAAAGTAAACATATATTTAATGTATTTAACATTTATTTAATTTTTTTTAACACATGCTTCTAGTCAAAAGTAAACATAGATTTTTTTTTTTTAACAGTACCTTTTAAAAAACAGCCGCAAGAGGAATATGCTTACCTTTTAGTTTCAACATGTACACCTTGGTGTCCGATGTAAAAAGAAATAATCTGAACACTGAAATGTAGTTTTTGTTTAAATAAATGTTCTGGTTGTAAATTGAGAATTTTACAATATCCTTTTCATTCATGTCTATTTAAACACAGCTGTGGTTTTGGTATTACAAGACGTACAGTAAAAGATCAGAAGTTTGTTTCTCCTCCGCTTTCATGAAATTGTTTGGGATATTGCTCTGCTAGCTGCTTATAACTTAATTTCACCACTTTTTTTATAGTTTTGTGTAAATATTCACATTTATTTAACGTTTGTTAACTGCTTAAACTTTGCACTGAAACCAATTCAAAAGACGTTGAGTGACCACCGTGACAAAAATCACATCCCCAGATATAAAGCACCCCCCTGCCAACAATCAGAAACAGGCACCTGCACTCACTGGCCAGAGGGCAGCCTGTGGCTATTCTGCAGCCACATCTCCCAGCAGGACACCGCATGCCTGGAGGCAACTATCGTTCAGATTGGGATATGAGTATAATCAAAGGAGAACTAAATATATAAATTAAGAATGAAGGGATATAAAGCCAGAAGGCGGCATACATGAAATCTCAGTTGCGCCAAAAACAACACCTACAGAAAACTAGTGAGATCAAATGAACTCTCGGCACTAGGTGCAGGCACAAAATGCAAGAAACGTGAGTGATAGACTAAAATACCACAAAAGAAAAATGTAATGTACACTCTGAAATGGAAAAAAAGTTTTATTTTATTGATAAAGTACTGTATGTTAAGCATTTTCATAACCACAGTATGGTGTAACTGAAGGGTCTACTGATGTGAACCAAAGAATTAGGCCTTGACAGCAATACATTATAGACAATGTATTGTAAGGATGTGTAAATCTGTTTTGTTTACAAAGCATGGAATGCATACCAGGGTCCTACTAGAACCCGTTTCGAATTTCTGATAGTTAAGTCACATTCGAAAAAGGAGCCTGTTAGTCTGTAAACAGCACACTTTTACATTTCTCCTGCCTCCTGACACTTTGACACCACTGTTATACCTTACTATGAATTATATATAATCCTTGCTATAAAGGCAAGAGTCCAATTCTGACTTGAAATACTAGGACTAGCCATCTAACAGGCTCTGACATAACTACAGCTAATTGTTCATGAGTGGACCAAAAGAAGACACCGAATAGTGTTAAAGAAGGCAAAAAAAAAAAAAAAGAAAAAGCTCTGTCAGAAAATTATCTAAACCAGAGAAAGATCAAAGTTGATTTGAGTATTTCCTCCAGCCCTGATAGCAAGGCCAAAGAAAATGAAAGGAAAACAAATTCAAGGGGAATAACTATAGGCCCCAAGTGGGCTTATTATATGACTACACTGCAGGTAACTACATTCTTTAACTGTGGTGCTTCATACATTCTATTATCTTGTTAAGACTGTCAAGACCACTGACCTTACATTCTACACTAACAAGGCAGCTAGCTTTATCACACATATTCCTTTGACCAAAGATCTTTTTGCACTACAGCAAAACAATGTCTTCAGCATCTCTCTCGAAATTAATTGTTTTCTCGCATTCTGGAAAATTGGAAAACACATTATGCACATCTAAGTTGTTGTTATTCCACACTCACTAGGGAGTTTAACTGTGGGCAACAAGCCATGTTTGATGCAGAGTTGTAGGTCTGATGAAGACAGAGTTAGTCAAAGGCATAATGAATAAGGTCTAAGCTGTTCTGCGCAGCAGGTTGCAACTTGAACTACAGTAGTTTAGTCAATAACAGATAAGCTACTTAACCCTGTGGGGCCTATTTTGAAGCATGTTGAGGAGGAATAAAACAAAATACAATCATTTTAATAGAATAAAACTAGCAAGAAACTTCTCAGAACAATACATTAATCATTCTGTTAGTTTTTTTTTCTCTCAGAAATGTACACATGCTTCAGAATAGGGCCCCAACTGTGCTGCGGATGATTTACCGTAAAAAGAGATGTATAAGTCGTCCCGGTGTATATGTGCCCCCCCTTTGAGACAACAATTTCAGGAAAAAGCCTATAGGTCACACCTGTGTATAAGTCGCTTCCCCCTAAAATACCTAGAAAATAGATTTATACAAAGGTTTTTACAGTAGTTGGTCTGTAGTTTCCTTGGAATATGAAATATGTTTAGGGCAAATTAGTCACTTTGAAAACAATTATTATTTTGATGGAAAACTATAATTTAAGGATAAATAATAGCTGTTTATATTCACTTAAATATTGCTCCAATCAATGCGTTATAAAGAATGTAAATAAAACCAATTGTCAGAATGTGACGAACATTGATTCTGCTGACTTAACTAGAACTGACTCGGACTCATAAATTACCAAGCTACTTATATGTCACCCTTCGTACGGTAAGGGCTTCGGCACAGAAAACACACTACATCTGTTACCTTTGCCTACTCGTTCATCTTCCTGACCCCTGTATTTTAATATGTAGGAATTGTAAAAATCCTGAGTCAAATGTGAATGGCACAGCTATAATTCTTTATGAAGTAGCAGGTAAGATTGATTGTCAGGGGTCAAAAGGCTAGGTCAATCTCGGCTCATTCGTCAGATGAATGTCATTTTCATTTTCTCTGCTACCAGAAAGTTTTAAAAAAATTGCAACTCCTTCCTCATTATCTAGGACCTGGCTCCTTCCCTGCCATCCAGTATTAATGAAACCCTGCCTCATGCTTGTCTTTTTCTTCCCACACGTTTGCTAGTTTTTCCCCAGCAAGTCCTGTAATTGGAAATAAATCTCCACTTTAGCTGCCCCAAAATCACCAATCCTTATGACAAAAAAATTACTTTACGGGAAGATAGTTTGGGGAAAAAAGTGAAAGCAGTTAGCGTAAAATATGATCATCTGTATTTGATTCCATATTTTGTCAAACCTGCTATTCCATTAACTGATACATGTGATAGGGTGGTGATTAATGTGCATAGTGAAGTAGAGACCACTTAGACCAAATTGCAAATCTGCAAGATGCATTTATTTTGTTATTATTTATTACCTAGATCTTTTTGGGATTATTGTGATGGGGGGTGTCTGTGTACAGTACATAGTAAAGTATGATGAGATCAGTTATATATAATGAGCCTAATCAGAGAAGACAACACATCTGTAAGACATAATATTTATTATTGGAATGTTTTTTGCAGATTTTATGGCTAGTGTACAAAAAAAAAAGATTATTTTTCAATATTAGGCTATTAGCTGCTAATCTAATCTGCAACCTCGAAAATGCACAAGCACACATGTTTTCCAAAAACTTTCGAAAGTGATATATGAATATCTCTAATGAAAAAAAAATGCATGGCCTTTTAAGCAACGCAGACAACTCGTAGAACATATCTTTGCCATAACAAAATATGTCTTCTTAAAAACTAATGCAAAACAGACAATAGCTTGTGTGTGCAATAGGGATGGGGAGTCGATCCCCAAAAAATCCATTCTTTCGAGCATGGGATTCTATTCTATTTTTGGCATCATAGAGAATCGACTCCAGAACCAGGATCCAACTCATGGAATCAAATATTACACATAATAATTAACTGAAATATAATAGATTACCCTGAGCTTTTATTTTATTATTACTAATAATACATTATTATTATTATTATTATTATTATTATTATTATTATTATTATAGGTTAGTTTGTATGTCGCTTTTAAAGTTTCAATTTTTTTTTGAAGAATCGAAATTATATTATTCAGAATCGATTCCACCAATTCCTAGATCAGGAATTGATTCTGGAATCTCAATTTTTTAGACTCGCCCATTCCTAATGTGCAAAGTAAATTAAACACAGAGTTATTATTTATTTTACAGGCACATAGCTTAAGTGTTATCGGTGTGTATACCTGTACCAGTACTACTTCAAAATTAAACCATACACCTGATGGCAAATAAAACAGGGAAAATAACATTTAAAGAAACTGAAAAATGGCCCCTTGAAAAGGATTTGATTATTTTTGGTTTAACTGGAAGGGTTAATTTAAAGACACCGCAGCAGAAGAAAAAAAATATTACTGCACACAAAATGGCTGTTCTTGTGAGACAAAGATCCCAAAAAACACAAACAAGTCTGAAATCAAACATAAAAACACCTTTAAATAAATTATATACAAGTCATTTTTCATCATTGAAAAAATAAAATACTATTATTTGCACAGTCAAGCACAAGCAGAACCTGAAGGACTAGCCTTGAAAAAGGTAAAGTTACCGAATATCAACTCAAAAAAACTCACACAGCATAGAATGACGTTTAGCTCTACTTTGTCAGAGGCTGTGTCACACCGGTCCCTCCTCTTTACCCCCTGGACTGTCTCTCTATCTCTAGACGAGACTGACAGTTGTAACTGCTCTATTGGAGCCAGGAGCTGATTCAATGCATTTTAAAACTATTTTTATTTCTTTGAATAATGAGTAATAGCAAAATTACCCTTGTACTACTCATGGAAAAAACGTCCATACTCGTTACGAATACCTGTTTGTACTCATACTCTGGTACACCCATACCAGGTTTCGCAAAGAAGCAACTTATGACACCACCTAGGAGGCTAGATATCGACGATATCTTTTTTCTTTCGTCTCTGTTTCCCAGGGAACACTTGTGCAAGCTGTATTTACTGATATTCTACTTGTTATCATGCATAGCCTGTCATGTTTACTGTTACTTAAACAATTACTCTCTGCTGTACAACTTCCATTTGAACATTTTTTTTTTAAATCAATGCAAGTCGTTTACACAACAAAATAAACTTTTTTTTTTTTAAACGTAAGATGCTTAAAATGCTTGACTTTTATACTAGAGAACTTGATGGTATTTTAAGTATTAGGTAAATAGAAATGTGTTTGGATTACATTATTCAATTAGAGGTTGCCCCCTTACAACAGTAATAATATACAACCAGCTTTCAATGATAAAGCTTTAATTGTCACTGAGCGGTTCAAGGGACAAGAAGCTTGATTTGAGAGTAGAGAGGGACCGTTGTTGATTTATAGTAGTAGGATGTTCTTCTGATATTTTATTTTATTTTTATTTAATTTTTACCCCTTTTTTCTCCCAATCTGAAATGCCCAATTGTATTTAGGCTCAGCCCACCACTACCACCCCTGTGCTGACTCGGGAGGGCGAAGACGAACGCACTCTGTCCTCCGAAGTGTGTACCGTCAGCCAACCACTTCTTTTCACTCTGCAGGCCCGCCATGCAGCCAACCCAGAGCTACAGTGTCGGAGGACCACGCAGCTCTGGTCAGCTTACAGGCAAGCCCACAGGCGCCCGGCCAGTCTATTGGGGTCGCTGGTGCGTGGTAAGCTGAGGACACCCGGCCCAATCTAAGCCCTCTGGGAATAGCCTGGACTTGAACGCGGCGCGCCTTTACCAGATACGCCATTCTTCTGATATTTTACCTGAGTTAACTAAGCATTCATTTAACTTGGAACTGAAGAGAATGCATCATATGAAGGATTAATTAGAAGTTGTCCAGTTGGCTCCTGAAGGGTTAATGTTTATGAATAATCAAAGTTGAGTTAATAAAAGAGTACTTCTCTCTAACTCTCAGAGGCACCAGTAATTAATTTGATCGTTTTCAGTCATTAACTTCCCTCCACAGCGAATACTACTTGCACACTGCCTCATTAATTCATTCAAGATCAGTCCTCTCAGTTCATTTAGACACACAGCTCTGCAGGCTTACATTCTACACCCTTAAAAGGGGTTGTAATTGAGGACTATTTACAAAAGCTTACTGGAATGGATTTATAGTAAGATTAAAATCAGAGTCCTTCTCAGGTCCCATTGGTAGCTATACCTTTAGGCGTTTAGGTTTTACACCTTTAGGTGTTGCCAAAAAAAAAACGCTTGTTGGTAGATAGCGACAACCTTTCAATCTTGTGTATCAGCAATTTCAGCTTTTGTAATGAAGGACAGCTGACGCTCGACGGGCCAAATGGAAGGCTTTTGCGGGTCGGTTTGGGCCTGCAGACCACCAATTGAATAACACTAGAATACAGCAACCAAACATATACAGTTTTTAGAAATAATGTGAAAATCAGATTAATTTGTTCCATTTCAGAAACGGAACCTATAAAGTTGTTCTTGACAGTTGTTTTTGGTGTCTCCATGTCTTAATTATGTTGTTAACCACCCAGCTGCTTATCCCGTGATTTCCATGTGGAGCGCAAACAAGTCCAAATTTGTCACTCCTGTGAGAATAACGTGCTTCAGTTAGTAAATAAGTTGACAATAGAGTAAAGTTGTCTGCAGTTTTGACTTTCATTAGCAGATGGCAGCAGTCCCTAAGAAATGTGCTTGACAGACCGGGTCATCTGTATTATTATTATTATAATTATTATTATAATTATTATTATTATTATTATTATTATTATTTATTTCCCTTATCAGACTTACAGTCTGTGAGTGAAAAATGGATGCCTGTGTATCTACAAAGAATAAAACAAGGAGTTTTTAATTTTTTTTTTATTTGTTGGTGTTACAAGTTGTATGGAAGCCTTGTCAGGATTGGTACTGGTCAAAGCGATCTATTTATTTACTGTACCTACACTTCAGATAATAATGCATATAGAGCACTATACACCTGTGCCTGAAACTGGGGAAGATACTGTATATGACGTGATTGAAAACTTGCAACACAAGTTTTCTGATGTGTATGTGCTAGAGAAAGACGCTAGCATTGTTGAGGGTTTGAAGTGCATCTGCTTTGAAATGTATCACACAAAAAAATATTTCTAAAAAGTGATATGCCTGCACAAGTATTATAATGCTATTATAATGCTGCCATTGTAAAAAAAGATGGTTTGTTGTGATCTATATTTTAATGCTACAATTGTAAATTAATTGTTGTTATTTTGTTATTTA
Organism: Acipenser ruthenus; assembly: GCF_902713425.1. Taxonomy (NCBI): domain Eukaryota; kingdom Metazoa; phylum Chordata; class Actinopteri; order Acipenseriformes; family Acipenseridae; genus Acipenser; species Acipenser ruthenus. The sequence continues at coordinate 89,386,143 of NC_081191.1, read as the reverse complement.
AGTTTTATTGAAAAAATATATTTCCGCTTTTCATAATAACAATAAAAAAGTGTGTATTTTAAAAAATAAGGCAAAAATTGTTTTGAAAACTGTCCAAATTGCTTATTTGAGGGCTAAGAATGAAAAATCTGATAAAAGAGCATTTTTTACATGGAAATTGCCAAAATAAAGGGGCAGCTCGGTGGTTAATGCCATTATGGAATTGTAAAAAGCATCTGTACAAATAAACACCCTCTTGTGAATAAAATACAGCATTCTGATTGGTTCAGATTAGCTAATGAGGGTGACCTGGTTGATAAAAGGTATTTTTTAAGTTAACTGTCCAATGCAATACAGTTTGAAAGAGTTGTGTGTTGTGTGTTGCTGTGGAAATCTCATTGGTGACAGGCGTATTTTTTTTTTTTTCTCTTTTTAAAAAAAAAAAATTTAGTTGTCGACCAATTTTTTTTACCCCCGTTTTCTCCCCAGTTTAGTATGCCCAGTTATTATCTGTATCCTCGGCTCACCGCTCGCAACCCCCCCGCCGACTCGGGAAACGGCGGCTGGAACACGCGTCCTCCGAAACGTGCTCCTGCCAAGCCGTCATTTTTCGCACTGCAGATCCATAGCAATGCCACCAGACCTATAGTGCCGGAGGACAACACAGATCTGGCGGCTCCACTGCAGAACCACAGGCGCCCTGTCGGCCACAGGGGTCGCTGATGTGCGGTGAGCCGTGGATTCCCCTGCCGACCTAAGCCCTCCCTACCCAGGCAGCGCTCAGCCAATTGTGCGCCGCCCCCTAGGAACTCCCGGTCACGGTCGACTGTGACATAGCCTGGATTCGAACCTGCGATCTCCAGGCTATAGGGCACATCCGGCACTCCGCACGGAGCGCCTTTACTGGATGCGCCACTCGGGAGCCCCAACAGGTGTATTTTAATACAAACATTTGCCTTCGACAACCAGTCCCTGATTGGTCTCACAACAGAGCAGGGCCTCCTCACTGCTTCAGACACTTTCTCATTTTAAGTGTTGTTTTTCAAAACATTAACATTACTCATTAAAAGACTTGAAAAACTAGTTTCTCAACTTCTAATTAACTTAAGGTTTATCTATAACTACCAGTTTACCATTCTCTTAACTTAAAGAGTAAGTAGTGGGGTTCAGAAAAATATAGCATTACATGTCCCCACGTGTTGCTACAACTGTTTAAATAACGTAAATTATACATGCTTTAAGCCCTAGTCTATTACAATCTGATGGCAGTTGCAAGATGGCCAACACTGGATACAGGTATGACAAAACTACAAACATAATCTAAACTTATAGGATGCTTGGTGGTCCGGGGGTTAAAGAAAGGGGCTTTATACCAGGAGGTTTAAAATATCACCGATAACAAAGCCATTCCCAGAGTCTTTGGCCGATACCTGGTGTTAGCGCCAGGGTTGGTTAATTGTTAATTATTAATTTAATGTTTCATTTAATTGAGAAGGTGTTATGTTTATGTTAATGTAATTATTAAGTTGTCTAGGTAATTGTGAATTGATTGTTAATGGGAGCCCATATAACTGAACTTTTTGATGATTTAATGCATTACCATAATCGCTGGTATTCCACATTGAGTTGTTGTCGTTGCAAAATGTATTGGCTCACTGAATACAACATAATTGATGAGACATTTGAAAGCCTCATGTTTGTTAAATGCAACAAAGCCTACTGTTACTGAAGTCATCATTTTGCATTGTCAGTTTGAAAATCAAATTGAATATGCATATTCAGAGTACACTGATTTGCTTCATTGTTCTTTTTAACTAAGTTAATAAAAAACAAACAAATGTCTTTATTATCTTTATTGTTAATTGTGGCAGTGTTAACTTAATTTAATTAATTCATGCCACAAAAAAAAAAATTGTTAATTAAATTTACTGTATTAACTGCATGTCAATTTGCCCAATCCTAGGTAGCGCAGGCATAAAAACTCTAGGAAAAACGAGGTACCAAAATTACTGCACAGGGCAATGTCTTATAGAACCCCTTTGCACACCATAGTCAGGCACTAACCATCTTCACCTTACTGTTAGTAGCTTGCCCTTTGATCAAAGTTGGGTTGTTGGTGTCCATGAATTATACTTAATTAAAATATTGTATTACAAATGCTAATTGTAACTGCTGTCAGTGTCAGGCTCTAGAAATTTGCATTCATGGATGTGTTCCCACCCCCTTTTTTTCCTTTGCTGTAAATCTTGTTTTTTTTTATTTTGCAAAGTGTTTCTTTCTTCCAGCATGGCTCCATATACTGTTTGCTAAGGAAAGCATGTTTTTTTTTTTTTTTTTTTTAATCTCAGCATTATCAGTTTGACTGAAATGTAATTTAATATAATTATTGAAGTGGAAGTATGTTTTTTTTATGACAGATTAAGCACATTGCTGAAAACCTCAATACAGCAGGAACCTGACAGTAAAGAGGATGGGAAGAGTATCAAGGAAAGGCTTAAACACCTCCTATCACACGCTGGGATCTTTGGATAAAGCTTCCAATGTGTGATACAAGATGTTATCAAACAGTGTTGTACAATGTTAGTCCTAGGGGCAGACTTGAAAGAAATACTACCACTACACAAAAAAGAAACGTCTAAATAAATAAATAAATAAATAAATAAATAAATAAATAAATAAACAGGAAAAATATGCGGGCCATACCGTGTTTGACGTTTGGCCATTGATTATCTCTGCTTTCCTTCAACAAAGCTGGCTGCTATCTGTCCCAATATCAGCGATAAGGTTTTGGAACAAGAATAGACATGGATGTGGGCTGCCAAGATGGAAATGATATTTGCTTCCCTCATGCGGTTGATGTGGCATTCTCAGCAGCATCCAGCCTTTTGTCCTTCAAGTCTGTGAAAGACCACGCTTTAATGCCTGTAGGTTGACCATGCATGGTTATTATACAGTCTGAAAGACCATGCTTTAATGCCTGTAGGTTGACCATGCATGGTTATTATACAGTCTTCATGTTCACATCATGTGTCGTTGGACCAAAGGAGAGTCTACAAAGTGAAAGCCTCATGCAAAATGTATGCTTATAGGGCTGTTTCAGTCAGGGGAAAAATCAATACTGCAGGCTTGATGCACAGAAATGACTGAGTGCTCTCTGACTGACACTAAAAGCACCAGGAGATTGAGAGGCTACATCTGCTGCTCAAGAAATCGAGTGTATTAGAGCTCTTATAATAGTCTGCTCACCTTATATTAGCCTTTCCTTGGGATTATTTTTGATAACAATTATGATTGTGGGGTTTAAAGCAATTTTGCCATTACAAAGAAAAAAGAAAGAACGAAAGACAGAAAGAAAGAAAGCTGCTTTTTTATGTCTCGTAAAGATGTCATCTTTTCACATCCCAGCTGCTTTATACAATTATTTTTGCAAGGTTGCACGTTGAAAAGAAAAACAGCCTTGACTCAAAACATATTCCCCTATCTTTCATAATTCTTTGAACCCTCTGAAGGGAATTTGGCATTTCTAACAATAATTATTGTAAGTTAAAGAAAGAAAAAGTGGATTAACTGGGATATTGAGATGCCCTTTGTCATGCTGTCTCAGTTTTGTTGATGTATCAAATGAATTAGACAATACTGCGGTATGGTACACAAGCTGCTCCTACCTTTAGAATGGTTACTAATTCAGATGTTGACTATTATCTTTTTAATGGCACAGTACAACCATATGCTGATTATGCTCTTTAATGATTACAGCCTTATTTATCTGTATTTTAATTTGCATGTTCTTTCAAATCAGCACACTAGCAAAGCAGTCACAACAATAATAAAAAGGATAGTGATGTCAATTGTGCTTTTTAAAGATCATAACAGTACAGTAAATACACCACAAACATATTTCTATACGCCATTCTAAATGGGAGTAAAAAGGTGTTTAATCTGTGTTTTATTGTTATTAATTGTACAAATTATAAGTTTGTATTGAAAACAATGCAGATATAATTTCTATTATTGTGATGATCTAGTATAAAGAAAAGAAAAATACTACATAGCTGGTTTTTGCTAGTTTAGTAGTTTCCTCTGCTGCAGTTTGCTGAATTGTATATGAGATATTTGGGTGTCTAAAATGATGTATGATAAATGAAGTAGCATAATACTTATACGCTTATCATGTTCGCTGACGAGCAACAGGTTCAGGAAAGGGCACAGCCAGTAAATGAAATTTTCCACCAGGACAATATATCATCACAAGAAATGTATGCACTAGAAACGCACAAGCTTTCTCAGGATGCGGACAAGGTGCAAAAAAAAAAAAAAAAACATGAAAGGAACGCATACATTTCAGAAACTGCTCCATTTTCATATCAGCTGAGATTAACCATTTCAAGTTACTGCACACTATTCAGATCACATATTCTTAATTTCAAAGTGTAATATCAAAACATGGGAAATGCTTGTTTTTTTAAATACTGCATATATTGGTTTGTATGTTTTTAAAATAGTATCACATTGTCCCAGGGCATACAGACGTGCTCAAATTTGTTGGTACCCCTCCACAAAAAATGAAGAATGCACAATTTTCTCTGAAATAACTTGAAACTGACAAAAGTAATTGGCATCCACCATTGTTTATTCCATATTTAATAGAAATCAGACTTTGCTTTTGATTTTTTATTCAACATAATATTGTAAATAATAAAACAAATGAAAATGGCATTTTGTTGCACAACCTTTAGAGGCAATCACTGCAATCAAACGTTTTCTGTAGCTCTCAATGAGACTTCTGCACCTGTTAACAGGTAGTTTGGCCCACTCTTCCTGAGCAAACTGTTTCAGCTGTCTCAGGTTTGATGGGTGCCTTCTCCAGACTGCAAGTTTCAGCTCTTTCCATATTTGTTCGATAGGATTCAGATCAGGACTCATAGAAGGCCACTTCAGAATAGTCCAATGTTTTGTTCTTATCCATTCTTGGGTGCTTTTAGCTGTGTGTTTTGGGTCATTATCCTGTTGGAGGACCCATGACCTGCGACTAAGACAGAGCTTTCAGACACTGGGCAGTACGTTTCGCTCCAGAATGCCTTGATAGTCTTGAGATTTCATTGTGCCCTGCACAGGTTCAAGGCACCCTGTGCCAGGCGCAGCAAAGCAGCCCCAAAACATAACTGAGCCTCCTCCATGTTTCACTGTAGGTATGGTGTTCTTTTCTTTGAAAGCTTCATCTTTTCATCTGTGAACATAGAGCTGATGTGACTTGCCAAAAAGCTCCAGTTTTGACTCATCTGTCCAAAGGACATTCTCCCAGAAGGATTGTGGCTTGTCAATATGCATTTTAGCAAATTCCAGTCTGGTTTTTTTATGTTTTTCTGTCAAAAGTGGAGTCCTCCTGGGTCTTCTTCCATGGAGCCCACTTTCGCTCAAAAAGTGACGGATGGTGAGATCAGAAACTGACGTACCTTCACCTTGGAGTTCAGCTTGTATCTCTTTGGCAGTTATCCTTGGTTCTTTTTCTACCATTCGCACTATCCTTCTGTTCAATCTGGGGTCGATTTTCCTCTTGCGGCCACGCCCAGGGAGGTTGGCTACAGTTCCATGGACCTTAAACTTCTTAATAATATTTGCAACTGTTGTCACAGGAACATCAAGCTGCTTGGAGATGGTCTTGTAGCCTTTACCTTTACCATGCTTGTCTATTGTTTTCTTTCTGATCTCCTCAGACAACTCTCTCCTTTGCTTTCTCTGGTCCATGTTCAGTGTGGTGCACACAATGATACCAAACAGCACAGTGACTACTTTTCTCCATTTAAATAGGCTGAATGACTGATTACAAGATTGGAGACATGTGTAATACTAATTAAAGAAACAAATTAGTTTGAAATATCACTATAATCCAATTATTTATTATCTTTTCTAAGGGGTACCAACAAATGTGTCCAGGCCATTTTAGAATATCTTTGTAGAATAAGCAATAATTCATCTCTTTTCACAGCTTCTTTGCTTTATTCTATGACATACCAAAGGCAGGCAAGTATACATGATAAAATAGCTTTTAATTTCATCACTTTTCAAGAGGAATGAAGCATTATTTCAATGAGCTGTAAGGGTACCAACAAATTTGAGCACGTCTGTACATACACTACAGGCTATACTTGTTTAAGACCATGTCATCTGAAATAATAATGTGAAAGGTTCTCTGATGCTAAGAAAAACCAAAACAAAACAAAAAAACAGGACAGGTCATTGACTGCTGCAGCATCTACTGCACAGCATTTATTATCTAATATTTTAACTGAACCTCATGCTGTTTGGTTATCATATGCATATGTTGATTTTAAAACCATCAGAAAAGAAGGAACGTGAGAACAGTTTTGTAACTGTTAACAGCCTTTCTCAACACTGTCTGTCTGCCTGGCAGAAAACACAAGCATGTTTTACAATTGTAGTCCATCCTTAAATACATCTGACAAAACTGTGAAGGAATTTTGAACAGATCTGACTGGTAAAGCTGGCAGAGAGTCTAGACTGGGAATAGGGGACTGGGTTTGATCCCCAGTTAGAGGTCATAAATGAATGGCTAAATTGAATCTAAATTAGTTCTAAAACAAATTAATGCTAAGGCCAATAGACACAAGCGCTCACAGATGCGGCAATAGCCAAATATTTAAAATGTATATCCCTTTTGGTATATGGGTAAGCTGCTTTAGCATTCCATATTCTAATATGTCTGTGGTCTCCTAAGGTCTAGAGCAGGGGTTTGCAACCCTGGTCCTGGAGAGCCCCTATCCAGCAGGTTTTATAGGTGACTTTACATCATCAGTGGCTAAAGATCTGGAACACCTGTTAATCTTGAATAATTAAGCCAATAATTGGTTCAATTAAGTAACTGAGAGAATGGTTGAAATGAAAACCAGCAGCCACAGAATATTAATAAGTACTTGCTAGTAATCTGATATTGATGTGAACATTTTACATTTTCTTTTTGGACTCTGATGAAAATAAAAATGGGATACTAAAGAAACATAATGGTATATTTTTATTTAAAGCAACAAATCAATAAAAAATGTTTATGACATTTACACACACACACACACACACACACAAAACAGCAGATCAGTTTTAAAATGAAATGTAGTTAAAGCTTAAAGTGAAATGGATCTCCTCCTTCCTCACATCTGTGACCGCTGTGAACGGCTTTGTGGTCTGTGGAGATGCTATCTAATCCAGGCATGATGTACTTGTGGTTAGTTAAATGGGGGGACTCTAAGGATCATTAGAACCAGAGATTCCTCCCGGGGGCCTTTTTACCCTGCTGACTCACTCTGAACCTGCTAAAAATACAGCAGCGGAACAGCAATCATTAATCCAACCTACAGACAGACTAGCGACTGCCTCCAGAGCAGGGCTATTAATTAGGATAATTATGCCAAAACCTACAATTACAAACCGCAGACTCCATTTAGCAGTTTCCTTCTAATCTTGCCCTTCTGCAATGTTAATGTTTTAAAAAGGTTCATTTTCAAACCCTTTGCTGATTAAATTCCACACAGTCCACAGTTTTCTGCTTCAATTATTCAGTGCTTGCACTGCTTAAAAAAAAAAAAAAAAAAGTTATCTTGATCATTCCCGCTCTGTTGATTGATAGCAGGAGGTCAAGCTGAGGGATGCTCATTTTTTCACAGTACCGTTAGCTGCAGTAAAACACTCATTGGTGTTACAAGTATTTTTGATAAAGGTGCTTTTGACATTAGCCTTCATCATTTTGTCTCCCACTGAGTCAAAGAGGCAGAGCCTTGATTTAATTTATTGTAGCCACTTGTTCACACTTTATAAACATTTGTCTCCATGAGTAATATATTTAGTTTTTTGTATTGGTACATAGAAATAATCGCCAAATTGTCCGTTTTCTAAAGCCCCTTAAATTGCAAAGATCACACACAAACTCCTGTAATTTAATGCAACAAAAAGACAAATTTCAAAGTACTATAAAGTAGGTTTTAACTCAGGGTTCTCCCCAGGCCTTTTCCCGATCCACCCGTCTTGCAGATGCTACTGTGCCTTTAACAATAAGGATTGCTTGTGCTTCTAGCAGACTAGATCACTTACGCGTTGCGCACTTCAAGAGGCTAAAACGTTAGACTGCTAAAAAAAAAAAAAAAACGATTATTTTTAAAGCAAAAATAGTGACAATGAATGCAGGGTTTTCAAAATAAGCCGGCGATCGGCGCAATCGACCACCTAATACTATATTTGCACCGGCTACTTTATTAAAAATATTAAGATTTACGGGTATTATCATTCAGTCCAATTTTTGTCGTATTATTGTACTGTAAAGCGATATCTAGTACATAATAGATATACATATGCACCAAAAAAAAAGCATATTCCTTTTGTTGTGATATCGTAAAAATATGTACCCAGGTGCTTGTCAGAGATATTAGGGGTTCATGTATACGCCTTTAAGAAGAAAGGCGTGAGTTATCAGCGGAACAGTTGTCAGCTGATATACAATTACAAATGCTTATGCATAGGTGCTGGATTATTACAGTCCGGTTTCATGCAACAGTTAAGATGGTTAAAATGAGCAGTTGCATTAAAAAAAATGTATAACAGCGAAAAACATAAATAGACATGCATTAACAAGTAAAAGGGTTACCGTGTTTTCTTTTTGTTTTGTTTTTTTTAACTCCAATAACCCTACGTTATCTTTCCCCAGTCAAATCGTAGAGTGCCTAAATAAGCACGGTAATTTACCATAATAAAAAACAGCAATGAAAAAGAAAATGTAGAACATAAAAAAGCGCAACCAGATATAGTCAACGAAAGACAACACGTTATTCAAATTCTTTGTCGTATTATATATTTAAGGGAAGGCAAGGTTTGCTCCCGGCTATACTGTTCTGCCGCCCGGCTGTACAGAATCCCTGGGGAGAACCCTCAAACTGCTTTGGGTGGTTATCGGTGAGCACAAATGAAACCTTTCTATGAATGTGAAATGACAAAATACACTAACGTAGAACAAACAGTAGAGCAAACTTAACTGTGTCCTTGTTCACTGGTTAGCTAAATTGCTGCTCTTATTGACTGACTTCTTGGACTCTATCACACAAGAGCTTTAACATGTAAAGCTACATTGCACTCATGAGATTAGAATTCAATGTGATAACGCAGGCTTCATTTCAATGCAAGGGTAAACACCATGCAGAATCTGAGCATCCTATAAAGCTTGACCACAACAAAAAATGCATTCCTGCCCCTACTAAAATCATGTAGACCAGAATTAGCATCTGTCGCCATGTACAATCATAAATCCATCACATTTTGTTTCTAGGGTAATTTACACATACCAATTCACCAAGTGAATGAATAAAATACTTATTTAGAAAAAAATCCATGAACATTTAGGAATATTATCCAGTACTATGCAGAGTGTACCACTATTATGATGGCCCCCTAAAAAATACAATTAGCTGTTTAAAATACACAAAAAAATACACCAAAAAATAAATAATCTGCTATCCTTTAAAAACTAAAATATCTTACATTAGTATTGCAAAAAGATTCAAACTGAACACCATTTTAAAGACACTTTTTCAAGCTCTTTAAGATATTCTCGAGTTACCTTTACTTACAAGAGAATGGCACCTTTAGAATACAGTTACTGTAGTTTTCTGCCTAAGACAAAGAAGTGTAGACGTAAACCACCTGCTATGTTGCTTTAAGAAAGGTGGTTGTTTGTAGGAGAATTTGATGCTTTTCCTTTAATAACCTGGAGTAAAAGGCAGAATGTATTCAACAACAGAAGCTGAATAGTGCAATGAGTCACATTATAGGAAAATGGAGAAAAGGATACAGGACTCTCCACTGAACACAATCCTATATTGTAGGCAATCTGCGATAACACCATTTTCATTTCAGTTCAGTCCCATAAAATTACCATTAACATTACAACTCATGCAGAACACAGATAAATGTAAAAATGTCACACAATTCTTCCAGATGGGAATTTCAGTTCCACCAGATCACCATCTACGTTTTTTTCTACTTGTCTAATATTTCATTTACTACACTGTGTAAGTTAATTTTCTTTCCACTGACCATGTAAATCACAAATCAATTTTAATTTAAAATGCTTGACTACAGATCGGTCCTGAAAGCTTTTAGAATATGCTTCAGCGAATTCTGCAACACTCTTAATGCACATAGATCACAAATCTTTCAGAAAAAAAAGAAACCCAGCTTTTATGAAAGTCTCAAAACACAAGTTTATCATTCATCACACCTGGATTTGAAATCCACCTTATCCAAGAGATCTGTTACAAATACCTTTCAGGTAAAGAAGAATGCCTGATGGTTAAACCCAAACAGATTAGGGCAGCTACCAGCAAATTACTAATTTAAATACTAAAAAATATTCCTCACAACTGTAATTATATAATGGATAGTCTGGGGTTTACTCTGCTCCAGTTAATAATCTATAGCTGGTAAAAACAGTTTCAGAACCCGGAAATGTTTTGCAATTAATTAAAGTTTAATGGATACAAAATTATTTTTTAAGCAGAAGGGTTACATTTATTCCATGAATTAGAGTTGTATATTGAATATGTAAAGAAAGCATTACACATGCTGAATATCAGACTTCTGAACAAATGCCAGAGTTGTTTTAACTTTAGGTGCCCACTTACATTTTGTTGTTAATATAGTGCAGTGAGTTCAACAGAGCAGAGAAATGCAGAGCCGGTGAGCAACAACCTATTGTTATTTGCCAGTGGCAGGTAAACTGTTACTTTTACAAAAGGAATACAGGCTTTCTTTCGGCTAAAATTCCCCTTACACTTTTGATTTAGTACTTTCAACAGTTAAGGATATTAGCTTGGATTTTATCATAAGCACAGATGTAACTGTTTTTACATTATCAACATATCTGTTTTAATCTCTGTTTGAAGTCTGATCTTGAGAGAATGTTCTGTTTTGTATCTTTAATATAACAGTTTTATTTTATAGAGCAGGCATCTGTCCACTCTGCATTCTCTCATACAGAGACATGTACATTTTCACCTCTCTTGTGCAGGATAAAAGAAATCTCTCTCAGAGTACAAATGACACCATGCACTGCAATGAATGGGACTATTGGCATCTTAATAAGCAAATATGATTTTGTATTTCTTCCAAAATGGCTTTGTTTATTAGCGAGCAGATTTAGGTAAGTAAACAATTAAAATAATTTTGACATAAAATTCACAGGGTTAACTAGGTTAACTAGCCTACTGTGTCAAAATTCTGCAAGTCATGAAATAAGGCAACGTCTTAAATCCACGATTCAAAATTTTCGGTGCGCCAAATTTAACAGAACCATGGGGTGTTCATAAGATGTCGAAACAGAAATGTAACCACTACCATATGGGTGTTTACCTCCTAAAGACCCGAAACCTGAATAAGACATATCAAAGCTGCTCGACAAGCCTGTGATGCAGTCATGGCCTGCCCCCGAGGACATAAAAACACAGCGGTCACAGACCTCAACGTCATTTTTTCTTCAAGCCTGCTGCAATCAGTGACCTTGAAGGTTAATGGTTACATTTCTATTTCAGGGAACCATGGTTATGATAATAACCTAATGTTCCCTTTCAAGTACGAAATGTAACCATTACCGTATGGGTGAGTGTACCAAAGCCATCGCAAGGGCAATATTGCAGAATGAAAGGCTGCCTTGTGCGTTACCATAAAGAGTCCCAGTAACAAGTAGCTAGGGCTAAAAAATTGAGGGAGAAACTTAACTCTATGCCTGTGTTTTTAAGGGTCGACTAAGAAGCCGTCCTTAACACAAGTTACGAGAGTAGCCCACACTGCTGCTTGACAGATGCACCCTGGAATAAAGCCCACAAAGTTGGCATGCCCCTGGTGGAATAGGGCAGTGAGCTTCTCCGGAAGGGGCAAGTTGGCCAGCTTATAGGCAGCCCTGGCTGTGTCTGCTATCCATTTAGACAGCCACTGCTTAGACAGGGCTTGACCATGGAATTTAGCCCCATAGCAAACAGAAAATAGTTCAGGACTACCTCCAACTTTTCATCCTGTCAACATAGAACGCCAAGGCCCACACTGGGCAGAGCGTATGGAGTTGTCGCTCTGTCAGACTGGAAAGGAGGTGTAAAAATTAAGCAGGCTTTTGAAATGGAGAATGCCTGCATCTCACTCAATCGCTTTGCGGACTGATAGCAAGCAAGAAAGCCGCTTTGACTGATAATGGTGCTTAATGAGTGCATTAAGCACCACGTTTCATCACCAGCGAGAAACAATGTCCTTCTTCATAGGCTGCCTAAGCCGGCAAGACCCTTTCAAAGACTGCCCCGTCAGGGAGACCGAGTCAATTTTGACATGGCAAGATAGACCTTTAACGTGGAGGGGATTTCCTCTCGTCAAAAAGGTCCTAAAAAAATTGCAGTATAACTGCCATGGGACAGGTCGTGGGGTTGAACCCACGAGGCAGACACCACATCTGAAAAACACCCCACTTATACCCGTACTGGGAATGTGTGAACAGTGCTCTGGCATTCTGCAGGGTGTCAGTGACCCAGTTAGAAAACCCCAGAACGCTCAAATTCAGCCGCTCAGGGGCCACACCCAGAGCTGCAGACTCGATGGGTTGTGATGCCATAAGGTCCCCTGTACCTGACTGAGCAGGTTGCGGCGCTATGGCAGTCTCCACGACTGGCCGCTCATGAGCTGCATCAGGGTTGAAAACCAGGGTCTCCTAGTCCAATAAGGGGCTGATTTTCACCAGACACAGCGGGAGCAGGACGAGCGGTGGTAAGGCATATAACAGTTGCCTTGGCCACTGGTGTGCCAAGCAGATCTCCACCTCCTATTATGGAGAACCAGAGGGCACAGTGGGTTGATTCCTGGGAGGCAAAGAGATCTATCTCTGCTCTTCCGAATCTCTCCCAAATAAGGCTCACTACCTCGGGGTGAAGCCTTCACTCTGAGGCACTGGGGACTCTCCTTGAGAGGAGGTCTGCTGCCCAGTTTGTCCCCCCGGGGCAGATATACTGCCTATAGTGAGAGGAGGTTCTCATTTGGCCAGGGCAAACCTGAGGCTGCCCTGGTGGTGGATGTAAGCCTTCACTGTTGTGTTGTCAGTACGGACAAGCACATGTCTCCCTCGAACCTCCTGCAAACAGTTCTGTAAGGCCAGGTAAACTGCCTGCAGGCTTAAAACATTGATGTGGAGACCCTGCCAAGGGGGGTTCCACACGCCTTTCGCACCCCTGCCATTCCACACAACGTCCCAGCCCAGGCTGGACGCGTCCGTGATGATGACCTCCCTTCTGGTGACGCCGAAGCGTTGATGGGCAGGCTGTTTCCACCAAGAGAGCGCCTTTAGACAGTGACGAGACACTGTTAATAGGCAGCAACAGTTCAACGCGGACTGAAAAACCCTGTTGTTGAATCAGACCTGCAGAGGGCGCATGCGCAGGAGACCCAATGGAAGGGTCTGGGAAGCTGCTGTCATCAATGGCAGAAGTCTCTGGAATGTCACTATCGTCAGCACTCTGTTGAGCTGAAAGAGCTCTAATCAGGTGGCTATTCTCTGAACTGCTGTCTGACAGAGTGGGCAGCATGGACCTGGAGACCAACACACTCCTAGATAGGAGGCTGTCTGAAAAGGCATGAGCTGGCTCTTCACATGATTCACCATAAGGCCCAACCATTGAAGGTGGCCAGTGACAAGTTCCGTGTGGGCCTCTGCCTATGCTGGAGACTGGGCACAAATAAGCCAGTTGCCCAGATAATTGACAGAGCCATGGGGTGAGGACAAAGCCACCTCTCTAACAGAGGGTGATGGTGAAGAGCGCTGTGTATGAGTAAGGAACACAAAGCACTATGTAGAGCTGCAGGGGAGATGTTTCTCAAGTGTGCACTTAGAGAAAGGTGCACAGAACTCACAGAAACTGCAGTTTGTCAGTGCCTCCTTGACGTGCTCTGACCCCAGGCAGGAACAGCATCTGCCGTGCTTGTCCACAACAGGCAGACTGGCTTTGCATGTGTTGCAGGGATAAAACCCAGGCAAGCAATGCAGTGTACAGTATACAGGTGCTGCCTCAATCTGCTTATAGATAGCAACCGGGCGGGTCAAGACCCAAACAAGACTGGTTTGGTACCAGACCGGGGGCGTGAGCACTGGCTGGTAGGGCCGTGTAGGACTGGGTAGAAACCAGGTTGGTACTTATTCGGTTCTGGTTTGGTACCAGTTTGTTGACTTTAGCACCGGGTTGGTACCGGAACGGTACCGGTTGGAACCGGGTCAGTTTGGTACCGGTTTGGTGACTTTAGCACCGGGTCGGTACAGTACCGGGACGGTAAGGGCACGGTACAGGGTCGGCACTGGTGTGGTACCGGTTTGGTAACCTTGGTCCCAGTTCGGTACCGGTACAGTAATGGAGTGGGTCAGTGACTCGGTACCGTAAGGTATGGGTCCACCAGTTCGCAGTAGCAATGTGGGTAGCAATGTACAGGGATGCCCACCTGTACAAGCCATGGGCAAAACCACTCAGAGAGCACTCATACGATACTGAGGGAAGCCTGCTTGTCAGAATGAACTAATGGTGATGGTAAAGCTGTCGAGATACTGTGGGAGAGACTGTAACCACAACCGAAGCAAGTATCTTGGTCCTGCACAGTGCTGCTGAACCCAGCAGTTGTTGTCGCTACACATGTGCTCGCAGCACCACGTTGCAGACAGGCCTGCACTTAGTCTCTGTGAAAACAGAATGAGAACAAAAAATTCTCAACAAAATACAGTAATTGTAACAATTACATCAAATATACAAACCATCTTGTAATTTTGGCCTAAGCCAAAACGAAAAAGAAATAACTCCAGCCGGAGCTATTGCAGCCTGGGGGGAGAGCACAAAGTTAGCCGACATGTTGCTTGATCCCTGGGAAGGAGCAACTCAAGCCGCTTGCTTCACACGGGGCACAAGGCCGCAGTGGTACGTAACAAACAACAGGCTGTAGTGCACAATATACGCGTAATGAGCAAAACTAATACAGTGATTATTTTTAATATCACATGTAAATTGTGTAAAACACAATAAATGCGAAATATATCAGGTTTGTTCTTGAAAGGAAAAATGGTGGTGAGGTCTGTGACCGCAGTGTTTTTATAACCTTGGGGGCGGGCCATGACTGTGTGACAGGCTCGTCGAGCAGCTTTGATATATCCTCTATATCTGCTCTCCCCTTTCTGGTGTTATTTTTATTTCATCCAAATACTATGGTGTTAGGGTACTATACAAGAGGTGCATGTTATAATAATAATAATAATAATAATAATAATAATAATAATAATAAATGTTATTTTGTATAGCGCCCTTAAAAGCAGTCATCTCAGAGCGCTTCACAATTAATAGTACAGCAATAAATACATAAAAAAGCACAAGGAAATAAAACAATCATAAAAATCATAAAAACGTCTTTCTAAAAAAGTAAGTCTTTAAATTAGCTTTAAAAACACTCAAAGAAGCTGAGTCCCTGATCTCTAGTGGAATAGAGTTCCAGAATTTGGGGGCATAGCAACAGAAGGCCCTGACGCCCATAGAGCGCAGGCGAGCAGGCGGGACACACAGCAGTGTGAGATCAGCAGAGCGGAGGTTGCGAGTGGGAGTGTAAAAAGATAAAAGATCTGACAGATAAGTCGGAGCTAGCCCATGAAGAGCCTTATATGTCAGCATTAAAAAGGCCTCCAAGACAGGAGTGATGTGATCTCTTGAGCGGGACCGAGACAAAATTCTGGCTGCAGAGTTTTGAACAAATTGAATTTTAGTGAGGATGCTATTAGACACCCCAGCGAGCAGGGCGTTACAGTAATCGATCCTGGAGGAAACAAAGGCATGAACCAGTTTTTCAGCTGAGTTTTCCAGTTATGAACTGGATGCACATTTTATTCTGGACCTTACGTTACACTTTGTTTAAGGAGGAGTCATTCTGTTAAACAAAGAATTTGATCAAAACGACTACACATTTTATGCACAATTTGGCCCATTGGTCATTTTTTTTTTGTTTGGTTAAATGCCTGGTTTGACAGAGTAACTGCAACATATACTGTATTAAGACATTGTCAAAATGTGTTAAATATGTTTGTTTTTTTTACACATTTTTGTATAAAATTCCAGCGATACGTTTAATATTTAAAAACCCAGTTTAGAGGCATCTACTGCAAGTTAATAGAGGCTCTACATGGCTGAGACTACCAGTGGTGTTTATATAGGCCTATGAGTTTTAGCGAATTGCAATGTTCAGTTAAATAAAGGGTTAAATCCCATTTGACTGAACAAGGCTTTTCTGTCTACTTACTCTACGATTCCTGACTAACTTAATTTTAATACCAAAAAAAAGTGCATTTCTTAACATACATTTAGATGTTATTACATTTTCACCTTTAACATTCTGTCATAGTTAATCACTCAGTATTCCTAAATGTCTGTCTGGTTAGTAAAGTACTTATTCACATAAGACACATGATAAACTGGTACTCGGTATCGGTGGGATATCAGAGCAAAATGAAAAACCAGCGACTATTGCTGCTGGGTTTGCCTAACAAATCTGGTTCATACAATATTTAATCTGCGCCGGCACCTTTCACTCTCAATTATTTGGCTGCTGTCAAAACAAATCAATCAACAGCTCTGCGTCTCTGTGCTGCTATTTCATTGTACAGCGAGTTGCTTTAGCTTTGAAATGTAAGACGGTATACATTTTACCTCTATTATTTATTTAATACAACTTTCTCCCCTGCGAGTTATCTTACAAGCACAGCAAACTTAAATCATTAAATTCTAGCGCTGAATACATATTGCTGAGGCCATTTTGAATGAAACCACAAACAAATGGGCTTTAAATGTGTTGTAATAAAACTAAAATGGTTGTTAGGGGAATACAGGACTGTTATTACCCTAAATATGTCCTGATGGATTGACAGGTTTTTTTTTTTTTCTTCTGTCGAAGCACACATTTTTCTCTCTTGTTTGTGCTTGCAGTGTTTGTACACTGACTGAAAAGCACAACCTTGCTTAATTATAACATAGTGGATATATCACAGAATGACAGTGTGTAGATTTCCCACTTTATTTTAATATATTATACATCTTTAATTAAATCATTATTAATTGTCAAATGTCTTCAGTGAGTGTGTGGGGGTGTTCATGTAGGTTTGCCAATAAAATTTAAATTAAAATAATGTATTTTTACAACACAACCATAATACCAATTTGTAAAAGGTCATGCATTTGTTAAAAGCAGATCCTAAATTGACTTTTTATGAAGGCAATTGTAGAATGAAAATGATTCAGCCAGACACCTATTAGGTAGCATGAAGATATATTGATGTTCCCCTAAGAATCGGTTATCTGGTGTTGTAATGAAGAGAACGATTTCCATAATCTTTGTCATGCCTTAGCCTATTACAAGAGTACAATACTCAGAAAAGAGCACTTTAACTGAAACATCATTTTGACTATTACCGACATCGGTACTCATTACAATACATAAGTGGGGCATTGCTTTTATGTTGATTCTGAAAGCTATTTCATGTCTCTTGAAGAGGAATACAAAAAGAATAAGACTAGCACCCAAAAGAATAAGACTGCACCACGTTAAACACGATTAGGCAGAATGCAGATTTTGAGATTTAAGTAAGGAAGTAAGGACTGAGGTATATTTATACATTTTAGAGGACTCGAGACAATAAAAGAATCTTACTTTAAAAATCCACACTAGATTGGAGAAGAGCAACTTTAAAAAATGAGAGTCTTGAATGTATGCTTGTCAAAGACAAAACTATAAAGAAACTATAAATATAACTGGGAGCCAGTTATAATGGCACTATCCCGCCTAAACTACTGCAGCTCCCTGCGCCCGCCACCTGTCCGCTCCAGCTCATCCAGAACTCCGCTGCTCGCCTGGTGTTCTCTCTGACTCATTTCTCCCACGCAACTCCACTGCTCCGCTCACTCCACTGGCTCCTGATCACTGCTCATATCCAGTTCAAGACTCTTGTACTCACCTACTAATGCCTTGACCAAATTGCACCCAGTTACCTCCAGACCCTCATCTCTCCCTACACCCCCACCCGAACTCTCCACTCCACTTGCACTAGAAGACTGGCTGTACTTCCTTTACGCTCCCCTGCCTCAAGAGGCCGCTCCTGCTACTTCTCCACTCTCGCCCTGCAGTGGTAGAACGACCATCCTACGGATGTCAGGACTGCCCAGTCTCTGACCACCTTCCGGTGCCTCCTCAAGACACACCTCTTCAGACAACACCTGTAAACTCTTCCCTTCTGGACCATATAGCACTCTTCCTTTAATGCACTTTAACTTGCACTTATCTGCTCCCTATTTAACTGTATTTAATCCTGCACTTAACCCGATCTGTAGTATGTTGTATTTCACTTGCACTCGTATCTAGCCCTGATGT
Source organism: Acipenser ruthenus (assembly GCF_902713425.1). NCBI lineage: Eukaryota > Metazoa > Chordata > Actinopteri > Acipenseriformes > Acipenseridae > Acipenser > Acipenser ruthenus. Next base: position 89,367,696 of record NC_081191.1, on the reverse strand, counting down.
ATCTATCAACACTTATCTGTTCTCGAACTGCCCCGATATCAAATTGTACTGTGTTTTGTATTTGCTCTTATTAGGACTGAAGTCACTGTATTTTGTATCTTGCTCTTAATTGTACTGTAATTCTTGATATGTATTTTTGTATAGAACTGTAAGTCGCCCTGGGTAAGAGCATCTGCTAATTAATAAATAAATAAATAAATAAATAAATAATAATAATACCAACAGTTTATATTATATGAGATATGCACACTAATAAACAGACCGGTCAAACTCGCTTAACATCACTCCTGTTAATGTCACCTCGTTTATTATCATCACATTGAAACACCAGACTGGAGTCAATGGTGGCGAGATTCTGATTGTATCACAATACATTTTATTAATGGACATTACTTTAATCATTGTAATACATAGCACTTTATTTCAACAGGCATATTTGTTGTTACACTTCTGTGTTTTAGCAGTTATTTTGGCAGGTTTTTGGTGAACTATTGTCTCTATTTTTGCTCTGAAATGTTAACAAAAATGTTACCATCGTGGTACCATTACAGTAACATAAAGAATGAATGAATGAATAAAATGCCTATATGCAAAATGCTGGAATGACAGTTCAAAATGACCAGGCTTCTGGTTAGGAACATGGCAGAAGATGACAACCAAACACTGTGGTTCTGACCTCAGCTCACAACCAGGGCGGTCTTGGTATTTCATTTACTGTATACAATTACCGCAGCAGTAGGCATTTTATGAAAAATGTTAAATTATGTTGTAATGGTGTTTATAAATATAAAAATAAAACATTTCTAAAACTGATAGACCACTAATTCCATTCATAAATTGCATCCCCGATGATATCTATTGCCAGCAAGAGTTTGTATTGCAATTGGTGTCATTGTGAACACATCCATAGCATACACTGCTGCACGTGACTCTGGGCAGACTGCAGCCGCAGCTACTGTGTGCAAAGGTAAGCTTGAGGAAACTCTGGAGTGAGAATAATGAATAGGTGAATCCACTGACTTTTATTAGGGTAACCCATGCTTTACCTGACTGGAACAAATCAGACGCTTATTCTGAGACTGCAGCCAGAGATGTAAACAGTGCCACCAAGCTTCCGGATACATCGAAGTTGCCCAAAGCAGTTCAAAATTTCCGAAAACGTCCTGAAAGTGATTTTTTAAGTGACCCGGGAAACAGCACAGCGAGGTCCAAATACACCTTAAAGGTATTTTTATACCTTACATGGATGTGATACTGTCTCTAAGTGCAAGCTCTTTTTTACAGTAGGAACCATACAGCCTTGGATAATTAAGTGCCTTTTAAAAACTTAAATCTTACACTAATTACATACAAAAAGCAACAAACACCCTGTAAGAAAATGATAATGTGTTTCATATTTAAAAAGCATTTGCCATAGAATCCTTATTATTACTGTCCGTCAAAATCAGGCTAGATTTAAATTCTAATAGCAAATGAAATGGCTGAAAATACAACAGCGTGTTGATTTTTTGGGTTGATGCACCTTAACCAGTGAGTACAATTATTTTGTTCAAGAAGAATGTTAGCCTATTATTGTTTAACAAGAATACACAGTGGGCTAAGGCTGAGCAAGATGTTGCCAGACAAATGGTCCTGGTATATAAAGTAACTTCACTGTTACGGACAGAGTTTTCCCAAAGCAGTTTAACACTTTTTTCATGTTTGCTCCCATTAAAAAAAAAAAAAAAATCAAATGGCTAAAAAGCACAGAGCCACAGAAGAAACCTCTCCTCTGGCACTGCCATTCAAATACCTTTGCACGCAAAAAAAGTTTTGAAAGGATAAGCCAAGGAGACACATTATCCAGGCCTGGAAAGATACAGCTTTATGTGCAGAAGAGAGTGACTCTAAATATATGATACTATTTATTAACTAGTGGACTTCAGAATGGAGATTTTATTTATGCATGCTTGTCCATTAAGGTTTTATCACCCTTCTGCTCTGAAAGGTCTATTTTCCTCACTTTGTTATATTTTCTTTTACTTTGTGCTGTTCTGGCATTATTTTAATCTTCAACCTCCTGCTTTACATGCACTCTCCAAATTTATACAAGCACACTTTTTTGCATTAGCGCATCCTCCTCATCTAAGATTTATGACTGACAGGTTCTTCAGCTCAATCTAATGGCATAAGAGAGACAATATTTTAAACATTAAAATGAAAACCATTTACTACTATGATCAAAAGAGAACATATAGCATTAAACTTTTAAAAACATGCAGTTAAGTTAAAAAATAGCCAAGCAGACAGACAAGCTGGTGGAAACAAGAAGAGTACACTTTAAGCAGAAAAAAGACCAGTGAATCTCTTTAGCACACTGGAGTAAAAGACTGAACAACTGTAAAACGATGGAATGCTCCAGGTGTTAGGGAAGCTGGGTCTGTGGGTATTTTTAAGTCTAAATTTGAAACACATTTTTATAAAATTGCATTTTTATCTTAGTGGTTTTGATGCCACATAATTGCTAGCTTTTAATGATTCTTTTTGTATTATAATATTCGTATATTTTGTATTTTACTGTATTTTTACGTACAGTATTTATGTACAGTGCCTTGTGATACTTTGGTATGAAAGACGCTATATGAAATAAATAAATAAATAAATATAATAAACTATAATAACAGGACTTCATTTACAGGTGGAGAAGCAGGCCCCTTGAGCAAGATATTTAAGTATCTTAAATATCTTGTAATCGAATATTTCGAAAATGTTCCTCCAATCCAGATAGTTCACCTCATTAAAGCAAAAACCTTTACAGTTTAAATCTATTTTGACTGGTCTGGGCACCAGTGAAGATATGGAAGCGCAAATAAATAGTGCACAGTATAATGTATAGTGTCAGATACACTGTAATTACAGGTTTAACAGAAATTATGTTCAATTGTCCATAGAGTTAAAGTAGCCTGCTGTGCTTAGAAAATGATATGACAGATAACTGATCATACATCTTTGTTGAACTTTCATACATAATTTGAGTGGTGTCAACATAACACTGCTTTTGCGTCAGATCCGTAATGCAAGTAAGTACTAGTCAAAGCTGAAGTAGAAAGTTATACCAATTTTCATATATTATAAGCATAGCACTTTTAATTACTTATACGGCAGAAAGTAACCTGTGCTTCCGCCAGATCTAAAAACAAGACTCTCCCATTGTCAGATGACGTTCCTTGATGTTCTGGGGTCGTGCCTTACCTTGAAGGTTTTGTAGTGGTAAAGTCATAATGCCTCCAGCTGCTGCTGCTGCCACCAGGCCTTGGATGTTGGCCAGGTTGGCGGTGGGCAGTGTCAGCACTAGCCCCTGCTGTCCGCCCAGCTGCCCTGCCATGTTGAACGGAATGAGGATTGGCTGATTGAGGCCTGGAGCTCCCCCGGGCATCACCCCTGCCACAGCTGATGCCAACTGTTGTGTTGCCAACAACGACTACAAGGAAAATCAAAACAAAAAAAACTGTGAACGGAAAGGATAAAAAATGAATCTTTTTTTTTTTTTTTTTTTTTTACATAGCTTAACATTTGAGTAAACCACAGTGTGGTATTATTGAACAGGCTGTAGGGTTTAAAACATAACACATAACTTTCCTTAGCTTTCTGCTTTGTAGTATGTATTTCATATTTATTCACATTTAGGTCGCCCCTGAATTCAAGTCTCAGTAGACTCAGCATAAAGCCACCCTCCATCCCCCCTTCCCCATGGTCCCTACCTGCAGTGATCGCTTTCAACATGCGATTTGTATTAAGAGGGTGAAATGGGCCCATCAGTCTGATAGGCACGCTTTACCTTAACAAAGAAAGGCCATGGGGATCATAGTTCAGATGCTGAGCACTATTAGTGCTGTCCAAGGCCACTCATACAATGCTGCCTAAACTGGGATAGACTGACAGCCTCAGAACCCGATCAACCCTTAGAACAAGATTTGCGCCCATGGAAAAGGAGGGCTGCATTCCTATGCAATTATTCAAATAAATAGGACAGATCTGTAAACCATGATCCTGTGTTATTGAGGCTGTATGGAAAGGGAATACACCTAATTCTAATTTAAGGATGGAAGAAATAGTCCATTCATCACCTATTTAGCTTTATGTGCCACAATAATTCTTGGCTTGTGAGCTGGAAAGGCCTGCATCGACGAGCAAGGAGGATTGTGACAGCAGGCTGTTTGCTTTCACACTATCAGACTATCCTAGAATATATATTGCACCTTAATAGCCTGTTGTGGTCATTATTTTTCTTTAAAAAGAAAAAATCCTACTGCTTTCCTCCTTTTACATTTCTGCCCTCTTTAGGCACCTTTGTAGATGAGGACATTTTATTATCTGTGCACTCGTGTCTGCCTGCCCTGCGGCCCAGGGCACCGGCTGGCAATTTCTCAGAATAGCAGTGGAATTGAAACATCTGTAACTGCATTTGTCAGCTATCTGCTTGTATTTTGCATGGCAAGTCAAAGCCTTGTTTGCTTTAATATACTCAGGAAGTGATAACTAGGGGGAGCTTGTTCGCTGGTGATAATGTTAATTAAAAACAACAATATTACAGATGAAAACAATATAAAAAAAGACATGTCATTTACAGTTCCCTTGCCTTTTTAAGATGTTTGCAATCATTCTGATTGTATATATTTCTGCAGTCTGATGTCACAGTTTTAGTAATTGGTGCTGCCTGGTACTAGACAAATCTATATTTACATTGGAAACGCATGTCTCTGATCTGCTGTTTCTATCAAAAAACTATAAATGAAGGAAAACAATTTCCTAAAGTAATGTACATGTATAGATGACAGATGCATATTGTGATTGGTTGTTACTCAAGTAAAGAGAAGCATAAATAAATAGATTCCTGTGGTCACTTTACAAATAAATAATTATATAAGCTACACTACATTATGCAAATAATTCTGTACAACATTTGAATACTTATGAATGATGTACAAGTGGATGAAAAAGGTGTTGATCCTTTCAGTTACAGTACCCGAGAGGAAAAGTATTTCACACTGTTTATCACAACACTAATGCTCTAACATTACCGAACTCACTTACTGGTATTTGAGACAAATGTCAGATCAAAGATATGCTTTTAGAAAATGAAGACAGGTTTGTTTAGAACTGTTTGTTTAGTGTATTGTCAACAATAGAAAATACATAGTGGGGGATACTGAAGTCAGCTCAAACAAAACTTTCTATTTCAAATCCAGCTATGGCCACATATTTTGCATCAAGAATTAACTTGCTTCATAAAGTCGAATGAAACCTGCTGATTAATGTTACATTAACATATTGAATTATAACCCGCTTTGTAGTTTTCCATATACTTAACGAAAAACTGACAACAACTGAAAAATGTGACATTTTGAAATCTAACATGAAATACTGTACTACTATTATGGCTTTCGGTTGACTTTTGCGATATCATTTTGTAGTTTCTTTGATTTAAAGTTGCCTGGACTGGTACTGTAGACTGTGAATTTGAATGACCATCATCAAAATGGAAAATGGCACCAGGTATAACTGGAAATAATATACACTTCGCACAAACTATTGGAATAAACCAGCCCCAGAATGCTTCCCACATTCGTGGCTGGATGGACCTCTGGTATTCTTATAACACAACATTTCTTGCAGAATCAGCCACGACACATGTACATCACATACAAGCAGGCAGCGATGCTTGGAAACTCCAGTTGCTCTTTAGACTTCAGGCGATCATTCAGTAGGCTCCCTTTTCATTAAACAGATCCTTTACAGCACTTACAGCTTACTGTCACTTCCAACCACACAGTGGCACATTTATTTCAAGTTGTATGCTAAAAGCTTTATATAAACCTATCAAACATGGTTGATATCTTTAGAACCGTGTACATATGGCTGTTTGAGGGCGTTAGATATTGCTCATTTTTTGGAGACATCTATACACTCATAATGCTGCATGACATCAATAAAGTGACCAGCCTGGGATTATTTGGAATGTTTATGCTTTCCTACAAGAGATAAATCCACACATTTGTGTTAAGCCCTATAAGTGGATTTTTTAAAATTGTTTTTATTAATAAAAAAGCCTGATGAAATCTCAATTGCCTTTGATAAATAAAAAGCTCAATACTTTACCAGCATAACTGGCTAACCTTGACAAGGCACTTACTGCATACATTGAAAATCAAAACTCTCAAAACAAGATGCACCTTTCTATATCGGAGAACAGCACAGTTTTAACAGTCTACAACTTCAGACATTCATAATCAGGAAAACTTGTAAAACAGAAACAGCATTTCTAAAACTGTTGTCTGAGTTGGACAAGTAAAGATAAAGAAAGGGGAACCCAATGATCTTAATGGTTTTCCCAGGAAACAGGCAACCAGATAAAAACACTAACAATGCAAATCATCAGTGATATACGAAAATAATAATCCAATGCAGTGAACCTTACCTTCTAGATACTGTAACAGACAGTGGTGACAGTACCAGTAGGTGTTCTGAGTCAGTAATGTTACTGCAGAAGGTATTAATGCTATTTCACATACGTCTTTTTGTGCCAGTTTGTATGAGGCAGCTTCAAACTACAGTACACTAAAACCTACTTAGAACCTCATTGCTGTAGCAGAGATGGTACGCTAGGTTTATAATAAAACAATACTGTACATAATCACATGCATCTTCATGCTACATAGTATGTAGATGTTTAACAAATCTGAACTACTTCTAGTAGGATCGAAAACTCAACTCAAGAATCTCAATATTGCTTCCCTGAACCTTGGAAACTGTCTGCTGCTGCCTTCCCCCAATGTACGAAGCCTTGGTGTACTTCTGGATAGTAACCTCTCCTTTGATACCCAAATCTCCTCTGTAGTCAAATCCTCCTTCTACCACCTTCGAAACATCTCAAAGGTCAGTCCCTACCTTTCCCTCCCAGATGCAGAGATACTCTGTCATGCATTCATCTCCTCTCGACTCGACTTCTGCAACTCTCTCTATGCTGGTCTTCCGTCACGAGCCATAAACCGACTGCAACTGGTTCAAAATACCGCTGCTAGGATCCTTACCAGATGTAAAAAACATAATCACATTACCCCGTCTTGCCCAGCTGCACTGGCTACCTGTTAAGTTCAGGATTACTTTCAAAATTCTCCTGCTTGCCTACAAGACCCTTCATCACACAGATCCAGAGTATCTCTCCACCCTGCTGACCTGCTATGTCCCTGCATGCAAGATGAGGTCCTCGGACTGGCTTGCTTGTTATCCCCAAGCAAAAGTGCACCACACTCAGAAAGCGCTCTTTTAGCTTCATGACCCGTTTCTCTGGAACTCTCTCCCAGCATTAGTGCGTGTGGCTCCCACAGTCGCTTACTTCAAATCAATTCTCAAGACCCACTTGTTCTCTCTTGCTTTCAATGCTCTTTAAGCCTAATATCTGTTATTAGCTGTTCTCTAAATTGCTATTTCAGGTTTTTCACTCCATCTTATTCGTATGATTCTGCATGACACACACATCCACAATGTTTAGAATTCACATCCTGGCCTTGTATTTAATGTATTTGCATAGTTTTTTTTACTGTTTATTGAATGTACTATCTCACTGTATTTAATGTATTATGCATTGCTCCTCACTATCTTGTGAAGCATTTTGTGATGGTGGTCCACTATGAATGGCGCTATATAAAATAAATATTGATTGATTGATTGATTGACATTACCCTGCTTCCTCCAGTATGTAATTATTTTGTAAAGGTCTCTGAAGCACTTTCTCAGTTTTTGTTTCTCGTTCTGTAACACTATTATGGATTTGTCTCCTTTCAAAATATAAAAACACAGACTGGAGGAAAGGCTTTGAAAATATGCCCAGTGACTGGCTGAAATCAGGTATCATGTGTCTTTAATAAAATGTGACTATAAGGTTATGACTAATACAAACTGTGTCCAATTGTATTGACCTGGTAATATGACACATTGTTCACAGCTTTGCATTTGGAAAGATGCTGCAAACCAGCAGCTGTTGTAACTCTTTCCAGATGGCCCAGAGACATAGTGAAGTGCTATTTGTATCACCCGTTATAAATCCACAAAATAATAAAGGTACGCACTACAGATGTAAAAGTTTTGATGAGCTCTGCAAAAACTTTGGTTACACCATCAAAGTTTATTTTTGGCAAATAATGCACAAAAACTTGATCTATTAACTATTACATGAAAGCCTTTATTTAAAAAGATAATCTTATTTACAGTAGGTAAATGTTTTAGATCAATGGTTCTAAATTTTTTTTAAAGTGGATATTTTCTAGCAGAAATTACCAACATGGGCCCAAAAACATGAACTAACATGATACTTACAAAAAAAAAAAAAATAGAGCCAATTATTTTACCCCTGAATTTCTCCCAAATTTAGAATGTCCAATTATTTTTTCCCCTCACCACAAAAATTATTGACACAGCTCAGGAGAACTGAAGGTTCAGTGGTTGCTCTCAGATCCCACGACCAAGCCAGTTTCCTCTTTTAAACCCAGGAACTCTAGAGCGGATGTTAGCGAGCTACTGGCTACTGGAGGACAAGGGCCCACCCTGCAGGTGCCTGCCTAAGCTTACTAAGCGCCTGGCTGGTCGGGTCCACTGTAGCGCCATGAGGAGAAACAATCCGTTCTGATTTGCCAACTGGACACGGGGGAGTGCCACAGCCAATGTGACTCTTCCTCTGGAATCCACAGTGAACACTGCTGACTTTGCACAGCCAGGATGTGAACCTGCACTCCCCTGATTGTATGACTCACCCTGCACACCACACAGTCAGGCTTATACCAGGTGAGCCACTCTGGGACCCCCCAAAACAATACAAACTTAACACAAATATTACTCTCTTACAATCTTAGAAAATACCTTCATAATCTTCGAGGGATACATTGCAAACAGGATATTCCTAGGGGGTAAAGGCAGTTTGGTGTTAACTGTAGTCTGACAGATACATGGTTTTGGGTGTGTAGAAATAGGTTAAAGCAGAGATGTTTACATCACGAGGTCCCTGAATCACAGTGTTAAGAACCGCAGCTTCTCATTTTCAGGATTTAAATTAACCTGGCAGTTTTATCTCATGCCGTCTCCTCCTCCAGCTAGGTGTTTATCAATAAAATCAATGCAGAGTCATTTGCTTCCTTCAAAACTTAAGGCGAGCTTGTGCTGATAAATAGCTTTCCCCCATAAACAGCCTGTTATATAGATTACTTGCATTACTGAGTTTAACATTTTGTTCAATATGACTCTCTCAGGCCTACAGAGGACCAATTCATTAAGCAGTTTTCCACATGTTTATTCTTCCAGTGTTGAACTTCAATCAAAGAGCTTTAAAGATTAGGGCATTCTCTCTGCAGCATTTTGTTGAGCCCAACAATATAGCAGCATTCATACTTTTAAAGGGATTTCTAACAACAGCACATTCAAAATTTAAAAAACTTATTTTTAGTACTGTATTTAATGAAAAGAAAGTAGTGTTTATTTTACTTTCTGGAAACTTTTAAACAGATTATAGTAAAGTTATAGTTAAATTCATATTTTCTTTTTAATAATATTATTATATATCCTTTATCTGTTACTTACTGTAAGTTTTTCTTTCACAATTTGTACAGTTAAAATTGTTTCATTCTTCTCAGAAAATTAGCCTTGGCTCTTCAAAATATGTTAATTATGTAGACACAATTAATTTTACTATAATGTAGTCCATCAATAAAGGCTCATATAATTCTAAGTATAACTTGAAATCTACATGTAGAGTATGAGCTTCAGTAAAATTAAACAATGACAGTGTTCTCATGCTATATTCCCAATTAAAACAGCTAACCTCCCTCCTATTCTACTTAGTTAAGTAGGGTGTACCAACCTGCGGGCCGACAGGAAAGGCCAGGTGTGATTGGCTTGGCTGATGCTGGTTAGCTGCGCTGCTGCCTGTTTCCAACTGCACTGTGTTCCCTCTGGCCCCTGAAGAGAAATACAAGAGAAGCTCCAGCTTAATATTCCACTGCCTGGGGAATCAGCACATTACCTCAGCATGATGTCACATAACATCAAGCTGGAAATGATATGCTTAAGTGCTTTATCAATAACTCAGGCGCTCAGATCACTCATCAAATGCATAAATTACTGCTTCATTCAGCCTGTCCGGCTCATTGAGGGAGATATATGACAAAGTGACAACGCTGAAACTGAAGCTGAATAATATCAGCGGAACAAATTCAGGGCACATTAAACATCAATTTACATACATGGAGTGCGCAGCGCACAAGGCTCTAGTAGCTCTGGCTGGTATAATGAGCAACAATTATTCAAATGTGTTAACCCTACAATACTGTGAAGGATGACAGCGTATATCTTAAATATTGAAACAGTAATGAGCGTGCGACCACACACGGCCCCAGGGGATCCGCTGGGAGATTTCACACAGAGTAACCTTTTTGCATTATAAAAGCAAATCATTCATAAGCAGCAGTTTTCACTCATTTATGCATGTGTATATATAATGTTGTATGGATTGTATGTGGGCATTTTAAAGTACATTTATGTGTTGTATTCTTTTATTTGGCAGGATGTAGTTCTTTCTTTGGGATGTCTATTTTTGTATTGTGTTGGGGATTCATATTTAAAATTGGATTTACACTTTTGTAAATGTCTGAACCCTAAATGATGTATATCTAAACTCCTGCCACTGTTCCCCCACCACCTGCACCCACATTAAGGGACACTGGCTCATAAGACATGGTGTTACAATTAAAAAATACATTTTCTGTAATTCAAAAAATGTTCTGATAAACTTTTCAGTCCATTTGTATACCTTCCCCAATATCTGTGTCCCTCAACATTAGGCGAAGATCCTGAAAGTTTCTCTTTTACTTTTTCTGTCACTGGCAGGATATGAGGAATGAGCTTAGACCCTTGTTTTGAGTATGCAGGTTAATTTACTGATGATGTGTGTTTAAACAAAGGGATTTTTTATATATACCTGGTGTAACAGAATGTGTACTTTGCTGGTTCAACACTTCTGGGTCTATAGGTCAGGAAGACAACGAAGATCCAGTTTGGTAAGTATTGAACTGGCTAAATACAGTTATAGCAACCATTATTTGCTAGAGATATAAAAACACAGTCTTGTCTGCTAAATCTACCACAGTTCACAAATTACATAGCACTTTCAAATAATAATAATAATAATAATAATAATACCACTACGACTACTACTCGACCAGTGAGCTCTAAATGGAGTGCCCTAGATCATTCTTTTTTTTTTTTTTTTTTTTTTTTACAAATGAATATTTAATTTACAGTCCTTTTTAAACGCTTTTTTTTTTTGTTTGTTTAAATTTAATTATACATCCATCCTTGTTAGCATCCTCTATTTCCGGGTACTAAATAGAGCCACCTATCTAATGGCACACTTTGTATTATTAGTTTAAGATTAACATGTTATGCATCTGAACTTCAGCCTAGCCTGGAACTCAGCAGGACTGATAAAAACAGCCTGGTGCAGCGTTAAGTGTAAATGCATTTAATTTTGAAAAAAACAGCTAAAAGTAAAAATACATGAGCAAACTGCATATCTAGGATTTAATAACTTACAGACCACAACGGACAGAAAAATACACCGTGGTTTGAAACGAGTGAAAGGAGGGGAAGTCTAAAACAAATATAAAGAGAAAACAGAGTACAGTACCACACTTTAGTATTTTTGGAATACTATAGTATTACAATGTATTTCTTAATTAATTAGTATATAAACTTGAGAAAGTAATACTACATAGTTTACTATATACTTCCATCACACTTCTATTTTACATTAATAATAATAATAATAATAATAATAATAATAAGTACAGCCACTCTCCTCAATAGGACACTGCTCTATATGGATGACTTATTTTTAAACAAATGTAATAAATGAAACAAATAACATTTATCCAATCAGGTCTATACATTGAAGTCTAAAAACAGCTGACTGCTCTGTTATAAAGTCAGTAAAACAGTTACATTTTAATATTCAATCTAAACACACTGCCTTTCATAACTGTATGCCTGCTGCAATCGACAGCAGTGTATTAACATAAGGGGACTTGCAATTATTACTAATACCAGGTAAACTAACTTTAAAACAGCCCTTTTGGTGTATAAGCTCTCTGTGGAGGAAGGACTATAAATAATGAAAATGGACAAATAAAAATATCTCCACATATTAAAAGTCCAAATAAAATTGACTTCTACACAGTATTCATTTCATTGCTCTTTTTGTACCCGGGTGTCAATCATAATAACATTGTACCAAACAATTAAAGAATATATTTGCCGAGTGGATATGCAGAAAATCACTAAATCTGATTAATTTGTAATATGTTCTCCTTTAAGCACGCGACAGTGGCCACAGCTTTGGGAATACGTTTGCTTGTCTGTTTGTTTTTTCTGTCAAGAGGCCTGAAGGTAAATTGATTTGAAACCAGCTAATAAAAGTGCTGAACCTGCTGACATTTCATAAAACAAATTAATGATCTAAGGGATTTACCTCATGTTAGCATTCACCTGCATTTTATTAGAACCATCTCTGCATAAAACAATCATTAGGGGCAAAATGAATAATCTAATACCACAATATTTTAAATGATCCATCATGGGATAATTTTAAATATTCCAGTTTTTTTTTTTTTAACTCGAGACATTTACACGAGAAAAATGTCTTGTGTAAAATGCTTTTTTGGGTTTCCGTTCGCTCAGTTTATTTTATACGAGTAAACCGGGCTTTTCACCCGACGTCATGCAAATGAATGGGAAAGGTGGGGGTTGATATGTAAATTAGTTCTGCGTAAAGTACTCATGCTGTTTTTGAAGATTACTTGTGAAATTTTGTTAAAATGTGGTTTCCATGCTCAGAGAACTGGTACACGAGTGAATCTAAGCTACTATAATAAAGCAAAATACCCTGTGCCTGGTTGGTTAATAATGCGTTTTACTACTCTTGCCCAAATTGTTTTTCAAGTGTCATTAGTGGGGTGTCATGTCATTAGTAGTGAATACAGTTTTAATTAATCTTACAACTCATAAATTAAAAATGAACTCGAGGTATAAAATTAAACTGAACAACAGGTATTGCAGATCACCATGGCTATATAAACTTCATGCTGATCTGAACTCGGCTCTCGCCAAGATAAGCACCAACTAGGACGTAGCTTTACAGTAAACTAATGTGCTCCATCTGCATCTCCATTTATCTGCGTTTCCTTCCATCTGATGTAGATATCCTTCTGCATGGTGTTGATGGCTGAAGTGTAATGCTGGCTCCAGGGATCAGCTTATTTTGCCTCCCCAGCACATCAGTATACACAAGGGCTGCGATGCTGGCTCCGGGGATCAACCACAGTGCGGTCTCCCCAGTGCATCAGCATGACAACCATCTGGATTGAGCTAAATAGGGTACATCTCTGGGGTCTTCAAGTGGGAACCTTCTGTCCTCTGTGTTTTGTCGACTAGCCCACGAAACCTCAAGAGGGCTCGACAGCGATTCTGGCATCCCAGCATCACCCCCCTCCGTCCCCCACTCAACTCAGCCCAGCTTACTTACCTGTACATCAGCGTTGCTTTCTTTCTACTGTGCTTGAGATCCACAGCCAGAATATTTCCGTCTCAACCACAGCCAGTTGCTGCTCCTTTCTGCTGCTTCAGATAAGTTCTTCACTGTGCAACACAACTCTTGGCCACTGAACCCAACATCTCTGAGAAACCGGGTTGTAGAGTGTGCCACAAATCCTCGACAACCCACCTCCACTGGGTAAACCCGGACTCTCCACTCTCGCTGTTCCGCTTCAGCAGCTAGTTGAGTATACCAAAGTTTCTTCCTCTCATACGCCTCATCCACAGCATCCTCCCATGGCACTGTTGACTCTACCAGATGAACAAGACGTGCTGATCCAGACCACAAGTCCAACTTCTAGGCATTGCCATTATTGCAACTTCTAGGCAATATATATATATATATTTCCCTTTCACTCAGGCAATACAGCATATAGGGAATCAGGTGATGCTCTGTATACTACCCTGGCTTAGAAACCCTACCCGTCCGGATGGCTGACAGCTGCTGAGGAAGCATTCAACACCACGCTTGGGCAAATACGGGTAGTGGGCACTTGAAAGGGAGGTGGTGGATACTGATGAAACGGACTGAAGTGCAGCATGAGTTCGTTCCCAAAATTACCACTGCCTGCTGTATGCTGCACAAACTCTTGTCAACAACAAAATGAGGTAGAATCAGTTGCTGCCTGTGAGACAGACGGGGAAGGTTACCAGTGTTGCCAAGTCTCATGAGAAAAAAAAGCGGCACTGCCTTTCAAAACAAGCGAACCCATGTTAGAGTATGGGTGTTTATGCAAATGTAAACCCGCGACTCTCAAAAAACATGTCCAATCCCGCTTATTATAAGTGGACTTGGCAATTGTGAAGGTTACCTCAGCTGCCAGTTTCAACTGGACAGCAGCGATCTGAGGAGACTCGTGCTGTCAGATATTCTCTGCTTTCTTTTAAATTGTGTTGGATTTGCTGTTGTGTTAAACATTAATGATGCAAACAAATAACATCTGCTTTAATATTATAACAAGGGCATAACGCAGTTGATATTAAGTGGTTTCATACAGAACTGTAAACCCACAAGAGATATACAACATGACAGACCAGACACAGCAAAAAACAATAATAAAAAATCTGCCCGCATTATCATTAAGATGAACTACACCACCGCTAACCATAAAATTGCCCATCAGCCACTACTTTCTGCCATCTTGGAATCCACAGTAACAACTGATCTGCTCCCTTGCAGTATTTATAGTTAAGGATAAATATGCTCATTGACATTTACATGTGAAATGCGGGTTTCCATGCAAAACTGGACGTGGATTTTCCTGTGTGTTTCGTCATTTACACGAGTAAATGAGATTTACCCTATCCCTCTCTTTGGACGTTTTTTTTCGGCCACAAACCTGATTTACACGAGTAATTCTCCCAAATGTGCACGCGCATCGCCATTTCACATGTAAATTGACCCGCATGGAAACCCCATGCATGACTGATCAAAATGAAAACATCCAACAATGGCTGTAGTGAATGGAGCTGAAAGGAAAAAGTATTGGGAACAATGTGTTTGCACCATTTTGTCTCTATCTAGCATTTTATTCACTTCATTACTTCTCACTGGGATAGGAAAATGCTAGTTCAACAAGGTAGATTTCATTTTCTTCAACTTGTTGTGAAAAGCTACAATTTTCTATTTATAATTTATCATTCCAATGCCAACTTACAAACAGCATTGCACAAAAGGAAGAAAAAAAGAAAAATTTAATGTTGCCAGCATTTGTATATGATTTATCCAGAACATAAGAACATAAGAAAGTTTACAAACGAGAGGAGGCCATTCAGCCCATCTTGCTCGTTTGGTTGTTAGTAGTTTATTGATCCCAGAATCTCATCAAGCAGCTTCTTGAAGGATCCCAGGGTGTCAGCTTCAACAACATTACTGGGGAGTTGGTTCCAGACCCTCACAATTTTCTGTTCTGAATGCCCCTTTATCTAATCTCAATTTGTGACCCCTGGTCCTTGTTTCTTTTTTTCAGGTCAAAAAAGTCCCCTGGGTCAACATTGTCTATACCTTTTAGGATTTTGAATGTTTGAATCAGATCGCCGCATAGTCTTCTTTGTTCAGGACTGAATAGATTCAATTCTTTTAGCCTGTCTGCTTACGACATGCCTTTTAAACCCGGGATAGTTCTGGTTGCTCTTCTTTGCAGTCTTTCTAGAGCAGCAATATCATTTTTGTAACGAGGTGACCAGAACTGAACACAATATTCTAGGTGAGGTCTTACTAATGCATTGTAAAGTTTTAACATTACTTCCCTTGATTTAAATTCAACACTTCTCACAATATATCCGAGCATCTTGTTGGCCTTTTTTATAGCTTCCCCACATTGTCTAGATGAAGACATTTCCGAGTCAACATAAACTCCTAGGTCTTTTTCATAGTTCCCTTCTTCAATTTCACTATCTCCCATATGATATTTATAATGCACATTTTTATTGCCTGCATGCAGTACCTTACACTTTTCTCAAATGTCATTTTCCATGTGTCTGCCCAGTTCTGAATGCTGTCTAGATCATTTTGAATGACCTTTGCTGCTGCAACAGTGTTTGCCACTCCTCCTATTTTTGTGTCATCTGCAAATTTAACAAGTTTGCTTACTATACCAGAATCTAAATCATTAATGTAGATTAGGAATAGCAGAGGACCTAATACTGATCCCTGTGGTACACCACTGGTTACCTCACTCCATTTTGAGATTTCTCCTCTACTCAGTACTTTCTGTCTTCTACATGTTAACCACTCCCTAATCCATGTGCATATGCATTTCCTTGAATCCCTACTGCGTTCAGTTTGAGAATTAATCTTTTAGCGGGACTTTGTCAAAAGCTTTCTGGAACAGTTTATCTCCCTCACAATATTAAAATTGTCCAGCAATACTGTTTGTTTATAGCCTTTAAATGGAAAAGCACACTGAAGTCGTTACACAACAAATCACATCTAGGGATTCAAAGGCAGGATTTCAAGGGCTCGAAATTTTCAGTCTTAACCTCTTTTGTTAGGTGTTGTCCAAGGATTTTGCAAAACACTGAAAATATAAAGTTGGCATATCAAATGATTATTGGACTTTTAGCTCTTGAAAAATATTACCTGTGATACCTGCTGTGAAAGAATATTATTATTATTATTATTATTAATTTCTTAGCAGACGCCCTTATCCAAGGAGACTTACAATAGTTACAACATATCACATTATTTTACATACAAGTACCCATTTATACAGTTGGGTTTTTACTGGAACAATCTAGGTAAAGGAACTTGGGATTGAACCCACGACCCTCCGGTCAAGAGTCCAGAGCCCTAACCACTACTCCACACTGCTGCCCATACATTAAAACTTAAATCAGGAAATACCTATTAGAAGGACCTATAAATGAAAAGAATAGGTACGCCTCTTGCCTTGAATTTGTGTAATATAAACACATCTGGAGTTTGAGAGCGATGTGTTAAAAATAATGCTGAGTTTTTAAATTGAATTTCTTAACTGTGTTACAACTACTATTACTTTACGTGCCTGTTTGGGTTTTTACATCTGTATCCAAAATGGCTTCTTGTCTGGTTCCACTCATGCAGCACCGATATCAATTATAAAACATCTCATCACCTTTGTTTGCAGTTAGCTCTTTAAAACCCTGTGATAAAGGTCACTTATTAAAAACTGGACCATCAACAGCATTATTATGTCATGTTGACTAGCTGATCCCTCCCTTAGCTATACAGAGCCACAGGTTACTCTAAATTATACTTTTCTTCTGCTAGGAGTCTGCCAGTATAATAAAACCTAAATGTGCTTGACAAATTCAGCTGGGAATAATAATAGTTAAAAAAATGTAAACGTAATATAAATTATCCTTTGAAAGAAATGCTTTGTTTCTAAAATGGACTAGACCAATGGTGGTAAAGACAATAGGATTATTCTGAATGAATGTACCAAATGATTTAATATGGCTGTTTGCTTCCTACATTACCAGTAGCACCTTATGGCAATGTTCTGCCATGACCAAGTAAACACTGATGAAACTATTAGAAACACCCAGGGAAAGTAGATTTATTTAGCTAGAAAAGAGTTCAGTGAAATATAAATCACCTGAGGAGGTCTGTCTCTTTAAAAAGACTTGCAAACTGTAGGTACAGTCACATGTCAGTGTAAGGGTCTCTCCCTGGTCTTCACTGTTCCAAGAGAGGGATTCGGGTATACTCAAATATACAACTATGGCCAAAGGTCTTGTATCACCCTATATAATTAACTAATTCTGTTTCATAGTCAAATGAAACCTGCTGAATAATGTTACGTTAAGAAGAAGACATTGTCTTAAAAGGATCTTAAAGGTAAATGTTGCCTACTAAAATAAGTCCGCCAACTGAAAATCAATAATGCATTGTTTTGATTGAATAGACTTGTACCAGGAATAAGACTCAATAATTTTAAATTGTTTGTTAATAAAGTAACATCACAAAGTAAAGTATAATTTTATAGGGGGTTACATAAGTCCCACCCAACAAAGAAACAGCATTTTCATTAGAAAGTCCAAACTCTTATACTGCATAACTTATAGCGAAAGATAGTTAAGGTGAGGCACTTTTATATGACACAGGAGCTCAAGACAGCCAAAGCTTATGTTCCATGTTGCAGGAAAATAACCAATACAAGCACACACTAAAGTCAGGGAGCAGTTATTTTGATTCCTGATGTTAAAAGAAGGAAATATTGGATTGTAACTGACATAGGCATAAACATGTTCTTGATTGTGTTGTTACATCTTACCACTGCTATGAAAAAACACAAGCAAAAACACGAAGGCAAACACAATCGCAACAGGAGCATACATTTTCAAGTTGAGAGTGTATTTACCCTGCCCCTTTGCTGTGTCAGGGGGTCTAGCATACAAAAGAGTGCAAGAGAAAATACACTCTAAACTTGATTAGAGGTAGCCACCACACACTTATTACAAGTAATTCCATTTAAATGAAAAACAGACGAAAAGCTGATATTCACGTATTTAATCAGTTTATGTAGATTCTGCTGTGGTTTAAATGTTTGAAATTCTTTGTCAATGATATTCTGAACGTGAAATCTACACTCTCAGCGAAATTATAAGTGTAATTGCTGCTAAGACAACAATTACACTTATAAGAAGTAACATATCTTACTCACCACCCCTCATCGATTAACTCTTTGATTTATATTGGAATGTATCATATTGCAGTAAATAAAACCCCTGTTAAAATTATATGTTTCAATGGAATTGCGTCCTCTGTATACACTTAAATAAGCCTTTATTGCAATGTTAGAAGCTAACAGACCTATAAAACCAGTAACTCACATTTCCTTCCAACGTATATGTAAAGGTTTAATATACTGGTTTTCTTCCACTGTCTTTTTCCTTTTGTTAAATATTGTGGTGATAGTCTAGCTACATTACTCCTTATATTATTATTATTATTATTATTATTATTATTATTATTATTATTATTAGTAGTAGTAGTAGTAGTAGTAGTAGTAGTATTTATTTTTTCAAAATTGAAAGTGCTTTATTGTCCATACAACGATGGCATTCAGTTTGCTGAGATCTTGTTGAAGGCAGCAACATCCATGGACTGTACAAGGTCTTAGAAAGCAGTGATCAGTTCTGTATGTCCGGACACACGCTTCCAGTTTCGCCATGTCAGTCTCATCGTCCCACGGCTTGACGTCAAGCACAATGGAGGATTTTGCAATAAGAGCTGTGTTTTTTGGATTTCTTTGCTTCGTACCGTGCCACACGCTCCTCCTTTAACGTTTTGACAGCTGTGGATTCCTCTTCATCATCAGATGCAAAGCGATCAACGTCGTCATCGTCACCTTCATCCTTAGACTGCAATGGAGTCTGCTATGTCAGTACTGTACATGCCAAGAGGTTTCTTCACTCCTGGGAGGCTTGCTTTTTCTTTCTAGTATATGATATGGTTGTACCAGTGGAGGGCATGGCATAGTAGTAGTCGTATTAGCAATTATGCAGTATGAGTTTTTAACCAAGTAGGATTTGCATACCATGCAGACTGCACTAGGACTGCATATAAATAAAACAGTATTCTATTCTACAGTAGTGGCCAAACCAGTAAATAGTTTACTGTTGTTTACGAGTTGTGTCTGTAGTCAGTATATGCTATGAATGAAACTCATGTCTTTAATTTGAAACACTTGCGATGGGCTGTCTGAAATTTTGACTGCCACCTATAAAAAATAAAAAAGAACACTGTGATTGCTAATATTTAGTGCACCCTTTTGACATTATTGTCAGGAAATGTCAAAATTAAGCCAGCACTGCAAACATCAGTGACTTATGCGGTCTTCTGTAGAGACATGCTCTTTAAATATTTATAAGAGAATTAATACCTTTCTGTTATATGCATATCAACAACTTTTAGAAATAATATATGTGTAAATGTATTTTATTTAACTGTGCCATTAATAATATATTTCTAACTGGATGTGAGAGTGTGCAATAAAGTCTCTCTGTGTTTGTTTCATTATGAAAGAAATCCAAAGTCACTTTGATTGGCTTTGCAATAACAGGTAATGTTATATAAAAAATAAAATCAATAATAAATAAATGCATAAGCACATTTCCCAAGGACCTCTTAATATTATTTACAAAATTAAAAAAGAACAAATAAATGTCCAGGGAGTTTACATCCATTTCATTACGTATGACTTAATTGTATATTGTGGAAGTGCATAATATGTTTGAAATTGAAATCTTTTGAAAGGGGTTGTCCCCAAAGACTGGCACAATAAGCATTCTCTGCAATAACACAGGCAATGTAATGTGAAAGCTATTTGCATCAGCTTTTCAAGGCTTCTATTTTCCTAGTTGAGTTATGCATTTTTTACACAGTGTCCAATGCTCCTGCTGCTGCTCAGAACAACAGCATTTGATTTGTGACTGCCTTACAGGACTAGGCAGCTTTGGGAATACAAAAGTACACCGCCTGTGTGAATGTGAAAATCAATTAAGTAATGTCATGAGAGATATTTTCAGGGTCATTAAGCTTGGACTTAAAATGTATTGTATATGAGAGTTGATACAGTTTTAATGTGTTCAGCAGACAGCCTTGGGACACCCCTGAAAAGTTAAGAGTTGGCACGTTGGTAAATTCAATGTGCTTTATAAATTCAGACCTTCATCTCTGTGTCTTATCCAGTTACATTTATAAGTGTAACTGGTGGAGGCTAGATGAGTAGTAACTGTGCTCATGGATTAGATCTATTTGGAAGAGCTTTAAGAGCTTTTTTTCTCTTATCCCGTCCCACCACAGGTGCCAGCAATGCAACACTGCCTGTTAGCATTAAAGCTTTCTAATGTTAAGTTATAACTGTGCTATTCTGACACATTGTGCTTTTTTTCTCCATTATTAAAAGTGGGTTTACTGGCTCACAACAGTGGCAGTACAGTGACGGCAGTCCTGTTTTGCGCCACTTTCATACACTTTAGCTGATTCGTAAAACAATTTGATGACAGCAAATGGCTTTTATCGGCATCAAAATGATCCAATCCTCCAAGCTGTTTCACATTTACAAATGGTGCAGAAAGTGTGTACTCATGTGTACAATGGAGGGGTTTGCTGTACCATCCACAGCCAATGTTGAAGGCATTGTGTTTATGAAAACATAATATTGCTTGCGTGTGAAAGGCTCTTCTACGTAGAACACAATATATTGTTCCTGAACAATAACTTGCTGTAAAAAGGTAGCGTGTATTATCATCAGGAGAATCATGAAAACAGATTTGGTTTTGTTAGCTGGAGTTCAAATACTAAGCCATTTGGACATTTTTCAGACACAGTAATAATGCAGTAGTCTGGGGCCCCTTCAATCATAATGGCTTCTAAATATCTACTCTTCAGAAAATGAAAGAGAATGAAAGGATTACTCGATACACCACTAAAGGTTTATCCATCCGAAGGTCAGGGACATTTCCCTTAGTGCTATAGAAATGTCATATCTATATGGGGTTCAAACAACCACCAGAACACATCATTTGGTTACAACTAACTTGTTCACCTTTTCAATTACCAGGTATGTAAATCACAGAGGTTCATGCCACAAACTAAATCATTTTGATAGCCACGGTATTATCTGAGGTTGCTCCTTTCACAAATCAGATCCACCAGTGATATTATATGTAGACCACAAATGTTGCAGTGTTAAACATTATAGGATTTATGTCTACAGAAGTTTGTGAAATTATGAGCAATCATAAACCAGACATGGTTGTTAAATGGAAAGCTGAGGCATAAGAATTTCATAATATATATATATAATATGTAACCTAAGTATATTAGGATACAGTGCAGATAGTCCCAGTGCAGCAACTTCCATACTTTCTGTGCAGCTGTAGACTGGAGTCTTTCACCAATTACCAAAATGTGTAACATTCATGGGGTTTCCATGCGGGTCAATTTACATGTGAAATGGTGATGTGCATGCAAGTTTGGGAGAATTACTCGGGTAAATCAGATTTGTGATAGGGATAGGGCAAATCTCATTTACGATTGCCCAAAACAGCGCAACAACATCCAAGTTGCTGATGCCCTCTCAGAACTGACCAAATAAAATTTCAAATTAACATACTGATTGTGTTTTATTTGTTTGCATCATTAATACTTAACACAGCAGTAAATCCAACACAATTTAAAAGAAAGGAGAGCATCTCAGCACGCCGGTTTTCGGCCATTGTATATCTGCAATACATGTGTTGGTCAGATTCATTTTATACCTACGAGTTAATTTTTAATTAATGAGTCGTCAGATAAATTAGTTGAAACCGGATTCAATACTAATGACAAGCCAACCCACCTGACATTTGAAAAACAATTTGGTCAAGAGCAGTAAAACACATTATTAACCAAGCAGGCACAGGGTATTTTGCTTTATTACAGCAGCTTAGATTGACTCGTGTACCAGTTCTCTGCGCATGGAAACCATATTTTCACAAAATGTCACTAGTAATCTTCAAAAACAGCATGAGTACTTTACGCATAGCTAATTTACATATCAACCCCCACCTTTCCCATTCATTTGCATGACGTCGGGTGAAAAGCCCAGTTTACTCGAGTAAAATAAACTGAGCGAATGGAAACCCAAAAAAGCATTTTACACGTGACATTTTTCTTGTGTAAATGTCTCGAGTTAAAAAAAAAAACTTGCATAGAAACCCCATGATTGTGTATTGGTTTGTGTAAGCATTGGGAATGCTCTATTTTAATGTTTTGTTTAATCAATGGTGATATTTAGATCCTCCACTGTTAAGATCATTAAGTACCAAATCTAAGACAGTGTCCTTTTCTACTGAAATTGGTGATGCAATAAATCTATAAACCTTTCTTTCTTATGTTGTCTATTCAGTATAAAGTAAAACTGTGCTGTAAACAGTGAAATCCTTTTTTTTTCTTTTTAAACTCTAGCAGTACAATAGTATACAGCTCAAGGCAGCTTTTGCCATGAACTCGTTTTTTTGCCAGATCAATGACCAGTCACGTTAACAGCAGTGTTTAATTCTATCAATATGTGACCAATTGTGTTAGATTGTTTGGCCATTGATTTCACTTAGTGCTACTGTATTGCTCTGAAAGGAATTACCACACACAGTGACACATGCCTAGACACAACATTCTGTCGGGCTCTTAACTAAACAGTATATATGTGTGTTTGTGTGTGTTTGGGGGGGGGGAGTGTGTGTGTGTGTGTTTGTGTTCTTTCTTTCTTCCATATTATTTATTTAGCAGATTTTATTTAGCAGATGCCTTTATCCAAGGTGACTTACAGAGACTAGGGTGTGTGAACTATGCATCAGCTGCAGAGTCACTTACAATTACGTCTCACCCGAAAGACGGAGCACAAGGAGGTTAAGTGACTTGCTCACGGTCACACAATGAGTCAGTGGCTGAGGTGAGATTTGAACCGGGGACCTCCTGGTTACAAGCCCTTTTCTTTAACCACTGGACCACACAGCCTCCTCCATATTAATGCTCTGGAATGGTACAGTAAGTACGCCCATCACTATAACTGCATTACAAGGCAGTACAAATTTCACATTGAAGAACTGTTTGTATTACACTATACATTGCTAGCATAAGTTGGTAGCTATGGAATTTATTGCACTTTCATCTTGTATTCGATTCATATAAACATGAACAGATGCATACTAAAATAAAAGTATCCCACATATACAAAATTGTTGTTGTTGTTGTTGTTGTTGTTGTTGTTATTAATATGATTTTTTTTTTTTTACTGTATACTGCTAACATAAATTCAATGTTCAATACAGCAGGTTTGTTTTTGATTTTATTGAAGGTTTTGTTTTTGTTTATTTATGTAATTATTTTTTGTTTGCTGTTTACAACTTAATATGTTGAAGATTCCTCTGGGAGGCAAAACTAACCGGAACCCAGGTGTGTACATATTATTTATGCATAATAAAAAGAAAAACTGTACCAGTAAAGAGCTAGAGCTCAGTCAGTGATAGATACTGTTGCATGACTTTTATTAACATCATAAACAACTGCTGACCGGGGTACTTTTTAGTGTGGGTTTGTACAATGCAGAACCCCACAGCACATTTACTAAATTTAACCTCACAGAAATATAAAGTATTTATAAAGTATTTTTATTAGTGCTATAACTTATAATGCCTTATATTAAACATGCACATATACCCACAAAAATACAGTATTATTATTATTATTATTATTATTATTATTATTATTATTATTATTACTACTACTACTACGACTACTACAACTGATTCTGCTACTGGAATATCAATATTATGTTTTCCACCTTCCATATGCTAATGTTTTAGTTTTATTTTTATTTTTTATTTTTTTTAAACCTGACTATTCCCTACATCAATATTGTACAGTATAGTGTCATCCTAGCACACAATATTCTAAATCCTAGACAAAAGTTCTCAAGCATATGATGATGTTTAAGATTTTGTGCCTCTATGTGAGTCCTGCAAAATGACTTTTTGATCATTACATGTAATAGAAGTAAGACAAAACTATAACAACATAATAACATTAGAAGGACATTTTTTTATGATGTCTTCCTCAATGTTATTCAGGTTATCATATTGACAAAAACATTTTATCAAATAATTTTGTCTAATTGTATTACTTGGTTTATTTTGATGGTATTGCCTGGCACTTAGTAATTAAAGATAAAGCTATGTATAAATATATTGTAAGCTACTGCATGAACCAGGAGGTTTCAGCTCAATATTAAACCCAATCAGCAAACAGTTAACACTACTGAAATTGAAAGAAAATACAATGCAATACCAAAATGTGCAAAGTGGTTGCAGGTATACAGCACACACGGTCTGTGCTCTTTTACATCGGCCCATACCAGTTCAGCTAGACGCCTATCCATTTTCATAGACAGTCTAAAGACAGGCTTTGTTAATTTATGTTATTTATTTATTTATTTGCTAGCCTGCTTCAGTCTCCTGAGGAGTGAAAGTTTACTGAAACCACATTGTGTCAAGGAAGCTGCCTGTTGGTGAAACCCTGCTTATTTTGTATTAAACCCAAGCCCTTAATAATAGCCTAAACTAGTATTTACTATCAATACCACAGGGTGCTGTTGGAAAAAGAAGGAATCTATTCCCTTCGCCCAATTTTGCATTAGAAAAGTATTGCAACATTTACGATAATGGAAGAGAGACTATTATGGCAAATAAAAATAAAAAAACGTGGTTCGGGTTATGCTGGGGAAAAAAGTAGGGTGGGTAGGTGGGTACGTAAGATTTTTGTATTTTATTTTATTTTATTATTTCCCGAATAAGCCGTGTTTGCATGGTAAAAGTAGCAAGTGATAGTTTACAGTGCATTGTTAATAACCCCTGTTGTAGTTTAATTAGTTTGTCATCTTGTTTCATTCTTCCACCATCTCCACTTTCTCTACCTCACAGCTGGCTCAGTTTCATTTTGAGGGTGCATCTTCATTAATAAACTTTCCATCTGCTATAGGCAGGTAGCTCTAAGGAGTGAAACCACTGGGACTAAAATATAGCAGCATCATTACTGCGGCACTTAATGATTGTCAATAAATTATTTTCTACAC
The DNA here is from genome assembly GCF_902713425.1 of Acipenser ruthenus. NCBI lineage: Eukaryota > Metazoa > Chordata > Actinopteri > Acipenseriformes > Acipenseridae > Acipenser > Acipenser ruthenus. The sequence continues at coordinate 89,341,921 of NC_081191.1, read as the reverse complement.
TGTATTTTGTGCAATAAAACATCTGCTGTAAATAAAGTAATTTTTGTAGAGGGGAAAAAAGAAGAGACAGTCTCTTATTAAACAAGACATCTGCAATAATTCTAATCTTGATGGAATGCAGAAAATCACTTAAAACAGATGTGGAAATGAATTAAAGTTAAGTGAAACAAATCAAAGTTTTAGCTACATAAGTTAAGTTTTTTGTGGATTTTCAAATTTTAACATATTAAACTGCATGCATATTCACTTTTGCATGTCAGACTTAACATCAGTACCACTTTTCTGTTATTAACCCCTGATTATTAATATATTATGGTACTTGTGTTTAGACACTTTTGTTTAAAGAGCACATCCGTGTTTATCTTATGCAAACATGTTTTGCAATGATGTATTTGCCAGTAACATTAATACACCACCCACTCGATATATTGTGGGTGTCGGGGTTCAATATAAATCTGTAATAAGCATTTAGATGCACTTTATTGTTTACAGATATAGAAAACGGTCAATCACTGTATGCTACAGTACATGGCAAAAGGTAAAAGTAATACATACATTACATACTGCACCAGCATTACTAAACAAAATTACATGAGCAAATCAAAAGTAAAACATTTTTTTCTTTTTTTTCATTTTATAAATCAGTGACTTACTTTTGTTACACTAGAGTCAGTGCAACTGGGGAAATTAATCGGTTACATTTCTCTGCTTGTTTTTCTTGTTCACGTGGATGTTCTGAGGACGTTTGAGCCCCATACTGCAAATTCAACCACCAAATGATTGATGATCTAATGCGGTGAATAGTATTCAGAGGCATGCACAGTGTAGACTGTAAAAAATGTCGAGCCAACGCCAGGACCACGATATATCTGAACCCGCAACATAGCGAGGGGTGGGTGTATCTCAGATCTATATCATATTTCAATTTTGACAAATGACCAATGTTGGATTAACGGGGTCAAAGTGAACTAGTATTCATATACAGTAAAACATCACAAATCTGAACAGCCAGTAAGGGAATGCCCCCTGGGATTTCCCAGCACAGTACTGGGCGCTGCAGAACATTGACTGCCGAACTGAATTAAAACATTCTGCAAAACACATCCGCTGCAGTGAGAACTAACTTTGTTGCTGGTATTTAATAAATTGTTCCTGTTTTCGAAGACGCTGCTCCCTTAGGCGTTTGGATTGTGATATTTTACTGTGTTCTACATTTAATATTGAATTGAATTGATGCTGTTTTGAAAGCAAAGGGTGGTCATACCAAATATGGATTTGATTTAGATTTTTCTTCTGTTCACTCACTTTGCATTTAGTTAATTTATAAATATAATCTATTAACATGTCTATTTTTGAAAGCATTCTTACTTTACAGTATTTTTTCACACCTGCCTAAAACTTTTGCACAGTACTGTATATATATATATATATATATATATATATATATATATATATATATATATATATATATATATATATATATATATATATATATCTATATATATGTAAGGGCGCTCGAAAGAAAAGGTAAGTACAGTTCTGAGTTTGTCAATGACAACGACAACGGAAGACGGAGTGAGGAATCTCAAGTTTACAGACCAGGAGCTAAATGTATTAGCAGAAGAAGTGGTGGGGAATTATGAAAGGCTTTTTGGTGCCGATACCGCTGTACAAATAAGCCAGCTTTTTTATTTGTCCTGCCTGCATTTTATTATGTTAATCATAAACTGCAGGCTAATAAATCAACACTATTTACAATCATTTTAAACTTTCCGCCTCTGACTCGCATGTTACGTCATTGTACAGTATGAGGAATTCACCAATCATGAAGCCGGTATTTGTTTGCCCCGTTGCCGTAGTAACCAAATGCACGACATTGACGCTGGACCGTGTACAGCTACTGTAGAGCTGCTTCTACTTGATAAAAGCATGAAACGAACAAGGAAGGTGAAGAGTAATGTAAAATACTGTAAGGAAAATAAAATGCATATTTCACGGTAGGTAAACTTATTTTTTGTTGAAATTTGTGAAATTGTGAATTTCCCGGGGCCCTACATATAAGGCTAGTATGATCTGTGCTAAGTCTGTATCTAGTTATTACCTCCTCCTCACACCGCCCTAGTAACGTCTGCCTGGTCTGAGATACTCTCTCCCTGACTCTTCTTCTCGCTCTCCTGTGCAGCTCTTCTGCTGGTTCTGTGACACCGCCTGGTTTCAATAATTGGTACTTTTAACACACGCTGAGGCACCTGCTAAAGTTAGCACCCTTAAGTGAATATGGTTTGCATATCAAATACCTCCCTCGCTGTATTTTATGGCGTGATTTGCATACATTTCCACACATTAACAGTATTCATTATATTTAAATGACTCAAACCCGTTACTTTTTCCACTTGCTTTTTTTCCATGCTCTAGGTTGCTTGCCACTGGTTAGTGAATACAGCTGGTGTACAAAGCACGCAGCAAAATGACTTACTGCATGCAAAACACCGTTTAGTGAATGAGGTCATCTGTTGGGTAGATTTTCTATGGAAGGTCACCAGCCCAGAATAAAGAAAAGGAGACTCTCACTCTCTATACTAGGAGGGCCATTCTTGCCTGTTCTTGAGAAATATTATTTGGCTGCAAGGCTATATTCGGTGCAATACTGGAGTTTCCAAAATGTTAGTGCCAGATGTACCCACATGAAATTTGGAAAACAATCTGACTAGTCACTCCCAACTGGTCCCAAAATGTTTAAGCATTTCAAATAAAAAAAACTGCTATTTTACATACACTAAATGTCTACTATAATGTTTTAAAATGTTTAGAATTAGACAATGATTATTTAAAACAGGAGGATATTCCGCCCACAAAATAGAAAAAGCTTGGTATCAGCACTGCAGGACATCTCTCAAAATGACACACTATCCTTTGACACAGCACAGTCAGTCACAATACAATATAGCAAAATAACTCTTTCAGTTCTGTCAGATAAGACAAGTCCTCAAAATGACCACAATATAGCCTACACACTAATAGCATACGTCCAAGCGAATAAATATGACTGCTGCATGCTAAGCCGTAAAAAAATGACCATGAAACTGCAGAGCGCAAATAAAAACGAAAGCATAAAAAAACTGACAATATTAGCCTAACACGTGCCCTTTTTACATACAATATAGTATTCCAAAGTTCTTTTACAATAAAACATATAAAGACCATACAGACATCACAGATCACAGAAATAAGAAACAAGCAATAAAATGCATACAATTAAAAAAACAATGTGATAACATTCTTTTAAAAAACTAAAATGCAATCGCCTTTTAAGAAGCAGTCAATTTCAGTTCCCAATGTCGCGTGTCAATTTCAGTACGCTACTGTTTTGCCAGCGAGCACACGCACACGCAGTGCAAGGAAAAAATGCATCGGGAACATTAAACGATGAAGTATTGGTGAGAAATAAAAACAGGCTACTATTCAAGATAAAAACATTGAAGAGGGAGTGTGAAAAATGGCGTTTCACCTCAGCGTCTAACACTGGTTATAATAATTTTTTCTGGTATTTTTTTCAAACAATAGTGCAAAACAACTACTTGGCGATACGCTACAGCCGTGCTGCTCAGACCCCAACATTTTATATGAACTGAAGATCGTCTTTGCTACGCAGCTTCCGGGAAATCACATGAGCGAAAACGTGGCCGTATATAGTGGTCAATTTTTCAAATTGATAACAAAGTTTAGCCCATTATCAGCAAAAAAAATATTTAGGGTCGGGTGGAAAAAATAAGGTCGGTCGGGTAACCCGAACCACATATATATATTTTTTATTTTGCCTTAGTATAGGTCAATATTGCTTTCAGTTTTAAGCTCAAGTCAATTCAAGTGGTTCATATGTAGGGTCCTGCGTTTTACGCGACCCTACATCGCGTTTTTTCAATTGTAATTCAACTGCTATCCCCTAGATGTCCCTGCAGCCACTCCAGTTATAGTAATCGAATTCACTATTAAGAAATCAACACATTATGCTTTGACTAATTAGAAAAATAAAAGCCAATTATAATGAGTATAAATGGTAATTTTAATAAATTGATGTTTTAAAAGAAAAATCGAGAGACCTAAACATGGATTCAAAGACATCGCAATCAAAAAGCATTTCATTGAGTGAACGCACGCAGCAATATCCACCTGGTGTTCTGTACACCGATGGGTATCATTTATTTTGCACAACTTGCAATTTATCTTTGGACCACACTCGAAAGTCAACAATTGACCAACATTTATCTTTCATCTTGGAATATTCTATTCCAGGATTTGATGCTGACTGTAAATCAGAAATGGACAAATACCTACCATATGCAAAAGAAAATGGCAGTAGAATGACTTTGAATGAATTTTGCATTAAAGCTGAAGAATTATTTCCCAATTTAACATGAAAGGCTAAAATATATTTGTCAGTTGTTACCAATTCTGTAGATGCTGAAAGAAGTGTTTCTTCTTATGGCCAAGTTTTTACAGAACAATGTCAATCTATGAAAGAAGGCAGGGTTAACCAACTGACGATGCTTAAGTTTAATAGCAACATTTAATGCATGGGACAATTTCTTTCATGAAACTGTACGTGACACTTAATGTGCTGCTTGCGAACAACCTTGCATTATTATTATTATTATTATTATTATTATTATATTTGTAATATCTATATGTTACAGCATTAATGCTATGATTTCAGTATTTTATGTAAATTGTTCCAGGAATCAGTGCTGTTTTTTTAAACATTTTGTTGACAAATTATGTGTTCCTACCAGTAAACTGAAACATTTAAATTATTTATTTACACATTCTAAGAAATATTGAATAAGACATATTAGTAATAAAGGGATGAATGACTAAATAAATGTCCGTAGCTGCTGCTGCCGCCTAATCAACGTGCCAATGCGCATTAATAGAATGACTAATTGCGATGATTAAAGGAATCGGGAGATTATTAATCAATTAGTGGTTTAATTAAGCAGACTACATGACCACCTTGCGGTGGGAGGAATGAAGTGCAGCCTAAGAAAACAGGTCGCGTAAAACGCAGGGCCCTATTCATATGCCTTAATCTGCATTATCACTTGAGACTGTTTAAGAGCACTCTTTTAATAATTAAGTGTACTTCTGTATACTGTAATGTAATTAGGGATACAGCCTGCAGAGACTTCTCTCCAAACAGAGTATGTGCGCTGCCCTTAAGCTCTGGACTCATGTCAGTGTCTTACAGCAGCAGGGCTTATCAATTTGCTTGCAAACAGCTCCCTGAAGTATTAACCCAGGTTAAGTATTCGTCAAATATGATTATGCAGTCGTAATGCAAAAAATTGGAAATGCAGGACGGAATTTTTCACTCCAGCGGTTCGGCGATTGTGGCAGCTGCTGAAGTAGTGGCAGCAATTACCAGCCCATTCCAGCTGGTGGATCAGAATTCTGGTTTGGAAGAAGGAAAAAAAGCAATAAATAACTAGGGAAGCGGGAATATGAGTTTTGCCAAGTGACGTGGGGGTGATAAATGAGAACCGATGGCCCACCTTCTAATCAATAGATGTAAATGCTACTCATTACAGCTTTTAAACACACTTCTCAATTAGCCTTTCCTCCAACTGGTAACAAGGAATGTCATGCTTTCTGGACTATGAAAGTGCTACAGCCCCTGGTTCACATGCACCTATAGCTCATGCAAAGAGAGGCAGGGGAACAGTTCTACATCCTTATGGGGAGAGCAGGTGCTGTGAGAGAATGTATATACTTAACATATACTTATTGAAATACATACTTAATTATTTCTGGTTAACGGTGGAAGCCAGACATGTTGTATCTATATTTAATAAACCAATAAAAAAAAAAGAAAAATCTGCACCAGATACAGTACTTGGTTCACTCAATAAATCAATCAATCTATATTATCTATATTTATACATAGAAATATATGTATATGTTTCAACACAAAGCTTGAAAAACCAACAGTTTGTTCAAAAACAGCACAAATTAAACAGTCATGAAATAAATACACAGAAACATGTAAGTATACTACTGAACATGTATAAATACCCATGTCTTAACAACCCACATTGAACAGGACGAGGAACCACACAAACCAAACTGTGAAAGTGGATCCACTCGAGAAGTGCAATATATAATTAGAGTATGGTATGGTTCTTACTGTCATTTATTTGTTTTAAATACATTAGTACATTCAATTAGTTGTCAAATTTGGTGGAGAATCACTTTTATAAAAAAATAAGAATTTAATCAATTCATTTTGTGAATTGTTAAATTCGTGTTTGTAATTTTGTCCTGTCGTTGCTACATAATATGATAACAAATTGCGTAATTGGTCAAATACTTGACTAACATTACACATACATTAAATCAGTTGAACTACTTTTAATTTTTGTTGAGTACAGTAAAATACAAGTTGTCTGTAGTGTATTCCTGGTATAACCTTAATTAGTGTAATTATTTTCATGTATCTGTCATGTATTTAGCATACTGTGATGTATAGCACCACAATGATTCTTGATTCAGGATTTAGGATTCCTGATCATTTATAGTTTTCTTCTTGCTTATTTTTTCATCTTAATGGTATATTAATATAACGCTGACATTTGATATTCAACTCTTCCTTTATAATTAAATCATATCATAGTCTTGATTTATTGATTTTATATATGCAAAAATAAAAATCACATTTTAAAACGAACCAGTTAACCATACTTAATGTTTTCATGGTTGTTGTGTGATTCTATTTCTAACCCAGCCTGCATCCCATCTGTCTAAAGGCTGAATAAAAGTTGCATAACTAATGAATGCGGGTCTGTGCATCAAGATACAAGAACATTTCGTCCCAAAAGCTGTTAATGAGATGTGTTCAAATGGTAGCTGTCAGTCTGCATTACGTCAAGACAATCTGTACAATGTAGAACAATTAAAAGCTCCCAATGGCTATGGATCTTGTTTCAGTCATCAGCTACTGGGAAGTGACAGAGACCATTCAGAAGTCCAGACCCCCATGTGGTCAATCTGGCCTATCCTCAGGGGAATTTACCACTAATGCGGTTTCATGCCCCACTTTTTTATGATGCATTGAAAAAGCAGTGAATAGTTTTCTTACAGTTTGTTTTATTATTTCTCCCTGGCTCATCTTTGCAGGAAGATTGTTAAACAAAATCAATGGGCATTCTAATAAAAAAATAAAATTAAAAAAAGCAAACCCTTCTGATGTAAACAACATAAAAAAATGTTATCATACAATGAAAGGTACAAATATATAGAGAGAGTCTGTCTTCTTAAAGGTTTACCATGAAGCTTTGAACAAATATTTCCATTCCCAGAAAAGAATTAAAGAACCCAATCTTATTTCAGCTTCTGAAATATGAAAGCCATAATAACTTTCTTGGATACTCCACACATTTTTTTTTGTATTTTTTTTTTATTCGTTCAATCTTCAGTTTCAAAAGAAAGTGAATCAGCCAGAAGGACAAAAGGTTATGTATTAGCACTGGTCAGTGCTCAAAGAGTGAGTGTTATAAATAATAAAAGAGATGAGGATGGAGGGCACTGAAATATACTCCAGGACCACGGCAGAATAGTCAAAGAGGAGAATCTAATTTCAACTTAAAAAACACCACTATACTACTGCTATGATTAGCTGGCTGGTTCAAGTTTAATTCAGTGCTTCCTCTGCCAATACTATACCGGCATATTGAAATGTGTCTTTGTTGAGCATGTTTACATTGTACTCCTCTGAACAATACTGTAACCACGGTACTTATTTTCTTCAAAATGATTTTCAGGGACATTAACAGAAGTGAGTATTGACTTTTCTCCTTTTCTTCAATAATTCCACTGAATGCTTGCATACTCTGCTTTTAGGTCAGACAGCATTTTTTTTTTCTTTTTTACCACTTCCATTGATTTTGATGTCTTTAAGAAACCCAAACCAATAAAATGATATTATAATGTCACTGAGGAGTTATTTTAAAACATTTTCTAAACAGTTTTATTATACTATGATACCCATTAGATACACAAATAATAACTGGACATAAGGGACCCCAGTGCGATAAAACAGAAAGTTTCTATTGACCTGTGGCAGGGCGATTGCCCTGCATGTGTGTATTTTGTGTTGATATCATTTGTATGGGGAAATGTGTTTATTGTATGTCGTTGTGGAGTTGATTTGTTTAATTGAATTATTGTTTTACAGACGGGCGCTCGATTGAGACTTGCTGCCTGCTAGGATTGGTTGAGGGGAAGGGCAGTAAGTGATTGGCTGTGCTGGACCTCAATCAGCAGGTGGGCGGGTCTTGATCGAGTGTCCGTCAGTTTAAAAGCATCCGCGGGAGATGGTTCGAGGCGACTGCAATGCCATGCCAGAGGGGAGCGGCGTATACTCGGGAGGAGAGGGTCCGCGCTGCAGGAACGACAGCTACGCAACCCTGAGACTGCAAGCGGTGCTTGTGAAGGCAATGCCCAGCCAAGGCCGTATGAAGCAGCACGAGTCGTTGTATGAATACTGGCTCATGAGTAGGTTAGTTAGGGGATAGTGATCCCATGTGATGTATAGTGAGGGTTACGTAGTGTAGCCGGTTCCTGGAGCGGGACGCCTCGTTTTAAGGCTAGCGCTCGCCCTCTGGGGCACCTTTTATTTGTACTTTTTGTACTGTGTTTTATTTTGCCTTTTGTACAGCTTGCTGTATGTGTCCTCTGTGCGTTACCATGGCTGGTAACGTCACATGACCAACTTTACTTTCATTTCTGTTTGTGTTAATAAATCCTGTGCGCCTGTGCCGGCGTTTCAACTCCACCCCCAGCGCTCTCTGTGTTACTTAAACAGCGGCTATCCACGCAAGTGACGTAAGACCCGGTCACATGACCTTATTACTTGTTATTGCTATTTGTACATGTCTTTGGATTTAAAGTGCTAACCAGTGACTGAATTAAAGAGCCAGTATCACGTCTATAAAAGTATTAATAACACCTGTCAATGTTTTTTAACCTTTCCATTGTTTTCCCAAACTACCCGCTTCTCATAAAAGCGATTTCAGCTGAAGCCGCAGTGTGTGATTGAGGCCTCTGTCCGTTGGTGCACTGCATCAATACCATTATATCTACTGTATGGCCCGATCTCTTTCATCAATGCAAATCTAGTGCACCATCTAATGAAACAAATTGACTGCATTTTCATAAGTCCAATAGTACTATATTTCTATCACAATGAAATATAACGGATTTCAATAAAACTACCAATATGACATTTTTTGTACATACCTGTATTATAAAAGAACTGTAGACTCTTGTAATTGTTTTCTGTAAAATAGCACATCATGAGAACATACGTACATTGAAATGGGCACTGTAACTAAGCATACAGCATCTCTTTATGCTTACACTTACAAACTCATGTCTGCCATTGCACTTGAATTGGGCAACGTTTTATGAGTTAGGAGACCAAATAAATCCTATTCTGTTTTTGTTTATAGGTTATCTTTGACTAGACCCAGCAACAGTGCTGCTATGTGGCACCTTTGTAATAGAGTCCATATTTTGAAGTCCAACATTTTTCTAGAGAGCTACTTTGACTTCCAATTCAAGTCTCTTTCCAGGATTTGATGCAGTTATATGAGGTGATTGCCCAGGCAGGTGCTGAAGAAGCCAGATCTTTTCTGAGTTTATTGTTCAGGAGCTCTTTAAGGATTATGGAAAATGAAAGTTACAGTTTCGCAGTTACTGAAAAATACTTCATCCAAAATAACACAGCATGTTTGTTTGAAATAGATTAAAGATGTCAAATATTCTATAAAAATTCAACATGTCAAAAAGAGTGGTCTGAAGTATCTGAAAATGTGTACATGACAAATACAAGTCCATTAGCTGATTATTATTTCCTCAGGAGCCCATGCTGTGGATAGGGCTATGCTCCATAGCGCACAAGTGGCTGTAAACTAAAACCAACTTCACAGCTTCTCTTGCTTGAGGTCAAACCAAAACACCTAAAGATAGCACACTAATGATAAATGGCTTAAACGTCATTCTCTGTACAACATTCCCCACAAGCTTTTTAATATACATTTCACTCTGCTATGCTTGCTCAGTCTCTTAAACTCTGGTTACAATCTTTTGCAGAGCTTGACAATTATTATTATTATTATTATTATTATTATTATTATTATTATTATTATTATTATTATTATTATTATTATTATTAATTATTTATTTATTTCTAACCCACAGAGAAGGGCAGATGCTGAAACACTTTAACAGGTTTGGTCAGGGTAATTAAGTTTCTCCCCAGAACACAGATTGCAGGGACCATTTTCAAGCTCAGCTGGGCACCCACCAGCTCACATTTATTCATGACTTTCAGCAACCATGAATGAGAGCGTCAAAGAAGAGTACTGCCATGGAAAACTGCTGCTGATGAGAAGTACTGGCTGCTCTATACTGTATGCCATTAATGTTTCATTTTCAAAAGTCTACACATTTGTTTTTTCTGTGAGAGGCCATCAAGCACAAGTGTAGCCCTTCTATCCTCTTGGTGCTGGATAACACTTCCACTTCTAATCGGGATAACACTTCCACTTCTAATCTAGATAACACTTCCACTTCTAATCTAGATAGCACTTCCACTTCTAATCTAGATAGCACTTCCACTTCTAATCTAGATAACACGTCCACTTCTAATCTAGATAACACTTCCACTTCTAATCTAGATAACACTTCCACTTCTAATCTAGATAACACTTCCACTTCTAATCTAGATAGCACTTCCACTTCTAATCTAGATAACACTTCCACTTCTAATCTAGATAGCACTTCCACGTCTAATCTAGATAACACTTCCACTTCTAATCTAGATAACACTTCCACTTCTAATCTAGATAACACTTCCACTTCTAATCTAGATAACACTTCCACTTCTAATCTAGATAGCACTTCCACTTCTAATCTAGATAAGACTTCCACTTCTAATCTAGATAGCACTTCCACTTCTAATCTAGATAGCACTTCCACTTCTAATCTAGATAACACTTCCACTTCTAATCTAGATAGCACTTCCACTTCTAATCTAGATAACACTTCCACTTCTAATCTAGATAACACTTCCACTTCTAATCTAGATAACACTTCCACTTCTAATCTAGATAACACTTCCACTTCTAATCTAGATAGCACTTCCACTTCTAATCTAGATAAGACTTCCACTTCTAATCTAGATAGCACTTCCACTTCTAATCTACATATAACCTCTTGGAATGTTCTTTCTAATTAGAAATTCATACCCGAGTACCACTAATCAGGTCTTGGACTGATCATACCCTCCATGTATTCATTATGATATTCTTAAATATTCTGAAACAAACACAAAGGCCTCAGATATGTTTTTTGTTTTTGTTTTAACAGCTACTTAAAAATGTAGCTACAGGCAAAATTGCATTACGGAATAGATAACACATATTCTTTCTAGTGCATTGAGTGTTTTTAGATACAAGTACAATAAGCAATTCTAATAAGGGGCTGGAGATGCAGGCATGTGACACTGCAGGCATGTTGCTTTCTGTCTGAACATCCTTCAAGGGTATTCTACTTTATTATTCACACAAACGTATATTAAATGTCTTATATTTACATTAAATATGTATGGCATTTCATATTTTTCATCTAAACACATGTCACAATCTTTTTTTGGGGGGGAACTACATCAAAGTATTGGAGGAATAAATATCTGATTCTTTTACTAACAGAAACCCAAAGCAGAAATTCATAAATTGAATATTCAACTGTATTACTCCAGACCACAGCAATAAACTTGATCAGCAAATCATACAAACAAACCACAATCATAGAAAAAAAAACACTTTTTCAAACGATTCAAACAATTTTAACGTCACACAACATCCTGCACATGAAAAATAAAAACATATTTTTACCTCAAAATAAGCTAAACACTATTAAATAAAGCAGAACATGGCTCCTGATCAGACAAATCAATGAACGTTTTGGTGACTGCCTGTGACCTTTCTTAAATCATTCTTCCATATTGGCTGAATCAGAATAAGTACAGGCTATTCAATGCAGACGCTAAGTGTGTGAAATAAGTGCCCTTGTCGTTTCTGCCAGACTCGTGACAGAATGATGATAGAAGCATCACATCCTTGGGAGAGTAAATGCAAACTGACAAGAGATGAGCCTTTAGATGTTGAATATAATACCGAATTGTGCTTGATGTGTCTGATTATCTTGTCTTTTGATGTCTGAAGAGGTGGTTCATTGGGAAGAAAAAGTAGAAACTGTACACATCTGTGCCATCTAAAAAAAATTGTTTGGCCTTTAACAAGTACTTTTCCAACTAATGTCCATTTTTCCCTGACAATAAATATGACAGGTCGGCAGGAGGTGACAAACAATTTATTTTACATGCCAAGCTTTATGGTTTCTGGTAGCTCAAGTGGAAGATTATTTTAAATACCCCCAAAATGAGCATTGTTTAAAAATGTCATCAACTGATAAGAAATGTTTTTAATGTTGTGTGTGTGGTGGTGGTGGGGGTCTTACACATAATTACTGTTATTACCTGTTCTTGTTGTCAGATGCCTTACGCATAAGCACACACAACATGTAAACTTTCCACTTCAATGGAACCTTCTCTGTAAATTGAAGGAGAACAGGCATTGTCTTTGGAACATGAAGGACATTAGTAGCACAGACATCATTCCATCTGACTGAAGAAAAAACTGACGCCCTCAGCAATCCACAATAATTAACTATTTGGAATCCTAATCCTCCGCTTTGAAAAATGAAAGAAAGAATGAAAAGGCACAGAATATACACGGCAGGTTCATTCCTGTTCGTTTTAAAAGCACAAATGAATATGAAGCATTAGCTTAGCTAAATGTAGTTGCTGAGCCCAACAAGAGCTCAGGGTACATAAGGAACTTTTTATTTTACTGCGTTACCATGTGTTGCTACAACTGTTTACTTAAGGTGTGTGTATTGTTTTAATTTTTTTTTTTTTTTTTTTTTTTAACATTTTGACCACTCACATCTGAGATGGATTTACCAGTGAGCAGGAGGATGATGGGTAATGTAGTTCTGAGAGGTCCATGCAGGTACATGGGAAGCCATCTTGAGCAGGGAATGCAATATAAAAGTTTAAAAAAGTGGTCAAAATGTAAAAAATAAAAATAATTAAACAATACACACACCTTACGTAAACAGTTGTAGCAACACATGTGAACATGTAACACAATAAAATAAAAAGGTCCTTATGTACCCTTTAAACCATTACTAAACTCCTGAACCAATTTTTTACCACCTCTACCTTCTTTATCTCAGTGTCTCTTTTTAAAAGTACACATTTTTAAAAAAAATAAATAAATAATAAAAAGGTATAGTATTCATGGGCAGGTATATTTTAAAACACTTTTACATTATAGAAAGGGAAACCATCATTATGCAGTCAATTCACAAATCAATATAACAATTCTAAAACAAAATTAATAGAGATGTGTGAAAATGGCTTTTCTAAAACATGTTTTTATTGAATTATTCTTAAAAAAATTGTTGAAATAAATTTTAAACCCTTCACCGTTTGGTTAGTGCTAAAACACTTGCATCCCCTCACAGCTCCTATAGCCCCAAGCTGTAATAATGCCTGCCAAGGGCTGTCATTGAGAGTTATTTTCCCCACAACACTGTAGATTAGGAAAAGCCTAAAGTGTTACTGAAAGTCCTCAACCTGGCTTGTTATTAGCCATTGTTAATAATGGCTAGGTGTATCTTTCCTAATGGGTTCTGTATAATTATAATATTAGGTTACTTACCGTAACCCTGGTTCCCTGAAAGAGAAGACTACCACCAACAACATTACGTATGGGCTATGCCTGACTATTGCTAGGTATTTTCTAAGCTGTCTCTATACCAAAACTGCCGATAGGCCCCCTTCCTGGGATGACGCCCTCAGTCCTGCCTACTGAGGGATTAAAACCGTCATACTGAGGAAGCCATTTCTCTTTTTGCATCGAACCCGTGAGGGCGACTGATGGTCGTCTTCTCTTTCAGGGAACCAGGGTTATGGTAAGTAACCTAACGCTCCCTTTCAATTCGAAGACGACCACCAATAACATTACATATGTGAAATGTATACCAGAGCCATCGCAAGGGAGAAGGAACGACAGCATACAAGGGACGCATCAGAACCGTATAAACCAAGGTTAGCGGTGCAACCTCAAGGACCCTCGTGCCTACTGAAGGCAAGGAAGGATCTCCCGCATTCAAGTGGTAGAACTTGGAGAATGTATGCAGCGTAGCCCAGCTAGGCGCCATACATATATTGGACACTGCGGCCCCTCTGAAGAGGGCCCAAGATGTAGTCAACCTTCTAGCAGAGTGAGAAGCTACTCTCCCAGGTGGGGGTAAGCCAGCACTGTCATACACCGCAGAGACTGTGTCCGCAATCCAATGTGACAGTCGCTGCTTCGAGAGGGGCTGTCCTAGGGTCTGTATACCGTGACAGACAAAGAGCTGGTCAGTATGATGCAGAGCTCTTGTTCTATCCACATAACACTTCAAAGCAAATGGAGGTGGATGGAAAGACTCCAATTCCACAGACTGATTCATGTGGAAGGCTGTGATCACCTTAGGGAGGAAAGCAGGGTTTGTACGCAGTAACACCCTGCTGCCATCGTCCCAAATACGCATACAGGAGCATACAGGAGCTGTGCACTGACAGCGTCTGCAGCTTTGCGGAGGTGATAGCCAAGAGGAAGGCTGTCTTCATAGACAGATGCTTCAACTCTATGGAGTGTATGGGCTCAAACGGTGCCTTCGTGAGAGCCTCCAGTACAATATTAAGGCTCCATTCGGGGAGAACTACCCTCCTGGGAGGGCGTAACCGCTGAGCACCTTTCAGGAAACGGGTTGCTAAGAAATGCACACCTGGAGATGCCGAATCTACGGGGGCATGGCACGCAGAGACAGCCGCTAAATACACTTTCAATGTGGAAGGTGACCTACCAGCATCAAGCAGCTCTTGCAGAAACTGCAAGATGACCGGCATGGGACAAGAAACAGAGTCGTGACTTCTAGTCAAACACCAATTCTGGAAATACTTCCATTTATAGGCGTACAGTGACCTAGTCTGCCCTAGTGCTCTACAAAGTACCCACAAACGCGTCTGATAGCCCTAGGGCTGTCCAGCGGTCCTGTTCAGGGGCCAGACCCATAATTGGAACCTGCCAGGTTCCGGATGCCAGAGAGTGCCTCTTGTCTGATTGAGGAGATCCAGGCGAAGCGGGATCTCTCAGGGCTGGCCTTGTATGAGCTGGCTTAGAGTCGAGAACCAGATTCTCCTGGGCCACCGAGGGGCCACTAGGAGAACTGACGCTTTCTGTAACTGGATCTTCTCCATGAAGACCGGGAGCAATGGTACTGGCAGGAATGTGTAAAGGAGCGTCCTGGGTCACTCGTGGACTAGGGCGTCGACGCCGAGTGGACCGCCTAAGCGGTGGAGGGAATACCACAGGGGGCAATGCATCATCTCCGCCGAGGTGAAAAAATCGACCTGCGCCTTCCCAAACCATTCCCAAATGCGCTTCACCACCTGCGAGTGGAGTTGCCACTCTGATGGATGCGCACCCTCCCTCGACAGGAGGTCCGCTGCCCAGTTTGCCACTCCGAGAAGATGCGTTGCCTGTAGGGACAGCAGGTTCAGTTGTGTGTTGTCTGTTCGGACCAGCACATGTTTTCCATGCAACACTGGAAGAAAGTGCTGGAGAGCCAGGAAAACAGCCTGCAGCTCCAGAATATTTATGTGCAGGGCTATACAACGGCCATCCCCAGAAGGGGCCTATCGGCAGCTCTGGTATAGAGAGCTCAGAAAATACTTACCAATAGGCAGGCATATCCCATACGTAATGTTGTTGGTGGTCGTCTTCGAATTGAAAGGGAACTGATAATCCTAATATTTTGTATCACAGGTTTACCTTTGGAAAACAGTGAACGAGACACAGTAACTGAATGAATGAACACAGTCCTTGTTAGAACCACTTGGCACAATGCTTATAATAAAATAATATAGCTATACAGCTGTGCTGATTTTACAGAATATATAATGGAGTTTCTAAAAGTAGTTTTCTCCTTTTATTCTTGCTTTTACATTTGAACCTATTAAGGCTATTCTTATTGTGGCAGGGCAGAGCCCTGTCGATAAAGAAAGTGTTGATGTTATGTGTTTTGGTGGTGGTTGGCAGTGATGGGGTTAATTCCTGCCAAATACATTTGAGAATGTGGCTGTTCCCAAATTAGATAGTTGGTGTCAATTGGGAACAGCCACAGAATACAAAGAGAGCTTGAAGCTCCATTAAGGAGAGACTACCAGGGAGATGGGAACAAAGAAAAAAATGTACTGTGTGAGCCATAGTGTTATTTAAAAGGGTAAAACTGTGTGTGTAAAAGTGTTTTGGGAAACGGCTTAGCCGCCCGGGTTCTAATTTAGAGATTGTGAAGAAAAGTATAGTTTACACTATAAAGTTTTTGTTTTGTATTATTTCTGTAAATAATAAAAGTGTTTGATTCTGCAAGTTCTGGGTCTACTAATTAAATGGCAAATGAGAGTGATCAGGGACAGGCTCTGTTATAACATTACTATTATTATTGTTGTTTAATGTTCAATTAATCTTATACTTAACCTTCAGATAGCAACATGCTGAATACAAGGTAGTGTGGTGTAAAAACTCGCCCAATTCCTCATAGTTAAAAAGATGTATTGCAGTTGTAGACTAATAATGCTCACTCTGAATTGTATCTATTAACAAGGAAGGGCGACAATCATGAATTTGGATTACTACATTTTTCAGCTTCTGTATATACTAAAGAACCCGTGGGATCTGATGTTTCTGTGGATTTTAATTTGTGCCATCTGGAATTACTGTCTGAAGATGTTGCTGTCTAGTTCATTTAAAGGTGAATTCTTTTGAGGTAGCAAGGTCTATCACAACAGATACATGTATATATGTCTGGGATGAAAGGCTGCATTTCTTTTACAAAAAATAACTTGTATAGTTTTATTAATTCTCTGCTTTGTCTTGTTAAAATGTTGACTACAGTTATTTTTGCTTTTATTTACTATATATCAGATACAAGCAAAGATACATATTTAATTTGCTGTTTATAAATTGTGTAAATTATGCATATTTTGATTTAAGAATGAATAAAGTAATCTCTACCAGTATGGTGCTTTCTAACCTGTTATGATGCATTTAATGCTAAAGCAGTTTTACAAAATAGTAGTGTAAATCTTTCAGCTACAGTGAAACCTGATTTTAATTAAGGGGTGTTTGGATGGAGTGCAGGACCAACTTTGCTCGATTACAGATTTTAGGTCCTGTGGTTCTTCTTCCTCACCTTACGTTTGTGCTTTGCATATAAAAAAAACAAACCTCCACATCTATATATGAAAAAAAAAAATGACAATAACTTTTTTATATGGAATTTCTAACCTGAACACACTGCTATCATAACATACATTCTGTTAACAAACCTTATGATTTATGATGAAATAAAGCAACATTGTTTGGGGCAATATTGTCTGAGGAAGATTTCATATTAGTCCTCTAGGCCAAAGGACATGTGCTTGCATCCCTGTGAAGAGATGCAATTCACGTGATTGTATTTGTCATATTATTTGTCTGTTCCTGGGTCCTACGGAATTATCGTTTGATAATCTTGCCTGTATTTTGCATTTCTCCCATAACTCTGAACTGTTTATGACAAAACTCATAATATTAACTAAATTGGTAATGGCGTCTAACTATCTATAATGGGATTCATCAAACAATAGCTGTAGATATTTTGTATTTCAAATTTTGTATTGGTTTTAAATACAGTATTCAATTAAAGCGGTTTACACTGCATCAAGATACTATACATATGGAAAAAATGCCAAAATCAATGTAAGATCCTCAAAAATTAGGACAAGTTTTAGTTAAACGTTCAGTAAAATACAATGCCGTTTAGGATTTTAACTTTTTATTTACTGTTTATATGTTTAAATCTTTTTTACAGCTACTTTAAAAAGTAAAATACATACATATATTTGATTTCTGCAACAATATTGTAAAATGTTTACCAGCATTTCTAAAAGTATGAATTGATCTAAATGGCAGATTTTAATACCACTGTCATTTACTTCAAATAATTAAAAGGGGACCCTTCTGGCATTTCTTAGTAATTTTAGTCAGAATTATATTGAAGAGACACATTCCATGTAAGACGGAGGGAATAATTTGTATCAGCCCTGAGGCCTATTTTAATTCTTTAAACACTGGCTGTATTTGATATGCGCTGTTTTAAGACCCTGTTATTTTTAAATGTGTGAGTAAATGCTTGCTTACTGTTTAAGCCATAATATGCATGTCTAAAAAATGATACTTTTGTATAGACCGATATTTAAAAGTCAGCATGTGTGCCTGATTTCTGCAATCAAGTCGTTTTAATGCAACACAAATTTCTGATGTGTTCCTGTCATCAAGAATATACGTTGATTATACATTGAAGCATAGTACATCCAAACATGCATAACATTGTCTACTATTTGTAAAGATCATACTGTTATGTAACAAAAAAAAGAGTGAATTATATAATTCGTTGTGACCAATGCATTCATTCAAGGTGCCAGCCCAGGGTCACACCAGTAAAACCAATGAGACACCAACTCAGGTGTCACCCAGTGGGATAGTTCTTATACAGCATCACAGGGTGCCCTTACCCTCCCCCCCCCCCCCCCCCTCTCTCTCTCTCTCTCTCTCTCTCTCTCTCTCTCTCTAGCAAATCAATCATTGAATCTGCCAGTGGCTTAAAATAAAATAAAAACAGTTATTCTTTTTTATAATATATACCATGTACCTTATAAAGTGTTGATTCTATGTATTACAAAAATCATGTTATGTATTAGAGAGAGAAGATATTGTTTCCATACATAGTAGCGGTACTAGTATCAATGTAACTACCTAGCAGAGAGCTAGGTAATTATAAAGTTAAAGTGGAGGTGCGCTGGTGATAACGTTTCAGATGTATTTTATAAAAATTTAGCAGGGCCCCACTACAAAACTCACAAAAACAATGGATATAAAAATAAATCAAATGTAATTCATTATTTCTTGGTCCAATGAAAAACAAAAAAAAACAAGATGAGAGTGCCGAAACACTGATGAAAACATCAGCAGCCTTGTACAAACATTAATCAAAAAATAATCAGAAAGAAAACAGTACATCCGAGATACAAAGATAAAATAAATAAATAACTATGCTCAATGGTTATTAAAGAAAATTGTTACACTGCGGATTTGAAACTGTTACTGTGAGCTTTCTTTAGTGATTCTTTCCTGGGGATATTCTTAAAAATGTATTAGCCTGACAGTGGGAAACTGTACACAGATCACTCCCTGACGGTGGCAGCCTCTTCAGCTTTAGTATACAAATCAGGGGGGAAGCATGAAGTGGAGACACAGTCACACCATGAACCTGTAACAGGACTTCACCTCTGTGTTCCCTCCGATCCACAAGCAAGAATAGGTAAATCTTTTACATATGTATCCTAAAATGGGGTTTTCTTGTTCTCTTTTGTTCCCAGCTTGCCTTTGTTAGTCTCATCTATGTGTGGTTGTCTGATGTATTATTAATCTCAAAACACCAACCAGCAGGGTTTTTAATCAAAGCCGGCTTCAGTTTTTGACAGTTTCAAATTATCTATGTTTACTGGTTGCTGACAGGAAGGTGTCCTTAGACACCATTAATCTATTGGCTAAAGTTCCTCAATAGACATCATGTCAGTTAATGAAATTATGAAAGTTACAGTGATGGCCTCTGCAGGTCCATTGTAGTAAAAACACAGGGGTCATTTGCTAAGGGTTTGCAGCTGCATTATGAGATGCATATCCCCACCCCCAAAGGAAAAAAAAAGTCTCTGGAGAGATGAAAATGAACGTCCACAGTCTGATTTTCAGAATTCATTTCAGTAGATCCCCCATAAAATCATCACCAAATGGTGAGTAATGGAAAGAACAGCAATACCCCAAACAAACAAAAACAATCGGAGCTAACCAGTGAGTAGTTTCTCTTACTACTCTTACTCTTACACAATTACAAACTGCGCAAAACTGTTATTTTAAAACAGAATTTGACATCACCGGTCTGCTTTACACATTTTTATATTAGTTTTCTGGCAAGGCAGGGGAAAATCTCTTTAATTAAGCAAATACAGACTGTAAACCATTTAGCACATTTACTGACTGAATTTTCTACTTAATATCAATTTTTTTTTTAATCTTTTCATTGGCTCTTTTTTATGGTCTCTTCCTAGCATAAAATAAATGTCAGATTATGAATATTATTTACAAAAATAACACAGAAAAATAACAAAAAGCACGTTTCGCATTTGTCTGGAAATATACAGACGTGATACAAGACACGTTTTCTTTTTAATAGGTACTTGTGGACCAGTCTCAATAAAAACACATTATAAGGTATTACATTGTTACATTGTATGTCTCTTTTCGAGCTCTTACAGTGCTGTTAGGGGTCATGGTTCTTCTCACCTATTCCCATGAGGCTTAAATACATTATAATAATTTAAGCTAGAACACAAGACTAAGCAAAAGTAAAGGATTTTTTAATACAGACCTGTCACAATTCACCTTGTTCAGAAATAGCAAAATATCACAAAATTATCTCTTTAAACTGTCAATAAAAAGCATGGTTTACTGAAACTACGATATGCTGGGGCAACCCACTGAGGAACAAAAGGTCCATTCCAAAAAAAGTTACGATTTCACTTTCACTGTACATATTACATATGTACTGAAAAAGAATGTACCAGTAATTGTTTTCTGTTTTTGACGACACAACGTTTGATAGATTTATTCAATTGCATACAACCAATTAACACAGCTAAATCAAACAGCTTTTTCTGCTGTCCTGACTACCCATGATATGACAGTTCTTTCTCAATGCGAGTGAATGCATTTCATCATTGTACTGTAAGCAACCAATATATATCAATTCAAACAAAACATACTGTTTATTAGTCAAGAAAATGTTCACTGCTTGTATGTAAATATATATATTTTTTAAAACAAATGTTATTTTCTAGGGCCTATATTCATCTAAATACAATAGAATAAGGGCACTGTGCCTTTTTAGTCTTTCACAAAACATTTTGCATCTGAGCATTTTTGTATTGCGAACACACCAACATACATGTCATTATTTACTTGCAAGTGCATATGAAAAACCTCTATATAATATATAAAAAATGTACTGAAAAGAATGGCTGAGATGTTCAGAAATGTCATATTCACTGATGGATGGTTCTGTGTATCCCGTGAAACCAACTTGTCCTAGTTTCTACAGCCCTCTCTCAGCATGTTTCACAAAGTAACAAAATACATATGCCCATCTGGTCTGAAAACATATAATTCCACCGTTCACCCTATGTTTTTAAATCTGGTTCCTCTCCATGAGAATTTCACAATTTGTGTCAACAATCACACAACGCTGTGTTTAAGTAAAATATCAATTCAGTTATTTGAATTTGCTAATTCAATAAACAGTGTATACAGAACTACTGAAAATAATTTTACAAAACACAATATATAAGCACAGACACACAAATACCCCATCGCCACAGATACTTTAACAAGCTAAAGGAACTATATGCAGATGATGCCTATACTCAAGTTCAAGTGCAAGGCTATAAAATAATTTCTTGTAAATTGAAGCCGTGCCTTTTATTGTAGCGGTGTCACCATCCATCAATGTCTGGTTCTAATAAAAGCCAAATACATTGCAAAGTGTTTTAAACAGCTGCTTCTAGTCACACAATGAATTTATCTTCTAACTGAGCGATATAAATATAAATTAAACTTACTTGAAAATCTTTGATACCCCCCCCCACACACACACACATTTTTACAGTTTGCTATGTTTTTGTTTTTTTTTACAGATTGGCATAACTTTTCCTTAATCCTAAACTGTTTTCTACAACTACTGCTATCAATACAGTAAACTATACCATCAGATTAAACATCTCCACTGACTTACCAAAGAGCATGCTGGGAGTGTCCTCGCTGTCATTTGGTTCTGCGGGCGTAAGCAGAGACTCATTCAGCTCATTGTCTGAAGTGGCCGCTTTGTCCTCACCTCTCAGCTCTGCGTTCATCTCACTCCGGAAAGACAGCAAGGGCTTACTGAGCTGTCCAGTAATCATTGGATCCTAGAATAAGCAAGAGACTGAGGTAAAGTGTAGTTAGCTTTGGCATGTGCTTTCACCCTCTCTCCCTCTCTCTCTCTCTCTCCCTCTCTCTTCCCCCCTTATCTCAGTTTGAGGCAGCTCCTGCTGTTTTTGCTGGCTGCAGTCAAGTGAAGAGCTATTACTGATCCAATGAGTTTTCCATTACTCTCCACCCTATTAAAGCTCCACAAAAATCAAAGGATTCTGGCTACACAGAAAAATAGCTCTCTATAAATAAATAAATATATTCAAAATATATGTCCTTTGTACATGTATTCTAATGCTGCCGGATATCAAATATGCACTTTCTCCATCAGCGATCACAACAGTTTAGTACACTCTTCTGATTTATATGTTAAGGCATACATACAGTACTGCAAATACTGTAAGTTAAACATAATTTTGTTCTTATACTTTAATGTGACTTGTTGTTCACACTAAAAGTACACCAAATAAATATGTAATTACCAATTATTGCTTTGTAATCACAACAAATTAATTGTACATTTGCATTTAAAAATATAAAATCATTAGTTTACAAAATATACATATTCAAGTAAGTTGTGAAATGTACAGGATTTTAAGGTTAACAGCATACATTTCTAATTATATTAAACTTAGTAAATTTTATGCTAAGGAGATTCTTAAAAATGCTTACTTGTAAATACAGACAGAACTTAAGCCAGGTTATGCATAACAATTATAATTATTATTATTATTATTATAAATAATAATAATAATAATAATAATAATAATAATAATAATAATAATAATAAATGTACTTACTGAATTAATTATTTCACAGTACGGTTCAATTAAAAAGAAACAGAGATTCTCTCATGCAGGAAAGGATGTGATTCCCCTTTTAAAAAATAACGATAACCACACACTACTGCTACTACTTTTTTTCCCCCCTCTGGCTCGTTCTGGTTAAATTAGTCTCAGGTTGTCTTCTTTTTCAGGCACACAGGCCCAGGGGTCGGTAGTTGTCTGTTAGACGATTGTCTGAGGTTTAACCTTTTTTTCGAGATACTCAAATGTCTACCTTCAGCTAAAGAGAATTCTAATAAACAAATAATAAAGCGAAGCGGCAAACTCCCTGAGATGACGGCCTGCTATTTATTGCAAAGTTTATGCCTAAATGGGTCTGTGCCTTGAACAGGTGACTAGTGTGCGTGGAGGCAGGCTAGTAGGAAGCAACCAGGCTCTTCCAGTGTCCACTCCTCACCACATTGGTCGATGGTCGGATGCCTGTGGGTGCTTTCTAATGTATCCATCTCTGGAATCAGAGATTTGATATGACACATGATAATCTATGAAAATGTTAATCAATAAAAATAGTTTAAGCTGTCATCAAACGCACTGCTGTGGTCAATACTCATATTGCTGCAAACAATGCCACTGTCACCAAGGCTTAATTTGCACAGCACTTAAATATTGGACTCTGTGCATCAATGCACTCCTCTCGGAGATAGGTAAACACATTTTCATGCACTCTACATGCATTTAGCTGAGCCAAAACCTCCCCTTTGAATATTTGGATAGGTCCACTGGAGGGCAAAATTAATACTTAATTGAATCTCGCAGTCATCAAAATAATCAATACTTTTGTATTATTTATTCTTTACAGTCTGTTGACTGTTTGAAACCTCAGAGGGGTCGTGGAAGGGATTCATGGTTTTGAAATACTGTCATTTAACAATGTAATTTTCACTGGGGCATCGGGGCTTGTGAAACATAACAAAACAAAACAAAAATATGCAGAGTTGAGTAAGAAAAGGGGAATTATTTATTTTTCCAGCTAAGAAAGGACAAACAAAAAGCGACTGCAGCAGACACATAGTGTGCAGAAGAAGTGTTGGTTTCTCCCTCTGTCTTTTTTCTTTCTTTTTGTTTTTGAAGGTTTTATCATATCAACAGCAGAGCAGTGCTTTCGTAATGCTGACATTTCTCTTCCAGACAATCTTAAACAAGTAGAAAGGATGAGATCTCAGATATCATCTTTCATCACCCTCTCAAGCTTAAGAAATGACATGACAGCATCTTTCTCTTTTACACTGTTAATTACTTAAATAAAATACTAAGCCCTGGGCAACATTAGACAAATGCCAATATGTATATATTTTTTTTCTTTCAGCAAGAGTGTTGGACTCAAGAGGGAGATTACTTTACCTGCGACTACTTTATTTGCACTAGCGCATAAAGTCCAATGTAATGCACTCCCTTCATTCAGAAACCATAAACAGGCTAACTCCACTGTAGTGATCAGGTATCAGTGCTAATGGTTTAAGACTGCTTTACAGAGCATGCTGAATTTGTTGCCAGCTAATTTAGTAGAAATCTGTTGTGAGCCTTGTTATCTAAAACTCAAACTGAAATTGACCACACTCTAATGTAAGCGCACATCGCGCTGGGTATCTGTAGCTCCAGTCAGTACACCACTGCATTGTGCTGGACAGAAAACTGTTCCGGTAGTGTCAGTTAGGTTTAAGATATATATTTTTTATTGTAAGTCCTCCAATGATTGTGTTTGCCGGGCCACTTACAATATGCAGTTGTTTGATCTTCTGCATTGCTATATGAGACTGGGCAATCAGTTTGGGGGTGAAAACCTCTAGTCGCGTGAGCAGAGGCTGTAATCTCAACTGTGCTTACAGCCTGATAAAAATAAAGATTAATGTATTTATTTATGTATCTTGGTTGCCCTTTATTATAAGGTTTCACAGAAAACCATTACTAAAGGTTTTACGAACCATTGAACATAACTTAACCTGAATATATTAAATGTAAAAATATATAATAATAATAATAATAATAATAATAATAATAATAATAATAATAATAAATGTACACTACATGTTAACTTAATGTATTAAAGCTGCTGTGTCCAACAATTATTTTATTTAATTTTTATAATAAAACATATCATTAGGTGCCTGTTTACTATTTAATTAGCAGGGTTTAGCCCACAGTGAATACTTTTTTATCCCAGTTATTTCTGTTCTAAAAAGCAAATATCTGGCTTTTAATATCTTCAGCATATATTGTACTTACCATGAATAATATTAGTCTTGGTTTTTAAGCAGTCTTGGTTTTTAAGCAGAAACATATATGCTTCCCTGAGCAGAAAAGCGTAATTCAGTAAAATAATTTTTAATGTCTATATGAATGTGTAATTTTGATCATATGGCCTGGTTCCCAGGAGTATATATATATATATATATATATATATATACAGATATATATATATATATATATATATATATATATATATATATATATATATATATATATATATATATATATATATATACAGATAGATAGATAGATAGATAGATAGATAGATAGATAGATAGATATTCCAGACACATAACATTAATAAATGCATTTAAATACATGTATGTATATATTTGTTTATTTTAGGATAAAGATCCACATTTGCAGGCAGGACAAAGCATTTTTTTTTAGGGGTGTACAGAGCTCATCTCTACTGTGTACAGTATCTGCCTCCAGTCCCCCAGTGTTATTTTAGCGCACCTCAGTTTCCACGCGGTACAGTTTGTCATTCAGAGAGGCCTCCAGAGACTTTCCTCTGTCAAGCAGCGCACAGTCCACAAAGATCATCTGACACATATGAGGCACACATTAAACCTCAAACGGACCCAGATCACAGCATGCCTACCGTTCTTAATACAAACCAGTACCAAAGCATATTCAGCCTTGTAGTTTTTATTTTACTTTTTATAGTGCTAAAAAGGAGGAAAACAGTCATATTTTATAATAAGTCCGTAATTTAAAAGTTATTAACACAATCTTAAAATGTAATTGGTATGATGCAAACATCAAGCCATTATACAGTATGTTCTTCCTTTTTCTGTAATTAATTACATAATTCATTTTTCACATAAATTTGTTCCAATAAAAACTTGACATCTAAAACCTGATGACAGGGAGGATTACTATAATTTTAAAAGATTTGAAGTGTTATTACATAGTAAGAATCTATATAAATTATGTTTGAGACGAGCATGGTTGTCTTTGCCACCAAACACATTTCAAGCAATGCTTGTTTATATGTTAAAAGATTTGTCCCAGTACTGCATATTTAGTACATAGTGTGACTGGAAATAGCTTTTAGTATAAAGTACTGTTCTAAAACCCCTTTCCTTTCAGCTGGGACAGCAGCATCCTCTGCTGTTTCTGTGTCAAACGTATTACAGCTCAAACTGTGTCAAACATACTTCAGCTTCTTCTGTGGCTAGATGTCTATGTTAGATGTCACTAGATTAAAAACCTTACTGTACATGGTATATTCAGGCAGCCTGATATTCAACTATACCCCTTCACTCAGTCCACCTGCTTTACAATTGTTTTGCAACCTTGCTAAATCCTGACAAAGTATTACAATTCAACTTTTGTTGAAATAAATGAAATATGTCATTTTATTTAAGAAAGAAAGAAAAAAAACCATGCTGTTGTTGAAACTGCTTTGTGATAATGTATGCCAACATTCACACCTGGTGTTTTTTCCTCCCAGTAAAAATCAAATAAGAAAAATATAACAATAAATGCAGAAAGTTCAAATAGATACTCATTGTCTGGCCTTTTCATAATCGATAATAAACATCTCTTTTGAACATCTCCTGCGACTATTCAGAAACACATACACTATTGTAGCTATATTTACAGTATCAGCAGCATATTGAAAAATGTATCCTACCCTCAATCTATCAAAGCAGCTGTGCAAAAAAAAGGTTCTTTGAAGCCAAGAAAGCCATACAGCCCAGCAGGTCCACTTCAGATAAATAAAAAAGCATTGATTTGAGGAAAGTGAGGGTTCATTTTTTGTCCATTGATTCCTCAACTGACCTACAGCATCAAAGCCCAAAGTGCACTAATCTGACCCTGGCATTCGGTGAGTTAGAGAGAGACACAAGCTACTTACAGTGCACGCCATCCCCTCTGTTGAGATATAATAAAGTATTCTAGAACTGCTCCGACTCAGACCGCTTCATGCAGTCGGCATTTCCTCTACACTCTCTGCTCTCAACATTCTGCCTTCAGCTCAGATAGATGTCTGTCGATTGGTTACACAGCAGAGTTCAAATGGCAATCTTAAACCCAAGCCAGACCAACCATTCTGATATATAGCTTTTATACCACTGGTAAACTAGCAGACCATAGGCTATGTATTTTAAATACAAGACAACTGTTTTATAAAAATATAAATATTGTTGGAAATACAAAATTTATATATATATACAGGTATATATATATATATATATATATATATATATATATATATATATATATATATATATATATATATATATATATATATATATATATATATATAGTTTACTGGTACATACTGCAAATTAGATGTATCTCTATATAATGTATAGCTTGAGAACAGTCTAGGAATAAAATACATTTTATTAAACTATACAGTATGTTAGCATATTTTTTTTATTCCGACTAACATAATCATTATTATTCACAACAGAAAGGTCTATCTGCCTATCTATCTATCACTGATGAGCCCCAAACGGGTGAAACATGTCTGTAGCTGCTGTGCTCTGACTTTTAAAACGTGGTGAATGTAGAAGCCTTTTGACGACTTTCACACGATTTGATTAGCTCTTGCAATGTTGAAATTTGCATATCCCGATTACCCATAATGCTATAGCTACTACTTTTTCTGACCTTAACTTGAAAGATACTTTTAATTATCATCTATCTAATAAATATTGTATCCCCAGAGCCTACACTTCGGGAATAAACATATTTTTATATAAAGTATTGTTCTGAAAACAGAGAACAAGGAATTTTATTTTTGAGTAAAACTAAACATGAATGTGTGGAGCCTGCAGCTTTAAGGTGTTGTTATTTACTTTTTAATTACCACCTGGAGGATGAATATTGGAATTGCTCTGTTTTAAACAGAAGGTATGGGGCTCCCGAGTGGCTCATCCAGTAAAGGCACTCCGCGTGTAGTGCAGGATGCGCCCTATAGCCTAGAGATCACAGGTTCAAATCCAGGCTATGTCATTGCCGACCGTGACCGGGGGTTCCTAGGGGGTGGCGCATAATTGTCCGAACACCATCCAGGTAGGGAGGGATTAGGTCGGCAGGGTAAACCACGGTTCACCGCGCACCAGCAACGTCTGTGGCTGATAGGGCACCTGCAGGTCTGCAGTGGAGCCATTCAGATCTGTGTTGTCCTCTGGCACTATGGGTCTGGTGGCTTCGCTGTGGATCCGCAGTGCGAAAAATGACGGATGCGTGTTTCAGCCTCCATTTCCCAAGTCGCCAGGGGATTGCAGCAGTGAACCAGGAAAAAAATAATTTTTTAGCATCTATCAAAATTGGGCCCGAAGTCTAATTTATGTTCTGTGCACTGAGCAATCTCAATTTAATTCCACACAATTGCGAACATTGCGTAAGCATTAACAAATAAGGTCTACCAAAAAATAGTAGTGATAACTGTTTGTGGTAGCACGTATGGTTCCTTAATAAAGCATTACTAATTAACTTTGTACTGTACACTATAGTGTCCTCCAATCATGTTCAATATTATCCTAACACATGGTTATTTAATGTCTGTTTAGTACATTCTTATATAGCCTTCTGTGCTCCTCTTTTCATCAGAAGTCAGAACATGTTTACAATCCAGTTTGATCACAATGCAGTTATAAAGTTTTAACTGCACGGACAAAAGCTTCATTGCCTCTTCAAAGACTTTCATTCCAGCAGCAAAACACTTTACAAGCTTGGTTAAAACAAACATCAAATGTTTCAAAAATAAAATAAATATATAATAACACATTGATAATTTAAAAATTAAACATTGTGTGTGTGTATATACATATATATAAAATCAGTATAAAAAATGCTATGTTAATCAAAACACAACGGGGATTAATTTAACAAGCTAACTGGCTGGTGGCACTTTCAAACAAACCAACAAAAAAAATAGCCATGGTCCAGGAAGTTAAACAGAATATTAATTATTAAACACATAATCCGAAATATTAAAACTAGTAATCCATAAGTTTCTTTATTTTATTTTTGTATTATAAATTACTGTGCTGTCAATTTGCTGAGTACACTGCTACAGTTTTGTAGGCTACTTATAAAAAAACGTGACCCTATTTACAAAGGAACTTTAGATCAAATCCGAACCCTGTTAATGAATACAATTCTTCTATAAGAATATTAATAATCCTAACATAGTGTTAGAATCCATTTTGACATCATAGTCTGAGGATTGTTCAAAATCACTATCAGCCATCCAGACAATGACGGCTCAGAGCAGAGGTCTTTAAAAACTACAGGTTGCCCCTGTAAAGAAGCTTGCAGATTGCACTGATTCCTGAAGTACAATAATGTATAAAACTATTTTTACCTCCTTCTAATCCAGATCAGGGATGAGCCTATAGGCACTTGTATGTTATCACCATGGGGTTTCTTTTCAAAGTCAAGTTTCTCTGCAAGGCAGCAGTGTGGAGTAGTGGTTAGGGCTCTGAACCGGAGGGTCGTGGGTTCAATCCCAGTTGGGGGACACTGCTGCTGTACCCTTGAGCAAGGTACTTTACCTAGATTGCTTCAGTAAAAACCCAACTGTATTAATGAGTAATTGTATGTAAAAATAATGTGATATCTTGTAACAATTGTAAGTTGCCCTGGATAAGGGTGTCGGCTAAGAAATAAATAATAATAATAATAATAATAATAATAATAACCTCCTGGGAGCTGCGCTGTGCACATTCTCGTAAAAGGTGTGAAAATCTGATTTTCTAAAATGGATCAGTAATTCTCCATGAAGGAAAAAGGGGATCAATAAATCTTTGCTAAGTAAATTGTAAGAGGAAAAAAAAAAACTATACTTATTCCTGCAATTAGGACCCTCCAAACAATCTCAATAAACTAAAGACATATGATCTACTTAGCGTCCACTCTGACTATTCCCACATTACTGTAACAGTAAAATCATTCTTAATAAAGATCATACTGCCTCTTACACTGAGGAATTACTGCTAGTGATTTGTCAGAATCTATTTCAAAATGAATGCTTTTGGCTGAGAAAGTGGCAATTTAGCAGCCTCTTGTGACCTGTTTAAAATGTACATCATGCCTAAGATAGGTTTTACTGTATACATTTATGCTACATCGCATAGGGAGAGACCTGTAGACTATGCTGTAGTGTCAGATTCCTATATTTAACATCCTGTCACTGGGGTCTTTACCACTTCATTACCTGGGACCATATAAATACTTAGAGTCATTAAGTGTAATACAGTATGTAATAACTGTCTGTGAAACTACTGGTGTATGTGAACTTAGTTTATAGTTAGAAGTGAATTGATATTAGGGGTTTTAATCAATTAATGATTAATCGATTAATCACACCTGTGGACTTTGATAGATTAAAAAGAAAGATACATTAATTTTAAGTCTACTTAAGTGCAGTATAAAAAATGGTGCACGAAAAAGAAATCTTGAAAAATGGCAGAGGGTACTAAAGACTGGCAAAAGGGCAACAGGAAGGTAGACCCAATATTTCACAATATCTCAGAATGAAAAAAAACAACAGACTGAAACCTACAAAATTTGCTCATCTATGCTTTTCTTTCACAGCAGTATCATCTTAGTCACAAATAAGCACGTTTTTCTTTTTAGTCGATGTATAATCTTTCAAATTGTATCAGAACATGAACAGGTATATCATACTTTTTCTTCAGCTAACTAAAATAAAACAGCACTCCAATAAATTACAATTTTCTTCAGATAACCTAAATAAAATGGGACTCATTATGTTTATTTGTTAGTCTAAAACATGAAAGCATGCAGTATACCAAAAACAGATCTGTTAAATACAGTATTCCAGGTTGTAATGTAACTGGTAATTTACAGTAATATACACTCTTGATGTATTTTTAATCTTTTTTGTTTTAGGTATGACATTTGGCTGGAGGAAACTCAAATGGGCAGTACAGCTCAAAAGAAAATGTTAGATTGTATCACTAAAAGTGATTACTTTTAATTGTCTTTCAATACAAGTTAATAATCACTAGCAAACAGGTGCGATTAACAGATTAATCGATTGTAGATCAGATGATTATTCGATCACCTGAAAATGTCAAGATCAGCCCTAATACTGTAAATAGAGTGTCACCCAGGGGAGGCAACTATGTCTAAATATAAACTTTCTGAAGACACCTATGATACTGTACTGCTGAGGAAAGTTGGATAGGTGACATCTGCACCAATCAACCCTTATGCAAGTTTACAACTATACATTTATACAGTCATTTTGCCGTTTTCCCATGCTTTTAACATACAATTTATTTACCATTGCAGAGCATGAAGTTAAGATCATGAAGGGCAAGGCAATGTTGCCTTTGTTGGGTGTGAAAATTCAGGGGCACCAAGGCAGTTCTATGGGTAAAAAAGGCAAAACATAAATCCAACCCATGGGCACCAAGGCAATTTTATACTCATTCATAAAACAACAAAAAAGAAATACAGAAAGCCTATTATGTTGAAAAAATCATAATTCAAACAAAACACAAATCCATGTTTTGTGAGTGATTCACACACTAATTGTTACAAAAATAAAATATAGGTTTTTCCATTGTAAAAATCAAATGGTATTGTGACAGGGTGCGCACTCCTTGTCCATATTTATTTATGAATGTATGTTTTTTTTTTTATATTATTTGTATTGTATTATTATTATTATTATTATTATTATTATTATTATTATTATACGTGTTTGTGTGCGGGCGGACAAAAACGTCCGCCATTGTTGTTTGAGACCGGCGAAAAGACGGTCTCGTAAAATGTGGTTGGCATGGATGGGGTTGAATCCCCATCCTGTGTAGCTCGTGGGCATGTGGCTGGTGCCTTAATAAGGTAATCGTTTAATAGGGAATTAAGGCTCCAGCCACAGTATAAAAGACCCACTCCGGGCTCAGAGCGGAGAGTTAGAGGAGTAAGAGCGACAGCAAGAGTGAATGCTACCAAATAAGCGAAAAAAAGTTCTCATTTTGAGAAAGTATTATTAGTGTGTGTGTTGTTTTACGTTGGCCAATGTGCCCTTTATTTTGTATTTTGTTTAAACTGTTTATTTTTGTTCATTAAATAAAACCCTGAGCGCTGTTAACTAATATATAGATAAGACTAGAGGCTTAGATACAGACTTAAGCTGCATCCACACTGGACGTGAGCAAAGCGACCGAACGAGTGAAGTCGCCGAATGTCAGTCCACACCAGACGCGACTTGGAAACGATCCAAAATACTGGAAATAAATACATGACCCCGCCCATGCATTCCTATTGGACATACTAGAGATGGGCTGTCCCATTACAAAACAGGTCTTGTTTTCATAAAAGGTTACCACCCTGACCTCCAGCAACTCCATTGTAAAATAAATGTTGGACTTGTAAAATCTATAGATCAGAGTTATTGAACATCCCTATATATCCCACAGTTTTATTGTTATCATATATTAGTAGTAACTGTACAGTTGTACTATTATTATAATTTTTTTTTCTTTGTGGTACCAGTAGTAGTAGTAGTCTGATTTGAAGCCAGGTACATCTCCGGCAGACAGCTGGACAATAGTAGTAGAGTTGAACTAATATTTTCAACAAAATGATTTTATTTGTATACATTTATATATACAACGTACTGCAATCTCGATTGTGTTTCTTTAAAAATTCCTTCATTGATCCTTTTTATTAACTTCAAGTATTTTAAAGTGCAACAATATTATTATTATTATTATTATTATTATTATTATTATTATTATTATTATTATCGTTGTTGTTAAGCATACATAATCACTATCTTTATTATTATTATTTATTATTATTATTATTCTGTGTTATTATGCGCAAGTCACCACTTACCTTGTATTACTACTGTTGCTCGCTGCTGGTGTGGATACTCCCATTTGACTGCAGTGAATTCTAAATTATTTGCTCGCGTCCAGTGTGGATGCAGCTTTAGTGATACAACAGCACTATAAGCGATGTCCGTGAAGAGAAAGTTAAAAAAGATAGATTTTCAGGCAAACTGGTTGAAGATTTACCCATGGCTGGAGTTTTAAACTATAGTGGTCAAATAAGTTGTTCGTTCTGTAGTGTCTGCGCAAATGCCTTTTAAACCCGGGATAATTCTGGTCGCTCTTCTTTGCACTCTTTCTAGAGCAGCAATATCCTTTTTGTAGCGAGGTGACCAGAACTGAACACAATATTCTAGGTGAGGTCTTACTAATGCATTGTAGAGTTTTAACATTACTTCCCTTGATTTAAATTCAACACTTCTCACAATATATCCAAGCATCTTGTTGGCCTTTTTTATAGCTTCCCCACATTGTCTAGATGAAGACATTTCTGAGTCAACATAAACTCCTAGATGTTTTTCATAGTTCCCTTCTTCGATTTCAGTATCTCCCATATGATATTTATAATGCACATTTTTATTGCCCGCATGCAATACTTTATACTTTTCTCTATTAAATTTCATTTGCCATGTGTCTGCCCAATTCTGAATGCTGTCTAGATCATTTTGAATGACCTTTGCTGCTTCAGCAGTGTTTGCCACTCCTCCTATTTTTGTGTCGTCTGCAAATTTAACGAGTTTGCTTACTATATCAGAATCTAAATCATTAATGTAGATTAGGAATAGCAGAGGACCTAATACTGATTCCTGTGGTACACCACTGGTTACCTCACTCCATTTTGAGGTTTCTCCTCTAATCAGTACTTTCTGTTTTCTACCTGTTAACCACTCCCTAATCCATGTGCATGCATTTCCTTGAATCCCTACTGCGTTCAGTTTGAGAATTAATCTTTTATGCGGGACTTTGTCAAAAGCTTTCTGGAAATCTAAATAGACCATGTTGTATGCGTTGCAGTTATCCATTTTCAATGTTGCATCCTCAAAAAAGTCAAGTAGTTTAGTTAGACACGATCTCCCTTTCCTAAAACCATGCTGGCTGTCTCCCAGGATATTGTTACCATATAGGTAATTTTCCATTTTGGATCTTATTATAGTTTCCATAAGTTTACATATAATAGAAGTCAGGCTTATTGGTCTGTAGTTACCTGGTTCGGTTTTGTCTCCCTTTTTGTGGATCGGTATTACGTTTGCTATTTTCCAGTCTGTCGGTACAACCCCTGTGTCAAGAGACTGTTGCATGATCTTGGTTAGCGGTTTGTAAATAACTTCTTTCATTTCTTTGAGTACTATTGGGAGGATCTCATCTGGCCCAGGGGATTTGTTTATTTTAAGAGCTCCTAGTCCCTTTAACACTTCTGCCTCTGTTATGCTAAAGTTATTTAAAATTGGATAGGAACAGGTCGACATATCAGGATTGTCAGGATAGAAGGGAAAATGAATGGAGCAAAGTACAGAGAAGTCCTTGAGGAAAACCTGCTGCCCTCTGCAAGAAAGCTGAAACTGGGACGGAAGTTCACCTTTCAGCATGCCATCGACCCAAAGCACACAGCCAAAGCTACACTGGAGTGGCTAAGGAACAAAAAGGTAAACGTCCTTGAGTGGCCCAGTCAGAGCCCCGACCTAAATCCAATCGAAAAGTTGTGACATGACTTGAAGATTGCTGTCCATCAACGCTCCCCAAGGAACTTGACAGAGCTTGAACAGTTTTGTAAAGAATGGTCAAATATTGCCAAATCTAGGTGTGCAAAGTTGGTAGAGACCTATCCCAACATACTCACAGCTGCCAAAGGTGCGTCCACCTAGTATTAACTCAGGGGGGTGGAGACTTATCCAATTATGATCTTTCAGTTTTGTATTTTTAATATATAATTTTTTTCTCAATAAAAACTTTTTTCCCCTTAACAGTATGGAGTATGGTGTATAGATAAGTGGAAAAAAAATCCTAATTTAAATGCATGAAACACTGAGGAACTGACACAACAAAATGTGAAAAAAGTTCAAGGGGGGTAGGCTTTCTATAGGCACTGTATGTATCACAACAACTTCCAACAAGACAAGTGACGAGATGCGGCCATCTTTCAGCTGAAATCAAACCTCCAGGAGTTTAAAAGAAAATGTTTTCAACAAATCAGCATGAAGTATCGACCTGGTTGGAATCACTTAGATCTAAAGTAAATGCACTGATTATTTTCTCAGCAGGCCCTTCTTCTTCAAGCGGCAACAGGCTTGCCGGAAAGCTCAGGTTCGTTAGAGTTTTCAACCCCCGCCTCGGCTTGCTGTAGTCTGTGACACAATCAACCGAGAGGTTAGGAGGCAGAGGAAACCGAAGAAAGATTATGATGACGAGGTGACTGACAGCATTACTTCACTGGATGTGATCTTGCTCTCACCTTGAATCTCTTTGGGGTAAGACAAAGGCTGAAACCAAAGGGAAGGAAGTAAACACAGAACAAAACAAAGCAAAGGGCATCCAAAATGATTGCATTGTGGTTGAAGTGAAACAGTGCCCTTCTGCTGGATGCAGTCAAGTCAAGTGTATGGATGTGTCAGATTTGCACATACTTCTTTTATTGCTCTGAGCACACTCTTAAATTCAGGGGAGACGTTTAAGGAGGACAGAGATGTTTTGGACTCCTGTAGTGGATTGTTCGTGCGCTGGGCTTGCAGCGTATCCAAACAACTTTCAATAATCAAGAAAATCATGACTCATTTAATTTGAAGTTTTAACAAATCAGAGCAGTAATAGTGCTCCTTCTGTTTAAAGGTTTAATAATGTATCGAGTGCTTGCAAGCCACTTATGCTAGCCATGCAAACCGCTAAAGCACCCACCACTAAATCCTAAAACATCTAATATATCACTCTCCAAAGCTACAATATAAGCTACAACTTTTTTTTCCTTACATTAACCCTTGTTCAGTTTTCTTAGTTCAAATTCTTGTAACCTGTTCATAATTTGCTGCAATATTATGTATGCCGGTTTTATATTCTTTAAAACACAGTACAATTATTACAATATTCTGACAGTGTCAGTTAGTCCTGAACTTATCTCATTTCTAACTGTAATATGTTCTTTCAACAATATTAATTTTATTTCTATAACAGTTTAAATTGAAATGATTTTATAACATGTATGTCTAATTCAGATACTTCAATACAGCAGTCTCTTTTATAAATTGTAATTTTATTTTACTCCATTGATATACACAGAAGGCAAGGGGTTAATTTTTAATTAGGCACCTGCTTTGCAGCAAATCAACCCTGAATATTAAAACTTAGGACTTTGATACAGACTAACATCTGCATGCATTTGCTAAAGTTATTATATTAAGTTTCTTGTTTATAAAATCTCAGTCTTTTATTTAAATACTTTCATTTTTTTCTAATTAAAAATATGCTTTTGCCGGATAAGGGAGGTTTG
The DNA here is from genome assembly GCF_902713425.1 of Acipenser ruthenus. Lineage (NCBI taxonomy): Eukaryota > Metazoa > Chordata > Actinopteri > Acipenseriformes > Acipenseridae > Acipenser > Acipenser ruthenus. The sequence goes on along the minus strand of NC_081191.1, from coordinate 89,305,221 downwards.
GAACTTTCAGCAGGTCGGCCTGACTATACACATTCACTATTAACATTTTTCTACTGTTATACTAGAATAAACAGGAATATAGAATCCTACAATAGTCTCATAGACTAATACAGAGTACATTATAACATTTTTTTCTGAATAGTGTGTTTTAACAATTTGTTTAATATTTCTGCTGACTTTATATTCTTTTAAAATACATTAGAGTCAATACAATATTTGTTGCAGTTTCACAAATGTTCAATTTGTATCCCAAAGATCGGCCTGCTTCCAGGAGCTGTGACAGTGGGTCAGTTGGGTCAGTTTCTGCTCTCAGCGACGCTGTCAAAACCACCACAGGTGTGGGTGACAGTCTTTAAAAGCCCGATACCTGCAAAAATCTTGTTAGCTGGGCTCTCATCTCTACATTCTCATTCCCATCATAAGTGGGAAGACTTCAAATAAATGAAGCTGTTTCTATCAAAGAGCCATCCATCTCTGCCGCATACACCTTTCACTCAAAAAGCTGCTCGCACCTTGTGCAAGGGAAGACGGGTTTTAGGGTCACTCGTGACAGATGGTTTCTGTGTTGTTATTTTACACGCTATTTATTTTACCTCACATTTACATACACATGGACCACTGAAGAACAGGCAGCAACACTATTATATAATGTGTGTCATTCTGAGTTTTCCGGTGCCTTGTTCACCAAATGAAACTTAAGATCTCCCGTGGAAAGAGAGTGGAAACCTATCCTGATTTCCGTATTTTCCGCAGGGAGAGTGAAGCCCACTCATATATGATGAGATACACTTCTAACATGAGATAAGTAAGAAATAACCCATGACAGGGTGTGCGGTAAGACAATTCTTATCGCACGCCCTGAGTGCGTTGTGAGGCATGAGGCCGCCCAGGAAGAATGGTCTTACTGCACACCCTGGAGTGGGTTATTTCGCTTACAAAATGGCTACATTTTTTTTTTTTAATAATTACACAAAGGAAAAAATTAGAAATGTATTATGTATCCTTCCACTGAGAAAAAAAAATAGTCCCCAAATACAAATATTTTGTACTTTTTTATTTGCTAGAAACATTACATTGAACATTCCCATTTATAGTAAAATCTTCGAGATAAAATGTCATTTGGGAAGTGAAAACAGACTGATTTCCCACATCTGAGGGAGGATTCACGGAATGGCCAAACACTGCACTGGCACTTGACATTGAGGGAGGAGCTTGTGTTTTTTTTTTTTTTTTTGTGTGTAGGAAACGATCCTACTCAGGTTTTGCGGTCTTCAAGAAAAGCTGACCAATAATTTCAGAGGCTGTTTGCACACTAATGGCTGGTAACCGGCGTAATTTCCCTAGATTGAAAACCAGCATTAGATGATATGTGGACTAAACAACTTCCGTGTCAGTTTGCGCAGTGCCGCAGTCCTTCCCGTCCGCGGCGAGCACAATAGAACAATAGAACAACGGTTGTGTCAGAAGACAGCAGGAGAAATTTTAATTTAGTTTTAAATATGTTTCTGAAATCGGAGGGTAGTGGTGAGATGTATCTGTTGTGTCTAATTTAAACATTGCATACTCACTGGTCCGTTTCACAAGGTGATATTTAGTTTAATTGTATATATTACATGCTGAGTGAGACTTTAGTGGTGATTTCTCAGATGGCTTTTGAATAAAGTGTTACTGCTATTGCTTTCCTCAGAGTTTTCTTTGTTCTGTTCTCTGACTAAATACCACAGTATATTTTCTGTAATTCTTAGTGACAGATGAAAAAAACAGATTGTTGGGTGATTTAAATGCTATTTCAGCTGTATGTTGACATTTTTACCTACAGAAACACTATTTAGATAATTGTTACTATTAAGGTGTAGTAATATTAATAGATCAGGTAAGTAAGGTGGTCTATGATGTCATAGTCATGCGGTAAGACAATTCTTACCGCATGGTCATATGATCTTGTTAAGCCAATCACAGCACTTAATTTATCCAAGCCATTTTATAATGCCATATAAAATGTGGGCAAGTTTTCAGTCTTGCAAAAAGACAAAAAAGCAGGCTTTAAAAATGGACCTGAGCAAAACTCTTATACTAATATATATATAAACACACTGGACAGTGTGTCCTGTATCTTCTCTTTACATACTTGATGACACCAGAGAACAATTATCTACTGTATACAAATATTGTATTTGTTCCTAATTTTACTTCAGAAATTATATGGTGAAAAAACACAGTGACTATGAAATGTTTTTTTGTAACAAACAAATACAGCCTGTTTAGTCTCACAGTTTCATTCTCACCCTCTAACATACCAAATTACGGCTAAGTTAATTTAATAACACGAAAAAGCAGATTTATTCCAAAACTATAACATAATTTCCCTGTTCAGACAGAGACATGGTATGTGTTTTAATATTACATCTTACTGAATGTTTTTGCAGTGTTTTTTTTTTTACAACGAGGTGTGTTCTACACTCCATAGGGAAGTTTGACTGAATAGCATCAGGGAACCTGAAAGTAACGCAAGCCAGATATTTTTGATTTTTGGAGAACAATTTCTGTTTTTCTTGATTGAAAAATGATAATTACATTTATTTCTTAAAACTACAGCAGATAAGCTGAAGACACTAGCTGATGCACTGATATTTTTTCTTTTGGTCATTGGAACTAATTAAACTCTGCTTGCCTGTATCAATGTCTCTCACATGCTATTTTTATGAGCTGGAGAAGGATTTATGGAAAACAACCACACAAGACAGAATTCTACACAGCTCTAAAAAACAATATATAAATAACTATCCAAACACGTTTTTACTCCATCAATAAGCTGACAATAGAAGAAAGTAAATCAATGAGATATATAGAAATCCAAAAAAATGGCAGGCCACTGTTAGCCTGTCTATCTGTGTTATCAATAATATAAATCAGTTGCAGGTTAGGAAATATGTATTCCTTTATGCTTAAGAGACAGAATTGATCAACTTGGCAATTTTCACACTCAAGCAGAGGTGTCTAAATACACCTTCACCACCCATGGCTACGTAGTGCAGACTAAAATCATTGGCAATGGTGATGAAAAAAAAGAAATCCACCAGCCACTTCTCCCTTATATAACAACATATTGATTTATGTAGAATGCAGGCAGTAAAATAATAAATTGATCACCATTTACAAATAAGAACAAAAGAAAGGGTGTAGGAGTATTCTGCTTATCAATTTGTATCATTGTATGCATTGGTCAAATACAAAATTAAAAAGTAAAACAGACAACGTTTGCAAAGCAAAACTATACAATTGACAATTGTGCCAAAAAAAGCATAAGTAATTCAAAAGACACCTGCTCTAATTTGTTTCCTGCCTCTGTCAGAAAGGTGTTTGTGTATAAAGCTCTAGAGACTTGGAATTGCCCCTCAAAGGACATGATGAGTAAGCATGTTTTGAAGCATACACTGAAAGAATATTTGTCAAGTATATGGTCAGTCTTGCTTTCACGGCAATGTAGGTATGGCTTTGTATATTTGTTATTTTCCAGGATATTTGATTTTATAATTGACGGTATTGCCGACTTCTCTGACATGTTTTGCATTTCGGACAAATAAGGTAAACAATTGATATGACCTGTAGTTGTTTCTTCTAAAAATATAATCAGTGGAAAGTGTATTTGAGCAGACAGAAAAGCGGGAGGATGTATTTATCCAAAAGCAAAAAAGATCTTTGGTAAATGTATACAACCAGAACTTTTAATGCGGTATGCTTTCTTCTAAAGTACAGTGTATGGAATATATTATATGGCTATGCATACTGTGGAATGTTAAAAAAGACACCAACTTATTATATTAGTGTAAAATATATCTTAATTGTGGCGGAACATTGAAGAATAAAGGACAAAAGAGCTTTGTTAACATACATCATCCACATTGCTTTATGTTTTTTCTCCTAAAAAAAATTTGTCCCTGTCCTCTCTCTTATTATGTGTTATAGTATTATCTGTTGGTAATAGCTATATATATATATATATATAAAATCTACATATCGAAATGCATTTGTTGTCAATGAACCTCATTGTCTAATTGCATAGAATCACAGTCTAATCAATTGGTTCAATTTCCGCCTATTAGATATGTTACTAGACATTTCATCATAAAACACACAATGTATTAACAATTTATACATATCCAAAAACAAATTGTTAATTCAATTAAAATTAAAGTAAAATATTTCCAATATATTACATATCCCTGAAAATGGGAATTATTAACATTAGAAACAATATAATTGATTCAATTTGCATCATTATAAAAAACAATCCATTAATTGTCCTAAGTATATCCAACAACAGTTCAAATGCAATATTCATATTTATGTCCGCATTAGAAAAATACCATTAGAAACATACCAATATTCTTGACATATTATAAATTTCATATTGGAGAATAATGATCAGAAACAAAAAATTCCTTATAAGCCATCCAACAGTAACTCAAAACTAAGAAATGTCATATTAGTGGGCACGGATTGATTCCTTCATTAATGTTTGAAATTCTCCCTTTCGGGTTCTCTGTTGGTTGAGAGGACGGATGTACCAAGGACGTCGCTTTTGATTTTTTAAAACCTCTTGTATAAGAGGTACAATCTCAGCACATCTACTTAAATGGCAATGTAATGCAGTCTGTATTTAAAAGTATGAACAACAGCTGCAACCACTTTGCGCAGTCAAAAGGGCTGCGACACGATGCGTCCTTCGTACTGCAAATAGTGAAGCTGCAGAGCTATAGCCGTCTCCGCCTGATGTATCGCATTCATCTCCGTGAACCAGGCTTTAGCGTTTTACACAATTCTGAAACAGCATGTTGTAAAGAAAGCTTCTGTAAGTTGGTAAACTCCCTGTTCTCCGATGAATTTATTCTTCTGTCTTTACAGAAAACGGCTCACTCACAATTTCTTTTTGTATTTTAGCTGTCGCCCATTTATGCTTGCTCGCTCAGCTATCTCATTCGCTGACCTACACATACGCAACCAAACAATTTACAGATACTGTTGTGGCAGATTTGTATTTTCAGTGCATGACATACTGCATTTTTTAAAGGGAGTAAAGGAAGTGCCTAATCAAATGTATTTTTACTTTCATTTCCAAGATTTCACTGACTTCATTCAAATTCACGATTTTCACAATTTCCGTGACCTCTGTGACAAAATCGTAGCTTTAATCATTGACTATTAATATTTATAATTAACTATTATATAATTAGTGCCTAGGGGTGCATTCATAGAAACCAGAATCAGCCACTACATACTTGAATATTAAAGCTGGTCTCATTAATAATTAGATAGTAGCTGTAAGTACATTGATGTACACAGTTTTCAGTTTCAAGTTTTCAGAAGTATTCATTGACTTTTTTCAAAAAGGTAATCTAGATTCTCTTATATTGTACAAAGTTTTTTTTTTTTTTAATTCATCAGCAAATTATGCAATTCAAGCAGCAAACTGCATCAGCCATTTCTTCTCTTAAGGCCTGGTAACACGGGCGGCTTTTGTCGACTGCAACAAGGGGACGACAGATGTTGCCGGGTTGTCACCTTGTGTGACAACCCTGGTCAACGCCTCGGCAACACACTTAGGACGATGTTCTATTTTTCAGGCAACATCACATGATAATCAGGATATAGAAGACCATAAAGTCAGACATATAGCGTATAAGATACCTTCTAATTCCTGCATTTCATCCAATTATATGTATGCAATACAGTGTGTATGTGGATAAGTGAATGTAATGTCCACGATTACAATAACATATTTAAGCTATGAATAAATGTCTTACAATAATAAAATGCATGAGTAGTGTATTTTTAAAAATATGTTTTATTTTAAATTAATATGCCGTGAATGAAGTATGCCTGTCATTCCCATTAATCCCCAATCATAACATCTTTCATTTTAACAGCAAACAAAATGAAAATTAAATAAACAAATCTCAGGTCTGCCTTCTTGCTCTCGAAAGCCTAAAATTAAAAGTACAGTAAAGAAAACATCGTTTAGGATAATGAATACCGATATATTTATAATGTTTGGCATATTAAATATGTAAACCTACTAACGAAATAATTATTCTAATGTGCACCTTTTTATTTAATTAAGGATCTACAGGTTTGTTATAGTGTAATTAGTACATTTTTATATCGTAGTCTTCCTTTGCAGCATGTTTACATCTCGTGACAAAAACGTGCATTATGATTGGTTTGCTTTACGTTGTTGCCTGGGTGTTGCCAGCTTGTCGACTGCATGCTTGTCTCCCGTGTGACCACTGCAAACTGCAAGGCAAGACGCAGGCAACAAATGTGTTCCTCTTGTTGCCTGTGTCACCAGGCCTTTACTGTGTAACTTTCTGAAGCACCCCTTCTTATTCAGTTGTATGCTATATAACTGTCTGCTGACTAGGTATGACTCTTCCTAAAAAATAACAACAACAACAACAACAACAATAACAAAAAATGTTTTACTGTTATATGATTTCTGGCTTTGGAACAGCAAACTGTGAATGGTCACTATGATGTGGACACAGAAAGATTGCCAATATAATATTCAAGCAGTAAAAAAAAAAAACACACACAATCTACTATAATGTATACATGTCAAATCCAGGAGCATAAAATTGTAGCATGGAAAGTAATTTTTATCTTAATATTTAAATATAAAAAATAAATAATTGAATGGTAGACTTCAATGTTATATTACTTTAAAAGGTTAAACATATATTAATGCATGTTCACCAGGCTTTTTGCGAAAGGGAATGTTTTGGCCTAGTTTGCAATCCCCTGGTGACATGTACCACAGGCTCTGTCGCTTGTGTCTTTTCTGTGGTTTGAAAACATGCCAATGATGGTTACCATTCACTAACTTTTTGTTTATCTCTGATACATGTATTGTCTACATGGGGACGGCCTGTCATTGCAAATTTGCATCAAAATGGGGGGCATATTGACATCATGCCTTTAAAGAATACTTCACAATTTGTTTTTGTTCTTAATAAAAATGTAAAATGTCTCACTAAATCTTGTCAAGTTTCTGAGTTCTGCAAGTGTGTATGCCGCTTGGTCAGGAAACGAAAGTCCTCAGAGATTTTTATGGATATTATTATATTTTTTCTAGATAAAACCTCTATGACTCCAAATTTAAAATCAGTGTTGTGAATGTTTCATGAGTAACTGAAGAAAAGGACTGACTGCTACCAAGTGATTTACATTAGCATCAAACTAGCTTCTTAACCACCCTGTTCTGAAAACTCTGTGGTTACTACAGTACCTCACGGCACAATTAAAGCTGAGGAAAAGCTGAAACTCAATAAGCTTTGATGTGAAGAAACTACTGTAAGCTTAATGTATCAATGTTTTGCTAGTTTTACACCATTAACCTTATTTAATTATTTAATTTATCTGAAAATGTGCCTTTCCCTAAGTACTTACTCTAAAATAGGGTTGCAACAGTTTATACAAAAAATAATTTAAATAAACGTTATAAACTGTGCATGACTTCCTGCTGATCATGTCACTTTTACATGGCTGTCTCATTATTCTCTCTGAGGTTTCCTTGCCTCAAATGCTTTGTTCACTCTTTTTTTTAGCACTGTTAGACCACTCAAGTTATCCTATACCACGAAAGGCCTCAAATGTTAGAGTAGCTTAAGCGTGGCTCTGAGGCGCGTACACAGATCAAGATGGGTCAAAAGCTTGAGTGCTTCTAAATGTTTTCACTTGTGTTGCTCTCACTTTTAGAGCAGGATAATTTTATAAGCTATTTTCCCCAAGTCTCAGTTATATAAATGGCACTCGCAAATGCAGCACAGCTAAACTAAAAAGGACAACATACTTAAAATAAAACTGCTTCACCTTCAGCGTAGCTGAAATTCTTCATTTTGAATGGCAAATGGTTACTAATTCTAATCATTACTGTAGATATTTTCCAACAAAAAGCCAGCGGCTCTTTGAAGTACAAATGCCTTGTGTAATATTAAGTAATCAAATGGTAACACTTATAAAGGTTACCCATTGTAAAAGCATGTCGAAAGCATGGTAAAGCGTAGGTAAGCACTGTAATGCACAGAAGACCTCAGCAAGCACTGAAGACCTCAGCATGCCCTTTGTGGGATGTTAGGCAGTTTAGACTGCCGGCCTTCAGAAAGTAGAGGCTCTTGAGTGATGAGGAAATCATCCAACTCCACACTCCAACAAAACCAAACCAATTTTCTACTCTGATTCTTAGTAATAATACATGCAGATTTTACGTGTCGTCCCCCCCCCCCCCCTCAATTTCTGTCTGTTATATCACCATGTATTATAACAAATAATATACACCAAAACTGTACACATAAAACTGTAATTCTATCTCGGGTTTCTCATGACTTTGATAAATCGCTCAAGCTAGCACTCTCATGAAACACTTGATAGAATTACAGCCTTAATATGCACAATTGGGAGTAGATTATTATAATAATAATAATAATAATAATATTAATAATAATAATAATAATAATAATAATAATAATATTTACATTTTTCTCACTGAAGGAAAATGCATGCATTTCAATTAAATATGAATCAGATAGCAATAATTACATATCTTCAGTATTATGACCATCCCCACCAATAATGGAAAGTGATTGTTTCTACGGCTGGTCAAATCGTTAAGGCATAAACATAGGCATTAAAGAATGTAAATAAGAATTTAAAGAGTCTTGACAACTCAAAGAGAGGACAGACCTCAAACCCCAGTGCACTAGAGTGGTCATTTTGAAAATAGCTTTGAAACAGACTTAGAAGTGTAAAAAATGTACAGGTACACTATTTAAGCAGTTGTAGCAACATGTGGGGACATATAATGCTATATTTTTTTCTGAAACCCACTACTTACTATTTAAATACAACAATTGGAAGTCTTTTTTTTAATTGTATCGTTTTAATTTTAAACAATACAGATAGATACAAAAAAAAATCTAAACAAAACAACAAAAAAACAAGGTGTAAACCAAGCAAAATGATGCTAAAATTATCATAAGGACTGACCAGAAGAAAATGGCAATTACATGAGCTTCATGAATCAAGTCACAACTCTTCCTGCCTCGGCCCTGTCATTACTTGCTTTGATGGTCATTTTTCAAGACTATTACATTTCTTTTTTTTTTTAAACTTATATTTGTTAATTTGTAAAAGGATTCAATTAACCAATAATCTTGTTGATTGGAAGCTTGTAAGCACAGTGCTTTACCTGTATTCAAGTTAACCACTACATGTATAGAAACAGGCTGTGCAAGGGAAAAAAAAAAAAAAAAAAAGTCAAAATGTTTACTGTCAAGGAAACAAAATGAGTACAGAATTACAAATGTATAATATAGTTGATCTTTGTGAACAAGCTGGAAAGTACAAGAAAATTAACACCTAATAAATAAATATATAATTATTAAAGTACATTAAATACAATGGAAGTAGCCACACGATAACAGCAGTGCTGGTAGAGAGGCATTTCAGCTTATAATAAATTATGACTGTACATATAAATCAGTGTATTTGTGTTTATGTAGCTGACAGACCTCAATCAAGTAACACCTCCAAGCCAAGGCAAGGCAACATTTTCAGCGGTTCCCTTGCACGACTTCTTTTGTGCTTACTTGGGAAGGCGTATTCGCAACACTCATTTCTAATGTGGTCGGCAGAGCCAATGAACATGCAAATGTACAGCAAGGCTGGGCCCTCAGGCCTCTGGATCAGGGTGGCAGGCTGGCCTCGGTCCCCCCGGGGGGCCACAGTGCCAGCAGGCCAATTGGACACAGTCTGCATGATAGGAGGTACAAATAGGAGGGCTGTAATGTTGATGAACCAGACTGTCAGTCAGGAATCCAGGTTTACAACATGGCTCTTACTGCTGCTTGCCGATAACAAAGCACTTAAAAAGCAATTACCCATATTACACTAATTGTCAGTCCCCTTAAATGCTAGTATCTTGTCACACTACTAATGCTAAACATGTGCTTTCACTGGTAAATGACAAATTAAATAATGCACTATTTCTGCATGGTTTCTTAGTATTTCATGTAATGATGCGCTGCACTGCCTAAATTTTTAAGTGTTTTTTATTTATTTATGTAGCACTGTAAAATAAATTGATACTGCCGTAATTACACAAAAGTGCATCTTTAAAATATGCATACAAATCCCCCCTTCATTAATAATTTTACACACTAAATTATTTATTAAAAAGTGTCATTAAGTACATAACTTGACAGTCCCAAAGGGATTTTAGAGGGTCCGTAAATCAAGGTTACATTTCTGATATACAGTGCATACTCTAAGTTCAATATAAAAGCCTCATCAACACATTTGGCATAAGTAGAAAAACGTATGAAAAAAAAACAACCCTATAATAACAGCTACTAATAACTTAATACAAATTATAATATGCTGTATATAAGTTTTTTTTAAAGGTAATGATTGATTACATTTTCAAATCACTGTATACGGCCAGTTAAGACTAAATCCAGAGGTTAAGATTACTCTTTGCAGATTAAAGAACTCAGGGATTTCTATATTAGATCATATTCAAACTTTCAACTGAAGCAGGAAGTGCACTACGCAAAGAACTTTGCAGATAAAAAAAAGAAAGCAAGACTCACTGAAAAATTGGTATCCAAGCAGACAAAGACAAAACAGGTCTAAAAAAAACCCAAAGTGAGAGGCCTTTGAGAGATATTCCTCTGGTACTGTGTTTATTACAGCAGCCCCTCTGACCAGTTCACCTTACGGGAAACGAGAGAAGGTTTTTGGCTGACGCTTGGTGGTGGAACTAAATAGAGCTGTTTATTAAAGCTATTGCTACTGGATTGCATTAGGAAGTGTGGCAGACCACCTGGACCTTTCTGACTGTGGCAGTGTTTCATTTACAGTCTGCCCTTTGCAGCAACGAGGGCCACTACATTCACTGTGCTCTGTCACACATCATATAGTAAAGAAAGAAGAACATATGAGACTGACGCTATAATGCCACAAGACTGGAGGAGGGGCAATAGAAAACACCTCAGACCCCAGTACTAATCTCCAGCCGGAGCACTGCATTGATCACATTAATACACACACACACACCCACACCCACACCCACACCCACCCACACACACACACACACACACACCCACACCCACACCCACACACACACACATTATGGATATTTCATACCCCTCTGGGTGCACTTGTATAAAACAATATTATTAAGCACAGTACAGAGAGGCTGTGGAAAGACAATGGGGTTTATTCAATTTTAAATGATAGCAGTGCTTGTAACGTTTAATTTATTGAATAGACCCCGATATGATATGTCAAAAACTGAGGAAAAAAACAGACAGATAAAATCATCTTAGAACTAATTGTGACATCACTGTATTTTTTTTTTTTTACTATGTTAAAAAGTCAAGCTGCTCTACCAAATAGGATGAAAAAGTCATGTGATCCCACAGTACCAAGGCGCACACACACACACACTCACGCACACACTGTACACAACATGCAACGTATGAGTTTTTCTGCAGATATGAAGTGACATTGACATATATCCAATAGCTGGTGTTAAAGAGAGACAGGCTGTTATTCACTACAGACAAAATACTTGTGTGATTTAAAAACCCAGGACATTTAACAGGTTTTAAGTGTTGGCAATTGCATATCATTTACTTTAACAAGAACTTTATTAAGACAATTTTACTCTTGTCCCACCCATCATTTTCATTTTTTTATACTGGGCAAAATATTAAAATCACCAGCCATAGCACTGTCAATAGTGTAAAGGAACGAGTGTGTTTACATGAGGGATGCCTGACCATTCCACTATTTACTATCACTCCAATTACTGCTGTTTTCCAGAGTGTCGTCACGTTTTAGACTGTTACTTATTAAACATCTGTCATTTTTTTTTTTTTTTCAGAGTGGTTACTATCAGCCAGCCCTTTATCAAAGTCTCTCTGATCTGCTGTCTTGATCATCATGAGCATATCTCTGTTACAAAATATATTTTGGGGATCTCATTTCTATTATGCTTTACTTAATCATTGGATAGTCAGCCCATTTATACAAACGTGCAAGCAACATATACCCGTCAAACTAAAATTAATTTTTAGTTAAATAAGCTGTTAGTTTCTGGATTTAGCCAAGATGCACTGGAAAAACAGAAAATATTTAAACATGATGTTTTAATTTACTGTTAACAATGCATAAGCCCCCTTTCTCACCAGCTCTACCTTTACAGTATATACACAAGATCACCACTCTTCCTTCTCTATTCTTCATTCAATATGAGGAGCTCCACTCATTTCTCCATAATGTTAAGGCACTGGCACTGTATTTGAAAAAAAAACTTAATAGATTGACATATCCTGGCCCAGAGTAGAGAAGTGAACAGAGACCTTAGTAATAAAAAACACATATTCATTTTATACTTTAAAAAATATAAGTAGTTCATGTAAAAGTTGTTGATTTTTTCTTTGCAGCAACACTATTAAAATAACAAACAAACAAAAAAAAAACGGCAGGCTAATGTGTTGAAGTAAATCATATGTCCTGTGTTAGTCATTCAGTTAAATAAAACAGAGAAAGGATGTAACTGTTTTAAGTGTTACATTTATGGTTTAATGTCATTGAGGCATTTACATTAAACTATACAGAAGCAGTGCATTCAACTTTTTTTTTACTCTACCATTAGGGTAAGTGAATAAGTGATGGCTCATAGGATATTTTCCATGACAACTGTATTATACCTTTTAAAAAGCTGCTTTGCATATCTCTGTTGCAGATGGACAGGGCCTCCCATGGGGGCCACCTCTGTGGATATACATGTATTAAAAGGTTATCTGGTCATTTAAAATGCTCACCTACTGAGCTAAATGATATTTTTGTACTTACCAATATTATTAACCTGTAACAGTAGAGGAAGAGATACTGCAGACTGCTGCAAATGATTGGTTACATGCATTGAAATGGATTAGGGATTTACTGTTTTTCTGCCTGTATGGCCAACTAAAATAAATACGCATTGTTGATTTCTGTTATTCAGATATATGTAGAGATAGTACCCGCCGATGAAGGCTCTACTGTGTGTTAGTGGGTAATAAAATAAACTTAGACCAACTGTGTCTTTGTTTAGTATTTGCTGTCCAATAGATGTGAACTGAGCTTTCATTACAGCAAGTCAAAATGACTGAGCCAGCACTTACGCGGATTGATTTTAAATTTGATTCTCAGTTGATGCTGTGACACTGCAGCGGGCATCTACCATCTGACAGAAGCCTGCTAGAGCTTGAAGCTGATTGGCTGATGGGACTGAATCATGTTATAATTCACATACACAACTTTAATGTAATTTAAAGTAAATTTCAACCTTTATATTAGCTTGTTAATTGAAGAATGAGTAAGGCAAAATTTCCTGGAAAACAATGCAAGCACCTCGGAGATGTCTACTGACGCTGTAAGTATTACAGAGAGGAAGACTAACGGACAAACTAAAGAACTAAAGAATACTACTACTAATGCTAGACATGGGAGTGTTACCAAACAGCAACTTGATTTAATTGAAATAGAAAGAAATGAAAAACATCTGAAAACAAACAGATTGGGCATTTCATGTTTTTCGAGACTGGTTATAGGATATCTTAAAATCCAACTAATGAGGGAGAATGTATGAGAGCCCTGGTGATTCAACCTGCCCCATCAAGTCACTGAAATGTCTGAAGAATCCACCAGCTTTCTATCTTTATCCACGAACCAGACTAGATCCAACCAATGTGAGCGATAAAAATATCTGGTATACCTGCAGGTCATTAGGAAAGCATGTAATCGGTAACATGACGGCAAAAACTAATTCAATTAGGTCCACAACAATCCAGTTATTGTCCAAATTTGGTTTACAAAGCAGGGCAATACAGTGTCCATGACTGGTCATCGATGTGAAAGTAGCCTTAAAAGTTACTGGGCTGTCAACGAAATGCTACGCAAAACCTGGTCACGCACTCTGTCTGCTGCAGGAGATGTTCAATCACCATCTTTAGCAAGCAGCACCACTTCCAAAGGTCACACTCCTTCTACTGTCCAATCACAAGGCAACTTCCTCTGAACATTGAAGTATAAGAGCAATAAGACCCGCCACATCGGGCATTACCAGACATTACGGACCATTTGGGTAATGGGGCCTGAGACAAAGTCCCTCTGTAATGCCCTCTGTGTCGGGTCTTATTGCTTACATAATGTAATACACACACCTACTTGAAAGTCCAAAATCTCTGCCTCCCCCCTATTTATACCACCTTGTGTAAAAGGTGAAATATCACACGCACCTACTCCTTCATCTTAAGTCTAACGAGTGTTCACATTTACAGTATCTAGTTCAGATTTGCAGCTTGAGTTAATGGAGGGTCAATCCCCAGGGACTGATCATTGCTGGAATTTCCAACAACGCTGGTTGAACCTGTGTGATGATGGTCCAAGAAATGTAACATTTTAAAGTAAACAAACTGTTGCCTACACTGTAATGTATGTAACTGCTGTAATCCTGTTTGGGGGGTTTATATACTGTACAATTTTAGAGAACAGTAAATATGAGGATGGGGTAAAAGCCGGAACGGGCCAGAACCCTCTTTTTCTCACCAAAAAGCTCCCGGAACACTGTGTTCCAATGGTGCAAAGACGACGAAAATTATACACATAATACAACTAAGTGGGAACAACATAAAACTGCTGAAAAAACCCACCGAACCGACCTTTAACTGCCCATTCCATGCAATAAACAGCTGTACAGACAAAACCACCCGGAACACGGCGTTCCGAGGCTGCACATAGTATGAAAATGATACACAATACAACTAAGTGAGGACATCATAACACTTTTGAAAATACCCACCGAACCGACCTTTCATTTCCCATTGTGTGCAACAAACAACTTGATTAATAAAGCTGCCCAGAAGCTGCACAGGAGATGAAAAAAAGACACATAATACAGTGAGTAACATACTTACAAAAATTGTCCGACCTTTAATTGCCCATTCCCTGCATGAAATGGGTTAATATACTGCAAATCCAAGAATGGGTATTCAGCCGAAGAGATGTTCGTTGATTTTTACTGACTACACAAACTACACTTTTCAGCCAACACCTACAAAGGGCCACTGATTAGTACTTTAATACTGTACTGGATCGGAACACAACATTTGCCTACAAATTCAGTGACGACAGAGAATATCATGTTATTGACCAGATATTGTTTTTTGTGATTAAGCACTAGAATCAAATTTCAGCTATGTGTTATACTCTCAGGAAAACAAAATTTAGCAAAAACGGTTCTATGTGTTTTTTTTTTGTTAATGTATTTTCTATTTCTTACAGTTAGTCTTACCAGTTCACAGCTCGGCAGCATACTTTATGAAACTGAAAGTTATCTTTTTATTTTAGTTACCGATGTTTTCCATAATCAAATACCGCATAAAGTCCATGCAGGCAATACATATTTTCAGCCTACACGAAAAACTTCATTTCCCAGATTGCACAGTTGTCTTCTTCCTGTTTTTATCATGTGATGTTCAGCCGCTGCACTATGGCGGAAGTAGAGGAGCAGGTAAGCTATCATCATTAGAGAATACTATTTAAATAGAACTTCTCATGGAAATAATTAGCTTTTTTAAGAAAATAATTCTCTGTGCGTAGGCTTTATTTAAAATGCGGTTAGAAATAACTGTCTAAAAAGGATACGCAGCATGAATACATCTTGCAGAAATTATTGTACTGTCAAATCATAGAGCTTCAATGTATTGTGTCTCATACAAACATTATTAGTTAATTTGATATCAATAACAAAATACGTGTTTTTTCATTTCTTTATTCTTTTTTTGAAAGCAATGGTACTATTAGATTGACACGTGGATTCTTTGTAGGGTATTGTATTGGCGGAAGCTATGTATAATTCGTGCTTAGGTTTCTAATTCCTTATGTTAGTGTCTGTGAAAATATATACAGTTCTGTCTTTAGATATTGTTTTTGTAAAACAGGACAGCTCAGATGTGGTTAACAGCTACTGTAGCATTGGGGAACAAAATGTGTTGTACTTAGTTGGCTTAGGAGTGGCTGCAATTAAGGACCCCCCTAGACACTGGATATTAAACTTGAGCATAGAGATGAAAAAGTGAAGCCTCGCAAACCGCTATACCACAGGTTCTCAAATCAATACAAATTAAATAGTAAAATAGTATACAGATGTCTGTTTTTACCTTACGTGTTAAACCATACGTATGCGCATTGTATTCTTAGATAATATTGTACATTATAATACATTATGAAACATGAATAAGTGTCGTATTATAGCAATGGTAATTGCTGTAATATAGGTTTATATTTTATGTCAACCCCCACAATAACCCAGGGCTTAGATTTAATTATATGGCTCTTGTATTTTGGTTTTTTTTTTTAGGGACGAAAATCTAGTGAAGAATCCTCAGATGATTCAGAGGTAAGTTGCACAGTCTTACTGAATTATAATTTTTGAACAGTGCCTGTATCATGACCCCCCCCCCCCCCCCCCCCCCAAATTTCCTTTATTTATGTGTTGGGCGGATGCAGCGATAAACAAACAAGCCTTCAGACACTAACTTTTCATGACACAACATAAAAATAACTCGCAGAACTTTAGCAACAGGAGCAGTATAATATAGAATGGTAACAGTATCCTGGGAGATGGTCATTATGGTTTTAGGAAAGCGAGATCGTGTCTAGCAAACCTGCTTGATCTTTTTGAGGATGCAACATCGACAATGGATAATTGCAAAGCATATGACATGGTTTATTTAGATTTCCAGAAAGCTTTTGACAAAGTCCCGCATAAAAGATTAATTCTTAAACTGAACGCAGTAGGGATTCAAGGAAATGCATGCACATGGATTAGGGAGTGGTTAACATGTAGAAAACAGAAAGTACTGATTAGAGGAGACATCAAAATGGAGCAAGGTTACCAGTGGAGTACCACATGGATCAGTATTAGGTCCTCTGCTATTCTTAATCTACATTAATGATTTAGATTCTGGTATAGTAAACAAACTTGTTAAATTTGCAGATGACACAAAAATAGGAGGAGTGGCAAACACTGTTGCAGCAGCAAAGGTTATTCAAAATGATCTAGACAGCATTCAGAACTGGGCAGACACGTGGCAAATGACATTTAATAGAGAAAAGTATAAGGTACTGCACACAGGCAATACAAATGTGCATTATAAATATCATATGGGAGATACTGAAATTGAAGAAGGAATCTATGAAAAAGACCTAGGAGTTTATGTTGACTCAGAAATGTCTAGATAATGCGGGGAAGCTGTGAAAAAGGCCAACAAGATGCTCAGATATATTGTGAAAAGTGTTGAATTAAAATCAAGGGAAGTAATGTTAAAACTTTACAATGCATTAGTAAGAGCTTATCTAGAATATTGTGTTCAGTTCTGGTCACCTCGTTACAAAAAGGATATTGCAGCTCTAGAAAGAGTGCAAAGACGAGCAACCAGAATTATCCCGGGTTTAAAAGGCATGTCGTATGCAGACAGGCTAAAATAATTGAATCTATTCAGTCTTGAACAAGAAGACTACGCGGTGATCTGATTCAAACATTCAGAATTCTAAAAGGTATTGACAGTGTCAACCCAGGGGACTTTTTTGACCTGAAAAAGGAAACAAGGACCAAGGGTCACAAATGGAGATTAGATAACGGGGCATTCAGAACAGAAAATAGGAAGTACTTTTTTTACACAGAGAATTGTGAGGGTCTGGAACCAACTCCCCAGTTCAGTAGTTCGGGACAAACACCAATCACAAAATGTTTTAGTACAAATATTTATTGTAGAGAACGCGGAGTATGCGATTTTACAGAAAAGTATGCTGTATATACACATTCATTTGGCATCAAACCTAACTTGGTTTGAGGGTTCGCTGCCTGGCCAACTGGACGAGGCTGAGACCCCCATTGATAAAACATAAAAATTGTTATTAAGAAAGGTGGAGATGGGGAGGTGGTGGGTTACGATGAAATCAAAACGCAACTGAGAGATAAGTGAAGAGGGTATTTATAGTGCTAACAATTTAATTAGCTAATGTGTAAATTGAATGATTCAATTTGGTGACGTGGAGATTGGTGTCTGACCCTCCTCCCGAACTTTAATTATAAATTTCATTTCAGTAGTTCGGGACAAACACCAATCACAAAATGTTTTAGTACAAATATTTATTGTAGAGAATGCGGAGTATGCGATTTTATAGAAAAGTATGCTGTATATACACATTCATTTGGCATCAAACCTAACTTGGTTTGAGTGTTGGCTGCCTGGCCGACTGGACGAGGCTGAGACCCCCAAAAAGAACAAGCCAGTCTCAATGCCACAATTAGAATTGAATATAGCCCACTTGAAGGTTTAGCCAACCTTTAACAAATGATCATCAGCATGCAGGAGAGGAAAACAAAACCCATTTTTTGGGAAATAAACCTCTGGAAATCCATGGCTGATTCGATTGCCCTTACTCCAGGCAGGCTACTAACACTTAAGAGCACATTTCTGTAAAGGCATTTTTAGGCTCCGTAATATTTGTTATAATGTAAACTTGGTAAGCACTGGAGGATCAACAACCTAACCGTTTGATAAGAGAGTCTGGAACTCCGTGGGAAGAAGCTGCTACGATCCTGAAGGAATGACCGGAAAACTGCTCAGCTGCGAATCCGGACCTGGAAATAAATCAGGTGAAAAGGTGAAAGAAGAACAAATGTTGGGTGACGATTGTTCAGTTTTCGTTAATAAACAGCGGGCCTGAGGGTGATGAGCCCTGAGAAAGATGGAGATGGATAAGAGAGAAAGGGGTCATATGGGCCAACATGGGAGTTTAATTTATAAACAAATTGAAAAGCTTTCCCTAATCTTCCTGGTCAGTTTTACTTCTTTTAAGCAGGAAGGAAAGGGTATCAGATGAGGTGATTGCTAGGACAGAGATTAAGGGGTGAATCTGGGGGTTGAATTTGAGAGCGATGTAGACTCTGAGCACCTATGGGAACCCAAGAAGGCTAAGAGAAAGAGCTTTAAGGTTTTATCTAAAACAGGCAGGAGTAGCTGGAGCAGATGAGAGGCACCAAGAGAGTACGTTGATGGCGATAGGTAGGCAAGCAGGAGGAGAAAGAGATTCTGATAGTTGAAGCCCTTTCAGGGTTAGTGAAATTTGTGAGTTGCAGAGTGTAGAGTTGGTACACCGAAATTGAGTTGACTTTGTAGAAAAACTGGATGCCGGAAATTCAAATCTTATATCTGTATTCTTAAGGGACATAATATAGGATGGTGCTACGGGCACTGAAAATGATGGAAAGCAATGTTGAATGCAAAGTGAAATTTTAAAGCAATTCCAGGATGACCAGCACATTTGCAGTGAGCGGGGAGTGATGCTGAGAAGAGTTGTTTCTTGAGCCTGCAGAATCGGAATGCAGCGGGTGGCTCACATGAATGTCAGGTCTGAAAAGGGAGGAATCTGAGTCGGCAGGAGGTCGTCTTTGGGAGCTAATGCTCTGAATCTCTGCGTTTGGAAACAAGAAAGAGAATCGATTATATTCAGATGGCCGAGAATGTGTTGAGCTCTGAAAATGAACTGATGAGTAACAGATAAACAGGTAATCCTTCTGAATATTCTAATTATATGGTGGGAGAATGAACGATCTTGTTAAAGATTTAGACTGTAGGTGAATTGTGAGTGGAGAAGAATGGATTTTGAGCCCAGGAAGACCCCCAAAAGGAGTGCGGCTACAGCAAATGGACACATTTTGCTCAATGACGAGGAGTGATCGGTTATAGGAATAATGCTGAATTCGTTGGGCTATGGAGCAGAAAACCAATTTTCCCTTGTAGTTTCCTCCAAAGCCAAGAGAGGGAGCTGCATCTTTGAACGGTTGAATGTCTTTGTGCAGCAGGAGACCGTTGTCGTAAAAGTACTGCCATTCCTTTCTTTTAGTAGGAGCTCCCACAGGCGGAGTTCCTTGCGAAAAAAAGGAACCAAACCATGAGTATGACATCATTGAGGGAATCGACAGAAAGGATCAAATAGAGAGAAGGTAGGAGATAAAAGCTCTGCCTCAAGGATTTATCCTCATTGCGTACAAATTGCAAAGCATATGACATGGTTTATTTAAATTTCCAGAAAGCTTTTGACAAAGTCCCACATAAAAGATTAATTTCTCAAACTGAACGCAGTAGGGATTCGAGGAAATGCATGCACATAGATTAGGGAGTAGTTAACATGTAGAAAACAGAAGGCCTCCAGAGTATGCAGTATTGCGGCCCTGACTGATATTCAAAGAAATGGGAACGGTTTTTGAAAGTGTTTGAATAAACTGCCGATAAGCTGAAAGAAGAAAAGCATCTCACAGAGAAGAGACCACTATGGGGTCCTGCTGACACCCATAGCGGCCAGGGAGGTCACTGCAGGGGCCTGCTGAATGCCTGCAGTGAGGGGAGGGTAACCTAAAAGGTTACATTTGGAAGACTGCGGAGGTAAGGAATAGAAGGGGGCTGTGGAGCCCTGTTGAAGCTCGCAGCTGGTAGAAAACCGTTTGACAGAGAAGGGAGCACTATGGGGGCCTGCTGGACGCCCATAGTGGCCAGCGAGGTCACTGCAGGGGCCTGCTGGACGTCTGCAGTAAGGAGAGGTAACCTGAAAGGTTATAGTTGGAGGTGAAGGGAGCACTATGGGGGCCTGCTGGACGCCCATAGTGGCTGGAAAGGTCACTGCAGGGGCCTTCTGGACGCCTGCAGTGAGGGGAGGTAACCAGAAAGATTATAGTTGGAGGTGAAGGGAGCACTATGGGGGCCTGCTGGACGCCCATAGTGGCTAGCGAGGTCACTGCAGGGGCCTGCTGGACGCCTGCAGTGATGGGGGGTGGGGAACGTGGGAGCAGCCGCTCCCAACTGTAATTACTGATTAGAGGAGACATCAAAATGGAGCGAGGTAACCAGTGGTGTACTATAGGGATCAGTATTAGGTCCTCTGCTATTCCTATTTTACATAATGATTTAGATTCTGGCATAGTAAGCAAACTTGTTAAATTTGCACACAACACAAAAATAGGTGGAGTGGCAAACACTGTTGCAGCAGCGAAGGTCATTCAAAATGATCTAGACAGCATTCAGAACTGGGCAAGCACATGGCAAATTACATTTAATAGAGAAGTGTAAAGTACTGCACACAGGCAAGAAAAATGTGCATTATAAATATCATATGGAAGATACTGAAATTGAAGGAATTTTTGAAAAAGACCTAGGAGTTTATGTTGACTCAGATATGTCTTCATCTAGACAATGTGGGGAAGCTGTGAAAAGGCCAACAAGATGCTCGGATATATTGTGAAAAGTTTTGAATTTAAAATCAAGGGAAGTAATGTTAAAACTTTACAATGCATGAGTAAGATCTCATCTAGAATATTGTGTTCATTTCTGGTCACCTCGTTAAAAAAAAGGATATTGCTGCTCTAGAAAGAGTGCAAAGAACAGCGACCAGAATTGTCCCGGATTTAAAAGGCATGTCGTATGCAGACAGGCCAAAAGAAATTAAGCTATTCAGACTTGAACAAAGACTACGCGGTGATCTGATTCAAGCATTCAAAATCCTAAAAGGTATTGACAAAGTCAACCCAGGAGACTTTTTGAACCAGGACCAGGGGTCACAAATGGAAATTAGATAAAGGGGCATTCAGAACAGAAAATAGGAGGCACTTTTTTACACAGAGAATTGTGAGGGTCTGGAACCAACTTAGTAATGTTGAAGCTGACACCCTGGGATCCTTCAAGAAGCTTCTTGATGATACTCTGAGATCAATAATCTAACAACCAAACGAGCAAGATGGGCTGAATGGCCTCCTCTTGTTTGCAAATCCTCCCATGCTCCCATGTAGTTTAAATGGCCTAGGAGGGACAGAAGATTGTGTTTAGTAGGAGGGGGACCGGGCAGAAAAGTGGAAATATAAAAAATACAATCCCCTGAGGACAGGCTCAATGGGCATGATTTTAAATGTGTTTGATATATTGGCTTTAGCCAGTCATGTGTTTTTCCCAGGAATTTTGATTAAGAATATGGTGTGGTCGATTTGCATATTGCAGGGAGCAATCTTCGTGAGGGACTGTTGATGCTGGGTGTGGTGGAGTTACGGTGAGCGGAAATGAAGGAAGTTACAGGCGGAATAGCACAGGTTCCTTCAATGAAGTTATTACAAATCTGGCAAAACAATCTCTGGATACAAATGCTCAAAACTGCTGATGAGCAGAAAGAAAAGCATTTCACAGAGAAAGAATCACTTTGAGGGCCTGCTGGACACCCATAGTGGCCAAAGAGGTCACTGCAGGGGCCTGCTGGACGCCTGCAGTGAGGGGAGGTAACCTGAAAGGTTATAGTTGGAGGTGAATGGAGCACTATAGGGGCCTGCTGGATGCCCATAGTGGCCAAAGAGGTCATTGCAGGGGCCTGCTGGATGCCTGCAGTGAGGGAAGGGAACCAGAAAGGTTATAGTTGGAGGTGAAGGGAGCACTATGGGGGCCTGCTGGACGCCCATAGTGGCCAAAGAGGTCACTGCAGGGGCCTGCTGGACACCTGCAGTGATGAGGGGGTGTAACCAGAAAGGTTACAGATGCATATTATACAACAGTGATGGGTGTCGAAACCCCAGGATAGATCGCGGGAGCAGCCGCTCCCAACTGTTAAAACAATCTCTGGATACAAATGCTCAAAACTGCTGAAGCGCAGAAAGAAAAGCATTTCACAGAGAAAGGATCACTATGAGGGCCTGCTGGATGCCCATAGTGGCCAAAGAGGTCACTGCAGGGGCCTGCTGGATGCCTGCAGTGAGGGGAGGTAACCTGAAAGGTTATAGTTGGAGCCAGAATGCTCAGGAACTGCTGAATGAGCCTTTGATTGACAGGTGCGATGGTCCTGCTTTCGGATTTTTCCGGTAGTAGACGCGCTTCGTGGAGTCGGTGCGGGCGAGGTGTTTCAAGTCCGCTTATAATACGCGGAAATTGGGCTTGTTTCTTGAGTCGCGGGTTGGAATTTGTAAAAACACCCATACTGACATGGGTTGGGCTTGTTTTGTCGTGAGACTTGGCAACACTGGGTAAAGCAACGATCAGTGCTAACGTCATAGCGCCTGCGACGGGAAGGATGAAATAAAGTAACCAAATTCTCCTTACGTGCTGTAGATTTGAATGGGATGTTGTTGCTACGAAGATAAAGCTGGAGCCTGGAGCAGGGAGATCGTCCAGTCTCTGATGTCAGGAGTTGCGGAGGAACGAGTGGCCAGGCAGGAGCCATGGCAGACAGGAGAAGCAGACATCTGGGAAGAGAAGTTTGGAGTGGTAATACCGCCGAGGGCTGTTTGAACTGGTTGCGTGGATCTCGGCTCCGCTGAAACGGAATAATTCAGAATACTGACCATAATACGTGCATGTACAATGAAATCAAAACGCAACTGAGAGATAAGTGAAGAGGGTATTTATTGTGCTAACAATTTAATTAGCTAATGTGTAAATTGAATGATTCAATTTGGTGACGCGGAGATTGGTTGTCTGACCCTCCTCCCGAACTTTAAATTAACTTTAAATTTCATTAATGTTATTGAAGCTGACACCCTGGGATCCTTCAAGAAACTGCTTGATGAGATTCTGGGATCAATTAGCTACTAACAACCAAATGAGCAAGGTGGGCCGAATGGCCGCCTCCTCATTTGCAAACTTTATGTTCTCATTTCAGCGGTAGGAATTAATGCAGGAAATGTGCTAACAGGTTGTACCTGTTGCCAGATTTCTTGTAAGACGGCCACAGCTCTATGGAAATGAGATTATGAAAACTGCATGTGGCAGTAGAAATGTGATTCTTAATCCACCTGCAGTCAAAAAAGCAAAGAATTTTTAATAACCCCTTACTGTGTTGAAATTATACTTGGTTCACTAAGGATGCTGCCATGTTGAGCTTCTGAAACATTGGGTATTGTTTTTCTTCATGCATGAAATTATACTTAGAATCAAAACCCACTCAACGTGTAATATAACATCTAATCTGAAATGCCTTGGGTGGATCCAAAAAAAAAAAAAAAACACAAAATGGTAATTGCAGCTTATTGTATGTCTCTGGAGGTCTGTTTAGTGTTTTGGTATATCCATCTTACTTATGTCTGCGGACGACAGTAGAAATCTCTGGATTTTCCTTTTGTGTATTGATGGTTATGCTGAAGGGATCTGAGTGGGTCCAAGGTCATGCTAGTTTAGATGCAGCACATCACTAAAAACATTTTTTTGTTTTTTTTTACGTTACAACCCTACCAGTCTTAGCCTAGTGTTTTCAAGTATGTTTGATGCAACATATGCTAATTAAATACTTTTTTGCGCATAGGTCAAGTATCTTGTTAGTGCACTTATGGGGATGATTTGAATAACCTATACCTCATTAGGAAATACAACTTGTGCATTTTTTGTTTCTTTTTTAGTACAGTTGACTTTGAAGACATAAAAGCTGTATAGTTGCAACATTGTTGCTAAAATGTTTGGAAATGCTCGGTTTCAAATATAGGTTTATCAAAAATGAAAATATTCATTGAAGTGAGTGCAAAAAAAAATGTTTAAAAAATAATTTGGATAATTGTTCTAGCAGTTTTAAGAGTTGCTGAGAGCAAACCCTGCAGAAAACTAGGAAATTACCAGTATGTATATTTTACTTGCCTTCAATCTACTTGCTCTCAGAATACTTCTGATCATTTTTGTTGAAATTAACCTACTAGCACAGTTCTTAGAACTGCATGTTCATCGAGTTACTAAATATCACTGGATTACTATACACTTATTTTTTTTTCTTTTAGAGTGACCAATTATTATTTTTATTTATTTTCCCTCAATTTGGAATGTCCAGTTATGTTTTTTCTCCTCACTGCAACGAGTCCCCACACAGCACAGATGTTCTTATCTTCTCCGATCTCACAAGCCTGGAGAACAGAGACCAGCCCTGCCTCTTATCCATTCTGAATGTGCTCGGTGTCTGGCCAGTAGGGTTTGCTGTTGCGCAGGGAAGAGAAGCAATCCCTGCCAGTTTCCCATCCCCCACCCCAGGAGTGTTAGAGAAAATGAGACGCTCCCCTCGGGATCCCCAGCAAAGTTTATCAGAACTGTTTTACATTACATTTAGTCTGCAGGGAATGTCATCTGTATGAGAAAGATTTGGGGTAAGGCACCATGATAGCACCTGTTGTTAATGCAGTCTTCATAGCCAATAAAATACTGCAGGGCGATAGAAGTGAAAATGGTTCAATAACATTGCCACAAAAATAAAATGTACCCCCAGTAGTGCATAATATAATAACACATTATAAATGCATCTTTTCTTAAACTAAATTATATTGTTAAAAATAATCGTTACTGGGGGGTCCCTAAGTGGCTCACCTGGTAAAAGCACGTCTGCGTGGTGTGCAGGGTTTGCGTCCTGGTTGTGCAAACTTGACAGTCTTCACTGGAGATTCTGGAGGGAGCATTGTATTGGCTCTGGCACTCCCATGGGTTAGGGAGGCAAAACCGGCAGGGACTGATTCTCTTCATCACACTACAGTGGACCCTACCGGCCAGGTGCCTGGTGAACTCAGGCGTCTGGCTCGGTTATGGGATCGGAGGATGCCCACTGAACCTTCAGTTCTCCTGAGTTGTGTGAGAAATTGCTATGGCGATGGAACTTTCTAACTTGGAGGGAAAACTGACGGTACAAATTAAATAATTATTAAATAAATTATGTACACATCAGCAACAAATACAACACAGAACAATTTGGTATTCATTGCATCAACTAGTGTTGCTGTACTTCGATGGAAAATGTATTTTGTATGTGTTTATTTATTTAAGAAAAAAAAAAATATATATATATATATTGTGATGATGTGTATGTACCAGACAGTAATTTGGAGGCTTTAGGACCATGGGGGGTAGCCACACACTGTGTTGAAACAAATGTAACAAGTGTTTAATTGTATAATTAATCGGCAAATGCTGATCAGGTGGAAGTGATCAGGTCGGGGTTAAAAAGGGGTTCAGTTTGTGTGTTCGAGAGAGAGGGTTGAAGTGGTGAAACAGCGTGTTGGACAAAAGGTTTTTCTGGTAACAAAATAAAGGTACGGCGATCCTTGACAACGAAGTTCTGGACGGTGATTTGGCTGAGGTGATTCTGGGAATTAGTTGAAACAGGGGAACAGGCTTACCCTGCCCTGCATTAGTTAGCTTTTCTGTTTCTCAGTTTAGTTAGCGCCTGAAGAAAGGCTAGGTTTTGTTTTGTGTGTTTTTGTTTGAACAGTTTGCTAAATAAACGTACGCCACGGCGTTTAACGAGCACTACCCTTGTTTCGTGTATAATTAAAGTGACAGACACCTGTTGGAAAGAACAAAGTACTTCACAATATATATATATATATATATATATATATATATATATATATATATATAAGTAAACAAACTTGAAAATGCATTCCTGTTTAGCTTTTTTGTAAATTCTAACTTTTTGATGTGGGTTCTGTTGAAAGAAATTTCTGCTTTGCAACATCTATTGAATCTAGTATGTGAGTGTAACAGGTGTTGTGTTACTGCGTGGATGTCCAATGAGAGATGAGAGACACACAGAGGGTTTGAAGTTGAAACACCGCTCAGGCGTCCAGGTTTTATTAAATCTCAGGCAGTCAGGTATCCCCAGAGAAGAAGGATATTGTAGTGATCCTCGCGGTTCCCGCAGGCAGGGGATTCTCACAGGCGGAGGTGGGACACGAACCCAGGACCTCCCGCTCTGAAGCATAGCATCGATACCACTGTACAAAAGAGTCAGCTCTCTTGCAGGAGCTGGTATCAGGCTTATGTCTTCATATTTGATTGAGTCACCTACCAGCTCTGACCCCTACCCCCATGCATGCTACAATATATACAAACATGTACATGGCAAAAAACAAAACACAGTGGGGAAAAACAGCTATAAAACAAAAGGTGGCTAAGCTTGGACCATGTGCTGCTCCCGCACTAGGAACTGTCTCCCTAACACAAATTTAAATAAATGTTGGTGGGATTAAAATCTAGATTAATCCCTACCCTATGCAGTTATCCTGGTTACACATGCAGTGATAATCCTTAGCTCAACCTGGTTCCATACACAGGCGTGAGGGTTCTCCTTCAGGCTTGTCAGAGAAACACAAACCCACAAATAAGAACCAAGGGCTGGCTTTCCAGCCCCTTTTTAAAGGCGGGTGACCAGGGTTAATTGATTATCAATTATTCAGTTGTCACCTGGCCACCTGCTGCACATCCCTTTTGAATTAGGCAGGGAGGGACGTTTAACCTCCCAGCCCTGCCATATCCAAAATTAAACATTTGTATGTGAAAATCAAACAAAACCATATTCTTTACAGGGGCGGGCCTCACCCCTGCCACAGAGAGGTTTGGGTGAAACAATTTTGATAAATTCTAAAGTGTGCTGTAGCTTTAAATTTCAGCGTCTTTTTCCTGTAATTTAACTTTTGTGGAAGAAAGAAATTGATTTTTGTGCCACTTTTACAAATATAAAGGGTCTAAATGTCACTCTGTTCATATCTAAGTATTGCTGCAAGTCTAGACTTGTGCACTTTTCGCCAGGTTGTCATAGAAACTCGGCTAACTGTCATATAAACTCAAGCCATTGACGGTTATAGTTGCGAGTTAGCAGGATTATTAAAATTTAACACAAATTATTGATTTTCTTTTTATGAACGGTTGCACTGCTTACCCTTGGTACTTCCATCTTATGAAAAACGGAAGCGTTAGGCCCATACAACAAATGTTCTTGCATCATACATAATCCTAGATGCAAGAGCATTCATTTTCTGAAGCTTCCTTTTAATATGGCTGAGCTCATTTTGGCAGTTAATGTACATTTGAGAGCTAATATTTCACTGTCAGTTTTTCTTTTTGATAGAGGGGCATTCAGTGTTCTTCTTGCTGTTGTAGTTATATTTGGTTGGCAGGTGCTTCAGTATCCGAGATGACCTGGTAACCTCGTTGGCATGGAAGGTGTTTTAGTTTTGTTGTCCAGCCAAGAATGTTTCAAATAAAAGAATAGGTGCTCACAAGTATGCATACATCATTATTCTTTTCAGAGTTGTATTGCTGAAAGAAGATTTTATTTCAAGGTCCAGTACTGTGTGTAGAGTAATTGGTATTAGGTATGGGGTACAGGTATTTGAATTACAGCAGCTTTGTGCTATACAGAAAGCAGCTGTATTTATTTTCATCTGGTATTTCTTCCCTTTAAACCATTTCAGCTTGCAAGAACACAAACTGATAAAACTGTTCACACCAACTTTTTTGTAATAAAATATTTAAAAAGTGTGGTGTGAAGCAGAGTGAATATTTTACATAACACTATACTACTAGTGCTACAGCTACTATGGCAACTAGAATCCCCATTCCTTCGTCCCAGATTCTTTAACACCCATTGAGCAGTTCTGCTACACTCTATATGACACTGCGCCCACAACACACTCTCAATATACAGGTGAGTTATAAAGTAATTTGGCCACCTTACGCTGTTGATGTGGGACAACTGTTCACTGCAGAGCAGGTGAGTGAAGGAACCAAATGATGAGCAAGATATTTGGACGACCGCCAGGAGTAGTAGAGGGCTCTGTAGATGACACCTATAAGTGATACTGCTTATACTGCTCAATACGGCTAACATACTGTATTAGAACTTCCATCAGTGACTTTCTAATCACTCTGTATGAAAATGAACATTTTAATGAAATGTTAGAATCGGACAAGCATTTTAATAAAGTTTGTGTGTCTATATATTCATATAAATAACAGTCACTGAAACATTAAAATGAGAATTGCCCTGTGTGGCTTGACTTATCTAAATACAGTAGTGTACAATATAAATCGTATACAGCTAATAAAGAACTTTGTGTCAGTTCATGGAAAGTTTGTAAGCAAACTTATACAGAGAATGAAATTTCTGGGAAATGAAGACAGTTGAATGAGAATAATACAAATCTGTACGCTTTATAAGACATATCACACCAGGCTTAGTTGGGCAAGACATATTTCAAATCAGAAATCTATAAACAGTCCAGCCTTCGCACATGCCTTCAAACGCCTGCTTATTTGTTTCTCTGGAATGACTACAAGCTCACAGTTTTTTATTCATCTTTGTCTTCACTGTGATTTCAGTGTTTTCTCATATTGTCAAAGAATAGGAACAAAATACTCCAGTGGACTGCAGTGTCCTAGTCCATATCACGAAGCCACCAATGCCATTGGAGCGAATTACTGTAGCTTCACAATGCAAATTTGAAATTTAAAACTAAAAATACTTTTTTTTTTCTTTAAAAAAGACCACAGTAAAAAAAAAAAAAAAAAAAGTATTTCAATTGTTTTATAAAAAAACCAAAAAAAAACCAAGCTTCATTGCTCCCTTTTCTTATTCACTTAATGTATTGAAGGCAAGGGGGTCTGATTTGCAAGGAGATTCGTCCTAAAGGCTCTGTGTGTTGTATATATTGTTTTTTTTGTTTTTTTTGTTTTTTTAAATCACTCATTCAGCTGTTTAGAACCGGACACATTTTTTATTTTAGTGATTGGGCCGACTCTATATAAAGGTTTGTTGAGTTGAGTTTGAGGGAGGCCTATTCGTCTCTGCTGTAGTGCCGCTTTGTGTAAAATTTGTGTACAGTATACAGAGGTCATGGTTCATGCTCCACATATACAGAGGTCATGGTTCATGCTCCACATATGATTTGCCATTCACAATATATATTTCTTGGGAGACAGAGACAAATCTTTTTAGGTAGACCTACTATTAAATATTTGGGAGGTACAAATCACCTGTCGTCCATAGAAATAGGAAACAGCATCCCTATGCTCCCTGAGCACTAATACCAATATGGTTGCTAAAAACAAAATAAGACACAAGTGTGGTTTATGAGTAGGAGGAAAAAAATCTAGTTGTTTTGTGAATAGAAATTATGAAGTGTATTGGCTTTGCCGACTGTGACAAATACAGTACTGACCTTGGAGAAATGTGTGGGAGAAATACTGCAGGAAAGCCTTGTTTATAGAGGGTGAGGTGGTGTGTATTAGGTGTTCTCTTGTAAAGCTGCGGCACATATCACCTATACTGTTTAACATATTAAATACATATTATAAATAAGAACACAGCTATATTTTAAAAAAATGACACAGATTTGCATGGATTGAAATCTATATATATATATATATATTTTTTTTTTTTGGTCAGCTGCAACACCTGAAGTAAACAGGCTGCAACCTAGCTTTAGACATGTTATTTGGTTGCATCCGTCAGTCCAGATGACCTGAAGCGAAGCAAAAGTGGAACAGTAACTGCAAGGTGTTAAATAATAAAACAAAAACCTGTTTGCTTGCTTTCTTTACAACAGGTACAGAAACAGTACATTGCATTGTTTGTATTTTGTTTAAAGCTCGAGGTTTAAATGCTTTTTGTAGACATGTTCCGTAGTGAAGCCTTCTAGGCTAATTTAGTTTCTATGGTACCATGGTGGACCTATTGTGACAAATAAACACACAAAATGAGCTTTCATTTTCCCCACTCAGTGTAAAACAATGAGAATTTATTTTTATCATAATGATCTATAAATCATTATGATAAAAAAGGACATTGGTTGACAAGGTTCCAAGTAGTGACATGGGTTTAACACATTTACCTAATTAAATGTTTTGTCTTGATTGTATCAAAGCTGCACTACTGATAGTCTTGTTTTAATTGCCACAGGAAGAAGAAAATGAAGAGGAGCCGAAGCTAAAGTATGAGCGCTTGACCAATGGTGTCACTGAGATACTGCAAAAGGATGCAGCCAGTTGCATGACTGTCCATGACAAGGTATCTGATTTGTGTATTATTTATTTGGTTAATGATTTAAATTCAGATTTATTTTTCACCAAGTAACTGTATTGTTCAGTAAGCAATGAATGCATTCTTTATATCAGTTCCTGAGCTTGCCACCCAGTGGGAAAAATATGAATTTAAACAGGCAAGACCTACACAAGACTTTTGATATGTTAACTACTGTACATTACCGTATTTAAAGCTGAGTTTCGGTTTGGAATAAAAAACACGTTTTTGAAAGATCATGCAACAATTTGAAAGAAATAAGATTCTGATTGAATTAGCCTAGTAGCCTTAAACCATTAAAAAAAAAAAAAAAAAAATCTTGCAATATACTCACAACTTGTATGTACCCATAAACACATATCTGGCATTGCTTTCTCAGAAGGCATAGCATGACAACTTTTGAGTTTTGGTTGATCTTCGGTGGATAAGAATTATGTGCATGTATTAAAAAAGCCCATATTCAATTTTGTCAGTGAGTAAGCTATGGGTGCAGGCAATGAAATAAAGAACACAAATAATTCTATAAGAGACACACAGTACAGTCATCCAAAAGAAAGAACATAGAAAAGCTTCATCTGTTTCAGAGTATACGGCAGTTTCTGAAGGAGGCTAGGAGTGTATGATAAATGAATACGCAGAATCAAGGCAGTTACTGTGCTCACCATGTAGAGTGTGAAAGCTTTGTATTTATGGGCCTATAGCCAGCTGCCACAAGATTTTTTTTGGCTAAACAAGTTTTAAACAAAATCCTATCTTCAACAGGTATTTACTTTTATTTATGTATTTAATATGAAGGGCTCATATTTGATGCAGTGTAATGTATGCAAACTATATGTAGATGAATTTGCATTCCAGTATTGCTGGCCCAAATATTTTCTAGGCAGTATATACTGACATTACAGAAATTAAGAGAGACCAGTATGTTTGTATCTTGCTGCTATTAAGAGCCCTGAGGACATGCTGTTGCACCTCAGTGGGCCCATCCTGATGCAATTTTAAATGGAATAAAGGCTTGGGTATGGAGTGTCTTTATTAGTGTTGGGTCCTTTGCAGTCTTGAATTACTTGAATACATGAATGACTTGAATACATGAACTGAAACTTGACCATAAGAAAAACAAAATAAGACACCTAAATAAAATAGAAATCCTTATTTTCATGGCAGAACTTACATGTCTGGATGCACTTGGCACAGAATTATCATATACATTCTGTAATTTAGTAGTAGTAGTAGTATTAGTAGTAGGAGTAGGAGTAGGAGTAGTAGTCGTCTTCTCCGGGCATTGTCACTTGTGTAGCCTCTCCCAGGTCAGCGCCAATCTTGCTGAGTGATACACTGTAGCGATCTTGGTTCCCGCAGGCAGGCGCATCACAGAGGGTGAGGCAATCCACACACAGGTGGAGGGCGGGCGCGAACCAGCGACCTCTCGCACTAAAGCATAGCGCTGATACCGCTGTACAAAAAGTAATAGTAATAATAATAGTAATCATAATTACTTCCACCTGAGGAAGGGAGGTACAGTATGTGGTCAGCATGTAGTATTTATCCACACAATTTTACCAAAACATTGGAAAACTGGTCCTTGTAATGTAACATTGTAGTTGCAGTCTGCATACAATATGCAGTCAGTAAATTATTAGTAAATTATTAGAATAAATGAAAAAACACAAAAACTTAGGGCAGTAACATGGACAAAAATAATCCTTATTGAAAGTAATTTTCAGGAAAAAGCCACACAATTGTGGTCAGTTCCATGTCAGTTAACCAGCATGTGACCATCAGACCTCTGGTTCATGATTAATAGATCTGCAGTATATAGGTTTTGATTCAACGTGAGTAGAATTCCACCATAGCAATGCAGAAACATGAAAATGCTGGTAACATTAAGACATTAAAACATTAAATGCAAGTTCATTGGCACTGGAGATAATATACTGCGGCGCCTTTCCCAATCAGATCTTAAATATAATATTTGATAAATATTATTACCCAGTCATTGGGTAAAAGAGTCGGTCGTACGTTCCTTCTACAACACACACATGTGTAAAGCACATCTCATGTATACTGCCCAATCAAAAACATGACAGTGCACTATGAAGAATGTGTGGTCCAGTGGTTAAAGAAAAGGGCTTGTAACCAGGAGGTCCCCGGTTCTAATCCCACCTCAACCACTGACTCATTGTGTGACCCTCAGCAAGTCACTTAACCTCCTTGTGCTCCGTCTTTCGGGTGAGACGTAATTGTAAGTGACTCTGCAGCTGATGCATAGTTCACACACCCTGATGTCTGTAAGTCACCTTGGATAAAGGTGTCTGCTAAATAAACAAATAATAATAATGTACTACGCACCTTTATGGTTATTTTGGTAATTTAGACTGATACATTTCTTGGGGAAAAAAAAAAAAATCACATTTTGTGCATATTTACTAAACAGGACTTCAGTCAAAAGTTTTGCCTTGGGAACCAGTCTCTGCAGCTGATGACTACAATGAAAACAACATGTTTATATAGATATGTAGCAAGTACATTGTCACATATTTTAGATATTTACAAACCATTATTTTTCATTAGCAGTAAATGGTGGATTTTCTACTGCAGTCAAGTAAGCTGTATTAAATTTAATTTTTAATGCCCTACATTTTTCCTCTCTGCAGTTAATTCAGTAGCACATTGCTCTGGTTACCAGTGTCAG
This sequence comes from Acipenser ruthenus, assembly GCF_902713425.1. Lineage (NCBI taxonomy): Eukaryota > Metazoa > Chordata > Actinopteri > Acipenseriformes > Acipenseridae > Acipenser > Acipenser ruthenus. The sequence goes on along the minus strand of NC_081191.1, from coordinate 89,271,560 downwards.
GGTAGGTGTACACCTCCTAATTACATTCCCATGTATTTTTGAGCTTTCTGCTTTCACTGTTCTTCAGAGTTTATTCTTAGGTTGTGTTAACGGTGTTGACACAACCTAAGAAATTACTCTGCTGTTAACTTGCTGAGCACAGTGCTATAGTTTTGTTACGGTACTAAAAAATAAATAATGCATTTAACTACAATAGCAAAACGGGAAAAAGACAAGAAAAACATTCAATGGCCGAGTGAGACCGATAGGAGCAGAGATAAGCCAAAAAAAAAAAAAGAAAAAAAAAAGGGGCGGATCTGAGCAATACACATAGCCCCGGCACCACAGAGATATCACAGACATTTGCAGAGCTTTTTGAGATGTTATAGTAATAAAATACTTGGATCGCATTATTGAGGAGTTTGGTGATAAAACGAATGATCAGGAGATGATTTATCGGTATGCACGACTATGAAGAGTTATGTGAAAA